>NC_134701.1:8096944-8718333 GCF_043290135.1 Rhipicephalus microplus
AAAGGTTGGAGGTTCGAGCCCACCCGGTGGTGGTGCGGCGCTTTTTTTTCTTTGCGCTATTAGCTTTGAAGATATGTCCTGACGGTGTTGAGAGTGGAGCAAGACTGTCTCCGTGGCGCAATGGGCTAGCGCGATCGGCTGTTAACCGAAAGGTTGGAGTTTCGAGCTCTCCCGGGAGTGGTGTGTTGCTTTTTTCTTTGTTGTAATAGCTTTGAAGATATGTTCTGATGGTGGTGAGAGTGGAGCAGGACTGTCTTCATGGCGCAATTGGCTAGCGCAATCGGCTGTTAAACGAAAGGTTGGAGTTTCGAGCCCACCCGGTGGTGGTGCGGCGCTTTTTTTTCTTTGGGCTGATAGCTCTGAAGAAATGTTCTGACGGTGGTGGGAGTGGAGCAGGACTGTCTCCGTCGCGCAATTGGCTAGCGCGATCGGCTGTTAACCGAAAGGTTGGAGGTTCGAGCCCACCCGGTGGTGGTGCGGCGCTTTTTTTTTTCTTTGGGGCGATAGCTCTGAAGAAATGGTCTGACGGTGGTGAGAGTGGAGCACGATTGTCTTCGTTGCGCAGTTGGCTAGCGCGATCGGCTGTTAATCGAAAGGTTGGAGTTTCGAGCCCTCCCGGGAGTGGTGTGTTGCTTTTTTCTTTGCGCTGATAGCTTTGAAGATATGTTCTGATGGCGGTGAGAATGGAGCAGAACTGTCTCCGTGGCGCAATTGGCTAGCGCGATTGGCTGTTAACCGAAAGGTTGGAGGTTCGAGCCCACCCGGTGGTGGTGCGGTGCTTTTTTTTCTTTGGGCCGATAGCTTTGAAGATATGTTCTGATCGTGGTGAGAGTGGAGCAGGACTGTCTCCGTGGCGCAATTGGCTTGTGCGATCGGCTGTTAACCGAAAGGTTGGAGGTTCGAGCCCTCCCAGGAGTGGTGTGTTGCTTTTTTCTTTGCGCTGATAGCTTTTAAGATATTTTCTGATGGTGGTGAGAGTGGAGCAGGACTGTCTCCGTGGCGCAATTGGCTAGCGCGATCGGCTGTTAACCGGAAGGTTGGAGGTTCGAGCCCACCCGGTGGAGGTGCGGCGCTTTTTCTTCTTTGCGCTGATAGCTTTGAAGATATGTTGTGATGGCGTTGAGAGTGGAGCAAGACTGTCTCTGTGGCGCAATGGGCGAGCGCGATCGGCTGTTAACCGAAAGGTTGGAGTTTCGAGCCCACCCGGTGATGGTGTGGCGCTTTTTTTTCTTTGTGCTGATAGCTTTGAATATATGTTCTGATGGTGGTGAGAGTGGAGCAGGACTGTCTCCGTGGCGCAATTGGCTAGCGCGATTGGCTGTTAACCGAAAGGTTGGAGGTTCGAGCCCATCCGGTGGTGGTGCGTCGCTTTTTTTGCGCTGATAGCTTTGAAGATATGTTCTGATGGTGGTGAGAGTGGAGCAAGACTGTCCCCGTGGCGCAATGGGCTACCGCGATCGGCTGTTAACCGAAAGGTTGGAGTTTCGAGCCCTCCCGGGAATGGCGTGCTGCTTTTTTCTTTGCACTGATAGCTATGAAAATATGTTCTGATGGTGGTGAGAGTGGAGCAAGACTGTCTCCGTGGCGCAATTATCTAGCGCGATCGGCTGTTACCGAAAGGTTGGAGGTTCGAGCCCACCCGGTGGTGGTGCGGCGCTTTTTTTTCTTTGCGCTATTAGCTTTGAAGATATGTCCTGACGGTGTTGAGAGTGAAGCAAGACTGTCTCAGTGGCGCAATGGGCTAGCGCGATCGGCTGTTAACCGAAAGGTTGGAGTTTCGAGCCCTCCCGGGAGTGGTGTGTTGCTTTTTTTTCTTTGGGCTGATAGCTCTGAAGAAATGTTCTGACGGTGGTGGGAGTGGAGCAGGACTGTCTCAGTGGCGCAATGGGCTAGCGCGATCGGCTGTTAACCGAAATGTTGGAGGTTCGAGCCCACCCGGTTGTGGTGCAGCGCTTTTTTTTCTTTGGGGCGATAGCTCTGAAGAAATGTTCTGACGGTGGTGGGAGTGGAGCAGGACTGTCTCCGTCGTGCAATTGGCTAGCGCGATCGGCTGTTAACCGAAATGTTGGAGGTTCGAGCCCACCCGGTTGTGGTGCAGCGCTTTTTTTTCTTTGGGGCGATAGCTCTGAAGAAATGGTCTGACGGTGGTGAGAGTGGAGCACGATTGTCTTCGTTGCGCAGTTGGCTAGCGCGATCGGCTGTTAATCGAAAGGTTGGAGGTTCGAGCCCAGCCGGTGGTGGTGCGGCGCTTTTTTTTCTTTGGGCTGATAGCTTGAAAGATATGTTCTAATGGTGGTGAGAGTGGAGCAGGACTGTCTCCGTGGCGCAATTGGCCAGCGCGATCAGCTGTTAACCAAAAAGTTGGAGGTTCGAGCCCACCCGGTGGTGGTGCGGCGCTTTTTTTTCTTTGGGCTGATAGCTTTGAAGAAATGTTCTGACGGTGGTGAGAGTGGAGCAGGACTGTCTCCGTGGCGCAATTGGCTAGCGCGATCGGCTGTTAACCGAAAGGTTATAGGTTCGAGCCCACCCGGTGGTGGTGCGGCGCTTTTTTTTCCTTTGGGGCGATAGCTCTGAAGAAATGGTCTGACGGTGGTGAGAGTGGAGCACGATTGTCTTCGTTGCGCAGTTGGATAGCGCGATCGGCTGTTAATCGAAAGGTTGGAGGTTCGAGCCCACCCGGCGATGGTGTGGCGCTTTTCTTTCTTTGTGCTGATAGCTTTGAAGATATTTCCTGATGGTTGTGAGAGTGGAGCAGGACTGTCTCCGTGGCGCAATTGGCTAGCGCGATTGGCTCTTAACCGAAAGGTTGGAGGTTCGAGCCCGCCCGGTGGTGGTGCGGTGCTTTTTTTTCTTTGGGCTGATAGCTTTGAAGATATGTTCTGATGGTGGTGAGGGTGGAGCAGGACTGTCTCCGTGGCGCAATTGGCTTGCGCGATCGGCTGTTAACCGAAAGGTTGGAGGTTCGAACCCACCCGGTAGTGGTTTGGCGCTTTTTTTTCTTTGCGCTGATAGCTTTGAAGATATGTTCTGAAGGTAGTGAGAGTGGAGCAAGACTGTCCCCGTGGCGCAATGGGCTAGCACGATCGGCTGTTAACCGAAAGGTTGGAGTTTCGAGCACTCCCGGGATTGGTGCGGCGCTTTTTTTTCTTTGCGCTAATAGCTTTGAAGATATGTCCTGATGGTGTTGAGAGTGGAGCAAGACTGTCTCCGTGGCGCATGGGGCTAGCGCGATCGGCTGTTAACCGAAAGGTTGGAGTTTCGAGCCCTCCCGGGAGTGGTGTGTTGCTTTTTTCTTTGTGGTAATAGCTTTGAAGATATGTTTTGATGGTGGTGAGAGTGGAGCAGGACTGTCTCCATGGCGCAATTGGCAAGCGCGATCGGCTGTTAACCAAAAGGTTGGAGTTTCGAGCCCTCCCGGGTGTGGTGTGTTGCTTTTTTTTTTGCGCTGATAGCTTTGAAGTTATGTTCTGATGGTGGTGAGATTGGAGCACGACTGTCTACGTGGCGCAGTTGGCTATCGCGATCGGCTGTTAACCGAAAGGTTGGAGGTTCGAGCCCACCCGGTGATGGTGTGGCACTTTTTTTTGTGCTTATAGCTTTGAATATATGTTCTGATGGTGGTGAGAGTGGAGCAGGACTGCCTCCGTGGCGCAATTGGCTAGCGCGATGGGCTGTTAACCGAAAGGTTGGAGGTTCGAGCCCACGCGGTGGTGGTGCGGTGCTTTTTTTTCTTTGGGCTGATAGCTTTGAAGAGACGTTCTGATGGTGGTGAGAGTGAAGCAGGACTGTCTCCGTGGCGCAATTGGCTTGCGCGATCGGCTGTTAACCGAAAGCTTGGAGGTTCGAGGCCACCCGGTGGTGGTGCGGCGCTTTTTTTTGAGCTGATAGCTTTGAAGATATGTTCTGATGGTGGTGAGAGTGGAGCAAGACTGTCCCCGTGGCACAATGGGCTAGCGCGATCGGCTGTTAACCGAAAGGTTGGAGTTTCGAGCCCTCCTGGGAGTGGCGTGTTGCTTTTTTCTTTGCACTGATAGCTTTGAAAATATGTTCTGATGGTGGTGAGAGTGGAGTGGACTGTCTCCATGGCGCAATTGGCTAGCGCGATCGGCTGATACTGAAAGGTCGGAGGTTCGAGCCAACCCGGTGGTGGTGCGGCGCTTTTTTTTCTTTGCACTAATAGCTTTGAAGATATGTCCTGATGGTGGTGAGAGTGGAGCAGGACTGTCTCCATGGCGCAATTGGCTAGCGCGATCGGCTGTTAACCGAAAGTTCGGAGGTTCGAGCCCACCTGGTGATGGTGTGGCGCTTTTTTTCTTTGTGCTGATAGTTTTGAAGATATGTTCTGATGGTGGTGAGAATGGAGCAGGACTGTCTCCGTGGCGCAATTGGCTAGTGCGATTGGCTGTTAACCGAAAGGTTGGAGGTTCGAGCCCACCCGGTGGTGGTGCGGTGCTATTTTTCTTTGTGCTGATAGCTTTGAAGATATGTTCTGATGGTGGTGAGAGTGGAGCAGGACTGTCTCCGTGGCGCAATTGGCTTGCGCGATCGGCTGTTAACCGAAAAGTTGGAGGTTCGAGCCCACCCGGTGGTGGTGCGGCGCTTTTTTTTTCTTTGGGCTGATAGCTTTGAAGATAAGTTCTGATGGTGGTGAGAGTAGACCAGGACTGTCTTCGTGGCGCAATTGGCTAACGCGATCAGCTGTTAACCGAAAGATTGGAAGTTTGAGCCCACCCGGTGGTGGTGCGGCGCTTTTTTTTCTTTGGGCTGATAGCTTTGAAGATATGTTCTGATGGTGGTGAGAGGGTAGCAAGACTGTCTCCGTGGCGCAATTGGCTAGCGCGATTGGCTGTTACCCGAAAGGTTGGAGGTTCGAGCCCATCCGGTGGTGGTTCGGCGCTTTTTTGCGCTGATAGCTTTGAAGATATGTTCTGATGGTGGTGAGAGTGGAGCAAGACTGTCCCCGTGGCGCAATGGGCTTGCGCGATCGGCTGTTAACCGAAAAGTTGGAGTTTCGAGCCCTCCCGGGAGTGGTGTGTTGCTTTTTTCTTTGCGCTGATAGCTTTGAAGATATGTTCTGATGGTGGTGAGAGTGGAGCACGACTGTCTCCGTGGCGCAGTTGGCTAGCGCGATCGGCTGTTAACCGAAAGGTTGGAGGTTCGAGCCCACCCGGTGATGGTGTGGCGCTTTTTTTTCTTTGTGCTGATAGCTTTGAATATATGTTCTGATGGTGGTGAGAGTGGAGCAGGACTGTCTCCGTGGCGCAATTGGCTAGCGCGATTGGCTGTTACCCGAAAGGTTGGAGGTTCGAGCCCATCCGGTGGTGGTTCGGCGCTTTTTTGCGCTGATAGCTTTGAAGATATGTTCTGATGGTGGTGAGAGTGGAGCAAGACTGTCCCCGTGGCGCAATGGGCTTGCGCGATCGGCTGTTAACCGAAAGGTTGGAGTTTCGAGCCCTCCCGGGAGTGGCGTGCTGCTTTTTTCTTTGCACTGATAGCTATGAAAATATGTTCTGATGGTGGTGAGAGTGGAGCAGGACTGTCTCCGTGGCGCAATTATCTAGCGCGATCGGCTGTTACGGAAAGGTTGGAGGTTCGAGCCCACCCGGTGGTGGTGCGGCGCTTTTTTTTCTTTGCGCTATTAGCTTTGAAGATATGTCCTGACGGTGTTGAGAGTGGAGCAAGACTGTCTCCGTTGCGCAATGGGCTAGCGCGATCGGCTGTTAACCGAAAGGTTGGAGTTTCGAGCTCTCCCGGGAGTGGTGTGTTGCTTTTTTCTTTGTTGTAATAGCTTTGAAGATATGTTCTGATGGTGGTGAGAGTGGAGCAGGACTATCTTCATGGCGCAATTGGCTAGCGCAATCGGCTGTTAAACGAAAGGTTGGAGTTTCGAGCCCACCCGGTGGTGGTGCGGCGCTTTTTTTTCTTTGGGCTGATAGCTCTGGAGAAATGTTCTGACGGTGGTGGGAGTGGAGCAGGACTGTCTCCGTCGCGCAATTGGCTAGCGCGATCGGCTGTTAACCGAAAGGTTGGAGGTTCGAGCCCACCCGGTGGTGGTGCGGCGCTTTTTTTTCTTGGGGGCGATAGCTCTGAAGAAATGGTCTGACGGTGGTGAGAGTGGAGCACGATTGTCTTCGTTGCGCAGTTGGCTAGCGCGATCGGCTGGTAATCAAAAGGTTGGAGTTTCGAGCCCTCCCGGGAGTGGTGTGTTGCTTTTTTCTTTGCGCTGATAGCTTTGAAGATATGTTCTGATGGCGGTGAGAATGGAGCAGAACTGTCTCCGTGGCGCAATTGGCTAGCGCGATTGGCTGTTAACCGAAAGGTTGGAGGTTCGAGCCCACCCGGTGGTGGTGCGGTGCTTTTTTTCTTTGGGCCGATAGCTTTGAAGATATGTTCTGATCGTGGTGAGAGTGGATCAGGACTGTCTCCGTGGCGCAATTGGCTTGTGCGATCGGCTGTTAACCGAAAGGTTGGAGGTTCGAGCCCTCCCAGGAGTGGTATGTTGCTTTTTTCTTTGCGCTGATAGCTTTTAAGATATTTTCTGATGGTGGTGAGAGTGGAGCAGGACTGTCTCCGTGGCGCAATTGGCTAGCGCGATCGGCTGTTAACCGGAAGGTTGGAGGTTCGAGCCCACCCGGTGGAGGTGCGGCGCTTTTTCTTCTTTGCGCTGATAGCTTTGAAGATATGTTGTGATGGTGTTGAGAGTGGAGCAAGACTGTCTCCGTGGCGCAATGGGCGAGCGCGATCGGCTGTTACCGAAAGGTTGGAGTTTCGAGCCCACCCGGTGATGGTGTGGCGCTTTTTTTTCTTTGTGCTGATAGCTTTGAATATATGTTCTGATGGTGGTGAGAGTGGAGCAGGACTGTCTCCGTGGCGCAATTGGCTAGCGCGATTGGCTGTTAACCGAAAGGTTGGAGGTTCGAGCCCATCCGGTGGTGGTGCGGCGCTTTTTTTGCGCTGATAGCTTTGAAGATATGTTCTGATGGTGGTGAGAGTGGAGCAAGACTGTCCCCGTGGCGCAATGGGCTACCGCGATCGGCTGTTAACCGAAAGGTTGGAGTTTCGAGCCCTCCCGGGAATGGCGTGCTGCTTTTTTCTTTGCACTGATAGCTATGAAAATATGTTCTGATGGTGGTGAGAGTGGAGCAGGACTGTCTCCGTGGCGCAATTATCTAGCGCGATCGGCTGTTACCGAAAGGTTGGAGGTTCGAGCCCACCCGGTGGTGGTGCGGCGCTTTTTTTTCTTTGCGCTATTAGCTTTGAAGATATGTCCTGACGGTGTTGAGAGTGAAGCAAGACTGTCTCCGTGGCGCAATGGGCTAGCGCGATCGGCTGTTAACCGAAAGGTTGGAGTTTCGAGCCCTCCCGGGAGTGGTGTGTTGCTTTTTTTTCTTTGGGCTGATAGCTCTGAAGAAATGTTCTGACGGTGGTGGGAGTGGAGCAGGACTGTCTCCGTCGCGCAATTGGCTAGCGCGATCGGCTGTTAACCGAAAGGTTGGAGGTTCGAGCCCACCCGGTTGTGGTGCGGCGCTTTTTTTTCTTTGGGGCGATAGCTCTGAAGAAATGGTCTGACGGTGGTGAGAGTGGAGCACGATTGTCTTCGTTGCGCAGTTGGCTAGCGCGATCGGCTGTTAATCGAAAGGTTGGAGGTTCGAGCCCAGCCGGTGGTGGTGCGGCGCTTTTTTTTCTTTGGGCTGATAGCTTGAAAGATATGTTCTAATGGTGGTGAGAGTGGAGCAGGACTGTCTCCGTGGCGCAATTGGCCAGCGCGATCAGCTGTTAACCAAAAAGTTGGAGGTTCGAGCCCACCCGGTGGTGGTGCGGCGCTTTTTTTTCTTTGGGCTGATAGCTTTGAAGATATGTTCTGATGGTGGTGAGAGTGGAGCACGACTGTCTCCGTGGCGCAGTTGGCTAGCGCTATCAGCTGTTAACCGAAAGGTTGGAGGTTCGAGCCCACCCGGTGATGGTGTGGCGCTTTTTTTTCTTTGTGCTGATAGCTTTGAAGATATGTTCTGATGGTGGTGAGAGTGGAGCAGGACTGTCCCCGTGGCGCAATTGGCTAGCGCGATAGGCTGTTAACCGAAAGGTCGGAGGTTCGAGCCCACCCGGTGGTGGTGCGGTGCTTTTTTTTCTTTGGGCTGATAGCTTTGAAGATATGTTCTGATGGTGGTGAGAGTGGAGCAGCACTGTCTCCGTGGCGCAATTGGCATGCGCGATCAGCTGTTAACCGAAAGGTTGGAGGTTCGAGCCCACCCGGTGGTGGTGCGGCGCTTTTTTTTCATTGGGCTGATAGCTCTGAAGAAATGTTCTGACGGTGGTGAGAGTGGAGCAGGACTGTCTCCGTGGCGCAATTGGCTAGCGCGATCGGCTGTTAACCGAAAAGTTGGAGGTTCGAGCTCTCCCGGCGGTGGTGCGGCGCTTTTTTTCTGTGGGCTGATAGCTTTGAAGATATGTTCTGATGGTGGTGAGAGTAGAGCAGGTCTGTCTCCGTGGCGCAATTGGCTAGCGTGATCGTCTGTTAACCGAAAAGTTGGAGGTTCGAGTCCACCCGGTGGTGGTGCGGCGCCTTTTTTCTTTGGGCTGATAGCTTTGAAGATATTATGAAGTCTTGGTAGTCTGGGTTGCGACAGCGTTTAATTGAGGAAAGACCTCGCAAAACGAACGGGCAGAGCCAGTACACAGACGATGACGATGATGATGAACCAGAGTGGCAATGAGGACAAAGAGACAAGCGGATGATGGTGATTGTGATCATGCAGGGATGAGGACGATGCAAGTAACAAATGCCCACACTAATTCCCCCCACTTGGAAGCGGACACCCTGGCCGCCATAAGTCAAAGTGACGGGGAACGTCGCATGAAAGGTTTCATGCGACAAACGTGGACAATCTCTGTGCTGCGGTAGCGGCGGTCTGTTGGGGCGACGAGTGGTGTCACACGATAATTAACCGGCGAAGTCTGTTCTAAAACAATGTATGGCCCTATGAAGCGTGGTTGGAATTTGTCACAGAGACCAGGAGTGCGAATAGGTGTCAAAAGCAGCACCTCGTCACCAGGTTGGAAAGACACAACGCGGTGGGATTCGTCATAGGTGATCTTCCGCTCGTGCTGTCTCACTTCAGTATTGATGCGAGCCTTATGGCGAGACTGAGCCAGGCGGGAAATGTATTCTTCGCTAGAAGACTGACACGAATCCCCATGGCTGCTAAAGAAGGAGACGTCGAGAAAGGTAGTCGGGGTGCGTCCGTACACGAGATAAAACGGTGAGTAGCAAGTTGTTCGCTGAACGGCGGTGTTGTAAGCGAATGTAAGGAATGGTAAAAGAGTATCCCAGTTTTTGTGGTCGGGTTGGACGTAAACGGCTATCATGTCTGCAAGGGTTCGGTGAAATCTTTCTGTAAGACCATTTGTCTGAGGGTGGTAGCTTGAAGCAGTCTTGTGAGTAGTTCCAGAAGCGCGGAGTACTTCATTTACCATTTGTGACAGGAACACTTTGCCGCGATCACTAAGCAGTACACGAGGAGCCCCATGACGCAGTATTATTGCGTGAAGAATAAAGTCTGCAACTTCCACAGCTGAGCCTGTAATAACAGAGGAAGTCTCAGCGTATCGTGTCAGGTGGTCCACGGCGGTCACTATCCATCGTTTGCCAGCAGATGTGACGGGGAGAGGCCCGTAAAGGTCAACACCTACAACCTCGAAAGGCATTGACGGGCACGGAAGTGGCTGTATAGGTCCAGCAGGTGCAGACGTGGGGAGTTTACGACGCTGGCATGGGTAGCAGGAACCGACGTACCGCGCTACACTAGAAGAAAGGCCAGGCCAGTAATAACGACATCGAATGCGGTCAAGAGTTTTTTTAAAACCAAGATGACCATCAGTCAAGTCGTCGTGGAAGGCTTCGAGCACCTGAAGTCGAAGAGAGCGTGGCAGTACAGGAACCCAGCGCTGACCGTCAGGGTGGTAGACGTGGCGGTAGAGAACCCCATTGTCCAGCTTAAAGTGCAGGAGTTGACGACGGAGTCGCGCATTTGGTGGATGAGAAACTCCCGAAAGGTGCTCCATCATGCGTCTGCAGTATGAATCGGACCGCTGGTGGGAGATAAATGTTGCCTGTTCGTCCGAAAAGGGTTGCGTTATTGATGCGAGCGTATGAACTTTGGTAGATGTGGCGTTTGAGTTCTCACCAACGCTTATATGGGTGGTCGGAAGCGGGCAACGAGATAAAGCATCGGCGTCTCGATGTTTTCTGCCTGACTTGTAAGTTATGTCAAAGTCGTACTCCTGCAAGCGTAGTTTCCACCGACCCAAGCGTCCGGACAAGTTTTTCAGTGTAGAAAGCCAGCATAAGGCATGGTGGTCCGTAACGATTGTGAAGTGACGGCCGTGGAGATAGGGACGTAACTTCTGGACCGACCAAACCACAGCCAGACACTCTTGCTCAGTTATAGTGTAGTTCTTTTCAGCAGGGGTGAGTACGCGACTGGCATATGCAACAACTTTCTCTAGGGAAGACTTGTCGCGTTGTAGAAGAACGGCTCCTATACGAAGGCCGCTAGCGTCGGTATGAAGGATAGTCGGTGCGGCTTCGTCAAAGTGGCAGAGCAGAGGTTCAGACGTGAGTGACCGCTTCAACAGCTCGAATGCCGTTTCACATTCTTGAGACCACAGAAAGGGGACGTTCGAAACGAGTAGTTGGTGTAATGGAGCAGCAATAGAAGCGAAGTTCTGTATAAACCGGCGAAAATAGGAGGCGAGGCCAAGGAAACTGCGAAGCTCCTTTGGTTTTTCGGGACGCGGAAAGTGAAGGACTGCAGAAATCTTGTCAGGGTCGGGCCGGATGCCATCTTTGCTAACGACATGTCCTAAGACCTTGATAGATTTGCTAGCGAAAGAGCATTTCTTAGTGTTTATTTGAAGCCCGGCGCCGGCAAGGCACGTCAGAACTTGATCCAGTCGTTCTAGGTGCTCAGGAAACGTTGACGAAAAGATAATAATGTCGTCCAGGTAGCACAAGCAACTTTTTCATTTCAGACCGCGCAGCACGGTATCTATCATGCGCTCAAAAGTCGCGGGTGCGTTGCAGAGCCCGAAAGGCATCACGTTGAATTCATATAGCCCGTCGGGGGTTGCAAACGCCGTTTTATGCTTATCGTCTTCATGCATGGGAATCTGCCAGTACCCAGAACGCAAGTCGATGCTTGAAAAGAATTCCGCGCCTTGTAGGGAATCAAGGGCGTCGTCAATGCGTGGCATAGGGTACACGTCCTTGCGTGTGATCTTATTGAGCGCCCGGTAGTCCACGCAAAAACGCACAGAGCCATTCTTTTTGCGGACCAAAACAATGGGAGACGACCAAGGGCTAGATGAAGGACGGATGACTTCCCGTTTAGGCATGTTCGCAACGTTTTCTTCTATAATTTTTCTTTCAGTTAGAGACACGCGGTAGGGTCGGCGGTGTACGATAGATGTCCCAACAGTTTGAATTCGATGTGCTGTAGTATTAGTGCGGCCCAGCTTAGACGAGCAAATGTCGAATGAATTTGCATGTTTCTGTAACAATGCGAGCAGCTGCTGCCTCTGTGAATATGTCAGTTCGCTGCTGATAGCTGTGGTAAAGGCGGAGGAAGAAACATGCTCACCGAGGCAAGGTTCTTTGGATGTGATGGCCTGAAGTGGCGTGACAAATACAGGCTCGAAGTCAGCAACATGGGCCACAGTAGTGCCCTGTGGCAGTAAGATCTTCTCCGGTGTAGAGTTGACAGCGGTGACAAGTGCCGAGCCATTGCAAAAACGAACGACACCGGACGGAAGAACTATACCTTTGCGAACGCAAAGTGGTGACGGTGAGACCAATACATCCCCGTGATAGATGTCATTGGACGTAATGCTGACAATTTGCTCTTGTAGTGGCGGCAGTTCGATGTCTTTCGCAGCGACCAGACGAAGTGGCTTCTGATTGTCGTCGTCAAGCATGTAGTCCGTGTCAGCAAGGTGAACGACGCGTTGTCCACAACAAATCGCCGCGGAAGCAGATGATAGAAAATCCCACCCTAAAATTAGTTGGTGAGAGCAGCGGGACAGGACAGCAAACTGGACATGATGGCGGATGCCGTCGATGAAAACACGCACAGTACAAAACGCGGAAGGGCGAATGACGTTCCCCTGGGCAGCAACTAATGTGGGGCCATCGTAAGGCGTCATTACTTTCCTTAAATGTTCACACAAATCAGCACGTATCACAGACAATGTCGCACCTGTGTCCACCAAAGCATCGACTCGCACTCCTTTCACTTCCACAGAAACCATGTTACACGGGCCCGATGGAGGAATTTCAGTTCTGATTCCGAATGCAGTTTTTCCTCCACAAACTGCATCACTTAGTTTTCCGAATGAATTTCAGAGGTGAATGAGGCGGGCCGAAGTGGAGAAGTGGAACGGCGGAAGGGCGAAGGCGAGCGGCGTCTCGTGTTTCGGCTGTTTCGTGGTGCAGTCGATGCAGGAGGAGATGGAGAACGGTGCGGGGGAGACGAATAACGCCGACCTTGATAAGACGCCCCGGCGTACAAATCCCGTTCACGCACGTCGTTCCGACGCTCATCTTGCTGGCGCTTTCGGCAGAAACGAGATATGTGGCCGCGATAGCCACAGTAGTAGCAAACAGGGCGAGACGAACGCCACGGTGGGGAATAGAAGACATTCGGGGCACCTGTAGATAGCGCGGTCAGGTGGGCCGGAGGGTCAGGGGGTACGGAATGGTAGTTGACCGGGGGAGCGGCAGCAACTGACGCGTAGGATGGACGCGGCAATGTCGTGTGGGCGTCGCTGGGAGGCACGGCAGCCACTTCAGGGTACGTGGTTATGGGGCGTGAAGCATGTGGCTGTACAGGCGCAACGCCGGTCAGCGTTGTAAGTTCCTCCCTGATGATGTCACGTAAGGGCATCCCCGAAGGCTGTGTAGGTCGTGGTGTAGGAGGTGTGAAGCCCATGGACCGCAATTCTTCGCATATAATGTCCCGGATAAGGTCGCGCAGGTGGCCATCTGACGTGGAGTGGTGGTCGCCAATGTCTGGTTGGAGGCGAACGGAGTCCAGCGCATCAAGGCGCTGGCATGTCGTCACGACATCAGCGATGGTAGCTGGGTTTTGCACAGCGAGTGCATTAAAGGCAACAGGCCCAATGCCTTTCAATATGTGGCGCACTTTTTCCGATTCCGGCATGGATTGATTGACACGCCGGCACAGTGCGAGGACATCCTCGATGTATGAAGTGTACGATTCACCGGGATGTTGTCGGCGAGTATCAATTGTCCTCTTCGCGACGGCGGATCGAACGTCCGGGGTGCCAAAAACGTGTCGCAGCTGCTGCTGGAAGGTAGCCCAGTCGGGTAAGTCAATGACGTGGTTAAAATACCACGTCTTTGCGACTCCGGTCAGATAAAATGGCACGTAACGCAGTTTGGCGGCCTCGTCCCACCGATTAGCGACACTTACGCGGTCGTAGTCGTCGAGCCAATCCTCTACGTCTTCTCCACGACGACCAGCGAAGAGCGGGGGTTCCCGCTGATGTCCGTGTATGTAAATAGGAGGGGCAGTTTGCGTCGGTGCGTGGTTGATGACATGAGCACCGGTAGGCTCGGTCTGGGACATGCTGCCTGACAGTGGGCGCAATCGGCGGCCTGAACGAAGCTCCAGCGGGTAGAGCGGGCTGCAGGAGGTAAGAGGACCGAAAATCCACCTCCACCACGTATGAAGTCTTGGTAGTCTGGGTTGCGACAGCGTTTAATTGAGGAAAGACCTCGCAAAACGAACGGGCAGAGCCAGTACACAGACGATGACGATGATGATGAACCAGAGTGGCAATGAGGACAAAGAGACAAGCGGATGATGGTGATTGTGATCATGCAGGGATGAGGACGATGCAAGTAACAAATGCCCACACGTTCTGATGTTCAATGTTCAATGTTCTGATGGTGGTGAGAGTAGAGCAGGACTGTCTCCGTGGCGCAATTAGCTAGCGCGATCGGCTGTTAACCGAAAGGTTGGAGTTTCGAGCCCTCCTGGGAGTGGTGTGCTGCTTTTTTCTTTGCGCTGATAGCTTTGAAGATATGTTCTGATGGTGGTAAAAGTGGAGCACGACTGTCTCCGTGGCGCAGTTGGCTAGCGCGATCGGCTGTTAACCGAAAGGTTGGAGGTTCGAGCCCACCCGGTGATGGTGTGGCGCTTTTTTTCTTTGTGCTGATAGCTTTGAAGATATGTTCTGATGGTGGTGAGAATGGAGCAGGACTGTCTCCGTGGCGCAATTGGCTAGCGCGGTTGGCTGTTAACCGAAAGGTTGGAGGTTCGAGCCCACCCGGTGGTGGTGCGGTGCTTTTTTTTCTTTGGGCTGATAGCTTTGAAGATATGTTCTGATGGTGGTGAGAGTGGAGCAGGACTGTCTCCATGGCGCGATTGGCTTGCGCGATCAGGTGTTAACCATAAGGTTGGAGGTTCGAGCGCACCCGGTGGTGGTGCGGCGCTTTTTTTTCTTTGCGCTGATAGCTTTGAAGATATGTTCTGATGGTGGTGAGAGTGGAGCACGACTGTCTCCGTGGCGCAGTTGGCTAGCGCGATCGGCTGTTAACCGAAAGGTTGGAGTTTCGAGCTCTCCCGGGAGTGGTGTGTTGCTTTTTTTTTTGTTGTAATAGCTTTGAAGATATGTTCTGATGGTGGTGAGAGTGGAGCAGGACTGTCTTCATGGCGCAATTGGCTAGCGCAATCGGCTGTTAAACGAAAGGTTGGAGTTTCGAGCCCACCCGGTGGTGGTGCGGCGCTTTTTTATCTTTGGACTGATAGCTCTGAAGAAATGTTCTGACGGTGGTGGGAGTGGAGCAGGACTGTCTCCGTCGCGCAATTGGCTAGCGCGATCGGCTGTTAACCGAAAGGTTGGAGGTTCGAGCCCACCCGGTGGTGGTGCGGCGCTTTTTTTTTTCTTTGGGGCGATAGCTCTGAAGAAATGGTCTGACGGTGGTGAGAGTGGAGCACGATTGTCTTCGTTGCGCAGTTGGCTAGCGCGATCGGCTGTTAATCGAAAGGTTGGAGTTTCGAGCCCTCCCGGGAGTGGTGTGTTGCTTTTTTCTTTGCGCTGATAGCTTTGAAGATATGTTCTGATGGCGGTGAGAATGGAGCAGAACTGTCTCCGTGGCGCAATTGGCTAGCGCGATTGGCTGTTAACCGAAAGGTTGGAGGTTCGAGCCCACCCGGTGGTGGTGCGGTGCTTTTTTTTCTTTGGGCCGATAGCTTTGAAGATATGTTCTGATCGTGGTGAGAGTGGAGCAGGACTGTCTCCGTGGCGCAATTGGCTTGTGCGATCGGCTGTTAACCGAAAGGTTGGAGGTTCGAGCCCTCTCAGGAGTGGTGTGTTGCTTTTTTCTTTGCGCTGATAGCTTTTAAGATATTTTCTGATGGTGGTGAGAGTGGAGCAGGACTGTCTCCGTGGCGCAATTGGCTAGCGCGATCGGCTGTTACCCGAAGGTTGGAGGTTCGAGCCCACCCGGTGGAGGTGCGGCGCTTTTTCTTCTTTGCGCTGATAGCTTTGAAGATATGTTGTGATGGTGTTGAGAGTGGAGCAAGACTGTCTCCGTGGCGCAATGGGCGAGCGCGATCGGCTGTTAACCGAAAGGTTGGAGTTTCGAGCCCTCCCGGGAATGGCGTGCTGCTTTTTTCTTTGCACTGATAGCTATGAAAATATGTTCTGATGGTGGTGAGAGTGGAGCAGGACTGTCTCCGTGGCGCAATTATCTAGCGCGATCGGCTGTTACCGAAAGGTTGGAGGTTCGAGCCCACCCGGTGGTGGTGCGGCGCTTTTTTTTTCTTTGCGCTATTAGCTTTGAAGATATGTCCTGACGATGTTGAGAGTGAAGCAAGACTGTCTCCGTGGCGCAATGGGCTAGCGCGATCGGCTGTTAACCGAAAGGTTGGAGTTTCGAGCCCTCCCGGGAGTGGTGTGTTGCTTTTTTTTTGTTGTAATAGCTTTGAAGATATGTTCTGATGGTGGTGAGAGTGGAGCAGGACTGTCTCCATGGCGCAATTGGCTAGCGCAATCGGCTGTTAAACGAAAGGTTGGAGTTTCGAGCCCACCCGGTGGTGGTGCGGCGCTTTTTTTTCTTTGGGCTGATAGCTCTGAAGAAATGTTCTGACGGTGGTGGGAGTGGAGCAGGACTGTCTCCGTCGCGCAATTGGCTAGCGCGATCGGCTGTTAACCGAAAGGTTGGAGGTTCGAGCCCACCCGGTTGTGGTGCGGCGCTTTTTTTTTCTTTGGGGCGATAGCTCTGAAGAAATGGTCTGACGGTGGTGAGAGTGGAGCACGATTGTCTTCGTTGCGCAGTTGGCTAGCGCGATCGGCTGTTAACCGAAAGGTTGGATGTTCGAGCTCTTCCGGTGGTGGTGCGGCGCTTTTTTTCTGTGGGCTGATAGTTTGAAGATATGTTCTGATGGTGGTGAGAGTAGAGCAGGACTGTCTCCGTGGCGCAATTGGCTAGCGTGATCGGCTGTTAACCAAAAGGTTGGAGTTTCGAGCCCTCCCGGGAGTGGTGTGTTGCTTTTTTCTTTGCGCTGATAGCTTTGAAGATATGTTCTGATGGTGGTGAGAGTGGAGCACGACTGTCTCCGTGGCGCAGTTGGCTAGCGCGATCGGCTGTTAACCGAAAGGTTGGAGGTTCGAGCCCACCCGGTGATGGTGTGGCGCTTTTTTTTCTTTGTGCTGATAGCTTTGAATATATGTTCTGATGGTGGTGAGAGTGGAGCAGGACTGTCTCCGTGGCGCAATTGGCTAGCGCGATTGGCTGTTACCCGAAAGGTTGGAGGTTCGAGCCCATCCGGTGGTGGTTCGGCGCTTTTTTGCGCTGATAGCTTTGAAGATATGTTCTGATGGTGGTGAGAGTGGAGCAAGACTGTCCCCGTGGCGCAATGGGCTTGCGCGATCGGCTGTTAACCGAAAGGTTGGAGTTTCGAGCCCTCCCGGGAGTGGCGTGCTGCTTTTTTCTTTGCACTGATAGCTATGAAAATATGTTCTGATGGTGGTGAGAGTGGAGCAGGACTGTCTCCGTGGCGCAATTATCTAGCGCGATCGGCTGTTACCGAAAGGTTGGAGGTTCGAGCCCACCCGGTGGTGGTGCGGCGCTTTTTTTTCTTTGCGCTATTAGCTTTGAAGATATGTCCTGACGGTGTATAGAGTGGAGCAAGACTGTCTCCGTGGCGCAATGGGCTAGCGCGATCGGCTGTTAACCGAAAGGTTGGAGTTTCGAGCTCTCCCGGGATTGGTGTGTTGCTTTTTTCTTTGTTGTAATAGCTTTGAAGATATGTTCTGATGGTGGTGAGAGTGGAGAAGGACTGTCTTCATGGCGCAATTGGCTAGCGCAATCGGCTGTTAAACGAAAGGTTGGAGTTTCGAGCCCACCCGGTGGTGGTGCGGCGCTTTTTTTTCTTTGGGCTGATAGCTCTGAAGAAATGTTCTGACGGTGGTGGGAGTGGAGCAGGACTGTCTCCGTCGCGCAATTGGCTAGCGCGATCGGCTGTTAACCGAAAGGTTGGAGGTTCGAGCCCACCCGGTGGTGGTGCGGCGCTTTTTTTTTCTTTGGGGCGATAGCTCTGAAGAAATGGTCTGACGGTGGTGAGAGTGGAGCACGATTGTCTTCGTTGCGCAGTTGGCTAGCGCGATCGGCTGTTAATCGAAAGGTTGGAGTTTCGAGCCCTCCCGGGAGTGGTGTGTTGCTTTTTTCTTTGCGCTGATAGCTTTGAAGATATGTTCTGATGGCGGTGAGAATGAAGCAGAACTGTCTCCGTGGCGCAATTGGCTAGCGCGATTGGCTGTTAACCGAAAGGTTGGAGGTTCGAGCCCACCCGGTGGTGGTGCGGTGCGTTTTTTTCTTTGGGCCGATAGCTTTGAAGATATGTTCTGATCGTGGTGAGAGTGGAGCAGGACTGTCTCCGTGGCGCAATTGGCTTGTGCGATCGGCTGTTAACCGAAAGGTTGGAGGTTCGAGCCCTCCCAGGAGTGGTGTGTTGCTTTTTTCTTTGCGCTGATAGCTTTTAAGATATTTTCTGATGGTGGTGAGAGTGGAGCAGGACTGTCTCTGTGGCGCAATTGGCTAGCGCGATCGGCTGTTAACCGGAAGGTTGGAGGTTCGAGCCCACCCGGTGGAGGTGCGGCGCTTTTTCTTCTTTGCGCTGATAGCTTTGAAGATATGTTGTGATGGTGTTGAGAGTGGAGCAAGACTGTCTCCGTGGCGCAATGGGCGAGCGCGATCGGCTGTTAACCGAAAGGTTGGAGTTTCGAGCCCACCCGGTGATGGTGTGGCGCTTTTTTTTCTTTGTGCTGATAGCTTTGAATATATGTTCTGATGGTGGTGAGAGTGGAGCAGGACTGTCTCCGTGGCGCAATTGGCTAGCGCGATTGGCTGTTAACCGAAAGGTTGGAGGTTCGAGCCCATCCGGTGGTGGTGCGGCGCTTTTTTTGCGCTGATAGCTTTGAAGATATGTTCTGATGGTGGTGAGAGTGGAGCAAGACTGTCCCCGTGGCGCAATGGGCTACCGCGATCGGCTGTTAACCGAAAGGTTGGAGTTTCGAGCCCTCCCGGGAATGGCGTGCTGCTTTTTTCTTTGCACTGATAGCTATGAAAATATGTTCTGATGGTGGTGAGAGTGGATGAGGACTGTCTCCGTGGCGCAATTATCTAGCGCGATCGGCTGTTACCGAAAGGTTGGAGGTTCGAGCCCACACGGTGGTGGTGCGGCGCTTTTTTTTCTTTGCGCTATTAGCTTTGAAGATATGTCCTGACGGTGTTGAGAGTGAAGCAAGACTGTCTCCGTGGCGCAATGGGCTAGCGCGATCGGCTGTTAACCGAAAGGTTGGAGGTTCGAGCCCTCCCGGGTGGGGTGTGTTGCTTTTTTCTTTGCGCTGATAGCTTTGAAGATATGTTCTGATGGTGGTGAGCGTGGAGCACGATTGTCTCCGTGGCGCAATTGGCTAGCGCGATCGGCCGTTAACCGAAAGGTTGGATGTTCGAGCCCAGCCGGTGGTGGTGCGGCGCTTTTTTTTCTTTGGGCTGATAGCTTTGAAGATATGTTCTGATGGTGGTGAGAGTGGAGCACGACTGTCTCCGTGGCGCAGTTGGCTAGCGCTATCGGCTGTTAACCGAAAGGTTGGAGGTTCGAGTCCACCCGGTGGTGGTGCGGCGCCTTTTTTCTTTGGGCTGATAGCTTTGAAGATATGTTCTGATGGTGGTGAGAGTAGAGCAGGACTGTCTCCGTGGTGCAATTGGCTAGCGCGATCGGCTGTTAACCGAAAGGTTGGAGGTTCGAGCCCACCCGGTGGTGGTGCGGTGCTTTTTTTTCTTTGGGCTGATAGCTTTGAAGATATGTTCTGATGGTGGTGAGAGTGGAGCAGGACTGTCTCCGTGGCGCAATTGGCTTGCGCGATAGCTGTTAACCATAAGGTTGGAGGTTCGAGCGCACCCGGTGGTGGTGCGGCGCTTTTTTTTCTTTGCGCTGATAGCTTTGAAGATATCTTCTGATGGTGGTGAGAGTGGAGCAAGACTGTCCCCGTGGCGCAATGGGCTACCGGGATCGGCTGTTAACCGAAAGGTTGGAGTTTCGAGCCCTCCCGGGAATGGCGTGCTGCTTTTTTCTTTGCACTGATAGCTATGAAAATATGTTCTGATGGTGGTGAGAGTGGAGCAGGACTGTCTCCGTGGCGCAATTATCTAGCGCGATCGGCTGTTACCGAAAGGTTGGAGGTTCGAGCCCACCCGGTGGTGGTGCGGCGCTTTTTTTTCTTTGCGCTATTAGCTTTGAAGATATGTCCTGACGATGTTGAGAGTGAAGCAAGACTGTCTCCGTGGCGCAATGGGCTAGCGCGATCGGCTGTTAACCGAAAGGTTGGAGTTTCGAGCCCTCCCGGGAGTGGTGTGTTGCTTTTTTCTTTGTTGTAATAGCTTTGAAGATATGTTCTGATGGTGGTGAGAGTGGAGCAGGACTGTCTCCATGGCGCAATTGGCTAGCGCAATCGGCTGTTAAACGAAAGGTTGGAGTTTCGAGCCCACCCGGTGGTGGTGCGGCGCTTTTTTTTCTTTGGGCTGATAGCTCTGAAGAAATGTTCTGACGGTGGTGGGAGTGGAGCAGGACTGTCTCCGTCGCGCAATTGGCTAGCGCGATCGGCTGTTAACCGAAAGGTTGGAGGTTCGAGCCCACCCGGTTGTGGTGCGGCGCTTTTTTTTTCTTTGGGGCGATAGCTCTGAAGAAATGGTCTGACGGTGGTGAGAGTGGAGCACGATTGTCTTCGTTGCGCAGTTGGCTAGCGCGATCGGCTGTTAATCGAAAGGTTGGAGGTTCGAGCCCACCCGGCGATGGTGTGGCGCTTTTCTTTCTTTGTGCTGATAGCTTTGAAGATATGTCCTGATGGTTGTGAGAGTGGAGCAGGACTGTCTCCGTGGCGCAATTGGCTAGCGCGATTGGCTGTTAACCGGAAGGTTGGAGGTTCGAGCCCACCCGGTGGAGGTGCGGCGCGTTTTCTTCTTTGCGCTGATAGCTTTGAAGATATGTTGTGATGGTGTTGAGAGTGGAGCAAGACTGTCTCCGTGGCGCGATGGGCGAGCGCGATCGGCTGTTAACCGAAACGTTAGAGGTTCGAGCCCTCCCGGGTGGGGTGTGTTGCTTTTTTCTTTGCGCTGATAGCTTTGAAGATATGTTCTGATGGTGGTGAGCGTGGAGCACGATTGTCTCCGTGGCGCAATTGGCTAGCGCAATCGGCCGTTAACCGAAAGGTTGGATGTTCGAGCTCTTCCGGTGGTGGTGCGGCGCTTTTTTTCTGTGGGCTGATAGTTTGAAGATATGTTCTGATGGTGGTGAGAGTAGAGCAGGACTGTCTCCGTGGCGCAATTGGCTAGCGTGATCGGCTGTTAACCAAAAGGTTGGAGTTTCGAGCCCTCCCGGGAGTGGTGTGTTGCTTTTTTCTTTGCGCTGATAGCTTTGAAGATATGTTCTGATGGTGGTGAGAGTGGAGCACGACTGTCTCCGTGGCGCAGTTGGCTAGCGCGATCGGCTGTTAACCGAAAGGTTGGAGGTTCGAGCCCACCCGGTGATGGTGTGGCGCTTTTTTTTCTTTGTGCTGATAGCTTTGAATATATGTTCTGATGGTGGTGAGAGTGGAGCAGGACTGTCTCCGTGGCGCAATTGGCTAGCGCGATTGGCTGTTACCCGAAAGGTTGGAGGTTCGAGCCCATCCGGTGGTGGTTCGGCGCTTTTTTGCGCTGATAGCTTTGAAGATATGTTCTGATGGTGGTGAGAGTGGAGCAAGACTGTCTCCGTGGCGCAATGGGCTAGCGCGATCGGCTGTTAACCGAAAGGTTGGAGTTTCGAGCTCTCCCGGGATTGGTGTGTTGCTTTTTTCTTTGTTGTAATAGCTTTGAAGATATGTTCTGATGGTGGTGAGAGTGGAGCAGGACTGTCTTCATGGCGCAATTGGCTAGCGCAATCGGCTGTTAAACGAAAGGTTGGAGTTTCGAGCCCACCCGGTGGTGGTGCGGCGCTTTTTTTTCTTTGGGCTGATAGCTCTGAAGAAATGTTCTGACGGTGGTGGGAGTGGAGCAGGACTGTCTCCGTCGCGCAATTGGCTAGCGCGATCGGCTGTTAACCGAAAGGTTGGAGGTTCGAGCCCACCCGGTGGTGGTGCGGCGCTTTTTTTTTCTTTGGGGCGATAGCTCTGAAGAAATGGTCTGACGGTGGTGAGAGTGGAGCACGATTGTCTTCGTTGCGCAGTTGGCTAGCGCGATCGGCTGTTAATCGAAAGGTTGGAGTTTCGAGCCCTCCCGGGAGTGGTGTGTTGCTTTTTTCTTTGCGCTGATAGCTTTGAAGATATGTTCTGATGGCGGTGAGAATGGAGCAGAACTGTCTCCGTGGCGCAATTGGCTAGCGCGATTGGCTGTTAACCGAAAGGTTGGAGGTTCGAGCCCACCCGGTGGTGGTGCGGTGCGTTTTTTTCTTTGGGCCGATAGCTTTGAAGATATGTTCTGATCGTGGTGAGAGTGGAGCAGGACTGTCTCCGTGGCGCAATTGGCTTGTGCGATCGGCTGTTAACCGAAAGGCTGGAGGTTCGAGCCCTCCCAGGAGTGGTGTGTTGCTTTTTTCTTTGCGCTGATAGCTTTTAAGATATTTTCTGATGGTGGTGAGAGTGGAGCAGGACTGTCTCTGTGGCGCAATTGGCTAGCGCGATCGGCTGTTAACCGGAAGGTTGGAGGTTCGAGCCCACCCGGTGGAGGTGCGGCGCTTTTTCTTCTTTGCGCTGATAGCTTTGAAGATATGTTGTGATGGTGTTGAGAGTGGAGCAAGACTGTCTCCGTGGCGCAATGGGCGAGCGCGATCGGCTGTTAACCGAAAGGTTGGAGTTTCGAGCCCACCCGGTGATGGTGTGGCGCTTTTTTTTCTTTGTGCTGATAGCTTTGAATATATGTTCTGATGGTGGTGAGAGTGGAGCAGGACTGTCTCCGTGGCGCAAGTGGCTAGCGCGATTGGCTGTTAACCGAAAGGTTGGAGGTTCGAGCCCATCCGGTGGTGGTGCGGCGCTTTTTTGCGCTGATAGCTTTGAAGATATGTTCTGATGGTGGTGAGAGTGGAGCAAGACTGTCCCCGTGGCGCAATGGGCTACCGCGATCGGCTGTTAACCGAAAGGTTGGAGTTTCGAGCCCTCCCGGGAATGGCGTGCTGCTTTTTTCTTTGCACTGATAGCTATGAAAATATGTTCTGATGGTGGTGAGAGTGGATGAGGACTGTCTCCGTGGCGCAATTATCTAGCGCGATCGGCTGTTACCGAAAGGTTGGAGGTTCGAGCCCACCCGGTGGTGGTGCGGCGCTTTTTTTTCTTTGCGCTATTAGCTTTGAAGATATGTCCTGACGGTGTTGAGAGTGAAGCAAGACTGTCTCCGTGGCGCAATGGGCTAGCGCGATCGGCTGTTAACCGAAAGGTTGGAGTTTCGAGCCCTCCCGGGAGTGGTGTGTTGCTTTTTTCTTTGTTGTAATAGCTTTGAAGATATGTTCTGATGGTGGTGAGAGTGGAGCAGGACTGTCTCCATGGCGCAATTGGCTAGCGCAATCGGCTGTTAAACGAAAGGTTGGAGTTTCGAACCCACCCGGTGGTGGTGCGGCGCTTTTTTTTCTTTGGGCTGATAGCTCTGAAGAAATGTTCTGACGGTGGTGGGAGTGGAGCAGGACTGTCTCCGTCGCGCAATTGGCTAGCGCGATCGGCTGTTAACCGAAAGGTTGGAGGTTCGAGCCCACCCGGTTGTGGTGCGGCGCTTTTTTTTTCTTTGGGGCGATAGCTCTGAAGAAATGGGCTGACGGTGGTGAGAGTGGAGCACGATTGTCTTCGTTGCGCAGTTGGCTAGCGCGATCGGCTGTTAATCGAAAGGTTGGAGGTTCGAGCCCACCCGGCGATGGTGTGGCGCTTTTCTTTCTTTGTGCTGATAGCTTTGAAGATATGTCCTGATGGTTGTGAGAGTGGAGCAGGACTGTCTCCGTGGCGCAATTGGCTAGCGCGATTGGCTGTTAACCGAAAGGTTGGAGGTTCGAGCCCACACGGTAGTGGTGCGGTGCTTTTTTTTCTTTTGGCTGATAGCTTTGAAGATATGTTGTGATGGTGGTGAGAGTGGAGCAGGACTGTCTCCGTGGCGCAATTAGCTTGCGCGATCAGCTGTTAACCGAAAGGTTGGAGGTTCGAGCCCACCCGGTGGTGGTGCGGCGCTGTTTTTTCTTTGCGCTGATAGCTTTGAAGATATGTTTTGATGGTGGTGAGAGTGCAGCAAGACTGTCCCCGTGGCGCAATGGGCTAGCGCGATCGGCTGTTAACCGGAAGGTTGGAGGTTCGAGCCGACCCGGTGGAGGTGCGGCGCGTTTTCTTCTTTGCGCTGATAGCTTTGAAGATATGTTGTGATGGTGTTGAGAGTGGAGCAAGACTGTCTCCGTGGCGCGATGAGCGAGTGCGATCGGCTGTTAACCGAAACGTTGGAGGTTCGAGCCCTCCCGGGTGGGGTGTGTTGCTTTTTTCTTTGCGCTGATAGCTTTGAAGATATGTTCTGATGGTGGTGAGCGTGGAGCACGATTGTCTCCGTGGCGCAATTGGCTAGCGCGATCGGCCGTTAACCGAAAGGTTGGATGTTCGAGCCCAGCCGGTGGTGGTGCGGCGCTTTTTTTTCTTTGGGCTGATAGCTTGAAAGATATGTTCTAATGGTGGTGAGAGTGGAGCAGGACTGTCTCCGTGGCGCAATTGGCCAGCGCGATCAGCTGTTAACCAAAAAGTTGGAGGTTCGAGCCCACCCGGTGGTGGTGCGGCGCTTTTTTTTCTTTGGGCTGATAGCTTTGAAGATATGTTCTGATGGTGGTGAGAGTGGAGCACGACTGTCTCCGTGGCGCAGTTGGCTAGCGCTATCGGCTGTTAACCGAAAGGTTGGAGGTTCGAGCCCACCCGGTGATGGTGTGGCGCTTTTTTTTCTTTGTGCTGATAGCTTTGAAGATATGTTCTGATGGTGGTGAGAGTGGAGCAGGACTGTCTCCGTGGCGCAATTGGCTAGCGCGATAGGCTGTTAACCGAAAGGTTGGAGGTTCGAGCCCACCCGGTGGTGGTGCGGTGCTTTTTTTTTCTTTGGGCTGATAGCTTTGAAGATATGTTCTGATGGTGGTGAGAGTGGAGCAGGACTGTCTCCGTCGCGCAATTGGCTAGCGCGATCGGCTGTTAACCGAAAGGTTGGAGGTTCGAGCCCACCCGGTGGTGGTGCGGCGCTTTTTTTTTCTTTGGGGCGATAGCTCTGAAGAAATGGTCTGACGGTGGTGAGAGTGGAGCACGATTGTCTTCGTTGCGCAGTTGGCTAGCGCGATCGGCTGTTAATCGAAAGGTTGGAGTTTCGAGCCCTCCCGGGAGTGGTGTGTTGCTTTTTTCTTTGCGCTGATAGCTTTGAAGATATGTTCTGATGGCGGTGAGAATGGAGCAGAACTGTCTCCGTGGCGCAATTGGCTAGCGCGATTGGCTGTTAACCGAAAGGTTGGAGGTTCGAGCCCACCCGGTGGTGGTGCGGTGCGTTTTTTTCTTTGGGCCGATAGCTTTGAAGATATGTTCTGATCGTGGTGAGAGTGGAGCAGGACTGTCTCCGTGGCGCAATTGGCTTGTGCGATCGGCTGTTAACCGAAAGGTTGGAGGTTCGAGCCCTCCCAGGAGTGGTGTGTTGCTTTTTTCTTTGCGCTGATAGCTTTTAAGATATTTTCTGATGGTGGTGAGAGTGGAGCAGGACTGTCTCTGTGGCGCAATTGGCTAGCGCGATCGGCTGTTAACCGGAAGGTTGGAGGTTCGAGCCCACCCGGTGGAGGTGCGGCGCTTTTTCTTCTTTGCGCTGATAGCTTTGAAGATATGTTGTGATGGTGTTGAGAGTGGAGCAAGACTGTCTCCGTGGCGCAATGGGCGAGCGCGATCGGCTGTTAACCGAAAGGTTGGAGTTTCGAGCCCACCCGGTGATGGTGTGGCGCTTTTTTTTCTTTGTGCTGATAGCTTTGAATATATGTTCTGATGGTGGTGAGAGTGGAGCAGGACTGTCTCCGTGGCGCAAGTGGCTAGCGCGATTGGCTGTTAACCGAAAGGTTGGAGGTTCGAGCCCATCCGGTGGTGGTGCGGCGCTTTTTTTGCGCTGATAGCTTTGAAGATATGTTCTGATGGTGGTGAGAGTGGAGCAAGACTGTCCCCGTGGCGCAATGGGCTACCGCGATCGGCTGTTAACCGAAAGGTTGGAGTTTCGAGCCCTCCCGGGAATGGCGTGCTGCTTTTTTCTTTGCACTGATAGCTATGAAAATATGTTCTGATGGTGGTGAGAGTGGATGAGGACTGTCTCCGTGGCGCAATTATCTAGCGCGATCGGCTGTTACCGAAAGGTTGGAGGTTCGAGCCCACCCGGTGGTGGTGCGGCGCTTTTTTTTCTTTGCGCTATTAGCTTTGAAGATATGTCCTGACGGTGTTGAGAGTGAAGCAAGACTGTCTCCGTGGCGCAATGGGCTAGCGCGATCGGCTGTTAACCGAAAGGTTGGAGTTTCGAGCCCTCCCGGGAGTGGTGTGTTGCTTTTTTCTTTGTTGTAATAGCTTTGAAGATATGTTCTGATGGTGGTGAGAGTGGAGCAGGACTGTCTCCATGGCGCAATTGGCTAGCGCAATCGGCTGTTAAACGAAAGGTTGGAGTTTCGAACCCACCCGGTGGTGGTGCGGCGCTTTTTTTTCTTTGGGCTGATAGCTCTGAAGAAATGTTCTGACGGTGGTGGGAGTGGAGCAGGACTGTCTCCGTCGCGCAATTGGCTAGCGCGATCGGCTGTTAACCGAAAGGTTGGAGGTTCGAGCCCACCCGGTTGTGGTGCGGCGCTTTTTTTTTCTTTGGGGCGATAGCTCTGAAGAAATGGGCTGACGGTGGTGAGAGTGGAGCACGATTGTCTTCGTTGCGCAGTTGGCTAGCGCGATCGGCTGTTAATCGAAAGGTTGGAGGTTCGAGCCCACCCGGCGATGGTGTGGCGCTTTTCTTTCTTTGTGCTGATAGCTTTGAAGATATGTCCTGATGGTTGTGAGAGTGGAGCAGGACTGTCTCCGTGGCGCAATTGGCTAGCGCGATTGGCTGTTAACCGAAAGGTTGGAGGTTCGAGCCCACACGGTAGTGGTGCGGTGCTTTTTTTTCTTTTGGCTGATAGCTTTGAAGATATGTTGTGATGGTGGTGAGAGTGGAGCAGGACTGTCTCCGTGGCGCAATTAGCTTGCGCGATCAGCTGTTAACCGAAAGGTTGGAGGTTCGAGCCCACCCGGTGGTGGTGCGGCGCTGTTTTTTCTTTGCGCTGATAGCTTTGAAGATATGTTTTGATGGTGGTGAGAGTGCAGCAAGACTGTCCCCGTGGCGCAATGGGCTAGCGCGATCGGCTGTTAACCGGAAGGTTGGAGGTTCGAGCCGACCCGGTGGAGGTGCGGCGCGTTTTCTTCTTTGCGCTGATAGCTTTGAAGATATGTTGTGATGGTGTTGAGAGTGGAGCAAGACTGTCTCCGTGGCGCGATGAGCGAGTGCGATCGGCTGTTAACCGAAACGTTGGAGGTTCGAGCCCTCCCGGGTGGGGTGTGTTGCTTTTTTCTTTGCGCTGATAGCTTTGAAGATATGTTCTGATGGTGGTGAGCGTGGAGCACGATTGTCTCCGTGGCGCAATTGGCTAGCGCGATCGGCCGTTAACCGAAAGGTTGGATGTTCGAGCCCAGCCGGTGGTGGTGCGGCGCTTTTTTTTCTTTGGGCTGATAGCTTGAAAGATATGTTCTAATGGTGGTGAGAGTGGAGCAGGACTGTCTCCGTGGCGCAATTGGCCAGCGCGATCAGCTGTTAACCAAAAAGTTGGAGGTTCGAGCCCACCCGGTGGTGGTGCGGCGCTTTTTTTTCTTTGGGCTGATAGCTTTGAAGATATGTTCTGATGGTGGTGAGAGTGGAGCACGACTGTCTCCGTGGCGCAGTTGGCTAGCGCTATCGGCTGTTAACCGAAAGGTTGGAGGTTCGAGCCCACCCGGTGATGGTGTGGCGCTTTTTTTTCTTTGTGCTGATAGCTTTGAAGATATGTTCTGATGGTGGTGAGAGTGGAGCAGGACTGTCTCCGTGGCGCAATTGGCTAGCGCGATAGGCTGTTAACCGAAAGGTTGGAGGTTCGAGCCCACCCGGTGGTGGTGCGGTGCTTTTTTTTCTTTGGGCTGATAGCTTTGAAGATATGTTCTGATGGTGGTGAGAGTGGAGCAGGACTGTCTCCGTGGCGCAATTGGGTAGCGCGATCGGCTGTTAACCGAAAAGTTGGAGGTTCGAGCTCTCCCGGCGGTGGTGCGGCGCTTTTTTTCTGTGGGCTGATAGCTTTGAAGATATGTTTTGATGGTGGTGAGAGTAGAGCAGGTCTGTCTCCGTGGCGCAATTGGCTAGCGTGATCGTCTGTTAACCGAAAAGTTGGAGGTTCGAGTCCACCCGGTGGTGGTGCGGCGCCTTTTTTCTTTGGGCTGATAGCTTTGAAGATATTATGAAGTCTTGGTAGTCTGGGTTGCGACAGCGTTTAATTGAGGAAAGACCTCGCAAAACGAACGGGCAGAGCCAGTACACAGACGATGACTATGATGATGAACCAGAGTGGCAATGAGGACAAAGAGACAAGCGGATGATGGTGATTGTGATCATGCAGGGATGAGGACGATGCAAGTAACAAATGCCCACACTAATTCCCCCCACTTGGAAGCGGACACCCTGGCCGCCATAAGTCAAAGTGACGGGGAACGTCGCGTGAAAGGTTTCATGCGACAAACGTGGACAATCTCTGTGCTGCGGTAGCGGCGGTCTGTTGGGGCGACGAGTGGTGTCACACGATAATTAACCGGCGAAGTCTGTTCTAAAACAATGTATGGCCCTATGAAGCGTGGTTGGAATTTGTCACAGAGACCAGGAGTGCGAATAGGTGTCAAAAGCAGCACCTCGTCACCAGGTTGGAAAGACACAACGCGGTGGGATTCGTCATAGGTGATCTTCCGCTCGTGCTGTCTCACTTCAGTATTGATGCGAGCCTGATGGCGAGACTGAGCCAGGCGGGAAATGTATTCTTCGCTAGAAGACTGACACGAATCCCCATGGCTGCTAAAGAAGGAGACGTCGAGAAAGGTAGTCGGGGTGCGTCCGTACACGAGATAAAACGGTGAGTAGCAAGTTGTTCGCTGAACGGCGGTGTTGTAAGCGAATGTCAGGAATGGTAAAAGAGTATCCCAGTTTTTGTGGTCGGGTTGGACGTAAACGGCTATCATGTCTGCAAGGGTTCGGTGAAATCTTTCTGTAAGACCATTTGTCTGAGGGTGGTAGCTTGAAGCAGTCTTGTGAGTAGTTCCAGAAGCGCGGAGTACTTCATTTACCATTTGTGACAGGAACACTTTGCCGCGATCACTAAGCAGTACACGAGGAGCCCCATGACGCAGTATTATTGCGTGAAGAATAAAGTCTGCAACTTCCACAGCTGAGCCTGTAATAACAGAGGAAGTCTCAGCGTATCGTGTCAGGTGGTCCACGGCGGTCACTATCCATCGTTTGCCAGCAGATGTGACGGGGAGAGGCCCGTAAAGGTCAACACCTACAACCTCGAAAGGCATTGACGGGCACGGAAGTGGCTGTAGAGGTCCAGCAGGTGCAGACGTGGGGAGTTTACGACGCTGGCATGGGTAGCAGGAACCGACGTACCGCGCTACACTAGAAGAAAGGCCAGGCCAGTAATAACGACATCGAATGCGGTCAAGAGTTTTTTTTAAAACCAAGATGACCATCAGTCAAGTCGTCGTGGAAGGCTTCGAGCACCTGAAGTCGAAGAGAGCGTGGCAGTACAGGAACCCAGCGCTGACCGTCAGGGTGGTAGACGTGGCGGTAGAGAACCCCATTGTCCAGCTTAAAGTGCAGGAGTTGACGACGGAGTCGCGCGTTTGGTGGATGAGAAACTCCCGAAAGGTGGTCCATCATGCGTCTGCAGTATGAATCGGACCGCTGGTGGGAGATAAATGTTGCCTGTTCGTCCGAAAAGGGTTGCGTTATCAATGCGAGCGTATGAACTTTGGTAGATGTGGCGTTTGAGTTCTCACCAACGCTTATATGGGTGGTCGGAAGCGGGCAACGAGATAAAGCATCGGCGTCTCGATGTTTTCTGCCTGACTTGTAAGTTATGTCAAAGTCGTACTCCTGCAAGCGTAGTATCCACCGACCCAAGCGTCCGGACAAGTTTTTCAGTGTAGAAAGCCAGCATAAGGCATGGTGGTCCGTAACGATTGTGAAGTGACGGCCGTGGAGATAGGGACGTAACTTCTGGACCGACCAAACCACAGCCAGACACTCTTGCTCAGTTATAGTGTAGTTCTTTTCAGCAGGGGTGAGTACGCGACTGGCATATGCAACAACTTTCTCTAGGGAAGACTTGTCGCGTTGTAGAAGAGCGGCTCCTATACGAAGGCCGCTAGCGTCGGTATGAAGGATAGTCGGTGCGGCTTCGTCAAAGTGGCAGAGCAGAGGTTCAGACGTGAGTGACCGCTTCAACAGCTCGAATGCCGTTTAACATTCTTGAGACCACAGAAAGGGGACGTTCGAAACGAGTAGTTGGTGTAATGGAGCAGCAATAGAAGCGAAGTTCTGTATAAACCGGCGAAAATAGGAAGCGAGGCCAAGGAAACTGCGAAGCTCCTTTGGTTTTTCGGGACGCGGAAAGTGAAGGACTGCAGAAATCTTGTCAGGGTCGGGCCGGATGCCATCTTTGCTAACGACATGTCCTAAGACCTTGATAGATTTGCTAGCGAAAGAGCATTTCTTAGTGTTTATTTGAAGCCCGGCGCCGGCAAGGCACGTCAGAACTTGATCCAGTCGTTCTAGGTGCTCAGGAAACGTTGACGAAAAGATAATAATGTCGTCCAGGTAGCACAAGCAACTTTTTCATTTCAGACCGCGCAGCACGGTATCTATCATGCGCTCAAAAGTCGCGGGTGCGTTGCAGAGCCCGAAAGGCATCACGTTGAATTCATATAGCCCGTCGGGGGTTGCAAACGCCGTTTTATGCTTATCGTCTTCATGCATGGGAATCTGCCAGTACCCAGAACGCAAGTCGATGCTTGAAAAGAATTCCGCGCCTTGTAGGGAATCAAGGGCGTCATCAATGCGTGGCATAGGGTACACGTCCTTGCGTGTGATCTTATTGAGCGCCCGGTAGTCCACGCAAAAACGCACAGAGCCATTCTTTTTGCGGACCAAAACAATGGGAGACGACCAAGGGCTAGATGAAGGACGGATGACTTCCCGTTTAGGCATGTTCGCAACGTTTTCTTCTATAATTTTTCTTTCAGTTAGAGACACGCGGTAGGGTCGGCGGTGTACGATAGATGTCCCAACAGTTTGAATTCGATGTGCTGTAGTATTAGTGCGGCCCAGCTTAGACGAGCAAATGTCGAATGAATTTGCATGTTTCTGTAACAATGCGAGCAGCTGCTGCCTCTGTGAATATGTCAGTTCGCTGCTGATAGCTGTGGTAAAGGCGGAGGAAGAAACATGCTCACCGAGGCAAGGTTCTTTGGATGTGATGGCCTGAAGTGGCGTGACAAATACAGGCTCGAAGTCAGCAACATGGGCCACAGTAGTGCCCTGTGGCAGTAAGATCTTCTCCGGTGTAGAGTTGACAGCGGTGACAAGTGCCGAGCCATTGCAAAAACGAACGACACCGGACGGAAGAACTATACCTTTGCGAACGCAAAGTGGTGACGGTGAGACCAATACATCCCCGTGATAGATGTCATTGGACGTAATGCTGACAATTTGCTCTTGTAGTGGCGGCAGTTCGATGTCTTTCGCAGCGACCAGACGAAGTGGCTTCTGATTGTCGTCGTCAAGCATGTAGTCCGTGTCAGCAAGGTGAACGACGCGTTGTCCACAACAAATCGCCGCGGAAGCAGATGATAGAAAATCCCACCCTAAAATTAGTTGGTGAGAGCAGCGGGACAGGACAGCAAACTGGACATGATGGCGGATGCCGTCGATGAAAACACGCACAGTACAAAACGCGGAAGGGCGAATGACGTTCCCCTGGGCAGCAACTAATGTGGGGCCATCGTAAGGCGTCATTACTTTCCTTAAATGTTCACACAAATCAGCACGTATCACAGACAATGTCGCACCTGTGTCCACCAAAGCATCGACTCGCACTCCTTTCACTTCCACAGAAACCATGTTACACGGGCCCGATGGAGGAATTTCAGTTCTGATTCCGAATGCAGTTTTTCCTCCACAAACTGCATCACTTAGTTTTCCGAATGAATTTCAGAGGTGAATGAGGCGGGCCGAAGTGGAGAAGTGGAACGGCGGAAGGGCGAAGGCGAGCGGCGTCTCGTGTTTCGGCTGTTTCGTGGTGCAGTCGATGCAGGAGGAGATGGAGAACGGTGCGGGGGAGACGAATAACGCCGACCTTGATAAGACGCCCCGGCGTACAAATCCCGTTCACGCACGTCGTTCCGACGCTCATCTTGCTGGCGCTTTCGGCAGAAACGAGATATGTGGCCGCGATAGCCACAGTAGTAGCAAACAGGGCGAGACGAACGCCACGGTGGGGAATAGAAGACATTCGGGGCACCTGTAGATAGCGCGGTCAGGTGGGCCGGAGGGTCAGGGGGTACGGAATGGTAGTTGACCGGGGGAGCGGCAGCAACTGACGCGTAGGATGGACGCGGCAATGTCGTGTGGGCGTCGCTGGGAGGCACGGCAGCCACTTCAGGGTACGTGGTTATGGGGCGTGAAGCATGTGGCTGTACAGGCGCAACGCCGGTCAGCGTTGTAAGTTCCTCCCTGATGATGTCACGTAAGGGCATCCCCGAAGGCTGTGTAGGTCGTGGTGTAGGAGGTGTGAAGCCCATGGACCGCAATTCTTCGCGTATAATGTCCCGGATAAGGTCGCGCAGGTGGCCATCTGACGTGGAGTGGTGGTCGCCAATGTCTGGTTGGAGGCGAACGGAGTCCAGCGCATCAAGGCGCTGGCATGTCGTCACGACATCAGCGATGGTAGCTGGGTTTTGCACAGCGAGTGCATTAAAGGCAACAGGCCCAATGCCTTTCAATATGTGGCGCACTTTGTCCGATTCCGGCATGGATTGATTGACACGCCGGCACAGTGCGAGGACATCCTCGATGTATGAAGTGTACGATTCACCGGGATGTTGTCGGCGAGTATCAATTGTCCTCTTCGCGACGGCGGATCGAACGTCCGGGGTGCCAAAAACGTGTCGCAGCTGCTGCTGGAAGGTAGCCCAGTCGGGTAAGTCAATGACGTGGTTAAAATACCACGTCTTTGCGACTCCGGTCAGATAAAATGGGACGTAACGCAGTTTGGCGGCCTCGTCCCACCGATTAGCGACACTTACGCGGTCGTAGTCGTCGAGCCAATCCTCTACGTCTTCTCCACGACGACCAGCGAAGAGCGGGCGTTCCCGCTGATGTCCGTGTATCTAAATAGGAGGGGCAGTTTGCGTCGGTGCGTGGTTGATGACATGAGCACCGGTAGGCTCGGTCTGGGACATGCTGCCTGACAGTGGGCGCAATCGGCGGCCTGAACGAAGCTCCAGCGGGTAGAGCGGGCTGCGGGAGGTAAGAGGACCGAAAATCCACCTCCACCACGTATGAAGTCTTGGTAGTCTGGGTTGCGACAGCGTTTAATTGAGGAAAGACCTCGCAAAACGAACGGGCAGAGCCAGTACACAGACGATGACGATGATGATGAACCAGAGTGGCAATGAGGACAAAGAGACAAGCGGATGATGGTGATTGTGATCATGCAGGGATGAGGACGATGCAAGTAACAAATGCCCACACGTTCTGATGTTCAATGTTCAATGTTCTGATGGTGGTGAGAGTAGAGCAGGACTGTCTCCGTGGCGCAATTAGCTAGCGCGATCGGCTGTTAACCGAAAGGTTGGAGTTTCGAGCCCTCCTGGGAGTGGTGTGCTGCTTTTTTCTTTGCGCTGATAGCTTTGAAGATATGTTCTGATGGTGGTAAAAGTGGAGCACGACTGTCTCCGTGGCGCAGTTGGCTAGCGCGATCGGCTGTTAACCGAAAGGTTGGAAGTTCGAGCCCACCCGGTGATGGTGTGGCGCTTTTTTTTCTTTGTGCTGATAGCTTTGAAGATATGTTCTGATGGTGGTGAGAATGGAGCAGGACTGTCTCCGTGGCGCAATTGGCTAGCGCGGTTGGCTGTTAACCGAAAGGTTGGAGGTTCGAGCCCACCCGGTGGTGGTGCGGTGCTTTTTTTTCTTTGGGCTGATAGCTTTGAAGATATTGTTGCGGGTTCGCGGCTATGCAGCTATGCGGGCGGTGCGAAGAAGAAGACGACGACGTTTTTTGGGCTGTTCGAATATACACAACGGCTGCCATCTTGACTGCTGGAGTACTTTTCTACTCTAAAGTAGTAAATACATTCGCAACATTTTGGTGGAGGTGCTGGGTACGACGCAAGACGGAACTTCGAAGCGGACGTGTTCTCGACTGCCCGACCATGGCAACAGAAACCAATTCTGCCGCTCCTGTTTCAGCCGCGACTCCGGCGCAGCCTGTACAGCCGGTCGTATTGACGCAACCGCGCGACCCTGGCAACTTCTGCGGCACCGACCATGTTGACGTTGACGACTGGATTCCGAAGTTCGAGCGGTTTGCAGCAGTGTACCGGTGGGACCCTACGATGATGCTCGCCAACGTTGGCTTCTATCTCTGCGGAACAGCTGGCGCGTGGTTCGAGGCTCATGAAGCGGACATAACCAGCTGGGATACTTGCAAACAGAAGCTTCGTGACCTGTTTGGTAAGGCCGTCGGACGCCAGCGGGCCGCTTCTAAAGAACTCTCTGGTCGGGCACAAACTACGACCGAATCATATGTCACCTACATCCTTGACGTTCTCGCCCTTTGCCATCGTGCCGACCCCAACATGTCCGAGGAAGACAAAGTAAGCCATTTACTTAAAGGCATTGCAGATGATGCTTTTAACATACTGGTTTCCAAAGACTGTTCCACCATTGATGACATCATCAAAGAGTGCCGCCGATTCGAAGAGCTGAAGAGTCGCCGGGTCGCCAAGAATTTCTTGCGTCTTCCGAACACGGCCGCTACGTCATCTTGCGAGGACCTTCAGCCGCCATGCAGTCAACCACATAACAACGAGAGTGTGGTTCGCATCGTTCGTAGAGAAATCGAGGCCGCGTCTCCGTCTTTTCTGACCCGCCCATCTGATGATCGACCAACGATCTCGTTGATCCAACAGGTCGTGAGAGAGGAGCTGGCAAACGTTGGGCTGCAGCCTGTATGTTCGTTGACGGAACCTCGGGTCAGTACCATAGCGCCTTCTCCTGCACCAGAAAGATTCCGCCGCTATCGTGATCCTGCTCAGTGGAGGACACAGGACGACAAGCCTATATGTTTTCATTGTCATGGTGTAGGACACATCTCCCGCTACTGTCGTTTCCGCACGTATCCACCTCGGTCGTTTCCTGGCTATCGACGTGACGACAACCACCGGCCCCTGCAGTACAGCGCTCGTGACGATGGACCGTACAATGGCACTCCTGCGACACCAGTCCGCCGGTCCAGCCGTTCGCCGTCCCCGCATGACCGTCGCTCCAGGTCACCTCAGCACCGCCGCTATTCGTCGCCCCACCCTAGTGGACGCCCTTCTTCGGAAAACTGAGCAATGCAGCTCCCGGAGGTGACGCTGCATTGGACTCCCGACCTGAAAACCCTCTGCTGACCTTGACTACGGACAAAAACCTGCTTGATGTAGAAGTGGATGGCCTTCCTGTTACTGCCCTTATTGACACCGGCGCACATATTTCAATTCTGAGCTCTGACCTCCGTGCACGATTAAACAAGGTCCTTACGCCGCCAGAGTCCCTATTTGTACGTGTCGCTAGTGGAGCGACCCCGGCTGTGCTCGGAATGTGCACCGCGCGTGTGAGATTCGCCGACCGCCAGACGTCCGTTCTATTCCATGTTCTCGCTCACTGTCCACATGACGTCATCCTTGGACTCGATTTTTTGTCCGACCACTCCGCTGTAATTGACTGCTCAGCCGGCGTCGTGCAACTTGACTTGCCTGCGGCCACCGAAGAGTCGAAGATGGTACAGAACAAGCTTTCGTGCGCTGAGTTTGTTCGCCTCCCACCCCAAGCCCTAACTTGTGTCACAGTTGAACCATATCCCAGTGTTCCGGATGGGGATTACGTGGTCTTTCCCTCTCCCGGTGTTTTACTGGCCCGCAACGTTTCCTCCCCGTACACCATATTAACTGTCACAGCGAACAAGACGTGCCTTCCTCTTCTGAACTTCGGACTCAGCCCTCAAATCCTACCACAAGGCATTGTTCTCGCCACTCTTTCACCGTCACACGAGTGCCAGATCTCATCAGTGTCACGTGAACTGGCCACAGTCGCCTCGCCGAACCCGCATAGCACCGACGTAGCCAACTCTACACGGCTCAACAATGTAACTAAGATGATTGCCTCAGACCTGTTGCCGTCTCAGGTCAAAGACCTCACTGATCTTCTCACGAGCTATTCGGACATATTTGACTTTGACGGTAGGCCCATAGGTCAAACATCGCAAGTCAAACATCGCATTAATACCGGTGATGCAGCTCCAATTCACAGGCGTCCCTATCGAGTGTCACCATCAGAGCGCCAAGTTATCCAACAGGAGGTGAATAAGATGCTCACAAAAGGCATCATAGAGCCCTCATCGAGTCCGTGGGCGTCCCCTGTAGTCCTAGTTAAAAAGAAGGACAACACCTGGCGTTTCTGCGTGGACTATCGGCATTTAAACAAGGTCACCAAAAGGGATGTCTACCCGCTTCCTCGTATTGATGATGCCCTGGACTGCCTTCATGGCGCAACCTATTTTTCTTCGATAGACTTACGCTCCGGTTACTGGCAGATCGCCGTGGACGACCTCGACCGGGAGAAGACCGCCTTTGTAACGCCTGACGGTCTCTACCAATTCAAGGTAATGCCGTTTGGCTTGTGCAATGCGCCGGCAACGTTCGAGCGGATGATGGACACGCTTTTGCGCAGCTTTAAATGGTCTATCTGCCTGTGTTATCTGGACGACGTGATTGTGTTTGCCCCAACCTTTAAGTCTCACCTCGAGCGCCTTTCCTCAATTCTTTCAGTATTTCGAGAGGCTGGGCTCCAACTTAATTCTTCGAAATGCCATTTTGGGCATCGCCAAGTTACTATTCTAGGGCATCTCGTTGACTCCTCCGGCATCCGCCCCGATCCCGACAAAGTCCGAGCTGTCCTGGATTTTCCTGTACCGACTTGTGTCAAGGACGTTCGAAGTTTTGTGGGCCTATGCTCATATTTCCGACGATTTGTCAGAAACTTCGCAGAGGTCGCACGCCCCCTCACTGATCTTTTGAAGAAAGATGTACCATTTGAGTGGGGTCCTGATCAAGGCACGGCCTTTTCCCAGCTCATAACACTTCTGACCACGCCACCGATTCTCGCCCACTTCGACCCGTCTGCTCCAACCGAGGTCCGCACTGATGCTAGTGGCTACGGTATTGGCGCGGTTTTAGCCCAGCGTCAATCCGGTCACGATCGAGTTCTTGCGTATGCCAGCCGGCTCCTTTCTCCTGCCGAACGCAATTACTCTATTACGGAACGCGAGTGCCTGGCGCTTGTATGGGCAGTTGGTAAATTCCGCCCCTATTTATATGGCCGGCCTTTCACAGTTACCACTGACCATCACGCTCTATGCTGGCTTTCAGCCCTCAAAGATCCAACGGGGCGCCTTGCTCGTTGGGCTCTGCGCCTCCAGGAATTCACATACACAGTGGTTTACAAGTCTGGCCGTTTACACCAAGACGCCGACTGCCTCTCTCGGTACCCCGTTGACGCTCCAGATCTAGTAACCGACGACGCGTCCATCTGTATTTCCTCGCTCTCTGCTTTCGGCAACATGGGATGTGAGCAACGGCGTGACGCGTCCCTACGCGAGCTAATCGACCGCCTGAACACAGGCTGTACAGACAGTTCGCTTCGCATGTTCGTTGTCATAGACGGCATTTTATACCGCCGCAACATGCACCATGTGGGAAACGAACTACTACTCGTAATACCCACTCATTTGCATTCGACCGTACTTCAGCAACTACATGATGTACCAACGGCTGGCCACCTTGGTGTTGCCAGAACGTACGACCGTGTCCGCCGACGCTTTTTCTGGCCTGGCCTCTACCGTTCTGTACAACGTTATGTTAGGTCTTGTGAGTCGTGCCAACGCCGCAAAAGGCCAGCGGTACACCCCGCCGGGCTCCTTCAACCGATCGACGTACCTGCCGAGCCTTTCTATCGTGTCGGCCTCGACCTGCTGGGCCCTTTCCCTCTTTCTACCGACGGTAACAGATGGGTCGCCGTCGCCATAGATTACTCGACCCGTTTCGCAATTACGAGACCTCTTCCAAGCAGCTGCGCTACAGATGTCGCCGACTTTTTGATTCAAGACGTCATCTTACATCATGGTGCTCCTCGTCAACTGGTCACCGATCGCGGTCGCTACTTTTTATCTAAGGTAATTGACGATCTACTTCGTTCTTGTGCAACCAAGCACAAGCTTACGACGGCCTACCATCCTCAAACAAACGGCCTCACAGAACGTCTGAATCGCACACTCACTGACATGCTCGCCATGTACGTGTCGACGGATCATCGTGACTGGGACATTGCGCTACCCTTTGTCACTTTCGCTTACAATAGCTCACGCCACGACACTGCTGGATATTCTCCCTTTTACCTTTTGTATGGAAGAGACCCGACATTGCCGTTCGACACGCTTGTACCCAACCCTGCCGACCTGTCCACAGCATATGCTCGCCGCGCTATTAGCACCGCGGAGAAAGCCCGTCAGATTGCCCACCAGCGCCTTTCGGACTCGCAGCTCCGTCAGAAACGTAGCTATGACAGCCACCATCGGGACGTCCACTTTAGTCCAGGTGACCTCGTTCTTCTGTGGACTCCGTCGCGACATGTTGGTCTGGCTGAAAAGCTTCTACCCAAGTATTCCGGACCTTATCGTGTGCTACGGCAGGTAACTGATGTTACATATGAAATAGCACCTCTAAACCCTTCGATACCTTCCACATCTTCCGACATCGTCCACGTCGCTCGCCTCAAGCCGTACATCTCGTCCAACACCTGCTAACAAGCGCCGGGTCGGCGCTTTTCGCCGCCGGAGGTCGATGTTGCGGGTTCGCGGCTATGCAGCTATGCGGGCGGTGCGAAGAAGAAGACGACGACGTTTTTTGGGCTGTTCGAATATACACAACGGCTGCCATCTTGACTGCTGGAGTACTTTTCTACTCTAAAGTAGTAAATACATTCGCAACAATATGTTCTGATGGTGGTGAGAGTGGAGCAGGACTGCCTCCGTGGCGCGATTGGCTTGCACGATCAGGTGTTAACCACAAGGTTGGAGGTTCGAGCGCACCCGGTGGTGGTGCGGCGCTTTTTTTTCTTTGCGCTGATAGCTTTGAAGATATGTTCTGATGGTGGTGAGAGTGGAGCAAGACTGTCCCCGTGGCGCAATGGGCTAGCGCGATCGGCTGTTAACCGAAAGGTTGGAGTTTCGAGCCCTCCCGAGAGTGGTGTGTTGCTTTTTTCTTTGCACTGATAGCTTTGAAGATATGTTCTGATGGTGGTGAGACAGGAGCAGGACTGTCTCCGTGGCGCAATTGGCTAGCGCGATCTGCTGTTAACCGAAAGGTTGGAGGTTCGAGCCCACCTGGTGGTGGTGCGGCGCTTTTTTTTCTTTGCGCTAATAGCTTTGAAGATATGTCCTGATGGTGGTGAGAGTAGAGCAAGACATTCCCCGTGGCGCAATGGGCTAGCGTGATCGGCTGTCAACCGAAAGGTTGGAGTTTCGAGCCCTCTCGGCAGTGGTGTGTTGCTTTTTTCTTTGCACTGATAGCTTTGAAGATATGTTCTGATGGTGGTGAGAGTGGAGCAGGACTGTCTCCGTGGGGCAATAGGCTAGCGCGATCGGCTGTTAACCGAAAGGTTGGAGGTTCGAGCCCACCCGGTGGTGGTGCGGCGCTTTTTTTTCTTTGGGCTGATAGCTCTGAAGAAATTTTCTGACGGTGGTGAGAGTGGAGCAGGACTGTCTCCGTGGCGCAATTGGCTAGCGCGATCGTCTGTTAACCCAAAAGTTGGAGGTTCGAGCTCTCCCGGTGGTGGTGCGGTGCTTTTTTTTCTTTTGGCTGATAGCTTTGAAGATATGTTGTGATGGTGGTGAGAGTGGAGCAGGACTGTCTCCATGGCGCAATTGGCTAGCGCAATCGGCTGTTAAACGAAAGGTTGGAGTTTCGAGCCCACCCGGTGGTGGTGCGGCGCTTTTTCTTCTTTGGGCTGATAGCTCTGAAGAAATGTTCTGACGGTGGTGGGAGTGGAGCAGGACTGTCTCCGTCGCGCAATTGGCTAGCGCGATCGGCTGTTAATCGAAAGGTTGGAGGTTCGAGCCCACCCGGTTGTGGTGCGGCGCTTTTTTTTCTTTGGGGCGATAGCTCTGAAGAAATGGTCTGACGGTGGTGAGAGTGGAGCACGATTGTCTTCGTTGCGCAGTTGGCTAGCGCGATCGGCTGTTAATCGAAAGGTTGGAGGTTCGAGCCCACCCGGCGATGGTGTGGCGCTTTTCTTTCTTTGTGCTGATAGCTTTGAAGATATGTCCTGATGGTTGTGAGAGTGGAGCAGGACTGTCTCCGTGGCGCAATTGGCTAGCGCGATTGGCTGTTAACCGAAAGGTTGGAGGTTCGAGCCCACGCGGTAGTGGTGCGGTGCTTTTTTTTCTTTTGGCTGATAGCTTTGAAGATATGTTGTGATGGTGGTGAGAGTGGAGCAGGACTGTCTCCGTGGCGCAATTAGCTTGCGCGATCAGCTGTTAACCGAAAGGTTGGAGGTTCGAGCCCACCCGGTGGTGGTGCGGCGCTTTTTTTTCTTTGCGCTGATAGCTTTGAAGATATTGATACGTGTATGAAACTGTCACCCCGACACAGCTGAATTGGCACCCAAATGAAGAATACGACAACGTGGTTGTAGTGTGTTGGACTCTCGAGCTTCTCCCGTTGGCCTGCATGACTGTGCGCTCTTTTAGCCGTTAGCAAGACCAGCTCTCGGTGAATAAATCTTCCCCGTAACATCTTTTGGTGGAAGGTGCGGGTTCTTCACACAACCCGGCTCTGGAACTCCGCAGTGGACGCCAGCTTTCTCCAGCCGCGATGCCTGAAACTGGCACTCAGGCCTCGCCATCCGCGCCGGCTCCATCACCTGTGATTTCCCCCCATCTTCTCGACCCTGGCACGTTTTCCGGGACGGACAGCACGGACGTCGAAAAATGGCTCGCATTATTCGAGCGCGTCAGCAAGCACTACAGGTGGGACGAAACGCTTATGCTGGCAAATATTCTGTTCTACCTAAGGGGTACGGCACGCGCCTGGTATGAGACGCATGAAGAAGAATTAACCAGCTGGGACACATGCAAGCAAAAGCTTCGCGATTTGTTCGGTCGGTCAGTTGCTCGTCAGATGGCAGCCAGGCAGGACCTCGCGTCGCGTGTTCAATCATCGACGGAGTCGTACGTCACGTACATCCAAGACGTACTGGCACTGTGCCGGAAGACGGGCAAAAACATGTCCGAGGCGGACAAGATCAGCAACGTGTTGAAAGGCATTGCTGATGATGCTTTCAACATACTAATGTGCAAGAACTGCACCACTGTCGACTCCATCATATCCGAATGCCGACGATTTGAACAAGCAAAAAGCAGGCGAATCACCCACCACATCGCGAGACTACCAAACACTGCTGCGACTTCGTCTTGCGAGGATTCTGCAGCGCCCCATTCACTTGCGCCTCCTGCCAATATCGCAAGGATTGTTCGCCAGGAGCTGGAAGCCATGGCACCCGCTTCCTATCAGCCCCCTGCACAAGACCACTGGGCAACAGTCTCACTCATTCAAGCCGTCGTACGCCAGGAGTTTGCTAACCTGGGCGTCCAGGTTCCCCAGCCGCAGCCCATGAGCACTCCTGTCCACAACGCTGACCACCACTCTGCCCCACTTGTCGCCGCGGCAGCTTCGACTCCTCGGTTTCCACCACGCTACCGAAATCCATCTGAGTGGCGTACGCACGATGATAGACCCATCTGTTTTTCTTGCTCTCGAGTTGGGCACATCTCCCGCCATTGTCGCAACAGGGGGTATTTCCGGCCAAGCTTTCGTAATGTCGACCGCCGTCAGGACCGTGGACACTATTCGCAACCGGGTTTTTCGGATGACCATATTCAGGACTATTCAGCTCGCCGTTCATCTCCACGCTCCGAACCGTCCTAAGCTGACGTCGTTGCCCAAAGAAACTGGTCAAGCCGCTCGCCGTCACCTCAGGGTCGGCCATCACGCTCCCCTCAACGCCGCCGCTCTCCGTCACCGGCTTATTCTGGCCATTCCCCGGGAAACTGACGAGTGCAGCTCCTGGAGGTGGCGCTGCGTTGACGACTCGGAACGAAAACCCTCAACCGGCTACAATTTCAAGACGCAATTTACTTCGGGTGTTCGTTGATGGCCACGCCGTTACTGCACTAATTGACACTGGTGCCCAAGTATCTGTTATGAGTTCTACACTTCGATCTCGCCTGAAAAAAGTTCTCACACCAGCTATGTTCTCTACTGTTCGAGTTGCTAACGGAAGTCGAACATCGGTACTTGGTATGTGCACTGCCCGCGTTACTGTTGCTGGCCACAACACTTCCGTTCTCTTCGCAGTCCTCGATGCTTGCCCACACGACGTCATCCTTGGAATTGACTTTTTAACCACCCACTCCGCCCTCATCGATTGTTCTACCGGTATCTTACGGCTCGAATTGCCTTTACGCTCCGATTTCACTCCTCCAAGTCGCACTCGGCTACCATCCGTGGAGTCTCTACGGCTACCGCCCCAGGCTGCTATGTACGTTCCTCTGTCGCCCTTCCCGTCCGTTCCTGATGGAGACTATCTGGTAGCTCCCCTCATTGATTTGACCCTTACGCACCACATCGCACTACCACATACTATAGTGATTGTTGCTAACAACACGGTGCTACTTCCAGTTCTGAACTTCTCTACGTCGACCCAAGTTCTTCCCCAAGGCATCACTTTAGCCGATCTTTCCACCCTTGATGGATGTTCGATTTGTTCTTTTACACCTGACACTAAGACCATGGCGAAACCTGTCATCACGTCGCAAAATAAGGCGTTCCTCGACAAAATGATATCCAGCGACCTCTTACCTTCCCAAATTGCGGCGCTCCGGGGTGTTGTTCTGGTTTCTTACCTGGATATCTTTGACGTCGACGACCGTCCCCTAGGCCGCACAAGTGCCGTAACCCACCGCATCGACACCGGCGACGCCAGTCCACTCCACAAACGCCCTTATCGCGTGTCACATGCTGAGCGCCAAGTTATACAGACGGAGGTCGAGAAAATGTTGAGTAAAGACGTCATTGAGCCTTCATCGAGTCCTTGGGCCTCCCCTGTGGTCTTAGTTAAAAAGAAGGACAACACCTGGCGCTTTTGCGTCGACTATCGCCACCTGAATCGGATCACCAAGAAGGACGTTTGTCCTTTACCCCGAATCGACGATGCGCTCGACTGCCTCCACGGCGCCAACTATTTCTCGACCCTTGACCTTCGATCCGGATACTGGCAAATTTCGGTCGACGACCGCGACCGCGAGAAGACAGCATTCATCACACCCGACGGCCTTTACCAATTCAAGGTCATGCCTTTTGGGTTGTGCAATGCCCCAGCTACGTTTGAACGTATGATGGACTCTCTTCTTCGCGGTTTCAAATGGTCGACCTGCCTTTGCTATCTGGATGATGTAATAGTTTTCTCGCCCTCCTTCGAAAGCCACCTGTCTCGTCTCTCGGCAATTCTTGACGTTTTTTGTTGCGCTGGTCTCCAACTGAATTCGTCGAAATGTTCATTTGGACGTCGGCAGATTAAACTACTCGGCCACCTTGTTGACGCCACTGGTGTTCAACCCGACCCTGACAAAGTCCGTGCAGTCCGAGAATTCCCGGTTCCGCGTTCCACACAAGAAGTTCGCAGTTTTATTGGGCTCTGCTCATACTTCCGCCGCTTTGTCTTCAACTTCGCGGATATTGCTAGGCCCCTCACGGATCTCCTCAAAACGAATGTGGTCTTCTCTTGGGGAAGGGACCAAGAACATTCCTTCGCGTCGCTAATTACCGCCCTCACCTCACCACCTGTGTTGGCTCATTTTGATCCAACGGCTCGAACAGAGCTTCGCACCGATGCAAGCGGCCACGGCATTGGTGCTATACTCGCTCAGATACAGAATGGCACCAACCGTGTGATAGCCTACGCTAGCCGCCTTTTGTCGCAAGCGGAACAAAATTATTCTATAACTGAGCGGGAATGCTTAGCCCTCGTTTGGGCTATCGCGAAATTCCGTCCGTACTTATACGGACGTCCGTTCGCAGTCATCACGGACCATCATGCGCTTTGCTGGCTGTCGACGCTTAAGGACCCTACAGGAAGACTCGGCCGATGGGCTCTTCGATTACAGGAGTACACGTTTTCGGTTGTTTACAAATCTGGAAAGCTGCACAGCGATGCTGACTGCTTATCCCGGCACCCCGTTGATCCACCTAGCTCCACTGATTTGGAATCCGATGCCTGTGTTTTAGCCATCACTGACTTTTTGAACGTGGCTGACGAACAGCGCCGAGATCCATCGTTGCTCACCATCATTGACCGCCTTCAATCCCGTTATGCTGACCCTTCTCTTAGCAGATACCTGCTTCAAGACAACATTTTGTACCGCCGCAACTTACACCCCGACGGCGCGGAACTTTTACTCGTCGTACCGCATCACCTGCGAAAGGATGTTCTGCGACAATTCCACGACGCTCCAACTTCTGGACATCTAGGAGTCTCCAGAACTTACGACCGCATTCGACGACGAGTATTCTGGAAGGGTCTGTACCGCTCTGTTCGCCGTTACGTCACATCTTGTGACCTCTGCCAGCGCCGAAAGAAGCCTACGACTCCCCCTGCCGGTCTTCTTCAACCTATTGAAGTTCCAGCTGAGCCATTTTATCGAGTGGGGTTGGACTTGCTAGGTCCCTTTCCTACTTCTACAACTGGAAATAAATGGATCGCAGTGGCCACATACTATGCCACTCGGTATGCAATCACTCGAGCACTACCAACCCGCTGCGCAACCGACGTTGCCGACTTCCTGCTGTACGACATTATTCTCCAGCATGGCGCTCCGACTCACCTGCTCACAGACCGTGGTCGCTACTTTCTATCTCGTGTGGTTGATGACCTACTCCGATCTTGTGCTACCCGTCACAACTTCACCACATCTTACCACCCTCAGACTAACGGCCTTACGGAGCGCCTAAACCGCACATTGACGGACATGCTTTCCATGTACGTATCTACGGACCACACTGATTGGGACATAGCTCTTCCGTTCGTAACCTTCGCCTATAACTCGTCGCGTCATGAAACAGCGGGCTACTCCCCTTTTTATCTACTCTTCGGACGTCATCCCTTACTGCTCTTCGATACACTGCTTTCATCAGACCACCCATCCTCCACTTCGTACGCTCAGGATGCGATCACCCGGGCCCTCACGGCACGCGCGGTAGCGCGCGCTCGGTTATCGTCGTCGCAGACAGCACAGAAGTCCCTTTACGACCGTCGACATAGAGATGCCGTTTTTTCTGCGGGATCTCTTGTTCTCTTGTGGCTCCCATCTCGACGTGTTGGCCTCTGCGAGAAACTACTATCGCGATACGCCGGGCCCTACCGAGTCATTCGTCAGGTCACACCTGTGACCTACGAGATTTCCGCTACCACAAACTCATCAGCTGCTGCACCCAGAACGGAAGTAGTCCACGTTTCTCGTCTCAAGCCCTACAACGCCGACTCGCTCATTTAACAGGCACCGAGACGGTGCCTTACGGGCCGGGGTGATGATACGTGTATGAAACTGTCACCCCGACACAGCTGAATTGGCACCCAAATGAAGAAGACGACAACGTGGTTGTAGTGGGTTGGACTCTCGAGCTTCTCCCGTTGGCCTGCATGACTGTGCGCTCTTTTAGCCGTTAGCAAGACCAGCTCTCGGTGAATAAATCTTCCCCGTAACAATATGTTTTGATGGTGGTGAGAGTGCAGCAAGACTGTCCCCGTGGCGCAATGGGCTAGCGCGATCGGCTGTTAACCGAAAGGTTGGAGTTTCGAGCCCTCCCGGGAGTGGTGTGTTGCTTTTTTCTTTGCACTGATAGCTTTTAAATTATTTTCTGATGGTGGTGAGAGTGGAGCAGGACTGTCTCCGTGGCGCAATTGGCTAGCGCGATCGGCTGTTAACCGGAAGGTTGGAGGTTCGAGCCCACCCGGTGGAGGTGCGGCGCTTTTTCTTCTTTGCGCTGATAGCTTTGAAGATATGTTGTGATGGTGTTGAGAGTGGAGCAAGACTGTCTCCGTGGCGCAATGGGCGAGCGCGATCGGCTGTTAACCGAAAGGTTGGAGTTTGGAGCCCTCCCGGGAGGGGTGTGTTGCTTTTGTCTTTGTGGTAATAGCGTTGAAGATATGTTCTGATGGTGGTGAGAGTGGAGCAGGACTGTCTCCATGGCGCAATTGGCTAGCGCGATCGGCTGTTAACCGAAAGGTTGGAGTTTCGAGCCCACCCGGTGGTGGTGCGGCGCTTTTTTTTCATTGGGCTGATAGCTCTGAAGAAATGTTCTGATGGTAGTGAGAGTGGAGCAGGACTGTCTCCGTGGCGCAATTGGCTAGCGCGATCGGCTGTTAACCGAAAGGTTGGAGGTTCGAGCCCACCCGGTGGTGGTGCGGCGCTTTTTTTTCTTTGGGGCGATAGCTCTGAAAAAATGGTCTGACGGTGGTGAGAGTGGAGCACGACTGTCTCTGTGGCGCAATTGGCTAGCGCGATCGGCTGTTAACCGAAAGGTTGGAGGTTCAAGCCCACCCGGTGGTGGTGCGGCGCTTTTTTTTTCTTTGGGCTGATAGCTCTGAAGAAATGTTCTGACGGTGGTGAGCGTGGAACAGGACTGTCCCCGTGGCGCCATTGGCTAGCGCAATCGGCTTTTAACCGAAACGTTGGAGGTTCGAGCCCTCCCGGGTTGGGTGTGTTGCTTTTTTCTTTGCGCTGATAGCTTTGAAGATATGTTCTGATGGTGGTGAGCGTGGAGCACGATTGTCTCCGTGGCGCAATTGGCTAGCACGATCGGCCGTTAACCGAAAGGTTGGATGTTCGAGCCCACCCGGTGGTGGTGCGGCGCTTTTTCTTCTTTGGGCTGATAACTTGAAAGATATGTTCTAATGGTGGTGAGAGTGGAGCAGGACTGTCTCCGTGGCGCAATTGGCCAGCGCGATCAGCTGTTAACCAAAAAGTTGGAGGTTCGAGCCCACCCGGTGGGGGTGCGGCGCTTTTTTTTCTTTGGGCTGATAGCTCTGAAGAAATGTTCAACGGTGGTGAGAGTGGAGCAGGACTGTCTCCGTGGCGCAATTGGCTAGCGCGATCGGCTGTTAACCGAAAAGTTGGAGGTTCGAGCTCTCCCGGTGGTGGTGCGGCGCTTTTTTTCTGTGGGCTGATAGCTTTGAAGATATGTTCTGATGGTGGTGAGAGTAGAGCAGGTCGGTCTCCGTGGCGCAACTGGCTAGCGTGATCGTCTGTTAACCGAAAAGTTGGAGGTTCGAGTCCACCCGGTGGTGGTGCGGCGCCTTTTTTCTTTGGGCTGATAGCTTTGAAGATATGTTCTGATGGTGGTGAGAGTAGAGCAGGACTGTCTCCGTGGCGCAATTGGCTAGCGCGATCGGCTGTTAACCGAAAGGTTGGAGGTTCGAGCCCACCCGGTGGTGGTGCGGTGCTTTTTTTTCTTTGGGCTGATAGCTTTGAAGATATGTTCTGATGGTGGTGAGAGTGGAGCAGGACTGTCTCCGTGGCGCAATTGGCTTGCGCGATAGCTGTTAACCATAAGGTTGGAGGTTCGAGCGCACCCGGTGGTGGTGCGGCGCATTTTTTTCTTTGCGCTGATAGCTTTGAAGATATCTTCTGATGGTGGTGAGAGTGGAGCATGACTGTCCCCGTGGCGCAATGGGCTAGCGCGATCGGCTGTTAACCGAAAGGTTGGAGTTTCGAGCCCTCCCGAGAGTGGTGTGTTGCTTTTTTCTTTGCACTGATAGCTTTGAAGATATTGATACGTGTATGAAACTGTCACCCCGACACAGCTGAATTGGCACCCAAATGAAGAATACGACAACGTGGTTGTAGTGGGTTGGACTCTCGAGCTTCTCCCGTTGGCCTGCATGACTGTGCGCTCTTTTAGCCGTTAGCAAGACCAGCTCTCGGTGAATAAATCTTCCCCGTAACATCTTTTGGTGGAAGGTGCGGGTTCTTCACACAACCCGGCTCTGGAACTCCGCAGTGGACGCCAGCTTTCTCCAGCCGCGATGCCTGAAACTGGCACTCAGGCCTCGCCATCCGCGCCGGCTCCATCACCTGTGATTCCCCCCCATCTTCTCGACCCTGGCACGTTTTCCGGGACGGACAGCACGGACGTCGAAGAATGGCTCGCATTATTCGAGCGCGTCAGCAAGCACTACAGGTGGGACGAAACGCTTATGCTGGCAAATATTCTGTTCTACCTAAGGGGTACGGCACGCGCCTGGTATGAGACGCATGAAGAAGAATTAACCAGCTGGGACACATGCAAGCAAAAGCTTCGCGATTTGTTCGGTCGGTCAGTTGCTCGTCAGATGGCAGCCAGGCAGGACCTCGCGTCGCGTGTTCAATCATCGACGGAGTCGTACGTCACGTACATCCAAGACGTACTGGCACTGTGCCGGAAGACGGACAAAAACATGTCCGAGGCGGACAAGATCAGCAACGTGTTGAAAGGCATTGCTGATGATGTTTTCAACATACTAATGTGCAAGAACTGCACCACTGTCGACTCCATCATATCCGAATGCCGACGATTTGAACAAGCAAAAAGCAGGCGAATCACCCACCACATCGCGAGACTACCAAACACTGCTGCGACTTCGTCTTGCGAGGATTCTGCAGCGCCCCATTCACTTGCGCCTCCTGCCAATATCGCAAGGATTGTTCGCCAGGAGCTGAAAGCCATGGCACCCGCTTCCTATCAGCCCCCTGCACAAGACCACTGGGCAACAGTCTCACTCATTCAAGCCGTCGTACGCCAGGAGTTTGCTAACCTGGGCGTCCAGGTTCCCCAGCCGCAGCCCATGAGCACTCCTGTCCACAACGCTGACCACCACTCTGCCCCACTTGTCGCCGCGGCAGCTTCGACTCCTCGGTTTCCACCACGCTACCGAAATCCATCTGAGTGGCGTACGCACGATGATAGACCCATCTGTTTTTCTTGCTCTCGAGTTGGGCACATCTCCCGCCATTGTCGCAACAGGGGGTATTTCCGGCCAAGCTTTCGTAATGTCGACCGCCGTCAGGACCGTGGACACTATTCGCAACCGGGTTTTTCGGATGACCATATTCAGGACTATTCAGCTCGCCGTTCATCTCCACGCTCCGAACCGTCCTAAGCTGACGTCGTTGCCCAAAGAAACTGGTCAAGCCGCTCGCCGTCACCTCAGGGTCGGCCATCACGCTCCCCTCAACGCCGCCGCTCTCCGTCACCGGCTTATTCTGGCCATTCCCCGGGAAACTGACGAGTGCAGCTCCTGGAGGTGGCGCTGCGTTGACGACTCGGAACGAAAACCCTCAACCGGCTACAATTTCAAGACGCAATTTACTTCGGGTGTTCGTTGATGGCCACGCCGTTACTGCTCTAATTGACACTGGTGCCCAAGTATCTGTTATGAGTTCTACACTTCGATCTCGCCTGAAAAAAGTTCTCACACCAGCTATGTTCTCTACTGCTCGAGTTGCTAACGGAAGTCGAACATCGGTACTTGGTATGTGCACTGCCCGCGTTACTGTTGCTGGCCACAACACTTCCGTTCTCTTCGCAGTCCTCGATGCTTGCCCACACGACGTCATCCTTGGAATTGACTTTTTAACCACCCACTCCGCCCTCATCGATTGTTCTACCGGTATCTTACGGCTCGAATTGCCTTTACGCTCCGATTTCACTCCTCCAAGTCGCACTCGGCTACCATCCGTGGAGTCTCTACGGCTACCGCCCCAGGCTGCTATGTACGTTCCTCTGTCGCCCTTCCCGTCCGTTCCTGATGGAGACTATCTGGTAGCTCCCCTCATTGATTTGACCCTTACGCACCACATCGCACTACCACATACTATAGTGATTGTTGCTAACAACACGGTGCTACTTCCAGTTCTGAACTTCTCTACGTCGACCCAAGTTCTTCCCCAAGGCATCACTTTAGCCGATCTTTCCACCCTTGATGGATGTTCGATTTGTTCTTTTACACCTGACACTAAGACCATGGCGAAACCTGTCAACACGTCGCAAAATAAGGCGTTCCTCGACAAAATGATATCCAGCGACCTCTTACCTTCCGAAATTGCGGCGCTCCGGGGTGTTGTTCTGGTTTCTTACCTGGATATCTTTGACGTCGACGACCGTCCCCTAGGCCGCACAAGTGCCGTAACCCACCGCATCGACACCGGCGACGCCAGTCCACTCCACAAACGCCCTTATCGCGTGTCACATGCTGAGCGCCAAGTTATACAGACGGAGGTCGAGAAAATGTTGAGTAAAGACGTCATTGAGCCTTCATCGAGTCCTTGGGCCTCCCCTGTGGTCTTAGTTAAAAAGAAGGACAACACCTGGCGCTTTTGCGTCGACTATCGCCACCTGAATCGGATCACCAAGAAGGACGTTTATCCTTTACCCCGAATCGACGATGCGCTCGACTGCCTCCACGGCGCCAACTATTTCTCGACCCTTGACCTTCGATCCGGATACTGGCAAATTTCGGTCGACGACCGCGACCGCGAGAAGACAGCATTCATCACACCCGACGGCCTTTACCAATTCAAGGTCATGCCTTTTGGGTTGTGCAATGCCCCAGCTACGTTTGAACGTATGATGGACTCTCTTCTTCGCGGTTTCAAATGGTCGACCTGCCTTTGCTATCTGGATGATGTAATAGTTTTCTCGCCCTCCTTCGAAAGCCACCTGTCTCGTCTCTCGGCAATTCTTGACGTTTTTCGTTGCGCTGGTCTCCAACTGAATTCGTCGAAATGTTCATTTGGACGTCGGCAGATTAAACTACTCGGCCACCTTGTTGACGCCACTGGTGTTCAACCCGACCATGACAAAGTCCGTGCAGTCCGAGAATTCCCGGTTCCGCGTTCCACACAAGAAGTTCGCAGTTTTATTGGGCTCTGCTCATACTTCCGCCGCTTTGTCTTCAACTTCGCGGATATTGCTAGGCCCCTCACGGATCTCCTCAAAAAGAATGTGGTCTTCTCTTGGGGAAGGGACCAAGAACATTCCTTCGCGTCGCTAATTACCGCCCTCACCTCACCACCTGTGTTGGCTCATTTTGATCCAACGGCTCGAACAGAGCTTCGCACCGATGCAAGCGGCCACGGCATTGGTGCTGTACTCGCTCAGATACAGAATGGCACCAACCGTGTGATAGCCTACGCTACCCGCCTTTTGTCGCAAGCGGAACAAAATTATTCTATAACTGAGCGGGAATGCTTAGCCCTCGTTTGGGCTATCTCGAAATTCCGTCCGTACTTATACGGACGTCCGTTCGCAGTCATCACGGACCATCATGCGCTTTGCTGGCTGTCGACGCTTAAGGACCCTACAGGAAGACTCGGCCGATGGGCTCTTCGATTACAGGAGTACACGTTTTCGGTTGTTTACAAATCTGGAAAGCTGCACAGCGATGCTGACTGCTTATCCCGGCACCCCGTTGATCCACCTAGCTCCACTGATTTGGAATCCGATGCCTGTGTTTTAGCCATCACTGACTTTTTGAACGTGGCTGACGAACAGCGCCGAGATCCATCGTTGCTCACCATCATTGACCGCCTTCAATCCCGTTATGCTGACCCTTCTCTTAGCAGATACCTGCTTCAAGACAACATTTTGTACCGCCGCAACTTACACCCCGACGGCGCGGAACTTTTACTCGTCGTACCGCATCACCTGCGAAAGGATGTTCTGCGACAATTCTACGACGCTCCAACTTCTGGACATCTAGGAGTCTCCAGAACTTACGACCGCATTCGACGACGAGTATTCTGGAAGGGTCTGTACCGCTCTGTTCGCCGTTACGTCACATCTTGTGACCTCTGCCAGCGCCGAAAGAAGCCTACGACTCCCCCTGCCGGTCTTCTTCAACCTATTGAAGTTCCAGCTGAGCCATTTTATCGAGTGGGGTTGGACTTGCTAGGTCCCTTTCCTACTTCTACAACTGGAAATAAATGGATCGCAGTGGCCACATACTATGCCACTCGGTATGCAATCACTCGAGCACTACCAACCAGCTGCGCAACCGACGTTGCCGACTTCCTGCTGTACGACATTATTCTCCAGCATGGCGCTCCGACTCACCTGCTCACAGACCGTGGTCGCTACTTTCTATCTCGTGTGGTTGATGACCTACTCCGATCTTGTGCTACCCGTCACAACTTCACCACATCTTACCACCCTCAGACTAACGGCCTTACGGAGCGCCTAAACCGCACATTGAAGGACATGCTTTCCATGTACGTATCTACGGACCACACTGATTGGGACATAGCTCTTCCGTTCGTAACCTTCGCCTATAACTCGTCGCGTCATGAAACAGCGGGCTACTCCCCTTTTTATCTACTCTTCGGACGTCATCCCTTACTGCCCTTCGATACACTGCTTTCATCAGACCACCCATCCTCCACTTCGTACGCTCAGGATGCGATCGCCCGGGCCCTCACGGCACGCGCGGTAGCGCGCGCTCGGTTATCGTCGTCGCAGACAGCACAGAAGTCCCTTTACGACCGTCGACATAGAGATGCCGTTTTTTCTGCGGGATCTCTTGTTCTCTTGTGGCTCCCATCTCGACGTGTTGGCCTCTGCGAGAAACTACTATCGCGATACGCCGGGCCCTACCGAGTCATTCGTCAGGTCACACCTGTGACCTACGAGATTTCCGCTACCACAAACTCATCAGCTGCTGCACCCAGAACGGAAGTAGTCCACGTTTCTCGTCTCAAGCCCTACAACGCCGACTCGCTCATTTAACAGGCACCGAGACGGTGCCTTACGGGCCGGGGTGATGATACGTGTATGAAACTGTCACCCCGACACAGCTGAATCGGCACCCAAATGAAGAAGACGACAACGTGGTTGTAGTGGGTTGGACTCTCGAGCTTCTCCCGTTGGCCTGCATGACTGTGCGCTCTTTTAGCCGTTAGCAAGACCAGCTCTCGGTGAATAAATCTTCCCCGTAACAATATGTTTTGATGGTGGTGAGAGTGCAGCAAGACTGTCCCCGTGGCGCAATGGGCTAGCGCGATCGGGTGTTAACCGAAAGGTTGGAGTTTCGAGCCCTCCCGGGAGTGGTGTGTTGCTTTTTTCTTTGCACTGATAGCTTTTAAATTATTTTCTGATGGTGGTGAGAGTGGAGCAGGACTGTCTCCGTGGCGCAATTGGCTAGCGCGATCGGCTGTTAACCGGAAGGTTGGAGGTTCGAGTCCACCCGGTGGAGGTGCGGCGCTTTTTCTTCTTTGCGCTGATAGCTTTGAAGATATGTTGTGATGGTGTTGAGAGTGGAGCAAGACTGTCTCCGTGGCGCAATGGGCGAGCGCGATCGGCTGTTAACCGAAAGGTTGGAGTTTGGAGCCCTCCCGGGAGGGGTGTGTTGCTTTTGTCTTTGTGGTAATAGCGTTGAAGATATGTTCTGATGGTGGTGAGAGTGGAGCAGGACTGTCTCCATGGCGCAATTGGTTAGCGCGATCGGCTGTTAACCGAAAGGTTGGAGTTTCGAGCCCACCCGGTGGTGGTGCGGCGCTTTTTTTTCATTGGGCTGATAGCTCTGAAAAAATGGTCTGACGGTGGTGAGAGTGGAGCACGACTGTCTCTGTGGCGCAATTGGCTAGCGCGATCGCCTGTTAACCGAAAGGTTGGAGGTTCAAGCCCACCCGGTGGTGGTGCGGCGCTTTTTTTTCTTTGGGCTGATAGCTCTGAAGAAATGTTCTGACGGTGGTGAGCGTGGAGCAGGACTGTCCCCGTGGCGCCATTGGCTAGCGCAATCGGCTTTTAACCGAAACGTTGGAGGTTCGAGCCCTCCCGGGTTGGGTGTGTTGCTTTTTTCTTTGCGCTGATAGCTTTGAAGATATGTTCTGATGGTGGTGAGCGTGGAGCACGATTCTCTCCGTGGCGCAATTGGCTAGCGCGATCGGCCGTTAACCGAAAGATTGGATGTTCGAGCCCGCCCGGTGGTGGTGCGGCGCTTTTTTTTCTTTGGGCTGATAGCTTGAAAGATATGTTCTAATGGTGGTGAGAGTGCAGCAGGACTGTCTCCGTGGCGCAATTGGCCAGCGCGATCAGCTGTTAACCAAAAAGTTGGAGGTTCGAGCCCACCCGGTGGTGGCGCGGCGCTTTTTTTTCTTTGTGCTGATAGCTTTGAAGATATGTTCTGATGGTGGTGAGATTGGAGCAGGACTGTCTCCATGGCGGAATTGGCTAGCGCGATAGGCTGTTAACCGAAAGGTTGGAGGTTCGAGCCCACCCGATGGTGGTGCGGTGCTTTTTTTTCTTTGGGCTGATAGCTTTGAAGATATGTTCTGATGGTGGTGAGAGTGGAGCAGCACTGTCTCCGTGGCGCAATTGGCTTGCGCGATCAGCTGTTAACCGAAAGGTTGGAGGTTCGAGCCCACCCGGTGGGGGTGCGGCGCTTTTTTTTCTTTGGGCTGATAGCTCTGAAGAAATGTTCTGACGGTGGTGAGAGTGGAGCAGGACTGTCTCCGTGGCGCAATTGGCTAGCGCGATCGGCTGTTAACCGAAAAGTTGGAGGTTCGAGCTCTCCCGGTGGTGGTGCGGCGCTTTTTTTCTGTGGGCTGATAGCTTTGAAGATATGTTCTGATGGTGGTGAGAGTAGAGCAGGACTGTCTCCGTGGCGCAATTGGCTAGCGCGATCGGCTGTTAACCGAAAGGTTGGAGGTTCGAGCCCACCCGGTGGTGGTGCGGTGCTTTTTTTTCTTTGGGCTGATAGCTTTGAAGATATGTTCTGATGGTGGTGAGAGTGGAGCAGGACTGTCTCCGTGGCGCAATTGGCTTGCGCGATAGCTGTTAACCATAAGGTTGGAGGTTCGAGCGCACCCGGTGGTGGTGCGGCGCTTTTTTTTCTTTGCGCTGATAGCTTTGAAGATATGTTCTGATGGTGGTGAGAGTGGAGCAGGACTGTCTCCGTGGCGCAATTGGCTAGCGCGATCGGCTGTTAACGGAAAGGTTGGAGGTTCGAGCCCACCCGGTGGTGGTGTGGCGCTTTTTTTTCTTTGCGCTGAAAGCTTTGAAGATATGTTCTGATGGTGGTCAGAGTGGAGCACGACTGTCTCCGTGGGGCAATAGGCTAGCGCGATCGGCTGTTAACCGAAAGGTTGGAGGTTCGAGCCCACCCGGTGGTGGTGCGGCGCTTTTTTTTCTTTGGGCTGATAGCTCTGAAGAAATGTTCTGACGGTGGTGAGAGTGGAGCAGGACTGTCTCCGTGGCGCAATTGGATAGCGCGATCGGCTGTTAACCGAAAAGTTGGAGGTTCGAGCTCTCCCGGTGGTGATGCGGCGCTTTTTTTCTGTGGGCTGATAGCTTTGAAGATATGTTCTGATGGTGGTGAGAGTAGAGCAGGTCTGTCTCCGTGGCGCAATTGGCTAGCGTGATCGGCTGTTAACCGAAAAGTTGGAGGTTCGACCCACCCGGTGGTGGTGCGGCGCTTTTTTTCTTTGGGCTGATAGCTTTGAAGATATGTTCGGATGGTGGTGAGAGTAGTGCCGGACTGTCTCCGTGGCGCAATTGGCTAGAGCGATCAGCTGTTAACCGAAAGGTTGGAGTTTCGAGCCCTCCCGGGAGTGGTGTGTTGCTTTTTTCTTTGCGCTAATAGCTTTGAAGATATGTTCTGATGGTGGTGAGAGTGGAGCATTACTGTCTCCGTGGCGCAGTCGCCTAGCTCGATCGGCTGTTAACCGAAAGGTTGGAGGTTCGAGCCCACCCGGTGATGGTGTGGCGCTTTTTTTTCTTTGTGCTGATAGCTTTGAAGATATGTTCTGATGGTCGTGAGAGTGGAGCAGGACTGTCTCCGTGGCGCAATTGGCTAGCGCGATTGGCTGTTAACCGAAAGGTTGGAGGTTCGAGCCCACCCGGTGGTGGTGCGGTGCTTTTTTTTCTTTGGGCTGATAGCTTTGAAGATATGTTCTGATGGTGGTGAGAGTGGAGCAGGACTGTCTCCGTGGCGCAATTGGCTTGCGCGATGAGCTGTTAACCGAAAGGTTGGAGGTTCGAGCCCACCCGGTGGTGGTCGGCGCTTTTTTTCTTTGCGCTGATAGCTTTGAAGATATGTTCTGATGGTGGTGAGAGTGGAGCAAGACTGTCCCCGTGGCGCAATGGGCTAGCGCGATCGGCTGTTAACCGCAAGTTTGGAGTTTCGAGCCCACCCGGTGGTGGTGCGGCGCTTTTTTTTCTTTGGGCTGATAGCTTTGAAGATATGTTCTGATGGTGGTGAGAGTAGAGCAAGACTGTCTCCGTGGCGCAATTGGCTAGCGCGATCGGCTGTTAACCAAAAGGTTGGAGTTTCGAGCCCTCCCGGGAGTGGTGTGTTGCTTTTTTCTTTGCACTGATAGCTTTGAAGATATGTTCTGATGGTGGTGAGAGTGGAGCACGACTGTCTCCGTGGCGCAGTTGGCTAGCGCGATCGGCTGTTAACCGAAAGGTTGGAGGTTCGAGCCCCCCCGGTGATGGTGTGGCGCTTTTTTTTCTTTGTGCTGATAGCTTTGAATATATGTTCTGATGGTGGTGAGAGTGGAGCAGGACTGTCTCCGTGGCGCAATTGGCTAGCGCGATTGGCTGTTAACCGAAAGGTTGGAGGTTCGAGCCCACCCGGTGGTGGTGCGGTGCTTTTTTTTTGGGCTGATAGCTTTGAAGATATGTTCTGATAGTAGTGAGAGTGGAGCAGGACTGTCTCCGTGGCGCAATCGGCTTGCGCGATCGGCTGTTAACCGAAAGGTTGGAGGTTCGAGCCCACACGGTGGTGGTGCGGCGCTTTTTTTTGCGCTGATAGCTTTGAAGATATGTTCTGATGGTGGTGAGAGTGGAGCAAGACTGTCCCCGTGGGGCGATGGGCTAGCGCGATCGGCTGTTAACCGAAAGGTTGGAGTTTCAAGCCCTCCCGGGAGTGGCGTGTTGCTTTTTTCTTTGCAGTGATAGCTATGAAATTATGTTCTGATGGTGGTGAGAGTGGAGCAGGACTGTCTCCGTGGCGCAATTGGCTAGCGCGATCGGCTGTTACCGAAAGGTTGGAGGTTCGAGCCCACCAGGTGGTGCGGCGCTTTTTTTTTCTTTGCGCTAATAGCTTTGAAGATATGTCCTGATGGTGTTGAGAGTGAAGCAAGACTATCTCCGTGGCGCAATGGGCTAGCGCGATCGGCTGTTAACCGAAAGGTTGGAGTTTCGAGCCCTCCCGGGAGTGGTGTCTTGCTTTTTTCTTTGTGGTAATAGCTTTGAAGTTATGTTGATTGATTGATTGATTTGTGAGGATTAACGTCCCAAAACCACGCTATGATTATGAGAGACGCCTTAGTGGAGGGCTCCGCAAATTTCGACCACCTGGGGTTCTTTAACGTGCGCCCAAATCTGAGCACACGGGCCTACAACATTTCCGCCTCCATCGGAAATGCAGCCGCCGCAGCCGGGAATTGAACCCGCGACCTGCGGGTCAGCAACCGAGTAGCTTAGCCACTAGACGACCGCGACGGGGCCTTTGAAGATATGTTCTGATGGTGGTGAGAGTGGAGCAGGACTGTCTCCATGGCGCAATTGGCTAGCGCGATCGGCTGTTAAACGAAAGGTTGGAGTTCCGAGCCCACCCGGTGCTGGCGCGGCGCTTTTTTTTCTTTGGGCTGATAGCTTGAAAGATATGTTCTAATGGTGGTGAGAGTGCAGCAGGACTGTCTCCGTGGCGCAATTGGCCAGCGCGATCAGCTGTTAACCAAAAAGTTGGAGGTTCGAGCCCACCCGGTGGTGGCGCGGCGCTTTTTTTTCTTTGTGCTGATAGCTTTGAAGATATGTTCTGATGGTGGTGAGATTGGAGCAGGACTGTCTCCATGGCGGAATTGGCTAGCGCGATAGGCTGTTAACCGAAAGGTTGGAGGTTCGAGCCCACCCGATGGTGGTGCGGTGCTTTTTTTTCTTTGGGCTGATAGCTTTGAAGATATGTTCTGATGGTGGTGAGAGTGGAGCAGCACTGTCTCCGTGGCGCAATTGGCTTGCGCGATCAGCTGTTAACCGAAAGGTTGGAGGTTCGAGCCCACCCGGTGGGGGTGCGGCGCTTTTTTTTCTTTGGGCTGATAGCTCTGAAGAAATGTTCTGACGGTGGTGAGAGTGGAGCAGGACTGTCTCCGTGGCGCAATTGGCTAGCGCGATCGGCTGTTAACCGAAAAGTTGGAGGTTCGAGCTCTCCCGGTGGTGGTGCGGCGCTTTTTTTCTGTGGGCTGATAGCTTTGAAGATATGTTCTGATGGTGGTGAGAGTAGAGCAGGACTGTCTCCGTGGCGCAATTGGCTAGCGCGATCGGCTGTTAACCGAAAGGTTGGAGGTTCGAGCCCACCCGGTGGTGGTGCGGTGCTTTTTTTTCTTTGGGCTGATAGCTTTGAAGATATGTTCTGATGGTGGTGAGAGTGGAGCAGGACTGTCTCCGTGGCGCAATTGGCTTGCGCGATAGCTGTTAACCATAAGGTTGGAGGTTCGAGCGCACCCGGTGGTGGTGCGGCGCTTTTTTTTCTTTGCGCTGATAGCTTTGAAGATATGTTCTGATGGTGGTGAGAGTGGAGCAGGACTGTCTCCGTGGCGCAATTGGCTAGCGCGATCGGCTGTTAACGGAAAGGTTGGAGGTTCGAGCCCACCCGGTGGTGGTGTGGCGCTTTTTTTTCTTTGCGCTGAAAGCTTTGAAGATATGTTCTGATGGTGGTCAGAGTGGAGCACGACTGTCTCCGTGGGGCAATAGGCTAGCGCGATCGGCTGTTAACCGAAAGGTTGGAGGTTCGAGCCCACCCGGTGGTGGTGCGGCGCTTTTTTTTCTTTGGGCTGATAGCTCTGAAGAAATGTTCTGACGGTGGTGAGAGTGGAGCAGGACTGTCTCCGTGGCGCAATTGGATAGCGCGATCGGCTGTTAACCGAAAAGTTGGAGGTTCGAGCTCTCCCGGTGGTGATGCGGCGCTTTTTTTCTGTGGGCTGATAGCTTTGAAGATATGTTCTGATGGTGGTGAGAGTAGAGCAGGTCTGTCTCCGTGGCGCAATTGGCTAGCGTGATCGGCTGTTAACCGAAAAGTTGGAGGTTCGACCCACCCGGTGGTGGTGCGGCGCTTTTTTTCTTTGGGCTGATAGCTTTGAAGATATGTTCGGATGGTGGTGAGAGTAGTGCCGGACTGTCTCCGTGGCGCAATTGGCTAGAGCGATCAGCTGTTAACCGAAAGGTTGGAGTTTCGAGCCCTCCCGGGAGTGGTGTGTTGCTTTTTTCTTTGCGCTAATAGCTTTGAAGATATGTTCTGATGGTGGTGAGAGTGGAGCATTACTGTCTCCGTGGCGCAGTCGCCTAGCTCGATCGGCTGTTAACCGAAAGGTTGGAGGTTCGAGCCCACCCGGTGATGGTGTGGCGCTTTTTTTTCTTTGTGCTGATAGCTTTGAAGATATGTTCTGATGGTCGTGAGAGTGGAGCAGGACTGTCTCCGTGGCGCAATTGGCTAGCGCGATTGGCTGTTAACCGAAAGGTTGGAGGTTCGAGCCCACCCGGTGGTGGTGCGGTGCTTTTTTTTCTTTGGGCTGATAGCTTTGAAGATATGTTCTGATGGTGGTGAGAGTGGAGCAGGACTGTCTCCGTGGCGCAATTGGCTTGCGCGATGAGCTGTTAACCGAAAGGTTGGAGGTTCGAGCCCACCCGGTGGTGGTCGGCGCTTTTTTTCTTTGCGCTGATAGCTTTGAAGATATGTTCTGATGGTGGTGAGAGTGGAGCAAGACTGTCCCCGTGGCGCAATGGGCTAGCGCGATCGGCTGTTAACCGCAAGTTTGGAGTTTCGAGCCCACCCGGTGGTGGTGCGGCGCTTTTTTTTCTTTGGGCTGATAGCTTTGAAGATATGTTCTGATGGTGGTGAGAGTAGAGCAAGACTGTCTCCGTGGCGCAATTGGCTAGCGCGATCGGCTGTTAACCAAAAGGTTGGAGTTTCGAGCCCTCCCGGGAGTGGTGTGTTGCTTTTTTCTTTGCACTGATAGCTTTGAAGATATGTTCTGATGGTGGTGAGAGTGGAGCACGACTGTCTCCGTGGCGCAGTTGGCTAGCGCGATCGGCTGTTAACCGAAAGGTTGGAGGTTCGAGCCCCCCCGGTGATGGTGTGGCGCTTTTTTTTCTTTGTGCTGATAGCTTTGAATATATGTTCTGATGGTGGTGAGAGTGGAGCAGGACTGTCTCCGTGGCGCAATTGGCTAGCGCGATTGGCTGTTAACCGAAAGGTTGGAGGTTCGAGCCCACCCGGTGGTGGTGCGGTGCTTTTTTTTTGGGCTGATAGCTTTGAAGATATGTTCTGATAGTAGTGAGAGTGGAGCAGGACTGTCTCCGTGGCGCAATCGGCTTGCGCGATCGGCTGTTAACCGAAAGGTTGGAGGTTCGAGCCCACACGGTGGTGGTGCGGCGCTTTTTTTTGCGCTGATAGCTTTGAAGATATGTTCTGATGGTGGTGAGAGTGGAGCAAGACTGTCCCCGTGGGGCGATGGGCTAGCGCGATCGGCTGTTAACCGAAAGGTTGGAGTTTCAAGCCCTCCCGGGAGTGGCGTGTTGCTTTTTTCTTTGCAGTGATAGCTATGAAATTATGTTCTGATGGTGGTGAGAGTGGAGCAGGACTGTCTCCGTGGCGCAATTGGCTAGCGCGATCGGCTGTTACCGAAAGGTTGGAGGTTCGAGCCCACCAGGTGGTGCGGCGCTTTTTTTTTCTTTGCGCTAATAGCTTTGAAGATATGTCCTGATGGTGTTGAGAGTGAAGCAAGACTATCTCCGTGGCGCAATGGGCTAGCGCGATCGGCTGTTAACCGAAAGGTTGGAGTTTCGAGCCCTCCCGGGAGTGGTGTCTTGCTTTTTTCTTTGTGGTAATAGCTTTGAAGTTATGTTGATTGATTGATTGATTTGTGAGGATTAACGTCCCAAAACCACGCTATGATTATGAGAGACGCCTTAGTGGAGGGCTCCGCAAATTTCGACCACCTGGGGTTCTTTAACGTGCGCCCAAATCTGAGCACACGGGCCTACAACATTTCCGCCTCCATCGGAAATGCAGCCGCCGCAGCCGGGAATTGAACCCGCGACCTGCGGGTCAGCAACCGAGTAGCTTAGCCACTAGACGACCGCGACGGGGCCTTTGAAGATATGTTCTGATGGTGGTGAGAGTGGAGCAGGACTGTCTCCATGGCGCAATTGGCTAGCGCGATCGGCTGTTAAACGAAAGGTTGGAGTTCCGAGCCCACCCGGTGCTGGCGCGGCGCTTTTTTTTCTTTGGGCTGATAGCTCTGAAGAAATGTTTTGACGGTGGTGAGAGTTGAGCATGATTGTCTTCGTTGCGCAGTTGGCTAGTGCGATCGGCTGTTAATCGAAAGGTTGCAGGTTCGAGCCCACCCGGTGGTGGTGCGGCGCTTTTTTTTCTTTGGGGCGATAGCTCTGAAGAAATGGTCTGACGGTGGTGAGAGTTGAGCATGCTTGTCTTCGTTGCGCAGTTGGCTAGCGCGATCGGCTGTTAATCGAAAGGTTGCAGGTTCGAGCCCACCCGGCGACGGTGCGGCGCTTTTCTTTCTTTGTGCTGATAGCTTTGAAGATATGTTCTGATGGTGGGGAGAGTGGAGCAGGACTGTCTCCGTGGCGCAATTGGCTAGCGGGATCGGCTGTTAGCCGAAAGGTTGGAGGTTCGAGCCCACCCGGTGGTGGTGCGGTGCTTTTTTTCTTTCGGCTGATAGCTTTGAAGATATGTTGTGATGGTGCTGAGAGTGGAGCAGGACTGTCTCCGTGGCGCAATTAGCTTGCGCGATCAGCTGTTAACCGAAAGGTTGGAGGTTCGAGCCCACGCGGTGGTGGTGCGGCGCTTTTTTTTCTTTGCGCTGATAGCTTTGAAGATATTATTTGATGGTGGTGAGAGTGCAGCAAGACTGTCCCCGTGGCGCAATGGGCTAGCGCGATCGGCTGTTAACCGAAAGGTTGGAGTTTCGAACCCTCCCGGGAGTGGTGTGTTGCTTTTTTCTTTGCACTGATAGCTTTTAAGATATGTTCTGATGGTGGGGAGAGTGGAGCAGGACTGTCTCCGTGGCGCAATTGGCTAGCGGGATCGGCTGTTAACCGAAAGGTTGGAGGTTCGAGCCCACCTGGTGGAGGTGCGGCGCTTTTTTTTCTTTGCGCTGATAGCTTTGAAGATATGTTGTGATGGTTTTGAGAGTGGAGCAAGACTGTCTCCGTGGCGCAATGGGCGAGCGCGATCGGCTGTTAACCGAAAGGTTGGAGTTTCGAGCCCTCCCGGGAGTGGTGTGTTGCTTTTGTCTTTGTGGTAATAGCTTTGAAGATATGTTCTGATGTTGGTGAGAGTGGAGCAGGACTGTCTCCATGGCGCAATTGGCTAGCGCGATCGGCTGTTAACCGAAAGGTTGGAGTTTCGAGCCCACCCGGTGGTGGTGCGGCGCTTTTTTATCATTGGGCTGATAGCTCTGAAGAAATGTTCTGACGGTAGTGAGAGTGGAGCAGGACTGTCTCCGTGGCGCAATTGGCTAGCGCGATCGGCTGTTAACCGAAAGGTTGGAGGTTCGAGCCCACCCGGTGGTGGTGCGGCGCTTTTTTTTCTTTGGGGCGATAGCTCTGAAAAAATAGGCTGACGGTGGTGAGAGTGGAGCACGACTGTCTATGTGGCGCAATTGGCTAGCGCGATCGGCTGTTAACCGAAAGGTTGGAGGTTCGAGCCCACCCGGTGGTGGTGCGGCGCTTTTTTTTCTTTGGGCTGATAGGTCTGAAGAAATGTTCTGATGGTGGTGAGCGTGGAGCACGATTGTCTCCGTGGCGCAATTGGCTAGCGCGATCGGCCGTTAACCGAAAGGTTGGATGTTCGAGCCCACCCGGTGGTGGTGCGGCGCTTTTTTTTCTTTGGGCTGATAGCTTGAAAGATATGTTCTAATGGTGGTGAGAGTGGAGCAGGACTGTCTTCGTGGCGCAATTGGCTAGCGCGATCGGCTGTTAACGGAAAGGTTGGAGGTTCGAGCCCACCCGGTGGTGGTGCGGTGCTTTTTTTTCTTTGGGGTGATAGCTCTGAAGAAATGTTTTGACGGTGGTGAGAGTGGAGCACGACTGTCTCCGTGGGGCAATAGGCTAGCGCGATCGGCTGTTAACCGAAAGGTTGGAGCTTCGAGCTCTCCCGGTGGTGGTGCGGCGCTTTTTTTTCTTTGCGCTGATAGCTTTGAAGATATGTTCTGATGGTGGTGAGAGTGGAGCACGACTGTCTCTGTGGCACAATTGGCTAGCGCGATCGGCTGTTAACCGAAAGGTTGGAGGTTTGAGCCCACCCGGTGGTGGTGCGGCGCTTTTTTTTCTTTGGGCTGATAGGTCTGAAGAAATGTTCTGACGGTGGTGAGAGTGGAGCAGGACTGTCTCCGTGGCGCCATTGGGTAGCGCGATCGGCTTTTAACCGAAAAGTTGGAGGTTCGAGCCCTCCCGGGTGGGGTGTGTTGCTTTTTTCTTTGCGCTAATAGCTTTGAAGATATGTTCTGATGGTGGTGAGAGTGGAGCACGACTGTCTCCGTGGCGCAGTTGGCTAGCGCGATCGGCTGTTAACCGAAAGGTTGGAGGTTCGAGCCCACCCGGTGATGGTGTGGCGCTTTTTTTTCTTTGTGCTGATAGCTTTGAAGATATGTTCTGATGGTCGTGAGTGTGGAGCAGGACTGTCTCCGTGGCGCAATTGGCTAGCGCGATTGGCTGTTAACCGAAAGGTTGGAGGTTCGAGCCCACCCGGTGGTGGTGCGGTGCTTTTTTTCTTTGGGCTGATAGCTTTGAAGATATGTTCTGATGGTGGTGAGAGTGGGACAGGACTGTCTCCGTGACGCAATTGGCTTGCGCGATGAGCTGTTAACCGAAAGGTTGGAGGTTCGAGGCCACCCGGTCGTGGTGCGGCGCTTTTTTTTCTTTGGGGCGATAGCTCTGAAGAAATGGTCTGACAGTGGTGAGAGTGGAGCACGACTGCCTCTGTGGCGCAATTGGCTAGCGCGATCGGCTGTTAACCGAAAGGTTGGAGGTTCGAGCCCACCCGGGGGTGGTGCGGCGCTTTTTTTTCTTTGGGCTGATAGGTCTGAAGAAATGTTCTGACGGTGGTGAGAGTGGAGCATGACTGTCCCCGTGGCGCCATTGGGTAGCGCGATCGGCTTTTAACCGAAAAGTTGGAGGTTCGAGCCCTCCCGGGTGGGGTGTGTTGCTTTTTTCTTTGCGCTAATAGCTTTGAAGATATGTTCTGATGGTGGTGAGAGTGGAGCACGACTGTCTCCGTGGCGCAGTTGGCTAGCGCGATCGGCTGTTAACCGAAAGGTTGGAGGTTCGAGCCCACCCGGTGATGGTGTGGCGCTTTTTTTTCTTTGTGCTGATAGCTTTGAAGATATGTTCTGATGGTCGTGAGTGTGGAGCAGGACTGTCTCCGTGGCGCAATTGGCTAGCGCGATTGGCTGTTAACCGAAAGGTTGGAGGTTCGAGCCCACCCGGTGGTGGTGTGGCGCTTTTTTTCTTTGCGCTGATAGCTTTGAAGATATGTACTGATGGTGGTGAGAGTGGAGCAAGACTGTCCCCGTGGCGCAATTGGCTAGCGCGATCGGCTGTTAACCGAAAGGTTGGAGGTTCGAGGCCACCCGGTCGTGGTGCGGCGCTTTTTTTTCTTTGGGGCGATAGCTCTGAAGAAATGGTCTGACAGTGGTGAGAGTGGAGCACGACTGCCTCTGTGGCGCAATTGGCTAGCGCGATCGGCTGTTAACCGAAAGGTTGGAGGTTCGAGCCCACCCGGGGGTGGTGCGGCGCTTTTTTTTCTTTGGGCTGATAGGTCTGAAGAAATGTTCTGACGGTGGTGAGAGTGGAGCAGGACTGTCCCCGTGGCGCCATTGGGTAGCGCGATCTGCTTTTAACCGAAAAGTTGGAGGTTCGAGCCCTCCCGGGTGGGGTGTGTTGCTTTTTTCTTTGCGCTGATAGCTTTGAAGATATGTTCTGATGGTGGTGAGCGTGGAGCACGATTGTCTCCGTGGCGCAATTGGCTAGCGCGATCGGCCGTTAACCGAAAGGTTGGATGTTCGAGCCCACCCGGTGGTGGTGCGGCGCTTTTTTTTCTTTGGGCTGATAGCTTGAAAGATATGTTCTAATGGTGGAGAGAGTGGAGCAGGACTGTCTTCGTGGCGCAATTGGCTAGCGCGATCGGCTGTTAACGGAAAGGTTGGAGGTTCGAGCCCACCCGGTGGTGGTGCGGTGCTTTTTTTTCTTTGGGGTGATAGCTCTGAAGAAATGTTCTGACGGTGGTGAGAGCGGAGCACGACTGTCTCCGTGGGGCAATGGGCTAGCGCGATCGGCTGTTAACCGAAAGGTTGGAGGTTCGAGCCCACCCGGTGGTGGTGCGGCGCTTTTTTTTCTTTGGGCTGATAGCTCTGAAGAAATGTTCTGACGGTGGTGAGAGTGGAGCAGGACTGTCTCCGTGGCGCAATTGGCTAGCGTGATCGGCTGTTAACCGAAAAGTTGGAGGTTCGAGCCCACCCGGTGGTGGTGCGGCGCTTTTTTTTCTTTGGGCTGATAGCTTGAAAGATATGTTCTAATGGTGGTGAGAGTGGAGCAGGACTGTCTTCGTGGCGCAATTGGCTAGCGCGATCGGCTGTTAACGGAAAGGTTGGAGGTTCGAGCCCACCCGGTGGTGGTGCGGTGCTTTTTTTTCTTTGGGGTGATAGCTCTGAAGAAATGTTTTGACGGTGGTGAGAGTGGAGCACGACTGTCTCCGTGGGGCAATAGGCTAGCGCGATCGGCTGTTAACCGAAAGGTTGGAGGTTCGAGCCCACCCGGTGGTGGTGCGGCGCTTTTTTTTCTTTGGGCTGATAGCTCTGAAGAAATGTTCTGACGGTGGTGAGAGTGGAGCAGGACTGTCTCCGTGGCGCAATTGGCTAGCGCGATCGGCTGTTAACCGAAAGGTTGCAGGTTCGAGCCCACCCGGCGATGGTGCGGCGCTTTTCTTTCTTTGTGCTGATAGCTTTGAAGATATGTCCTGATGGTTGTGAGAGTGGAGCAGGACTGTCTCCGTGGCGCGATGGGCTAGCGCGATCGGCTGTTAACCGAAAGGTTTGAGTTTCGAGCCCTCCCGGCAGTGGTGTGTTGCTTCTTTCTTTGCGGTAATAGCTTTCAAGATATGTTCTGATGGTGGTGAGAGTGCAGCAGGACTGTCTTCGTGGCGCATTTGGCTAGCGCGATCGGCTGGTATCTGAAAGGTTGGAGGTTCGAGCCCACTCGGTGGTGGTGCGGCGCTTTTTTTTCTTTGGGGTGATAGCTCTGAAGAAATGTTCTGACGGTGGTGAGAGTGGAGCACGACTGTCTCCTTGGGGCAATAGGCTAGCGCGATCGGCTGTTAACCGAAAGGTTGGAGGTTCGATCCCACCCGGTGGTGGTGTGGCGCTTTTTTTCTGTGGGCTGATAGCTTTAAAGATATGTTCTGATGGTGGTGAGAGTAGAGCAGGACTGTCTCCGTGGCACAAATGGCTAGCGTGATCGGCTGTTAACCGAAAAGTTGGAGGTTCGAGCCCACCCGATGGTGGTGCGGCGCTTTTTTTTCTTTGGGCTGATAGCTTTGAAGATATGTTCTGATGGTGGTGAGAGTAGAGCAGGACTGTCTCCGTGGCGCAATTGGCTAGCGCGATCGGCTGTTAACCGAAAGGTTGGAGGTTCGAGCCCGCCCGGTGGTGGTGCGGCGCTTTTTTTTTCTTTGGGGCGATAGCTCTGAAGAAATGGTCAGACGGTGGTGAGAGTGGAGCAGGACTGTCTCCGTGGCGCAATTGGCTAGCACGATCGGCTGTTAACCGAAAAGTTGGAGGTTCGAGCTCTCCCAGTGGTGCTGCGGCGCTTTTTTCTCTTTGGGCTGATAGCTTTGAAGATATGTTCTGATGGTGGTGAGAATGGAGCAGGACTGTCTCCGTGGCGTAGTTGGCTAGCGCGATCGGCTGTTAACCGAAAGGTTGGAGGTTGGAGCCCACCTGGTGATGGTGTGGCGCTTCTTTTCTTTGTGCTGATAGCTTTGAAGATATGTTCTGATGGTGGTGAGAGTGGAGCAGGACGGTCTATGTGGCGCAATTCGCTAGCGCGATTGGCTGTTAACCGAAAGGTTGGAGGTTCGAGCCCACCCGGTGGTGGTGAGGTGCTTTTTTTCTTTGTGCTGATAGCTTTGAAGATATGTTCTGATGGTTGTGAGAGTGGAGCAGGACTGTCTCCGTGGCGCAATTGGCTTGCGCGATCGGCTGTTAACCGAAAGGTTGAGGTTCGAGCCCACCCGGTGGTGGTGCGCGCTTTTTTTTCTTTGCGCTGATAGCTTTGAAGATATGTTCTGATGGTGGTGAGAATGGAGCACGACTGTCTCCGTGGCGCAGTTGGCTAGCGCGATCGGCTGTTAACCGAATGGTTGGAGGTTCGAGCCCACCCGGTGATGGTGTGGCGCTTTTTTTTCTTTGTGCTTATAGCTTTGAAGATATGTTCTGATGGTCGTGAGAGTGGAGCAGGACTGTCTCCGTTCCGCAATTGGCTAGCGCGATTGGCTGTTAACCGAAAGGTTGGAGGTTCGAGCCCACCCGGTGGTGGTGCGGTGCTTTTTTTTCTTTGGGCTGATAGCTTTGAAGATATGTTCTGATGGTGGTGAGAGTGGAGCAGGACTGTCTCCGTGACGCAATTGGCTTGCGCGATGAGCTGTTAACCGAAAGGTTGGAGGTTCGAGCCCACCCGGTGGTGGTGCGGCGCTTTGTTTTCTTTGCGCTGATAGCTCTGAAGATATGTTCTGATGGAGGTGAGAGTGGAGCAAGACTGTCCCCGTGGCGCAATTGGCTAGCGCGATCGGCTGTTAACCGAAAGGTTGGAGGTTCGAGCCCACCCGGTGGTGGTGCGGTGCTTTTTTTTCTTTGGGCTGATAGCTTTGAAGATATGTTCTGATGGTGGTGAGAGTGGAGCAGGACTGTCTCCGTGACGCAATTGGCTTGCGCGATGAGCTGTTAACCGAAAGGTTGGAGGTTCGAGCCCACCCGGTGGTGGTGCGGCGCTTTGTTTTCTTTGCGCTGATAGCTCTGAAGATATGTTCTGATGGAGGTGAGAGTAGAGCAGGACTGTCTCCGTGGCACAATTGGCTAGCGTGATCGGCTGTTAACCGAAAAGTTGGAGGTTCGAGCCCACCCGGTGGTGGTGCGGCGCTTTTTTTTCTTTGGGCTGATAGCTTTGAAGATATGTTCTGATGGTGGTGAGAGTAGAGCAGGACTGTCTCCGTGGCGCAATTGGCTAGCGCGATCGGCTGTTAACCGAAAGGTTGGAGGTTCGAGCCCGCCCGGTGGTGGTGCGGCGCTTTTTTTTTCTTTGGGGCGATAGCTCTGAAGAAATGGTCAGACGGTGGTGAGAGTGGAGCAGGACTGTCTCCGTGGCGCAATTGGCTAGCACCATCGGCTGTTAACCGAAAAGTTGGAGGTTCGAGCTCTGCCAGTGGTGCTGCGGCGGTTTTTTCTCTTTGGGCTGATAGCTTTGAAGATATGTTCTGATGGTGGTGAGAATGGAGCAGGACTGTCTCCGTGGCGTAGTTGGCTAGCGCGATCGGCTGTTAACCGAAAGGTTGGAGGTTGGAGCCCACCTGGTGTTGGTGTGGCGCTTCTTTTCTTTGTGCTGATAGCTTTGAAGATATGTTCTGATGGTGGTGAGAGTGGAGCAGGACTGTCTATGTGGCGCAATTGGCTAGCGCGATTGGCTGTTAACCGAAAGGTTGGAGGTTCGAGCCCACCCGGTGGTGGTGCGGTGCTTTTTTTCTTTGTGCTGATAGCTTTGAAGATATGTTCTGATGGTTGTGAGAGTGGAGCAGGACTGTCTCCGTGGCGCAATTGGCTTGCGCGATCGGCTGTTAACCGAAAGGTTGAGGTTCGAGCCCACCCGGTGGTGGTGCGCGCTTTTTTTTCTTTGCGCTGATAGCTTTGAAGATATGTTCTGATGGTGGTGAGAGTGGAGCAAGACTGTCCGCGTGGCGCAATGGGCTTGCACGATCGGCTGTTAACCGAAAGGTTGGAGTTTCGAGCCCTCCCGGGAGTGGTGTGTTGCTTTTTTCTTTGCACTGATAGCTTTGAAGATATGTTCTGATGGTGGTGAGAGTGGAGCAGGACTGTTTCCGTGGCGCAATTGGCTAGCGCGATCGGCTGTTGACCGAAAGTTTGGAGGTTCGAGCCCACCTGGTGATGGTGTGGCGCTTTTTTTCTTTGTGCTGATAGCTTTGAAGATATGTTCTGATGGTGGTGAGAGTGGAGCAGGACTGTCTCCGTGGCGCAATTGGCTAGCGCGATTGGCTGTTAACCGAAAGGTTGGAGGTTCGAGCCCACCCGGTGGTGGTGCGGTGCTTTTTTTTCTTTGTGCTGATAGCTTTGAAGATATGTTCTGATGGTGGTGAGAGTGGAGCAAGATTGTCCCCGTGGCGCAATGGGCTAGCACGATCGGCTGTTAACCGAAAGGTTGGAGTTTCGAGCCCTCCCGGGAGTGGTGCGGCGCTTTTTTTTCTTTGCGCTAATAGCTTTGAAGATATGTCCTGATGGTGTTGAGAGTGGAGCAAGACTGTCTCCGTAGCGCAATGGGCAAGCGCGATCGGCTGTTAACCGAAAGGTTTTATTTTCGAGCCCTCCCGGGAGTGGTGTGTTGCTTTTTTCTTTGTGGTAATAGCTTTGAAGATATGTTCTGATGGTGTTGAGAGTGGAGCAGGACTGTCTCCATGGCGCAATTGGCTAGCGCGATCGGCTGTTAACCGAAAGGTTGGAGTTTCGAGCCCACCCGGTGGTGGTGCGGTGCTTTTTTTCCTTTGGGCTGATAGCTCTGAAGAATTGTTCTGACGGTGGTGAGAGCGGAGCAGGACTGTCTCCGTGGCGCAATTGGCTAGCGCGATAATCTGTTAACCGAAAGGTCGGAGGTTCGAGCCCACCCGGTGGTGGTGCGGCGCTTTTTTTTCTTTGGGGCGATAGCTCTGAAGAAATGGTCTGATGGTGGTGAGAGTGGAGCACGGTTGTCTCCGTGGCACAGTTGGCTAGCGCGATCGGCTGTTAATCAAAAGGTTGGAGGTTCGAGCCCACCAGGTGATGGTGTGGCACTTTTTTTCTTTGTGCTGATAGGTTTGAAGATATGTTCTGATGGAGGTGAGAGTGGAGCAGGACTGTCTCCGTGGCGCAATTGGCTAGCGCGATTGGCTGTTAACCGAAAGGTTGGAGGTTCGAGCCCACCCGGTGGTGGTGCGGTGCTTTTTTTTCTTTGGGCTGATAGATTTGAAGATATGTTCTGGAGGTGGTTAGAGTGGAGCAGGCCTGTCTCCGTGGCGCAATTGGCTTGCGCGATCGGCTGTTAACCGAAAGGTTGGAGGTTCGAGCCCACCCGGTGGTGGTGCGGCGCTTTTTTTTCTTTGCGCTGATAGCTTTGAAGATATGTTCTGATGGTGGTGAGAGTGGAGGAAGACTGTCCCCGTGGCGCAATGGGCTAGCGCGATCGGCTGTTAACCGAAAGGTTGAAGTTTCGAGCCCTCCCGGGAGGGGTGTGTTGCTTTTTTCTTTGCACTGATAGCTTTTAAGATATGTTGTGATGGTGGTGAGAGTGGAGCAGGACTGTCTCCCTGGCGCAATTGGCTAGCGCGATCGGCTGTTAACCGAAAGATTGGAGGTTCGAGCCCACCTGGTGGTGGTGCGGCGCTTTTTTTTTCTTTGCGCTGATAGCTTTGGAGATATGTTTTGATGGTGTTGAGAGTGGAGCAAGACTGTCTCCGTGGCGCAATGGGCGAGCGTGATCAGCTGTTAACCGAAAGTTTGGAGTTTCGAGCCCTCCCGGGAGTGGTGTGTTGCTTTTTTCTTTGTGGTATTAGCTTTGAAGATATGTTCTGACGGTGGTATAGTGGAGCAGGACTGTCTCCAAGGCGCAATTGGCTAGCGCGATCGGCTGTTAACCGAAAAGTTGGAGTTTCGAGCCCACCCGGTGGTGGTGCGGCGCTTTTTTTTCTTTGGGCTGATAGCTTTGAAGAAATGTTCTGACGGTGGTGAGAGTGGAGCAGGACTGTCCCCGTGGCGCCAATGGCTAGCGCGATCGGCTGTTAACCGAAAAGTTGGAGGTTCGAGCCCTCCCGGGTGGGGTGTGTTGCTTTTTTCTTTGCGCTGATAGCTTTGAAGATATGTTCTGATGGTGGTGAGAGTGGAGCAGGACTGTCTCTGTGGCGCAATTAGCTAGCGCGATTGGCTGTTAACCGAAAGGTTGGAGGTTCGTGCCCACCCGGTGGTGGTGCGGCGCTTTTTTTTCTTTGTGCTGATAGCTCTGAAGAAATGGTCTGATGGTGGTGAGAGTTGAGCCTGATTGTCTTCGTTGCGCAGTTGGCTAGCGCGATCGGCTGTTAATCGAAAGGTTGCAGGTTCGAGCCCACCCAGCGATGGTGCGGCGCTTTTCTTTCTTTGTGCTGATAGCTTTGAAGATATGTCCTGATGGTTGTGAGAGTGGAGCAGGACTGTCTCCGTGGCGCAATTGGCTAGCGCGATTGGCTGTTAACCGAAAGGTTGGAGGTTCGAGCCCACCCGGTGGTGGTGCGTTGCTTTTTTTTCTTTCGGCTGATAGCTTTGAAGATATGTTGTGATGGTGGTGAGAGTGGAGCAGGACTGTCTCCGTGGCGCAATTAGCTTGCGCGATCAGCTGTTAACCGAAAGGTTGGAGGTTCGAGCCCACGCGGTGGTGGTGCGGCGCTTTTTTTTCTTTGCGCTGATAGCTTTGAAGATATTATTTGATGGTGGTGAGAGTGCAGCAAGACTGTCCCCGTGGCGCAATGGGCTAGCGCGATCGGCTGTTAACCGAAAGGTTGGAGTTTCGAACCCTCCCGGGAGTGGTGTGTTGCTTTTTTCTTTGCACTGATAGCTTTTAACATATGTTCTGATGGTGGGGAGAGTGGAGCAGGACTGTCTCCGTGGCGCAATTGGCTAGCGCGATCGGCTGTTAACCGAAAGGTTGGAATTTCGAGCCCTCCCGGCAGTGGTGTGTTGCTTTTTCTTTACGGTAATAGCTTTCAAGATATGTTCTGATGGTGGTGAGAGTGCAGCAGGACTGTCTTCGTGGCGCATTTGGCTAGCGCGATCGGCTGTTATCTGAAAGGTTGGAGGTTCGAGCCCACTCGGTGGTGGTGCGGCGCTTTTTTTTCTTTGGGGTGATAGCTCTGAAGAAATGTTCTGACGGTGGTGAGAGTGGAGCACGACTGTCTCCTTGGGGCAATAGGCTAGCGCGATCGGCTGTTAACCGAAAGGTTAGAGGTTCGATCCCACCCGGTGGTGGTGTGGCGCTTTTTTTCTGTGGGCTGATAGCTTTAAAGATATGTTCTGATGGTGGTGAGAGTAGAGCAGGACTGTCTCCGTGGCACAAATGGCTAGCGTGATCGGCTGTTAACCGAAAAGTTGGAGGTTCGAGCCCACCCGGTGGTGGTGCGGCGCTTTTTTTTCTTTGGGCTGATAGCTTTGACGATATGTTCTGATGGTGGTGAGAGTAGAGCAGGACTCTCTCCGTGGCGCAATTGGCTAGCGCGATCGGCTGTTAACCGAAAGGTTGGAGGTTCGAGCCCGCCCGGTGGTGGTGCGGCGCTTTTTTTTCTTTGGGGCGATAGCTCTGAAGAAATGGTCAGACGGTGGTGAGAGTGGAGCAGGACTGTCTCCGTGGCGCAATTGGCTAGCACGATCGGCTGTTAACCGAAAAGTTGGAGGTTCGAGCTCTCCCAGTGGTGCTGCGGCGCTTTTTTCTCTTTGGGCTGATAGCTTTGAAGATATGTTCTGATGGTGGTGAGAATGGAGCAGGACTGTCTCCGTGGCGTAGTTGGCTAGCGCGATCGGCTGTTAACCGAAAGGTTGGAGGTTGGAGCCCACTTGGTGATGGTGTGGCGCTTCTTTTCTTTGTGCTGATAGCTTTGAAGATATGTTCTGATGGTGGTGAGAGTGGAGCAGGACTGTCTATGTGGCGCAATTGGCTAGCGCGATTGGCTGTTAACCGAAAGGTTGGAGGTTCGAGCCCACCCGGTGGTGGTGCGGTGCTTTTTTTCTTTGTGCTGATAGCTTTGAAGATATGTTCTGATGGTTGTGAGAGTGGAGCAGGACTGTCTCCGTGGCGCAATCGGCTTGCGCGATCGGCTGTTAACCGAAATGTTGAGGTTCGAGCCCACCCGGTGGTGGTGCGCGCTTTTTTTTCTTTGCGCTGATAGCTTTGAAGATATGTTCTGATGGTGGTGAGAATGGAGCAGGACTGTCTCCGTGGCGTAGTTGGCTAGCGCGATCGGCTGTTAACCGAAAGGTTGGAGGTTGGAGCCCACCTGGTGATGGTGTGGCGCTTCTTTTCTTTGTGCTGATAGCTTTGAAGATATGTTCTGATGGTGGTGAGAGTGGAGCAGGACTGTCTCCGTGGCGCCAATGGGTAGCGCGATCGGCTTTTAACCGAAAAGTTGGAGGTTCGAGCCCTCCCGGGTGGGGTGTGTTGCTTTTTTCTTTGCGCTGATAGCTTTGAAGATATGTTTGATGGTGGTGAGCGTGGAGCACGATTGTCTCCGTGGCGCAATTGGCTAGCGCGATCGGCCGTTAACCGAAAGGTTGGATGTTCGAGCCCACCCGGTGGTGGGGCGCTTTTTTTTCTTTGGGCTGATAGCTTGAAAGATATGTTCTAATGGTGGAGAGAGTGGAGCAGGACTGTCTTCGTGGCGCAATTGGCTAGCGCGATCGGCTGTTAACGGAAAGGTTGGAGGTTCGAGCCCACCCGGTGGTGGTGCGGTGCTTTTTTTTCTTTGGGGTGATAGCTCTGAAGAAATGTTCTGACGGTGGTGAGAGTGGAGCACGACTGTCTCCGTGGGGCAATAGGCTAGCGCGATCGGCTGTTAACCGAAAGGTTGGAGGTTCGAGCCCACCCGGTGGTGGTGCGGCGCTTTTTTTTCTTTGCGCTGATAGTTTGAAGATATGTTCTGGTGGTGGTGAGAGTGGAGCAAGACTGTCTCCGTGGCGCAATGGGCTAGCGCGATCGGCTGTTAACCGAAAGGTTGGAATTTCGAGCCCTCCCGGCAGTGGTGTGTTGCTTCTTTCTTTGCGGTAATAGCTTTCAAGATATGTTCTGATGGTGGTGAGAGTGCAGCAGGACTGTCTTCGTGGCGCATTTTGTTAGCGCGATCGGCTGTTATCTGAAAGGTTGGAGGTTCGAGCCCACACGGTGGTGGTGCGGCGCTTTTTTTTCTTTGGGGTGATAGCTCTGAAGAAATGTTCTGACGGTGGTGAGAGTGGACACGACTGTCTCCTTGGGGCAATAGGCTAGCGCGATCGGCTGTTAACCGAAAGGTTGGAGGTTCGATCCCACCTGGTGGTGGTGTGGCGCTTTTTTTCTGTGGGCTGATAGCTTTGAAGATATGTTCTGATGGTGGTGAGAGTAGAGCAGGACTGTCTCCGTGGCACAATTGGCTAGCGTGATCGGCTGTTAACCGAAAAGTTGGAGGTTCGAGCCCACCCGGTGGTGGTGCGGCGCTTTTTTTTCTTTGGGCTAATAGCTTTGAAGATATGTTCTGATGGTGGTGAGAGTAGAGCAAGACTGTCTCCGTGGCGCAATTTGCTAGCGCGATCGGCTGTTAACCGAAAGGTTGGAGGTTCGAGCCCGCCCGGTGGTGGTGCGGCGCTTTTTTTTCTTTGGGGCGATAGCTCTGAAGAAATGGTCAGACGGTGGTGAGAGTGGAGCAGGACTGTCTCCGTGGCGCAATTGGCTAGCACGATCGGCTGTTAACCGAAAAGTTGGAGGTTCGAGCTCTGCCAGTAGTGCTGCGGCGCTTTTTTCTCTTTGGGCTGATAGCTTTGAAGATATGTTCTGATGGTGGTGAGAATGGAGCAGGACTGTCTCCGTGGCGTAGTTGGCTAGCGCGATCGGCTGTTAACCGAAAGGTTGGAGGTTGGAGCCCACCTGGTGTTGGTGTGGCGCTTCTTTTCTTTGTGCTGATAGCTTTGAAGATATGTTCTGATGGTGGTGAGAGTGGAGCAGGACTGTCTATGTGGCGCAATTGGCTAGCGCGATTGGCTGTTAACCGAAAGGTTGGAGGTTCGAGCCCACCCGGTGGTGGTGCGGTGCTTTTTTTCTTTGTGCTGATAGCTTTGAAGATATGTTCTGATGGTTGTGAGAGTGGAGCAGGACTGTCTCCGTGGCGCAATTGGCTTGCGCGATCGGCTGTTAACCGAAAGGTTGAGGTTCGAGCCCACCCGGTGGTGGTGCGCGCTTTTTTTTCTTTGCGCTGATAGCTTTGAAGATATGTTCTGATGGTGGTTAGAGTGGAGCAAGACTGTCCCCGTGGCGCAATGAGCTTGCACGATCGGCTGTTAACCGAAAGGTTGGAGTTTCGAGCCCTCCCGGGAGTGGTGTGTTGCTTTTTTCTTTGCACTGATAGCTTTGAAGATATGTTCTGATGGTGGTGAGAGTGGAGCAGGACTGTCTCCGTGGCGCAATTGGCTAGCGCGATCGGCTGTTAACCGAAAGTTTGGAGGTTCGAGCCCACCTGGTGATGGTGTGGCGCTTTTTTCTTTGTGCTGATAGCTTTGAAGATATGTTCTGATGGTGGTGAGAGTGGAGCAGGACTGTCTCCGTGGCGCAATTGGCTAGCGCGATTGGCTGTTAACCGAAAGGTTGGAGGTTCGAGCCCACCCGGTGGTGGTGCGGTGCTTTTTTTTCTTTGTGCTGATAGCTTTGAAGATATGTTCTGATGGTGGTGAGAGTGCAGCAGGACTGTCTCCGTGGCGCAATTGACTTGCGCGATTGGCTGTTAACCGAAAGGTTGGAGGTTCGAGCCCACCCGGTAGTGGTGCGGCGCTTTTTTTCTTTGCGCTGATAGCTTTGAAGATATGTTCTGATGGTGGTGAGAGTGGAGCAAGACTGTCCCCGTGGCGCAATGGGCTAGCACGATCGGCTGTTAACCGAAAGGTTGGAGTTCGAGCCCTCCCGGGAGTGGTGCGGCGCTTTTTTTTCTTCGCGCTAATAGCTTTGAAGATATGTCCTGATGGTGTTGAGAGTGGAGCAAGACTGTCTCCGTAGCGCAATGGGCAAGCGCGATCGGCTGTTAACCGAAAGGTTGGAGTTTCGAGCCCTCCCGGGAGTGGAGTGTTGCTTTTTTCTTTGTGGTAATAGCTTTGAAGATATGTTCTGATGGTGTTGAGAGTGGAGCAGGACTGTCTCCATGGCGCAATTGGCTAGCGCGATCGGCTGTTAACCGAAAGGTTGGAGTTTCGAGCCCACCCGGTGGTGGTGCGGTGCTTTTTTTCCTTTGGGCTGATAGCTCTGAAGAATTGTTCTGACGGTGGTGAGAGTGGAGCAGGACTGTCTCCGTGGCGCAATTGGCTAGCGCGATAGGCTGTTAACCGAAAGGTCGCAGGTTCGAGCCCACCCGGTGGTGGTGCGGCGCTTTTTTTTCTTTGGGGCGATAGCTCTGAAGAAATGGTCTGACGGTGGTGAGAGTGGAGCACGATTGTCTCCGTGGCACAGTTGGCTAGCGCGATCGGCTGTTAATCGAAAGGTTGGAGGTTTGAGCCCACCAGGTGATGGTGTGGCACTTTTTTTCTTTGTGCTGATAGGTTTGAAGATATGTTCTGATGGTGGTGAGAGTGGAGCAGGACTGTCTCCGTGGCGCAATTGGCTAGCGCGATTGGCTGTTAACCGAAAGGTTGGAGGTTCGAGCCCACCCGGTAGTGGTGCGGCGCTTTTTTTCTTTGCGCTGATAGCTTTGAAGATATGTTCTGATGGTGGTGAGAGTGGAGCAAGACTGTCCCCGTGGCGCAATGGGCTAGCACGATCGGCTGTTAACCGAAAGGTTGGAGTTCGAGCCCTCCCGGGAGTGGTGCGGCGCTTTTTTTTCTTTGCGCTAATAGCTCTGAAGATATGTTCTGATGGTGGTGAGAGTGGAGCAAGACTGTCCCCGTGGCGCAATTGGCTAGCGCGATCGGCTGTTAACCGAAAGGTTGGAGGTTCGAGCCCACCCGGTGGTGGTGTGGCGCTTTTTTTCTGTGGGCTGATAGCTTTGAAGATATGTTCTGATGGTGGTGAGAGTAGAGCAGGACTGTCTCCGTGGCACAATTGGCTAGCGTGATCGGCTGTTAACCGAAAAGTTGGAGGTTCGAGCCCACCCGGTGGTGGTGCGGCGCTTTTTTTTCTTTGGGCTGATAGCTTTGAAGATATGTTCTGATGGTGGTGAGAGTAGAGCAGGACTGTCTCCGTGGCACAATTGGCTAGCGCGATCGGCTGTTAACCGAAAGGTTGGAGGTTCGAGCCCGCCCGGTGGTGGTGCGGCGCTTTTTTTTTCTTTGGGGCGATAGCTCTGAAGAAATGGTCAGACGGTGGTGAGAGTGGAGCAGGACTGTCTCCGTGGCGCAATTGGCTAGCACGATCGGCTGTTAACCGAAAAGTTGGAGGTTCGAGCTCTGCCAGTGGTGCTGCGGCGGTTTTTTCTCTTTGGGCTGATAGCTTTGAAGATATGTTCTGATGGTGGTGAGAATGGAGCAGGACTGTCTCCGTGGCGTAGTTGGCTAGCGCGATCGGCTGTTAACCGAAAGGTTGGAGGTTGGAGCCCACCTGGTGTTGGTGTGGCGCTTCTTTTCTTTGTGCTGATAGCTTTGAAGATATGTTCTGATGGTGGTGAGAGTGGAGCAGGACTGTCTATGTGGCGCAATTGGCTAGCGCGATTGGCTGTTAACCGAAAGGTTGGAGGTTCGAGCCCACCCGGTGGTGGTGCGGTGCTTTTTTTCTTTGTGCTGATAGCTTTGAAGATATGTTCTGATGGTTGTGAGAGTGGAGCAGGACTGTCTCCGTGGCGCAATTGGCTTGCGCGATCGGCTGTTAACCGAAAGGTTGAGGTTCGAGCCCACCCGGTGGTGGTGCGCGCTTTTTTTTCTTTGCGCTGATAGCTTTGAAGATATGTTCTGATGGTGGTGAGAGTGGAGCAAGACTGTCCCCGTGGCGCAATGGGCTTGCACGATCGGCTGTTAACCGAAAGGTTGGAGTTTCGAGCCCTCCCGGGAGTGGTGTGTTGCTTTTTTCTTTGCACTGATAGCTTTGAAGATATGTTCTGATGGTGGTGAGAGTGGAGCAGGACTGTTTCCGTGGCGTAGTTGGCTAGCGCGATCGGCTGTTAACCGAAAGGTTGGAGGTTGGAGCCCACCTGGTGTTGGTGTGGCGCTTCTTTTCTTTGTGCTGATAGCTTTGAAGATATGTTCTGATGGTGGTGAGAGTGGAGCAGGACTGTCTATGTGGCGCAATTGGCTAGCGCGATTGGCTGTTAACCGAAAGTTTGGAGGTTCGAGCCCACCTGGTGATGGTGTGGCGCTTTTTTTCTTTGTGCTGATAGCTTTGAAGATATGTTCTGATGGTGGTGAGAGTGGAGCAGGACTGTCTCCGTGGCGCAATTGGCTAGCGCGATTGGCTGTTAACCGAAAGGTTGGAGGTTCGAGCCCACCCGGTGGTGGTGCGGTGCTTTTTTTTCTTTGTGCTGATAGCTTTGAAGATATGTTCTGATGGTGGTGAGAGTGGAGCAAAATTGTCCCCGTGGCGCAATGGGCTAGCACGATCGGCTGTTAACCGAAAGGTTGGAGTTTCGAGCCCTCCCGGGAGTGGTGCGGCGCTTTTTTTTCTTTGCGCTAATAGCTTTGAAGATATGTCCTGATGGTGTTGAGAGTGGAGCAAGACTGTCTCCGTAGCGCAATGGGCAAGCGCGATCGGCTGTTAACCGAAAGGTTGGATTTTCGAGCCCTCCCGGGAGTGGTGTGTTGCTTTTTTCTTTGTGGTAATAGCTTTGAAGATATGTTCTGATGGTGTTGAGAGTGGAGCAGGACTGTCTCCATGGCGCAATTGGCTAGCGCGATCGGCTGTTAACCGAAAGGTTGGAGTTTCGAGCCCACCCGGTGGTGGTGCGGTGCTTTTTTTCCTTTGGGCTGATAGCTCTGAAGAATTGTTCTGACGGTGGTGAGAGTGGAGCAGGACTGTCTCCGTGGCGCAATTGGCTAGCGCGATAATCTGTTAACCGAAAGGTCGGAGGTTCGAGCCCACCCGGTGGTGGTGCGGCGCTTTTTTTTCTTTGGGGCGATAGCTCTGAAGAAATGGTCTGATGGTGGTGAGAGTGGAGCACGGTTGTCTCCGTGGCACAGTTGGCTAGCGCGATCGGCTGTTAATCAAAAGGTTGGAGGTTCGAGCCCACCAGGTGATGGTGTGGCACTTTTTTTCTTTGTGCTGATAGGTTTGAAGATATGTTCTGATGGAGGTGAGAGTGGAGCAGGACTGTCTCCGTGGCGCAATTGGCTAGCGCGATTGGCTGTTAACCGAAAGGTTGGAGGTTCGAGCCCACCCGGTGGTGGTGCGGTGCTTTTTTTTTCTTTGGGCTGATAGATTTGAAGATATGTTCTGGAGGTGGTTAGAGTGGAGCAGGCCTGTCTCCGTGGCGCAATTGGCTTGCGCGATCGGCTGTTAACCGAAAGGTTGGAGGTTCGAGCCCACCCGGTGGTGGTGCGGCGCTTTTTTTTCTTTGCGCTGATAGCTTTGAAGATATGTTCTGATGGTGGTGAGAGTGGAGGAAGACTGTCCCCGTGGCGCAATGGGCTAGCGCGATCGGCTGTTAACCGAAAGGTTGAAGTTTCGAGCCCTCCCGGGAGGGGTGTGTTGCTTTTTTCTTTGCACTGATAGCTTTGAAGATATGTTGTGATGGTGGTGAGAGTGGAGCAGGACTGTCTCCGTGGCGCAATTGGCTAGCGCGATCGGCTGTTAACCGAAAGATTGGAGGTTCGAGCCCACCTGGTGGTGGTGCGGCGCTTTTTTTTTCTTTGCGCTGATAGCTTTGAAGATATGTTTTGATGGTGTTGAGAGTGGAGCAAGACTGTCTCCGTGGCACAATGGGCGAGCGTGATCAGCTGTTAACCGAAAGGTTGGAGTTTCGAGCCCTCCCGGGAGTGGTGTGTTGCTTTTTTCTTTGTGGTATTAGCTTTGAAGATATGTTCTGACGGTGGTATAGTGGAGCAGGACTGTCTCCAAGGCGCAATTGGCTAGCGCGATCGGCTGTTAACCGAAAAGTTGGAGTTTCGAGCCCACCCGGTGGTGGTGCGGCGCTTTTTTTTCTTTGGGCTGATAGCTTTGAAGAAATGTTCTGACGGTGGTGAGAGTGGAGCAGGACTGTCCCCGTGGCGCCATTGGCTAGCGCGATCGGCTGTTAACCGAAAAGTTGGAGGTTCGAGCCCTCCCGGGTGGGGTGTGTTGCTTTTTTCTTTGCGCTGATAGCTTTGAAGATATGTTCTGATGGTGGTGAGAGTGGAGCAGGACTGTCTCTGTGGCGCAATTAGCTAGCGCGATTGGCTGTTAACCGAAAGGTTGGAGGTTCGTGCCCACCCGGTGGTGGTGCGGCGCTTTTTTTTCTTTGTGCTGATAGCTCTGAAGAAATGGTCTGATGGTGGTGAGAGTTGAGCCTGATTGTCTTCGTTGCGCAGTTGGCTAGCGCGATCGGCTGTTAATCGAAAGGTTGCAGGTTCGAGCCCACCCAGCGATGGTGCGGCGCTTTTCTTTCTTTGTGCTGATAGCTTTGAAGATATGTCCTGATGGTTGTGAGAGTGGAGCAGGACTGTCTCCGTCGCGCAATTGGCTAGCGCGATTGGCTGTTAACCGAAAGGTTGGAGGTTCGAGCCCACCCGGTGGTGGTGCGTTGCTTTTTTTTCTTTCGGCTGATAGCTTTGAAGATATGTTGTGATGGTGGTGAGAGTGGAGCAGGACTGTCTCCGTGGCGCAATTAGCTTGCGCGATCAGCTGTTAACCGAAAGGTTGGAGGTTCGAGTCCACGCGGTGGTGGTGCGGCGCTTTTTTTTCTTTGCGCTGATAGCTTTGAAGATATTATTTGATGGTGGTGAGAGTGCAGCAAGACTGTCCCCGTGGCGCAATGGGCTAGCGCGATCAGCTGTTAACCGAAAGGTTGGAGTTTCGAACCCTCCCGGGAGTGGTGTGTTGCTTTTTTCTTTGCACTGATAGCTTTTAACATATGTTCTGATGGTGGGGAGAGTGGAGCAGGACTGTCTCCGTGGCGCAATTGGCTAGCGCGATCGGCTGTTAACCGAAAGGTTGGAATTTCGAGCCCTCCCGGCAGTGGTGTGTTGCTTCTTTCTTTACGGTAATAGCTTTCAAGATATGTTCTGATGGTGGTGAGAGTGCAGCAGGACTGTCTTCGTGGCGTATTTGGCTAGCGCGATCGGCTGTTATCTGAAAGGTTGGAGGTTCGAGCCCACTCGGTGGTGGTGCGGCGCTTTTTTTTCTTTGGGGTGATAGCTCTGAAGAAATGTTCTGACGGTGGTGAGAGTGGAGCACGACTGTCTCCTTGGGGCAATAGGCTAGCGCGATCGGCTGTTAACCGAAAGGTTGGAGGTTCGATCCCACCCGGTGGTGGTGTGGCGCTTTTTTTCTGTGGGCTGATAGCTCTAAAGATATGTTCTGATGGTGGTGAGAGTAGAGCAGGACTGTCTCCGTGGCACAAATGGCTAGCGTGATCGGCTGTTAACCGAAAAGTTGGAGGTTCGAGCCCACCCGGTGGTGGTGCGGCGCTTTTTTTTCTTTGGGCTGATAGCTTTGACGATATGTTCTGATGGTGGTGAGAGTAGAGCAGGACTCTCTCCGTGGCGCAATTGGCTAGCGCGATCGGCTGTTAACCGAAAGGCTGGAGGTTCGAGCCCGCCCGGTGGTGGTGCGGCGCTTTTTTTTCTTTGGGGCGATAGCTCTGAAGAAATGGTCAGACGGTGGTGAGAGTGGAGCAGGACTGTCTCCGTGGCGCAATTGGCTAGCACGATCGGCTGTTAACCGAAAAGTTGGAGGTTCGAGCTCTCCCAGTGGTGCTGCGGCGCTTTTTTCTCTTTGGGCTGATAGCTTTGAAGATATGTTCTGATGGTGGTGAGAATGGAGCAGGACTGTCTCCGTGGCGTAGTTGGCTAGCGCGATCGGCTGTTAACCGAAAGGTTGGAGGTTGGAGCCCACTTGGTGATGGTGTGGCGCTTCTTTTCTTTGTGCTGATAGCTTTGAAGATACGTTCTGATGGTGGTGAGAGTGGAGCAGGACTGTCTATGTGGCGCAATTGGCTAGCGCGATTGGCTGTTAACCGAAAGGTTGGAGGTTCGAGCCCACCCGGTGGTGGTGTGTTGCTTTTTTCTTTGCGCTGATAGCTTTGAAGATATGTTCTGATGGTGGTGAGCGTGGAGCACGATTGTCTCCGTGGCGCAATTGGCTAGCGCGATCGGCCGTTAACCGAAAGGTTGGATGTTCGAGCCCACCCGGTGGTGGGGCGCTTTTTTTTCTTTGGGCTGATAGCTTGAAAGATATGTTCTAATGGTGGAGAGAGTGGGGCAGGACTGTCTTCGTGGCGCAATTGGCTAGCGCGATCGGCTGTTAACGGAAAGGTTGGAGGTTCGAGCCCACCCGGTGGTGGTGCGGTGCTTTTTTTTCTTTGGGGTGATAGCTCTGAAGAAATGTTTTGACGGTGGTGAGAGTGGAGCACGACTGTCTCCGTGGAGCAATAGGCTAGCGCGATCGGCTGTTAACCGAAAGGTTGGAGGTTCGAGCCCACCCGGTGGTGGTGCGGCGCTTTTTTTTCTTTGCGCTGATAGTTTGAAGATATGTTCTGGTGGTGGTGAGAGTGGAGCAAGACTGTCTCCGTGGCGCAATGGGCTAGCGCGATCGGCTGTTAACCGAAAGGTTGGAATTTCGAGCCCTCCCGGCAGTGGTGTGTTGCTTCTTTCTTTGCGGTAATAGCTTTCAAGATATGTTCTGATGGTGGTGAGAGTGCAGCAGGACTGTCTTCGTGGCGCATTTGGTTAGCGCGATCGGCTGTTATCTGAAAGGTTGGAGGTTCGAGCCCACACGGTGGTGGTGCGGCGCTTTTTTTTCTTTGGGGTGATAGCTCTGAAGAAATGTTCTGACGGTGGTGAGAGTGGACACGACTGTCTCCTTGGGGCAATAGGCTAGCGCGATCGGCTGTTAACCGAAAGGTTGGAGGTTCGATCCCACCTGGTGGTGGTGTGGCGCTTTTTTTCTGTGGGCTGATAGCTTTGAAGATATGTTCTGATGGTGGTGAGAGTAGAGCAGGACTGTCTCCGTGGCACAATTGGCTAGCGTGATCGGCTGTTAACCGAAAAGTTGGAGGTTCGAGCCCACCCGGTGGTGGTGCGGCGCTTTTTTTTCTTTGGGCTGATAGCTTTGAAGATATGTTCTGATGGTGGTGAGAGTAGAGCAAGACTGTCTCCGTGGCGCAATTTGCTAGCGCGATCGGCTGTTAACCGAAAGGTTGGAGGTTCGAGCCCGCCCGGTGGTGGTGCGGCGATTTTTTTTCTTTGGGGCGATAGCTCTGAAGAAATGGTCAGACGGTGGTGAGAGTGGAGCAGGACTGTCTCCGTGGCGCAATTGGCTAGCACGATCGGCTGTTAACCGAAAAGTTGGAGGTTCGAGCTCTGCCAGTAGTGCTGCGGCGCTTTTTTCTCTTTGGGCTGATAGCTTTGAAGATATGTTCTGATGGTGGTGAGAATGGAGCAGGACTGTCTCCGTGGCGTAGTTGGCTAGCGCGATCGGCTGTTAACCGAAAGGTTGGAGGTTGGAGCCCACCTGGTGTTGGTGTGGCGCTTCTTTTCTTTGTGCTGATAGCTTTGAAGATATGTTCTGATGGTGGTGAGAGTGGAGCAGGACTGTCTATGTGGCGCAATTGGCTAGCGCGATTGGCTGTTAACCGAAAGGTTGGAGGTTCGAGCCCACCCGGTGGTGGTGCGGTGCTTTTTTTCTTTGTGCTGATAGCTTTGAAGATATGTTCTGATGGTTGTGAGAGTGGAGCAGGACTGTCTCCGTGGCGCAATTGGCTTGCGCGATCGGCTGTTAACCGAAAGGTTGAGGTTCGAGCCCACCCGGTGGTGGTGCGCGCTTTTTTTTCTTTGCGCTGATAGCTTTGAAGATATGTTCTGATGGTGGTTAGAGTGGAGCAAGACTGTCCCCGTGGCGCAATGGGCTTGCACGATCGGCTGTTAACCGAAAGGTTGGAGTTTCGAGCCCTCCCGGGAGTGGTGTGTTGCTTTTTTCTTTGCACTGATAGCTTTGAAGATATGTTCTGATGGTGGTGAGAGTGGAGCAGGACTGTCTCCGTGGCGCAATTGGCTAGCGCGATCGGCTGTTAACCGAAAGTTTGGAGGTTCGAGCCCACCTGGTGATGGTGTGGCGCTTTTTTTCTTTGTGCTGATAGCTTTGAAGATATGTTCTGATGGTGGTGAGAGTGGAGCAGGACTGTCTCCGTGGCGCAATTGGCTAGCGCGATTGGCTGTTAACCGAAAGGTTGGAGGTTCGAGCCCACCCGGTGGTGGTGCGGTGCTTTTTTTTCTTTGTGCTGATAGCTTTGAAGATATGTTCTGATGGTGGTGAGAGTGCAGCAGGACTGTCTCCGTGGCGCAATTGGCTTGCGCGATTGGCTGTTAACCGAAAGGTTGGAGGTTCGAGCCCACCCGGTAGTGGTGCGGCGCTTTTTTTCTTTGCGCTGATAGCTTTGAAGATATGTTCTGATGGTGGTGAGAGTGGAGCAAGACTGTCCCCGTGGCGCAATGGGCTAGCACGATCGGCTGTTAACCGAAAGGTTGGAGTTCGAGCCCTCCCGGGAGTGGTGTGGCGCTTTTTTTTCTTCGCGCTAATAGCTTTGAAGATATGTCCTGATGGTGTTGAGAGTGGAGCAAGACTGTCTCCGTAGCGCAATGGGCAAGCGCGATCGGCTGTTAACCGAAAGGTTGGAGTTTCGAGCCCTCCCGGGAGTGGAGTGTTGCTTTTTTCTTTGTGGTAATAGCTTTGAAGATATGTTCTGATGGTGTTGAGAGTGGAGCAGGACTGTCTCCATGGCGCAATTGGCTAGCGCGATAGGCTGTTAACCGAAAGGTCGCAGGTTCGAGCCCACCCGGTGGTGGTGCGGCGCTTTTTTTTCTTTGGGGCGATAGCTCTGAAGAAATGGTCTGACGGTGGTGAGAGTGGAGCACGATTGTCTCCGTGGCACAGTTGGCTAGCGCGATCGGCTGTTAATCAAAAGGTTGGAGGTTTGAGCCCACCAGGTGATGGTGTGGCACTTTTTTTCTTTGTGCTGATAGGTTTGAAGATATGTTCTGATGGTGGTGAGAGTGGAGCAGGACTGTCTCCGTGGCGCAATTGGCTAGCGCGATTGGCTGTTAACCGAAAGGTTGGAGGTTCGAGCCCACCCGGTAGTGGTGCGGCGCTTTTTTTCTTTGCGCTGATAGCTTTGAAGATATGTTCTGATGGTGATGAGAGTGGAGCAAGACTGTCCCCGTGGCGCAATGGGCTAGCACGATCGGCTGTTAACCGAAAGGTTGGAGTTCGAGCCCTCCCGGGAGTGGTGCGGCGCTTTTTTTTCTTTGCGCTAATAGCTTTGAAGATATGTCCTGATGGTGTTGAGAGTGGAGCAAGACTGTCTCCGTAGCGCAATGGGCAAGCGCGATCGGCTGTTAACCGAAAGGTTGGAGTTTCGAGCCCTCCCGGGAGTGGTGTGTTGCTTTTTTCTTTGTGGTAATAGCTTTGAAGATATGTTCTGATGGTGTTGAGAGTGGAGCAGGACTGTCTCCATGGCGCAATTGGCTAGCGCGATCGGCTGTTAACCGAAAGGTTGGAGTTTCGAGCCCACCCGGTGGTGGTGCGGTGCTTTTTTTCCATTGGGCTGATAGCTCTGAAGAATTGTTCTGACGGTGGTGAGAGTGGAGCAGGACTGTCTCCGTGGCGCAATTGGCTAGCGCGATAGGCTGTTAACCGAAAGGTCGCAGGTTCGAGCCCACCCGGTGGTGGTTTCGCGCTTTTTTTTCTTTGGGGCGATAGCTCTGAAGAAATGGTCTGACGGTGGTGAGAGTGGAGCACGATTGTCTCCGTGGCACAGTTGGCTAGCGCGATCGGCTGTTAATCAAAAGGTTGGAGGTTTGAGCCCACCAGGTGATGGTGTGGCACTTTTTTCCTTTGTGCTGATAGGTTTGAAGATATGTTCTGATGTGGTGAGAGTGGAGCAGGACTGTCTCCGTGGCGCAATTGGCTAGCGCGATTGGCTGTTAACCGAAAGGTTGGAGGTTCGAGCCCACCCGATGGTGGTGCGGCGCTTTTTTTTCTTTGCACTGATAGCTTTGAAGATATGTTCTGATGGTGGTGAGAGTGGAGGAAGACTGTCCCCGTGGCGCAATGGGCTAGCGCGATCGGCTGTTAACCGAAAGGTTGAAGTTTCGAGCCCTCCCGGGAGTGGTGTGTTGCTTTTTTCTTTGCACTGATAGCTTTGAAGATTTGTTGTGATGGTGGTGAGAGTGGAGCAGGACTGTCTCCGTGGCGCAATTGGCTAGCGCGATCGGCTGTTAACCGAAAGATTGGAGGTTCGAGCCCACCCGGTGGTGGTGCGGCGCTTTTTTCTTCTTTGCGCTGATAGCTTTGAAGATATGTTTTGATGGTGTTGAGAGTGGAGCAAGACTGTCTCTGTGGCGCAATGGGCGAGCGTGATCAGCTGTTAACCGAAAGGTTGGAGTTTCGAGCCCTCCCGGGAGTGGTGTGTTGCTTTTTTCTTTGTGGTAATAGCTTTGAAGATATGTTCTGATGGTGGTATAGTGGAGCAGGACTGTCTCCAAGGCGCAATTGGCTAGCGCGATCGGCTGTTAACCTAAAAGTTGGAGTTTCGAGACCACCCGGTGGTGGTGCGGTGCTTTTTTTTCTTTGTGCTGATAGCTTTGAAGATATGTTCTGCTGGTGGTGAGAGTGGAGCAGGATTGTCTCCGTGGCGCAATTGGCTTGCGCGATCGGCTGGTAACCGAAAGGTTGGAGGTTCGAGCCCACCCGGTGGTGGTGCGGCGCTTTTTTTTCTTTGCGCTGATAGCTTTGAAGATATGTTCTGATGGTGGTGAGAGTGGAGCAAGACTGTCCCCGTGGCGCAATCGGCTTGCACGATCGGCTGTTAACCGAAAGGTTGGAGTTTCGAGCCCTCCTGGGAGTGGTGTGTTGCTTTTTTCTTTGCACTGATAGCTTTGAAGATATGTTCTGATGGTGGTGAGAGTGGAGCAGGACTGTCTCCGTGGCGCAATTGGCTAGCACGATCGGCTGTTAACCGAAAAGTTGGAGGTTCGAGCTCTGCCAGTAGTGCTGCGGCGCTTTTTTCTCTTTGGGCTGATAGCTTTGAAGATATGTTCTGATGGTGGTGAGAATGGAGCAGGACTGTCTCCGTGGCGTAGTTGGCTAGCGCGATCGGCTGTTAACCGAAAGGTTGGAGGTTGGAGCCCACCTGGTGTTGGTGTGGCGCTTCTTTTCTTTGTGCTGATAGCTTTGAAGATATGTTCTGATGGTGGTGAGAGTGGAGCAGGACTGTCTATGTGGCGCAATTGGCTAGCGCGATTGGCTGTTAACCGAAAGGTTGGAGGTTCGAGCCCACCCGGTGGTGGTGCGGTGCTTTTTTTCTTTGTGCTGATAGCTTTGAAGATATGTTCTGATGGTTGTGAGAGTGGAGCAGGACTGTCTCCGTGGCGCAATTGGCTTGCGCGATCGGCTGTTAACCGAAAGGTTGAGGTTCGAGCCCACCCGGTGGTGGTGCGCGCTTTTTTTTCTTTGCGCTGATAGCTTTGAAGATATGTTCTGATGGTGGTTAGAGTGGAGCAAGACTGTCCCCGTGGCGCAATGGGCTTGCACGATCGGCTGTTAACCGAAAGGTTGGAGTTTCGAGCCCTCCCGGGAGTGGTGTGTTGCTTTTTTCTTTGCACTGATAGCTTTGAAGATATGTTCTGATGGTGGTGAGAGTGGAGCAGGACTGTCTCCGTGGCGCAATTGGCTAGCGCGATCGGCTGTTAACCGAAAGTTTGGAGGTTCGAGCCCACCTGGTGATGGTGTGGCGCTTTTTTTCTTTGTGCTGATAGCTTTGAAGTTATGTTCTGATGGTGGTGAGAGTGGAGCAGGACTGTCTCCGTGGCGCAATTGGCTAGCGCGATTGGCTGTTAACCGAAAGGTTGGAGGTTCGAGCCCACCCGGTGGTGGTGCGGTGCTTTTTTTTCTTTGTGCTGATAGCTTTGAAGATATGTTCTGATGGTGGTGAGAGTGCAGCAGGACTGTCTCCGTGGCGCAATTGGCTTGCGCGATTGGCTGTTAACCGAAAGGTTGGAGGTTCGAGCCCACCCGGTAGTGGTGCGGCGCTTTTTTTCTTTGCGCTGATAGCTTTGAAGATATGTTCTGATGGTGGTGAGAGTGGAGCAAGACTGTCCCCGTGGCGCAATGGGCTAGCACGATCGGCTGTTAACCGAAAGGTTGGAGTTCGAGCCCTCCCGGGAGTGGTGCGGCGCTTTTTTTTCTTCGCGCTAATAGCTTTGAAGATATGTCCTGATGGTGTTGAGAGTGGAGCAAGACTGTCTCCGTAGCGCAATGGGCAAGCGCGATCGGCTGTTAACCGAAAGGTTGGAGTTTCGAGCCCTCCCGGGAGTGGAGTGTTGCTTTTTTCTTTGTGGTAATAGCTTTGAAGATATGTTCTGATGGTGTTGAGAGTGGAGCAGGACTGTCTCCATGGCGCAATTGGCTAGCGCGATCGGCTGTTAACCGAAAGGTTGGAGTTTCGAGCCCACCCGGTGGTGGTGCGGTGCTTTTTTTCCTTTGGGCTGATAGCTCTGAAGAATTGTTCTGACGGTGGTGAGAGTGGAGCAGGACTGTCTCCGTGGCGCAATTGGCTAGCGCGATAGGCTGTTAACCGAAAGGTCGCAGGTTCGAGCCCACCCGGTGGTGGTGCGGCGCTTTTTTTTCTTTGGGGCGATAGCTCTGAAGAAATGGTCTGACGGTGGTGAGAGTGGAGCACGATTGTCTCCGTGGCACAGTTGGCTAGCGCGATCGGCTGTTAATCAAAAGGTTGGAGGTTTGAGCCCACCAGGTGATGGTGTGGCACTTTTTTTCTTTGTGCTGATAGGTTTGAAGATATGTTCTGATGGTGGTGAGAGTGGAGCAGGACTGTCTCCGTGGCGCAATTGGCTAGCGCGATTGGCTGTTAACCGAAAGGTTGGAGGTTCGAGCCCACCCGGTAGTGGTGCGGCGCTTTTTTTCTTTGCGCTGATAGCTTTGAAGATATGTTCTGATGGTGGTGAGAGTGGAGCAAGACTGTCCCCGTGGCGCAATGGGCTAGCACGATCGGCTGTTAACCGAAAGGTTGGAGTTCGAGCCCTCCCGGGAGTGGTGCGGCGCTTCTTTTTCTTTGCGCTAATAGCTTTGAAGATATGTCCTGATGGTGTTGAGAGTGGAGCAAGACTGTCTCCGTAGCGCAATGGGCAAGCGCGATCGGCTGTTAACCGAAAGGTTGGAGTTTCGAGCCCTCCCGGGAGTGGTGTGTTGCTTTTTTCTTTGTGGTAATAGCTTTGAAGATATGTTCTGATGGTGTTGAGAGTGGAGCAGGACTGTCTCCATGGCGCAATTGGCTAGCGCGATCGGCTGTTAACCGAAAGGTTGGAGTTTCGAGCCCACCCGGTGGTGGTGCGGTGCTTTTTTTCCTTTGGGCTGATAGCTCTGAAGAATTGTTCTGACGGTGGTGAGAGTGGAGCAGGACTGTCTCCGTGGCGCAATTGGCTAGCGCGATAGGCTGTTAACCGAAAGGTCGCAGGTTCGAGCCCACCCGGTGGTGGTTTCGCGCTTTTTTTTCTTTGGGGCGATAGCTCTGAAGAAATGGTCTGACGGTGGTGAGAGTGGAGCACGATTGTCTCCGTGGCACAGTTGGCTAGCGCGATCGGCTGTTAATCAAAAGGTTGGAGGTTTGAGCCCACCAGGTGATGGTGTGGCACTTTTTTCCTTTGTGCTGATAGGTTTGAAGATATGTTCTGATGCGGTGAGAGTGGAGCAGGACTGTCTCCGTGGCGCAATTGGCTAGCGCGATTGGCTGTTAACCGAAAGGTTGGAGGTTCGAGCCCACCCGATGGTGGTGCGGCGCTTTTTTTTCTTTGCACTGATAGCTTTGAAGATATGTTCTGATGGTGGTGAGAGTGGAGGAAGACTGTCCCCGTGGCGCAATGGGCTAGCGCGATCGGCTGTTAACCGAAAGGTTGAAGTTTCGAGCCCTCCCGGGAGTGGTGTGTTGCTTTTTTTCTTTGCACTGATAGCTTTGAAGATTTGTTGTGATGGTGGTGAGAGTGGAGCAAGACTGTCTCTGTGGCGCAATGGGCGAGCGTGATCAGCTGTTAACCGAAAGGTTGGAGTTTCGAGCCCTCCCGGGAGTGGTGTGTTGCTTTTTTCTTTGTGGTAATAGCTTTGAAGATATGTTCTGATGGTGGTATAGTGGAGCAGGACTGTCTCCAAGGCGCAATTGGCTAGCGCGATCGGCTGTTAACCTAAAAGTTGGAGTTTCGAGCCCACCCGGTGGTGGTGCGGTGCTTTTTTTTCTTTGTGCTGATAGCTTTGAAGATATGTTCTGCTGGTGGTGAGAGTGGAGCAGGATTGTCTCCGTGGCGCAATTGGCTTGCGCGATCGGCTGGTAACCGAAAGGTTGGAGGTTCGAGCCCACTCGGTGGTGGTGCGGCGCTTTTTTTTCTTTGCGCTGATAGCTTTGAAGATATGTTCTGATGGTGGTGAGAGTGGAGCAAGACTGTCCCCGTGGCGCAATCGGCTTGCACGATCAGCTGTTAACCGAAAGGTTGGAGTTTCGAGCCCTCCTGGGAGTGGTGTGTTGCTTTTTTCTTTGCACTGATAGCTTTGAAGATATGTTCTGATGGTGGTGAGAGTGGAGCAGGACTGTCTCTGTGGCGCAATTGGCTAGCGCGATCGGCTGTTAACCGAAAGTTTGGAGGTTCGAGCCCACCTGGTGATGGTGTGGCGCTTTTTTTCTTTGTGCTGATAGCTTTGAAGATATGTTCTGATGGTGATGAGAGTGGAGCAGGACTGTCTCCGTGGCACAATTGGCTAGCGCGATTGGCAGTTAACCGAAAGGTTGGAGGTTCGAGCCCACCCGTTGGTGGTGCGGTGCTTTTTTATCTTTGTGCTGATAGCTTTGAAGATATGTTCTGATGGTGGTGAGAGTGGAGCAGGACTGTCTCCGTGGCGCAATTGGCTTGCGCGATCGGCTGTTAACCGAAAGGTTGGAGGTTTGAGCCCACCCGGTAGTGGTGCGGCGCTTTTTTTTGCGCTGATAGCTTTGAAGATATGTTCTGATGGTGGTGAGAGTGGAGCAAGACTGTCCCCGTGGCGCAGTGGGCTAGCACGATCGGCTGTTAACCGAAAGGTTGGAGTTTCGAGCCCTCCCGGGAGTGGTGTGTTGCTTTTTTATTTGTGGTAATAGCTTTGAAGATATGTTCTGATGGTGGTGAGAGTGGAGCAGGACTGTCCCCATGGCGCAATTGGCTAGCGCGATCGGCTGTTAACCGAAAGGTTGGAGTTTCGAGCCCACCCGGTGGTGGTGCGGTGCATTTTTTCTTTGGGCTGATAGCTCTGAAGAAATGTTCTGACGGTGGTGAGAGCGGAGCAGGGCTGTCTCCGTGGCACAATGGGCTAGCGCGATTGGCAGTTAACCGAAAGGTTGGAGGTTCGAGCCCACCCGTTGGTGGTGCGGTGCTTTTTTATCTTTGTGCTGATAGCTTTGAAGATATGTTCTGATGGTGGTGAGAGTGGAGCAGGACTGTCTCCGTGGCGCAATTGGCTTGCGCGATCGGCTGTTAACCGAAAGGTTGGAGGTTTGAGCCCACCCGGTAGTGGTGCGGCGCTTTTTTTTCTTTGCGCTAATAGCTTTGAAGATATGTCCTGATGATGTTGAGAAGAGAGCAAGACTGTCTCCGTGGCGCAATGGGCTAGCGCGATCGGCTGTTAACCGAAAGGTTGGAGTTTCGAGCCCTCCCGGGAGTGGTGTGTTGCTTTTTTATTTGTGGTAATAGCTTTGAAGATATGTTCTGATGGTGGTGAGAGTGGAGCAGGACTGTCCCCATGGCGCAATTGGCTAGCGCGATCGGCTGTTAACCGAAAGGTTGGAGTTTCGAGCCCACCCGGTGGTGGTGCGGTGCATTTTTTCTTTGGGCTGATAGCTCTGAAGAAATGTTCTGACGGTGGTGAGAGCGGAGCAGGGCTGTCTCCGTGGCGCAACTGGCTAGCGCGATCGGCTGTTAACCGAAAGGTTGGAGGTTCGAGCCCACCCGGTGGTGGTGCGGCGCTTTTTTTTCTTTGGGGCGATAGCTCTGAAGGAATGGTCTGACGGGGGTGAGAGTGGAGCAGGACTGTCTCCGTGGCACAATTGGCTTGCGCGATCGGCTGTTAACCGAAAGGTTGGAGTTTCGAGCCCTCCCGGGAGTGGTGTGTTGCTTTTTTCTTTGTGGTAATAGCTTTGAAGATATGTTCTGATGGTGGTGATAGTGGAGCAGGACTGTCTCCAAGGCGCAATTGGCTAGCGCGATCGGCTGTTAACCGAAAAGTTGGAGTTTCGAGCCCACCCGGTGGTGGTGTGGCGCTTTTTTTCCTTTGGGCTGATAGCTCTGAAGAAATGTTCTGACGGTGGTGAGAGCGGAGCAGGACTGTCTCCGTGGCGCAATTGGCTAGCGCGATGGGCTGTTAACCGAAAGGTTGGAGGTTCGAGCCCACCCGGTGGTGGTGCGGCGCTTTTTTTTGGGGGGCGATAGCTCTGAAGAAATGGTCTGGCGGTGGTGAGAGTGGAGCACGACTGTCTCCGTGGCGCTATTGGCTAGCGCGATCGGCTGTTAACCGAAAGGTTGGAGGTTCGAGCCCACCCGGTGGTGGTGCGGTGCTTTTTTTTCTTTGGGCTGATAGCTCTGAAGAAATGTTCTGACGGTGGTGAGAGTGGATCAGGACTGTCCCCGTGGCGCCATTGGCTAGCGCGATCGGCTGTGAACCGAAAAGTTGGAGGTTCGAGCCCACCCTGTGGTGGTGCGGCGCTTTTTTTTGGGGGTGATAGCTCTGAAGAAATGTTCTGACGGTGGTGAGAGTGGAGCACGACTGTCTCCGTGGGGCAATAGGCTAGCGCGATCGGCTGTTAACCGAAAGGTTGGAGGTTCGAGCCCACCCGGTGGTGGTGCGGCGCTTTTTTTTCTTTGTGCTGATAGCTTTGAAGATATGTTCTGATGGTGTTGAGAGTGGAGCAAGACTGTCTCCGTGGCGCAATGGGCGAGCGCGATTGGCTGTTAACCGAAAGGTTGGAGTTTCGAGCCCTCCCGGGAGTGGTGTGTTGCTTTTTTCTTTGTAGTAATAGCTTTGAAGATATGTTCTGATGGTGGTGATAGTGGAGCAGGACTGTCTCCAAGGCGCAATTGGCTAGCGCGATCGGCTGTTAACCGAAAAGTTGGAGTTTCGAGCCCACCCGGTGGTGGTGCGGCGCTTTTTTTTCTTTGGGCTGATAGCTCTGAAGAAATGTTCTGACGGTGGTGAGAGTGGAGCAGGACTGTCTCCGTGGCGCAATTGGCTAGCGCGATCGGCTGTTAACCGAAAGGTTGGAGGTTGGAGCCCACCCGGTGGTGGTGCGGCGCTTTTTTTTTCTTTGGGGCGATAGCTCTGAAGAAATGGTCTGACGGTGGTGAGAGTGGAACACGACTGTCTCTGTGGCGTAATTGACTAGCGCGATCGGCTGTTAACCGAAAGGTTGGAGGTTCGAGCCCACCCGGTGGTGGTGCGGCGCTTTTTTTCCTTTGGGCTGATAGCTCTGAAGAAATGTTCTGACGGTGGTGAGAGTGGAGCAGGACTGTCTCCGTGGCGCAATTGGCTAGCGCGATAGGCTGTTAACCGAAAGGTCGCAGGTTCGAGCCCACCCGGTGGTGGTTTCGCGCTTTTTTTTCTTTGGGGCGATAGCTCTGAAGAAATGGTCTGACGGTGGTGAGAGTGGAGCACGATTGTCTCCGTGGCACAGTTGGCTAGCGCGATCGGCTGTTAATCAAAAGGTTGGAGGTTTGAGCCCACCAGGTGATGGTGTGGCACTTTTTTCCTTTGTGCTGATAGGTTTGAAGATATGTTCTGATGCGGTGAGAGTGGAGCAGGACTGTCTCCGTGGCGCAATTGGCTAGCGCGATTGGCTGTTAACCGAAAGGTTGGAGGTTCGAGCCCACCCGATGGTGGTGCGGCGCTTTTTTTTCTTTGCACTGATAGCTTTGAAGATATGTTCTGATGGTGGTGAGAGTGGAGGAAGACTGTCCCCGTGGCGCAATGGGCTAGCGCGATCGGCTGTTAACCGAAAGGTTGAAGTTTCGAGCCCTCCCGGGAGTGGTGTGTTGCTTTTTTTCTTTGCACTGATAGCTTTGAAGATTTGTTGTGATGGTGGTGAGAGTGGAGCAGGACTGTCTCCGTGGCGCAATTGGCTAGCGCGATCGGCTGTTAACCGAAAGATTGGAGGTTCGAGCCCACCCGGTGGTGGTGCGGCGCTTTTTTTTTTCTTTGCGCTGATAGCTTTGAAGATATGTTTTGATGGTGTTGAGAGTGGAGCAAGACTGTCTCTGTGGCGCAATGGGCGAGCGTGATCAGCTGTTAACCGAAAGGTTGGAGTTTCGAGCCCTCCCGGGAGTGGTGTGTTGCTTTTTTCTTTGTGGTAATAGCTTTGAAGATATGTTCTGATGGTGGTATAGTGGAGCAGGACTGTCTCCAAGGCGCAATTGGCTAGCGCGATCGGCTGTTAACCTAAAAGTTGGAGTTTCGAGCCCACCCGGTGGTGGTGCGGTGCTTTTTTTTCTTTGTGCTGATAGCTTTGAAGATATGTTCTGCTGGTGGTGAGAGTGGAGCAGGATTGTCTCCGTGGCGCAATTGGCTTGCGCGATCGGCTGGTAACCGAAAGGTTGGAGGTTCGAGCCCACCCGGTGGTGGTGCGGCGCTTTTTTTTCTTTGCGCTGATAGCTTTGAAGATATGTTCTGATGGTGGTGAGAGTGGAGCAAGACTGTCCCCGTGGCGCAATCGGCTTGCACGATCAGCTGTTAACCGAAAGGTTGGAGTTTCGAGCCCTCCTGGGAGTGGTGTGTTGCTTTTTTCTTTGCACTGATAGCTTTGAAGATATGTTCTGATGGTGGTGAGAGTGGAGCAGGACTGTCTCTGTGGCGCAATTGGCTAGCGCGATCGGCTGTTAACCGAAAGTTTGGAGGTTCGAGCCCACCTGGTGATGGTGTGGCGCTTTTTTTCTTTGTGCTGATAGCTTTGAAGATATGTTCTGATGGTGATGAGAGTGGAGCAGGACTGTCTCCGTGGCACAATTGGCTAGCGCGATTGGCAGTTAACCGAAAGGTTGGAGGTTCGAGCCCACCCGTTGGTGGTGCGGTGCTTTTTTATCTTTGTGCTGATAGCTTTGAAGATATGTTCTGATGGTGGTGAGAGTGGAGCAGGACTGTCTCCGTGGCGCAATTGGCTTGCGCGATCGGCTGTTAACCGAAAGGTTGGAGGTTTGAGCCCACCCGGTAGTGGCGCGGCGCTTTTTTTTGCGCTGATAGCTTTGAAGATATGTTCTGATGGTGGTGAGAGTGGAGCAAGACTGTCCCCGTGGCGCAGTGGGCTAGCACGATCGGCTGTTAACCGAAAGGTTGGAGTTTCGAGCCCTCCCGGGAGTGGTGTGTTGCTTTTTTATTTGTGGTAATAGCTTTGAAGATATGTTCTGATGGTGGTGAGAGTGGAGCAGGACTGTCCCCATGGCGCAATTGGCTAGCGCGATCGGCTGTTAACCGAAAGGTTGGAGTTTCGAGCCCACCCGGTGGTGGTGCGGTGCATTTTTTCTTTGGGCTGATAGCTCTGAAGAAATGTTCTGACGGTGGTGAGAGCGGAGCAGGGCTGTCTCCGTGGCACAATTGGCTAGCGCGATTGGCAGTTAACCGAAAGGTTGGAGGTTCGAGCCCACCCGTTGGTGGTGCGGTGCTTTTTTATCTTTGTGCTGATAGCTTTGAAGATATGTTCTGATGGTGGTGAGAGTGGAGCAGGACTGTCTCCGTGGCGCAATTGGCTTGCGCGATCGGCTGTTAACCGAAAGGTTGGAGGTTTGAGCCCACCCGGTAGTGGTGCGGCGCTTTTTTTTCTTTGCGCTAATAGCTTTGAAGATATGTCCTGATGATGTTGAGAAGAGAGCAAGACTGTCTCCGTGGCGCAATGGGCTAGCGCGATCGGCTGTTAACCGAAAGGTTGGAGTTTCGAGCCCTCCCGGGAGTGGTGTGTTGCTTTTTTATTTGTGGTAATAGCTTTGAAGATATGTTCTGATGGTGGTGAGAGTGGAGCAGGACTGTCCCCATGGCGCAATTGGCTAGCGCGATCGGCTGTTAACCGAAAGGTTGGAGTTTCGAGCCCACCCGGTGGTGGTGCGGTGCATTTTTTCTTTGGGCTGATAGCTCTGAAGAAATGTTCTGACGGTGGTGAGAGCGGAGCAGGGCTGTCTCCGTGGCGCAACTGGCTAGCGCGATCGGCTGTTAACCGAAAGGTTGGAGGTTCGAGCCCACCCGGTGGTGGTGCGGCGCTTTTTTTTCTTTGGGGCGATAGCTCTGAAGGAATGGTCTGACGGGGGTGAGAGTGGAGCAGGACTGTCTCCGTGGCACAATTGGCTTGCGCGATCGGCTGTTAACCGAAAGGTTGGAGTTTCGAGCCCTCCCGGGAGTGGTGTGTTGCTTTTTTCTTTGTGGTAATAGCTTTGAAGATATGTTCTGATGGTGGTGATAGTGGAGCAGGACTGTCTCCAAGGCGCAATTGGCTAGCGCGATCGGCTGTTAACCGAAAAGTTGGAGTTTCGAGCCCACCCGGTGGTGGTGTGGCGCTTTTTTTCCTTTGGGCTGATAGCTCTGAAGAAATGTTCTGACGGTGGTGAGAGCGGAGCAGGACTGTCTCCGTGGCGCAATTGGCTAGCGCGATGGGCTGTTAACCGAAAGGTTGGAGGTTCGAGCCCACCCGGTGGTGGTGCGGCGCTTTTTTTTGGGGGGCGATAGCTCTGAAGAAATGGTCTGGCGGTGGTGAGAGTGGAGCACGACTGTCTCCGTGGCGCTATTGGCTAGCGCGATCGGCTGTTAACCGAAAGGTTGGAGGTTCGAGCCCACCCGGTGGTGGTGCGGTGCTTTTTTTTCTTTGGGCTGATAGCTCTGAAGAAATGTTCTGACGGTGGTGAGAGTGGATCAGGACTGTCCCCGTGGCGCCATTGGCTAGCGCGATCGGCTGTGAACCGAAAAGTTGGAGGTTCGAGCCCACCCTGTGGTGGTGCGGCGCTTTTTTTTGGGGGTGATAGCTCTGAAGAAATGTTCTGACGGTGGTGAGAGTGGAGCACGACTGTCTCCGTGGGGCAATAGGCTAGCGCGATCGGCTGTTAACCGAAAGGTTGGAGGTTCGAGCCCACCCGGTGGTGGTGCGGCGCTTTTTTTTCTTTGTGCTGATAGCTTTGAAGATATGTTCTGATGGTGTTGAGAGTGGAGCAAGACTGTCTCCGTGGCGCAATGGGCGAGCGCGATTGGCTGTTAACCGAAAGGTTGGAGTTTCGAGCCCTCCCGGGAGTGGTGTGTTGCTTTTTTCTTTGTAGTAATAGCTTTGAAGATATGTTCTGATGGTGGTGATAGTGGAGCAGGACTGTCTCCAAGGCGCAATTGGCTAGCGCGATCGGCTGTTAACCGAAAAGTTGGAGTTTCGAGCCCACCCGGTGGTGGTGCGGCGCTTTTTTTTCTTTGGGCTGATAGCTCTGAAGAAATGTTCTGACGGTGGTGAGAGTGGAGCAGGACTGTCTCCGTGGCGCAATTGGCTAGCGCGATCGGCTGTTAACCGAAAGGTTGGAGGTTGGAGCCCACCCGGTGGTGGTGCGGCGCTTTTTTTTTCTTTGGGGCGATAGCTCTGAAGAAATGGTCTGACGGTGGTGAGAGTGGAACACGACTGTCTCTGTGGCGTAATTGACTAGCGCGATCGGCTGTTAACCGAAAGGTTGGAGGTTCGAGCCCACCCGGTGGTGGTGCGGCGCTTTTTTTCCTTTGGGCTGATAGCTCTGAAGAAATGTTCTGACGGTGGTGATAGTGGATCAGGACTGTCCCCGTGGCGCCATTGGCTAGCGCGATCGGCTGTTAACCGAAAAGTTGGAGGTTCGAGCCCTCCCGGGTGGGGTGTGTTGCTTTTTTCTTTGCGCTGATAGCTTTGAAGATATGTTCTGATGATGGTGAGCGTGGAGCACGATTGTCTCCGTGGCGCAATTGGCTAGCGCGATCGGCCGTTAACCGAAAGGTTGGAGGTTCGAGCCCACCCGGTGGTGGTGCGGCGCTTTTTTTTTTCTTTGGGCTGATAGCTTGAAAGATATGTTCTAATGGTGGTGAGAGTGGAGCAGGACTGTCTCCGTGGCGCAATCGGCCAGCGCGATCGGCTGTTAACCAAAAAGTTGGAGGTTCGAGCCCTCCCGGGAGTGGTGTGTTGCTTTTTTCTTTGCGCTGATAGCTTTGAAGATATGTTCTGATGGTGGTAAGAGTGGAGCACGACTGTCTCCGTGGCGCAATTGGCTAGTGCGATCGGCTGTTAACCGAAAGGTTGGAGCTTCGAGCCCACCCGGTGGTGGTGCGGCGCTTTTTTTTCTTTGGGCTGATAGCTTTGAAGATATGTTTTGATGGTGGTGAGAGTGGAGCAGGACTGTCTCTGTGGCACAATTGGCTAGCGCGATTGGCTGTTAACCGAAAGGTTGGAGGTTCGAGCCCACCCGGTGGTGGTGCGGTGCTTTTTTTCTTTGTGCTGATAGCTTTGAAGATATGTTCTGATGGGGGTGAGAGTTGAGCAGGACTGTCTCCGTGGCGCAATTGGCTTGCGCGATCGGCGGTTAACCGAAAGGTTGGAGGTTCGAGCCCACGCGGTGGTGGTGCGGCGCTTTTTTTTCTTTGCGCTGATAGCTTTGAAGATATGTTCTGATGGTGGTGAGAGTGGAGCAGGACTGTCTCTGTGGCACAATTGGCTAGCGCGATTGGCTGTTAACCGAAAGGTTGGAGGTTCGAGCCCACCCGGTGGTGGTGCGGTGCTTTTTATCTTTGGGCTGATAGCTTGGAAGATATGTTCTAATGGTGGTAAGAGTGGAGCAGGACTGTCTCCGTGGCGCAATCGGCCAGCGCGATCGGCTGTTAACCAAAAAGTGTGAAGTTCGAGCCCTCGCGGGAGTGGTGTGTTGCTTTTTTCTTTGCGCTGATAGCTTTGAAGATATGTTCTGATGGTGGTAAGAGTGGAGCACGACTGTCTCCGTGGCGCAATTGGCTAGTGCGATCGGCTGTTAACCGAAAGGTTGGAGCTTCGAGCCCATTCGGTGGTGTTGCGGCGCTTTTTTTTTCTTTGCGCTGATAGCTTTGAAGATATGTTCTCATGGTGGTGAGAGCGGAGCAAGACTGTCTCCGTGGCGCAAAGGGCTAGCGCGATCGGCTGTTAACCGAAAGGTTGGAGGTTCGAGCCCACCCTGAGGTGGTGCGGCGCTTTTTTTTCTTTGGGGTGATAGCTCTGAAGAAATGTTCTGACGGTGGTGAGAGTGGAGCACGACTGTCTCCGTGGGGCAATAGGCTAGCGCGATCGGCTGTTAACCTAAAGGTTGGAGGTTCGAGCCCACCCGGTGGTGGTGCGGCGTTATTTTTTGCTTTGTGCTGGAAGCTCTGAAGAAATGTTCTGACGGTGGTAAGAGTGGAGAAGGACTGTCTCCGTGGCGCAATTGGCTAGCGCGATCGGCTGTTAACCGAAAAGTTGGAGGTTCGAGCTCTCCCAGTCGTGCTGCGGCGCTTTTTTTTTCTTTGCACTGATAGCTTTGAAGATATGTTGTGATGGTGGTGAGAGTGGAGCAGGACTGTCTCCGTGGCACAATTGGCTAGCGCGATCGGCTGTTATCCGAAAGGTTGGAGTTTCGAGCCCTCCCGGGAGTGGTGTGTTGCTTTTTTCTTTGTGGTAATAGCTTTGAAGATATGTTCTGATGGTGGTGATAGTGGAGCAGGACTGTCTCCAAGGCGCAATTGGCTAGCGCGATCGGCTGTTAACCGAAAAGTTGGAGTTTCGAGCCCACCCGGTGGTGGTGCGGCGCTTTTTTTTCTTTGGGCTGATAGCTCTGAAGAAATGTTCTGACGGTGGTGAGAGTGGAGCAGGACTGTCTCCGTGGCGCAATTGGCTAGCGCGATCGGCTGTTGACCGAAAGGTTGGAGGTTCGAGCCCACCCGGTGGTAGTGCGGCGCTTTTTTTTCTTTGGGGCGATAGCTCTGAAGAAATGGACTGACGGTGGTGAGAGTGGAGCACGACTGTCTCTGTGGCGCAATTGACTAGCGCGATCGGCTGTTAACCGAAAGGTTGGAGGTTCGAGCCCACCCGGTGGTGGTGCGGCGCTTTTTTTCTTTTGGGCTGATAGCTCTGAAGAAATGTTCTGACGGTGGTGAGAGTGGAGCAGGACTGTCCCCGTGGCGCCATTGGCTAGCGCGATCGGCTGTTAACCGAAAAGTTGGAGGTTCGAGCCCTCCCGGGTGGGGTGTGTTGCTTTTTTCTTTGCGCTGATAGCTTTGAAGATATGTTCTGATGGTGGTGAGCGTGGAGCACGATTGTCTCCGTGGCGCAATTGGCTAGCGCGATCGGCCGTTAATCCAAAGGTTGGAGGTTCGAGCCCACCCGGTGGTGGTGCGGCGCTTTTTTTTCTTTGGGCTGATAGCTTGAAAGATATGTTTTAATGGTGGTGAGAGTGGAGCAGGACTGTCTCCGTGGCGCAATCGGCCAGCGCGTTCGGCTGTTAACCAAAAAGTTGGAGGTTCGAGCCCTCCCGGGAGTGGTGTGTTGCTTTTTTCTTTGCTGCTGATAGCTTTGAAGATATGTTCTGATGGTGGTAAGAGTGGAGCACGACTGTCTCCGTGGCGCAATTGGCTAGTGCGATCGGCTGTTAACCGAAACGTTGGAGCTTCGAGCCCACCCGGTGGTGGTGCGGCGCTTTTTTTTCTTTGGGCTGATAGCTTTGAAGATATGTTTTGATGGTGGTGAGAGTGGAGCAGGACTGTCTCTGTGGCGCAATTGGCTAGCGCGATTGGCTGTTAACCGAAAGGTTGGAGGTTCGAGCCCACCCGGTGGTGGTGCGGTGCTTTTTTTTCTTTGTGCTGATAGCTTTGAAGATATGTTCTGATGGGGTGAGAGTGGAGCAGGACTGTCTCCATGGCGCAATTGGCTTGCGCAATCGGCTGTTAACCGAAAGGTTGGAGGTTCGAGCCCACCCGGTGGTGGTGCGGCGCTTTTTTTTCTTTGCGCTGATAGCTTTGAAGATATGTTCTGATGGTGGTGAGAGTGGAGCAAGACTGTCCCCGTGGCGCAATGGGCTCTCGTGATCGGCTGTTAACCGAAAGGTTGGAGTTTCGAGCCCTCCCGGGAGTGGTGTGTTACTTTTTTCTTTGTGGTAATAGCTTTGAAGATATGTTCTGATGGTGGTGAGAGTGGAGCAGGACTGTCTTCGTGGCGCAATTGGCTAGCGCGATCGGCTGTTAACCGAAAGGTTGGAGGTTCGAGCCCACCCGGTAGTGGTGCGGCGCTTTTTTTTCTTTGCCCTGATAGCTTTGAAGAAATGTTCTGACGGTGGTGAGAGTGGAGCAGGACTTTCTCCGTGGCGCAATTGGCTAGCGCGATCGGCTGTTAACCGAAAGGTTGGAGGTTCGAGCCCACCCGGTGGTGGTGCGGCGCTTTTTTTTCTTTGGGGCGATAGCTCTGAAGAAATGTTCTGACGGTGGTGAGAGTGGTGCACGATTGTCTCCGTGGCGCAGTTGGCAAGTGCGATCGGCTGTTAATCAAAAGGTTGGAGGTTCGAGCCCACCAGGTGATGGTGTGGCACTTTTTTTCTTTGTGCTGATAGGTTTGAAGATATGTTCTGATGGTGGTGAGAGTGGAGCAGGACTGTCTCCGTGGCGCAATTGGCTAGCGCGATTGGCTGTTAACCGAAAGGTTAAAGGTTCGAGCCCACCTGGTGGTGGTGCGGTGCTTTTTTTTCTTTGGGCTGATAGCTTTGAAGATATGTTCTGAAGGTGGTGAGAGTGGAGCAGGACTGTCTCCGTGGCACAATTGGCTTGCGCGATCGGCTGTTAACCGAAAGGTTGGAGGTTCGAGCCCACCCAGTGGTGGTGCGGCGCTTTTTTTTCTTTGCGCTGATAGCTTTGAAGATATGTTCTGATGGTGGTGAGAGTGGAGGAAGACTGTCCCCGTGGCGCAATGGGCTAGCGCGATCGGCTGTTAACCGAAAGGTTGGAGGTTCGAGCCCACCCGGTGGTGGTGCGGCGCTTTTTTTTCTTTGCGCTGATAGCTTTGAAGATATGTTCTGATGGTGTTGAGAGTGGAGCAAGACTGTCTCCGTGGCGCATTGGGCGAGCGCGATCGGCTGTTAACGGAAAGTTTGGAGTTACGAGCCCTCCCGGGAGTGGTGTGTTGCTTTTTTCTTTGTGGTAATAGCTTTGAAGATATGTTCTGATGGTGGTGATAGTGGAGCAAGACTGTCCCCGTGGCGCAATGGGCTTGCACGATCGGCTGTTAACCGAAAGGTTGGAGTTTCGAGCCCTCCCGGGAGTGGTGTGTTGCTTTTTTCTTTGCACTGAAAGCTTTGAAGATATGTTCTGATGGTGGTGAGAGTGGAGCAGGGCTGTCTCCGTGGCGCAATTGGCTTGCGCGATCGGCTGTTAACCGAAAGGTTGGAGGTTCGAGCCCACCCGGTAGTGGTGCGGCGCTTTTTTTCTTTGCGCTGATAGCTTTGAAGATATGTTCTCATGGTGGTGAGAATGGAGCAAGACTGTCCCCGTGGCGCAATGGGCTAGCACGATCGGCTGTTAACTGAAAGGTTGGAGTTTCGAGCCCTCCCGAGAGTGGTGCGGCGCTTTTTTTTCTTTACACTAATAGCTTTGAAGATATGTCCTGATGGTGTTGAGAGTGGTGCAAGACTGTCTCCGTGGCGCAATGGGCTAGCGCGATCGGCTGTTAACCGAAACGTTGGAGTTTCGAGCCCTCCCGGGAGTGGTGTGTTGCTTTTTTCTTTGTGGTAATAGCTTTGAAGATATGTTCTGATGGTGGTGAGAGTGGAGCAGGACTGTCTCCGTGGCGCAATCGGCTAGCGCGATTGGCTGTTAACCGAAAGGTTGGAGGTTCGAGCCCACCTGGTGGTGGTGCGGTGCTTTTTTTTCTTTGGGCTGATAGCTTTGAAGATATGTTCTGAAGGTGGTGAGAGTGGAGCAGGACTGTCTCCGTGGCACAATTGGCTTGCGCGATCGGCTGTTATCCGAAAGGTTGGAGGTTCGAGCCCACCCAGTGGTGGTGCGGCGCTTTTTTTTCTTTGCGCTGATAGCTTTGAAGATATGTTCTGATGGTGGTGAGAGCGGAGGAAGACTGTCCCCGTGGCGCAATGGGCTAGCGCGATCGGCTGTTAACCGAAAGGTTGGAGGTTCGAGCCCACCCGGTGGTGGTGCGGCGCTTTTTTTCTTTGCGCTGATAGCTTTGAAGATATGTTCTGATGGTGTTGAGAGTGGAGCAAGACTGTCTCCGTGGCGCATTGGGCGAGCGCGATCGGCTGTTACCCAAAAGTTTGGAGTTTCGAGCCCTCCCTGCAGTGGTGTGTTGCTTTTTTCTTTGTGGTAATAGCTTTGAAGATATGTTCTGATGGTGGTGATAGTGGAGCAGGACTGTCTCCAAGGCGCAATTGGCTAGCGCTATCGGCTGTTAACCGAAAAGTTGGTGTTTCGAGCCCACCCGGTGGTGGTGCGGCGCTTTTTTTTGGGGGGGTGATAGCTCTGAAGAAATGTTCTGACGGTGGTGAGAGCGGAGCAGGACTGTCTCCGTGGCGCAATTGGCTAGCGCGATCGGCTGTTAACCGAAAAGTTGGAGGTTCGAGCTCTCCCGTGTGGGGAGTGTTGCTTTTTTCTTTGCGCTGATAGCCTTGAAGATATGTTCTGATGGTGGTGAGCGTGGAGCACGATTGGCTCCGTGGCGCAATTGGCTAGCGCGATCAGCCGTTAACCGAAAGGTTGGAGGTTCGAGCCCACCCGGTGGTGGTGCGGCGCTTTTTTTATCTTTGGGCTGATAGCTTGGAAGATATGTTCTAATGGTGGTAAGAGTGGAGCAGGACTGTCTCCGTGGCGCAATCGGCCAGCGCGATCGGCTGTTAACCAAAAATTGTGAAGTTCGAGCCCTCGCGGGAGTGGTGTGTTGCTTTTTTCTTTGCGCTGATAGCTTTGAAGATATGTTCTGATGGTGGTAAGAGTGGAGCACGACTGTCTCCGTGGCGCAATTGGCTAGTGCGATCGGCTGTTAACCGAAAGGTTGGAGCTTCGAGCCCACCCGGTGGTGGTGCGGCGCTTTTTTTTTCTTTGCGCTGATAGCTTTGAAGATATGTTCTCATGGTGGTGAGAGCGGAGCAAGACTGTCTCCGTGGCGCAAAGGGCTAGCGCGATCGGCTGTTAACCGAAAGGTTGGAGGTTCGAGCCCACCCTGAGGTGGTGCGGCGCTTTTTTTTCTTTGGGGTGATAGCTCTGAAGAAATGTTCTGAGGGTGGTGAGAGTGGAGCACGACTGTCTCCGTGGGGCAATAGGCTAGCGCGATCGGCTGTTAACCTAAAGGTTGGAGGTTCGAGCCCACCCGGTGGTGGTGCGGCGTTTTTTTTTTGCTTTGTGCTGGAAGCTCTGAAGAAATGTTCTGACGGTGGTAAGAGTGGAGAAGGACTGTCTCCGTGGCGCAATTGGCTAGCGCGATCGGCTGTTAACCGAAAAGTTGGAGGTTCGAGCTCTCCCAGTCGTGCTGCGGCGCTTTTTTTTCTTTGCACTGATAGCTTTGAAGATATGTTGTGATGGTGGTGAGAGTGGAGCAGGACAGTCTCCGTGGCACAATTGGCTAGCGCGATCGGCTGTTAACCGAAAGGTTGGAGTTTCGAGCCCTCCCGGGAGTGGTGTGTTGCTTTTTTCTTTGTGGTAATAGCTTTGAAGATATGTTCTGATGGTGGTGATAGTGGAGCAGAACTGTCTCCAAGGCGCAATTGGCTAGCGCGATCGGCTGTTAACCGAAAAGTTGGAGTTTCGAGCCCACCCGGTGGTGGTGCGGCGCTTTTTTTTCTTTGGGCTGATAGCTCTGAAGAAATGTTCTGACGGTGGTGAGAGTGGAGCAGGACTGTCTCCGTGGCGCAATTGGCTAGCGCGATCGGCTGTTGACCGAAAGGTTGGAGGTTCGAGCCCACCCGGTGGTGGTGCGGCGCTTTTTTTTTCTTTGGGGCGATAGCTCTGAAGAAATGGACTGACGGTGGTGAGAGTGGAGCACGACTGTCTCTGTGGCGCAATTGACTAGCGCGATCGGCTGTTAACCGAAAGGTTGGAGGTTCGAGCCCACCCGGTGGTGGTGCGGCGCTTTTTTTCTTTTGGGCTGATAGCTCTGAAGAAATGTTCTGACGGTGGTGAGAGTGGAGCAGGACTGTCCCCGTGGCGCCATTGGCTAGCGCGATCGGCTGTTAACCGAAAAGTTGGAGGTTCGAGCCCTCCCGGGTGGGGTGTGTTGCTTTTTTCTTTGCGCTGATAGCTTTGAAGATATGTTCTGATGGTGGTGAGCGTGGAGCACGATTGTCTCCGTGGCGCAATTGGCTAGCGCGATCGGCTGTTAACCTAAAGGTTGGAGGTTCGAGCCCACCCGGTGGTGGTGCGGCGTTTTTTTTTGCTTTGTGCTGGAAGCTCTGAAGAAATGTTCTGACGGTGGTAAGAGTGGAGAAGGACTGTCTCCGTGGCGCAATTGGCTAGCGCGATCGGCTGTTAACCGAAAAGTTGGAGGTTCGAGCTCTCCCAGTCGTGCTGCGGCGCTTTTTTTTCTTTGCACTGATAGCTTTGAAGATATGTTGTGATGGTGGTGAGAGTGGAGCAGGACTGTCTCCGTGGCACAATTGGCTAGCGCGATCGGCTGTTAACCGAAAGGTTGGAGTTTCGAGCCCTCCCGGGAGTGGTGTGTTGCTTTTTTCTTTGTGGTAATAGCTTTGAAGATATGTTCTGATGGTGGTGATAGTGGAGCAGGACTGTCTCCAAGGCGCAATTGGCTAGCGCAATCGGCTGTTAACCGAAAAGTTGGAGTTTCGAGCCCACCCGGTGGTGGTGCGGCGCTTTTTTTTCTTTGGGCTGATAGCTCTGAAGAAATGTTCTGACGGTGGTGAGAGTGGAGCAGGACTGTCTCCGTGGCGCAATTGGCTAGCGCGATCGGCTGTTGATCGAAAGGTTGGAGGTTCGAGCCCACCCGGTGGTGGTGCGGCGCTTTTTTTTCTTTGGGGCGATAGCTCTGAAGAAATGGACTGACGGTGGTGAGAGTGGAGCACGACTGTCTCTGTGGCGCAATTGACTAGCGCGATCAGCTGTTAACCGAAAGGTTGGAGGTTCGAGCCCACCCGGTGGTGGTGCGGCGCTTTTTTTCTTTTGGGCTGATAGCTCTGAAGAAATGTTCTGACGGTGGTGAGAGTGGAGCAGGACTGTCCCCGTGGCGCCATTGGCTAGCGCGATCGGCTGTTAACCGAAAAGTTGGAGGTTCGAGCCCTCCCGGGTGGGGTGTGTTGCTTTTTTCTTTGCGCTGATAGCTTTGAAGATATGTTCTGATGGTGGTGAGCGTGGAGCACGATTGTCTCCGTGGCGCAATTGGCTAGCGCGATCGGCCGTTAACCGAAAGGTCGGAGGTTCGAGCCCACCCGGTGGTGGTGCGGCGCTTTTTTTTTCTTTGGGCTGATAGCTTGAAAGATATGTTCTAATGGTGGTGAGAGTGGAGCAGGACTGTCTCCGTGGCGCAATCGGCCAGCGCGTTCGGCTGTTAACCAAAAAGTTGGAGGTTCGAGCCCTCCCGGGAGTGGTGTGTTGCTTTTTTCTTTGCTGCTGATAGCTTTGAAGATATGTTCTGATGGTGGTAAGAGTGGAGCACGACTGTCTCCGTGGCGCAATTGGCTAGTGCGATCGGCTGTTAACCGAAACGTTGGAGCTTCGAGCCCACCCGGTGGTGGTGCGGCGCTTTTTTTTCTTTGGGCTGATAGCTTTGAAGATATGTTTTGATGGTGGTGAGAGTGGAGCAGGACTGTCTCTGTGGCGCAATTGGCTAGCGCGATTGGCTGTTAACCGAAAGGTTGGAGGTTCGAGCCCACCCGGTGGTGGTGCCGTGCTTTTTTTTCTTTGTGCTGATAGCTTTGAACATATGTTCTGATGGGGTGAGGGTGGAGCAGGACTGTCTCCATGGCGCAATTGGCTTGCGCAATCGGCTGTTAACCGAAAGGTTGGAGGTTCGAGCCCACCCGGTGGTGGTGCGGCGCTTTTTTTTCTTTGCCCTGATAGCTTTGAAGAAATGTTCTGACGGTGGTGAGAGTGGAGCAAGACTGTCCCCGTGGCGCAATGGGCTCTCGTGATCGGCTGTTAACCGAAAGGTTGGAGTTTCGAGCCCTCCCGGGAGTGGTGTGTTGCTTTTTTCTTTGTGGTAATAGCTTTGAAGATATGTTCTGATGGTGGTGAGAGTGGAGCAGGACTGTCTCCGTGGCGCAATTGGCTAGCGCGATCGGCTGTTAACCGAAAGGTTGGAGGTTCGAGCCCACCCGGTAGTGGTGCGGCGCTTTTTTTTCTTTGCCCTGATAGCTTTGAAGAAATGTTCTGACGGTGGTGAGAGTGGAGCAGGACTTTCTCCGTGGCGCAATTGGCTAGCGCGATCGGCTGTTAACCGAAAGGTTGGAGGTTCGAGCCCACCCGGTGGTGGTGCGGCGCTTTTTTTTCTTTGGGGCGATAGCTCTGAAGAAATGTTCTGACGGTGGTGAGAGTGGTGCACGATTGTCTCCGTGGCGCAGTTGGCAAGTGCGATCGGCTGTTAATCAAAAGGTTGGAGGTTCGAGCCCACCAGGTGATGGTGTGGCACTTTTTTTCTTTGTGCTGATAGGTTTGAAGATATGTTCTGATGGTGGTGAGAGTGGAGCAGGACTGTCTCCGTGGCGCAATTGGCTAGCGCGATTGGCTGTTAACCGAAAGGTTAAAGGTTCGAGCCCACCTGGTGGTGGTGCGGTGCTTTTTTTTCTTTGGGCTGATAGCTTTGAAGATATGTTCTGAAGGTGGTGAGAGTGGAGCAGGACTGTCTCCGTGGCACAATTGGCTTGCGCGATCGGCTGTTAACCGAAAGGTTGGAGGTTCGAGCCCAACCAGTGGTGGTGCGGCGCTTTTTTTTCTTTGCGCTGATAGCTTTGAAGATATGTTCTGATGGTGGTGAGAGTGGAGGAAGACTGTCCCCGTGGCGCAATGGGCTAGCGCGATCGGCTGTTAACCGAAAGGTTGGAGGTTCGAGCCCACCCGGTGGTGGTGCGGCGCTTTTTTTTCTTTGCGCTGATAGCTTTGAAGATATGTTCTGATGGTGTTGAGAGTGGAGCAAGACTGTCTCCGTGGCGCATTGGGCGAGCGCGATCGGCTGTTAACGGAAAGTTTGGAGTTACGAGCCCTCCCGGGAGTGGTGTGTTGCTTTTTTCTTTGTGGTAATAGCTTTGAAGATATGTTCTGATGGTGGTGATAGTGGAGCAAGACTGTCCCCGTGGCGCAATGGGCTTGCACGATCGGCTGTTAACCGAAAGGTTGGAGTTTCGAGCCCTCCCGGGAGTGGTGTGTTGCTTTTTTCTTTGCACTGAAAGCTTTGAAGATATGTTCTGATGGTGGTGAGAGTGGAGCAGGGCTGTCTCCGTGGCGCAATTGGCTTGCGCGATCGGCTGTTAACCGAAAGGTTGGAGGTTCGAGCCCACCCGGTAGTGGTGCGGCGCTTTTTTTCTTTGCGCTGATAGCTTTGAAGATATGTTCTCATGGTGGTGAGAATGGAGCAAGACTGTCGCCGTGGCGCAATGGGCTAGCACGATCGGCTGTTAACTGAAAGGTTGGAGTTTCGAGCCCTCCCGAGAGTGGTGCGGCGCTTTTTTTTCTTTACACTAATAGCTTTGAAGATATGTCCTGATGGTGTTGAGAGTGGTGCAAGACTGTCTCCGTGGCGCAATGGGCTAGCGCGATCGGCTGTTAACCGAAACGTTGGAGTTTCGAGCCCTCCCGGGAGTGGTGTGTTGCTTTTTTCTTTGTGGTAATAGCTTTGAAGATATGTTCTGATGGTGTTGAGAGTGGAGCAGGACTGTCTCCGTGGCGCAATCGGCTAGCGCGATTGGCTGTTAACCGAAAGGTTGGAGGTTCGAGCCCACCTGGTGGTGGTGCGGTGCTTTTTTTTCTTTGGGCTGATAGCTTTGAAGATATGTTCTGAAGGTGGTGAGAGTGGAGCAGGACTGTCTCCGTGGCACAATTGGCTTGCGCGATCGGCTGTTATCCGAAAGGTTGGAGGTTCGAGCCCACCCAGTGGTGGTGCGGCGCTTTTTTTTCTTTGCGCTGATAGCTTTGAAGATATGTTCTGATGGTGGTGAGAGCGGAGGAAGACTGTCCCCGTGGCGCAATGCGCTAGCGCGATCGGCTGTTAACCGAAAGGTTGGAGGTTCGAGCCCACCCGGTGGTGGTGCGGCGCTTTTTTTCTTTGCGCTGATAGCTTTGAAGATATGTTCTGATGGTGTTGAGAGTGGAGCAAGACTGTCTCCGTGGCGCATTGGGCGAGCGCGATCGGCTGTTACCCAAAAGTTTGGAGTTTCGAGCCCTCCCTGCAGTGGTGTGTTGCTTTTTTCTTTGTGGTAATAGCTTTGAAGATATGTTCTGATGGTGGTGATAGTGGAGCAGGACTGTCTCCAAGGCGCAATTGGCTAGCGCTATCGGCTGTTACCCGAAAAGTTGGTGTTTCGAGCCCACCCGGTGGTGGTGCGGCGCTTTTTTTTGGGGGGGTGATAGCTCTGAAGAAATGTTCTGACGGTGGTGAGAGCGGAGCAGGACTGTCTCCGTGGCGCAATTGGCTAGCGCGATCGGCTGTTAACCGAAAAGTTGGAGGTTCGAGCCCTCCCGGGTGGGGAGTGTTGCTTTTTTCTTTGCGCTGATAGCCTTGAAGATATGTTCTGATGGTGGTGAGCGTGGAGCACGATTGTCTCCGTGGCGCAATTGGCTAGCGCGATCAGCCGTTAACCGAAAGGTTGGAGGTTCGAGCCCACCCGGTGGTGGTGCGGCGCTTTTTTTATCTTTGGGCTGATAGCTTGGAAGATATGTTCTAATGGTGGTAAGAGTGGAGCAGGACTGTCTCCGTGGCGCAATCGGCCAGCGCGATCGGCTGTTAACCAAAAATTGTGAAGTTCGAGCCCTCGCGGGAGTGGTGTGTTGCTTTTTTCTTTGCGCTGATAGCTTTGAAGATATGTTCTGATGGTGGTAAGAGTGGAGCACGACTGTCTCCGTGGCGCAATTGGCTAGTGCGATCGGCTGTTAACCGAAAGGTTGGAGCTTCGAGCCCACCCGGTGGTGGTGCGGCGCTTTTTTTTTTCTTTGCGCTGATAGCTTTGAAGATATGTTCTCATGGTGGTGAGAGCGGAGCAAGACTGTCTCCGTGGCGCAAAGGGCTAGCGCGATCGGCTGTTAACCGAAAGGTTGGAGGTTCGAGCCCACCCTGAGGTGGTGCGGCGCTTTTTTTTCTTTGGGGTGATAGCTCTGAAGAAATGTTCTGAGGGTGGTGAGAGTGGAGCACGACTGTCTCCGTGGGGCAATAGGCTAGCGCGATCGGCTGTTAACCTAAAGGTTGGAGGTTCGAGCCCACCCGGTGGTGGTGCGGCGTTTTTTTTTGCTTTGTGCTGGAAGCTCTGAAGAAATGTTCTGACGGTGGTAAGAGTGGAGAAGGACTGTCTCCGTGGCGCAATTGGCTAGCGCGATCGGCTGTTAACCGAAAAGTTGGAGGTTCGAGCTCTCCCAGTCGTGCTGCGGCGCTTTTTTTTCTTTGCACTGATAGCTTTGAAGATATGTTGTGATGGTGGTGAGAGTGGAGCAGGACTGTCTCCGTGGCACAATTGGCTAGCGCGATCGGCTGTTAACCGAAAGGTTGGAGTTTCGAGCCCTCCCGGGAGTGGTGTGTTGCTTTTTTTTTGTGGTAATAGCTTTGAAGATATGTTCTGATGGTGGTGATAGTGGAGCAGGACTGTCTCCAAGGCGCAATTGGCTAGCGCGATCGGCTGTTAACCGAAAAGTTGGAGTTTCGAGCCCACCCGGTGGTGGTGCGGCGCTTTTTTTTCTTTGGGCTGATAGCTCTGAAGAAATGTTCTGACGGTGGTGAGAGTGGAGCAGGACTGTCTCCGTGGCGCAATTGGCTAGCGCGATCGGCTGTTGACCGAAAGGTTGGAGGTTCGAGCCCACCCGGTGGTGGTGCGGCGCTTTTTTTTTCTTTGGGGCGATAGCTCTGAAGAAATGGACTGACGGTGGTGAGAGTGGAGCACGACTGTCTCTGTGGCGCAATTGACTAGCGCGATCGGCTGTTAACCGAAAGGTTGGAGGTTCGAGCCCACCCGGTGGTGGTGCGGCGCTTTTTTTCTTTTGGGCTGATAGCTCTGAAGAAATGTTCTGACGGTGGTGAGAGTGGAGCAGGACTGTCCCCGTGGCGCCATTGGCTAGCGCGATCGGCTGTTAACCGAAAAGTTGGAGGTTCGAGCCCTCCCGGGTGGGGTGTGTTGCTTTTTTCTTTGCGCTGATAGCTTTGAAGATATGTTCTGATGGTGGTGAGCGTGGAGCACGATTGTCTCCGTGGCGCAATTGGCTAGCGCGATCGGCTGTTAACCTAAAGGTTGGAGGTTCGAGCCCACCCGGTGGTGGTGCGGCGTTTTTTTTTGCTTTGTGCTGGAAGCTCTGAAGAAATGTTCTGACGGTGGTAAGAGTGGAGAAGGACTGTCTCCGTGGCGCAATTGGCTAGCGCGATCGGCTGTTAACCGAAAAGTTGGAGGTTCGAGCTCTCCCAGTCGTGCTGCGGCGCTTTTTTTTCTTTGCACTGATAGCTTTGAAGATATGTTGTGATGGTGGTGAGAGTGGAGCAGGACTGTCCCCGTGGCACAATTGGCTAGCGCGATCGGCTGTTAACCGAAAGGTTGGAGTTTCGAGCCCTCCCGGGAGTGGTGTGTTGCTTTTTTCTTTGTGGTAATAGCTTTGAAGATATGTTCTGATGGTGGTGATAGTGGAGCAGGACTGTCTCCAAGGCGCAATTGGCTAGCGCAATCGGCTGTTAACCGAAAAGTTGGAGTTTCGAGCCCACCCGGTGGTGGTGCGGCGCTTTTTTTTCTTTGGGCTGATAGCTCTGAAGAAATGTTCTGACGGTGGTGAGAGTGGAGCAGGACTGTCTCCGTGGCGCAATTGGCTAGCGCGATCGGCTGTTGACCGAAAGGTTGGAGGTTCGAGCCCACCCGGTGGTGGTGCGGCGCTTTTTTTTCTTTGGGGCGATAGCTCTGAAGAAATGGACTGACGGTGGTGAGAGTGGAGCACGACTGTCTCTGTGGCGCAATTGACTAGCGCGATCGGCTGTTAACCGAAAGGTTGGAGGTTCGAGCCCACCCGGTGGTGGTGCGGCGCTTTTTTTCTTTTGGGCTGATAGCTCTGAAGAAATGTTCTGACGGTGGTGAGAGTGGAGCAGGACTGTCCCCGTGGCGCCATTGGCTAGCGCGATCGGCTGTTAACCGAAAAGTTGGAGGTTCGAGCCCTCCCGGGTGGGGTGTGTTGCTTTTTTCTTTGCGCTGATAGCTTTGAAGATATGTTCTGATGGTGGTGAGCGTGGAGCACGATTGTCTCCGTGGCGCAATTGGCTAGCGCGATCGGCCGTTAACCGAAAAGTCGGAGGTTCGAGCCCACCCGGTGGTGGTGCGGCGCTTTTTTTTTCTTTGGGCTGATAGCTTGAAAGATATGTTCTAATGGTGGTGAGAGTGGAGCAGGACTGTCTCCGTGGCGCAATCGGCCAGCGCGTTCGGCTGTTAACCAAAAAGTTGGAGGTTCGAGCCCTCCCGGGAGTGGTGTGTTGCTTTTTTCTTTGCTGCTGATAGCTTTGAAGATATGTTCTGATGGTGGTAAGAGTGGAGCACGACTGTCTCCGTGGCGCAATTGGCTAGTGCGATCGGCTGTTAACCGAAACGTTGGAGCTTCGAGCCCACCCGGTGGTGGTGCGGCGCTTTTTTTTCTTTGGGCTGATAGCTTTGAAGATATGTTTTGATGGTGGTGAGAGTGGAGCAGGACTGTCTCTGTGGCGCAATTGGCTAGCGCGATTGCTGTTAACCGAAAGGGTGGAGGTTCGAGCCCACCCGGTGGTGGTGCGGTGCTTTTTTTTCTTTGTGCTGATAGCTTTGAAGATATGTTCTGATGGGGTGAGAGTGGAGCAGGACTGTCTCCATGGCGCAATTGGCTTGCGCAATCGGCTGTTAACCGAAAGGTTGGAGGTTCGAGCCCACCCGGTGGTGGTGCGGCGCTTTTTTTTCTTTGCGCTGATAGCTTTGAAGATATGTTCTGATGGTGGTGAGAGTGGAGCAAGACTGTCCCCGTGGCGCAATGGGCTCTCGTGATCGGCTGTTAACCGAAAGGTTGGAGTTTCGAGCCCTCCCGGGAGTGGTGTGTTGCTTTTTTCTTTGTGGTAATAGCTTTAAAGATATGTTCTGATGGTGGTGATAGTGGAGCAGGACTGTCTCCAAGGCGCAATTGGCTAGCGCGATCGGCTGTTAACCGAAAAGTTGGAGTTTCGAGCCCACCCGGTGGTGGTGCGGCGCTTTTTTTTCTTTGGGCTGATAGCTCTGAAGAAATGTTCTGACGGTGGTGAGAGTGGAGCAGGACTGTCTCCGTGGCGCAATTGGCTAGCGCGATCGGCTGTTGACCGAAAGGTTGGAGGTTCGAGCCCACCCGGTGGTGGTGCGGCGCTTTTTTTTTCTTTGGGGCGATAGCTCTGAAGAAATGGACTGACGGTGGTGAGAGTGGAGCACGACTGTCTCTGTGGCGCAATTGACTAGCGCGATCGGCTGTTAACCGAAAGGTTGGAGGTTCGAGCCCACCCGGTGGTGGTGCGGCGCTTTTTTTCTTTTGGGCTGATAGCTCTGAAGAAATGTTCTGACGGTGGTGAGAGTGGAGCAGGACTGTCCCCGTGGCGCCATTGGCTAGCGCGATCGGCTGTTAACCGAAAAGTTGGAGGTTCGAGCCCTCCCGGGTGGGGTGTGTTGCTTTTTTCTTTGCGCTGATAGCTTTGAAGATATGTTCTGATGGTGGTGAGCGTGGAGCACGATTGTCTCCGTGGCACAATTGGCTAGCGCGATCGGCCGTTAACCGAAAGGTCGGAGGTTCGAGCCCACCCGGTGGTGGTGCGGCGCTTTTTTTTTCTTTGGGCTGATAGCTTGAAAGATATGTTCTAATGGTGGTGAGAGTGGAGCAGGACTGTCTCCGTGGCGCAATCGGCCAGCGCGTTCGGCTGTTAACCAAAAAGTTGGAGGTTCGAGCCCTCCCGGGAGTGGTGTGTTGCTTTTTTCTTTGCTGCTGATAGCTTTGAAGATATGTTCTGATGGTGGTAAGAGTGGAGCACGACTGTCTCCGTGGCGCAATTGGCTAGTGCGATCGGCTGTTAACCGAAACGTTGGAGCTTCGAGCCCACCCGGTGGTGGTGCGGCGCTTTTTTTTCTTTGGGCTGATAGCTTTGAAGATATGTTTTGATGGTGGTGAGAGTGGAGCAGGACTGTCTCTGTGGCGCAATTGGCTAGCGCGATTGGCTGTTAACCGAAAGGTTGGAGGTTCGAGCCCACCCGGTGGTGGTGCGGTGCTTTTTTTTCTTTGTGCTGATAGCTTTGAAGATATGTTCTGATGGGGTGAGAGTGGAGCAGGACTGTCTCCATGGCGCAATTGGCTTGCGCAATCGGCTGTTAACCAAAAGGTTGGAGGTTCGAGCCCACCCGGTGGTGGTGCGGCGCTTTTTTTTCTTTGCGCTGATAGCTTTGAAGATATGTTCTGATGGTGGTGAGAGTGGAGCAAGACTGTCCCCGTGACGCAATGGGCTCTCGTGATCGGCTGTTAACCGAAAGGTTGGAGTTTCGAGCCCTCCCGGGAGTGGTGTGTTGCTTTTTTCTTTGTGGTAATAGCTTTGAAGATATGTTCTGATGGTGGTGAGAGTGGAGCAGGACTGTCTCCGTGGCGCAATTGGCTAGCGCGATCGGCTGTTAACCGAAAGGTTGGAGGTTCGAGCCCACCCGGTAGTGGTGCGGCGCTTTTTTTTCTTTGCCCTGATAGCTTTGAAGAAATGTTCTGACGGTGGTGAGAGTGGAGCAGGACTTTCTCCGTGGCGCAATTGGCTAGCGCGATCGGCTGTTAACCGAAAGGTTGGAGGTTCGAGCCCACCCGGTGGTGGTGCGGCGCTTTTTTTTCTTTGGGGCGATAGCTCTGAAGAAATGGTCTGACGGTGGTGAGAGTGGTGCACGATTGTCTCCGTGGCGCAGTTGGCAAGTGCGATCGGCTGTTAATCAAAAAGTTGGAGGTTCGAGCCCACCAGGTGATGGTGTGGCACTTTTTTTCTTTGTGCTGATAGGTTTGAAGATATGTTCTGATTGTGGTGAGAGTGGAGCAGGACTGTCTCCGTGGCGCAATTGGCTAGCGCGATTGGCTGTTAACCGAAAGGTTAAAGGTTCGAGCCCACCTGGTGGTGGTGCGGTGCTTTTTTTTCTTTGGGCTGATAGCTTTGAAGATATGTTCTGAAGGTGGTGAGAGTGGAGCAGGACTGTCTCCGTGGCACAATTGGCTTGCGCGATCGGCTGTTAACCGAAAGGTTGGAGGTTCGAGCCCACCCAGTGGTGGTGCGGCGCTTTTTTTTCTTTGCGCTGATAGCTTTGAAGATATGTTCTGATGGTGGTGAGAGTGGAGGAAGACTGTCCCCGCGGCGCAATGGGCTAGCGCGATCGGCTGTTAACCGAAAGGTTGGAGGTTCGAGCCCACCCGGTGGTGGTGCGGCGCTTTTTTTTCTTTGCACTGATAGCTTTGAAGATATGTTCTGATGTTGTTGAGAGTGGAGCAAGACTGTCTCCGTGGCGCATTGGGCGAGCGCGATCGGCTGTTAACGGAAAGTTTGGAGTTTCGAGCCCTCTCGGGAGTGGTGTGTTGCTTTTTTCTTTGTGGTAATAGCTTTGAAGATATGTTCTGATGGTGGTGATAGTGGAGCAGGACTGTCTCCAAGGCGCAATTGGCTAGCGCTATCGGCTGTTAACAGAAAAGTTGGTGTTTCGAGCCCACCCGGTGGCGGTGCGGCGCTTTTTTTTCTTTGGGCTGATAGCTCTGAAGAAATGTTCTGACGGTGGTGAGAGTGGAGCAGGACTGTCTCCGTGCCGCAATTGGCTAGCGCGATCGGCTGTTAACCGAAAGGTTGGAGGTTCGAGCCAACCCGGTGGTGGTGCGGCGCTCTTATTTCTTTGGGGCGATAGCTCTGAAGAAATGGTCTGACGGTGGTGAGAGTGGAGCACGACTGTCTCCGTGGCGCAATTGGCTAGCGCGATCGGCTGTTAACCGAAAGGTTGGAGGTTCGAGCCCACCCGGTGGTGGTGCGGCGCTTTTTTTTCTTTGGGCTGATAGCTCTGAAGAAATGTTCTGACGGTGGTGAGAGTGGAGCAGGACTGTCCCCGTGGCGCCATTGGCTAGCGCGATCGGCTGTTAACCAAAAAGTTGGAGGTTCGAGCCCTCCCGGGAGTGGTGTGTTGCTTTTTTCTTTGCGCTGATAGCTTTGAAGGTATGTTCTGATGGTGGTAAGAGTGGAGCACGACTGTCTCCGTGGCGCAATTGGCTAGTGCGATCGGCTGTTAACCGAAAGATTGGAGCTTCGAGCCCACCCGGTGGTGGTGCGGCGCTTCTTTTTCTTTGGGCTGATAGCTTTGAAGATATGTTCTGATGGTGGTGAGAAGGGAGCAAGACTGTCTCCGTGGCGCAATGGGCTGGCGCGATCGGCTGTTAACCGAAACGTTGGAGTTTCGAGCCCTCCCGGGAGTGGTGTGTTGCTTTTCTTTCTTTGCGCTGATAACTTTGTAGATATGTTCTCATGGTGGTGAGAGCGGAGCAAGACTGTCTCCGTGGCGCAAAGGGCTAGCGCGATCGGCTGTTAACCGAAAGGGTAGAGGTTCGAGCCCACCCGGTAGTGGTGCGGCGCTTTTTTTTTCTTTGGGGTGATAGCTCTGAAGAAATGTTCTGACGGTGGTGAGAGCGGAGCAGGACTGTCTCCGTGGCGCAATTGGCTAGCGCGATCGGCTGTTAACCGAAAGGTTGGAGGTTCGAGCCCACCCGGTGGTGGTGCGGCGCTTTTTTTTCTTTGGGGCGATAGCTCTGAAGAAATGGTCTGACGGTGGTGAGAGTGGAGCACGACTGTCTCCGTGGCGCTATTGGCTAGCGCGATCGGCTGTTAACCGAAAGGTCGGAGGTTCGAGCCCACCCGGTGGTGGTGCGGCGCTTTTTTTTTCTTTGGGCTGATAGCTTGAAAGATATGTTCTAATGGTGGTGAGAGTGGAGCAGGACTGTCTCCGTGGCGCAATCGGCCAGCGCGTTCGGCTGTTAACCAAAAAGTTGGAGGTTCGAGCCCTCCCGGGAGTGGTGTGTTGCTTTTTTCTTTGCTGCTGATAGCTTTGAAGATATGTTCTGATGGTGGTAAGAGTGGAGCACGACTGTCTCCGTGGCGCAATTGGCTAGTGCGATCGGCTGTTAACCGAAACGTTGGAGCTTCGAGCCCACCCGGTGGTGGTGCGGCGCTTTTTTTTCTTTGGGCTGATAGCTTTGAAGATATGTTTTGATGGTGGTGAGAGTGGAGCAGGACTGTCTCTGTGGCGCAATTGGCTAGCGCGATTGGCTGTTAACCGAAAGGTTGGAGGTTCGAGCCCACCCGGTGGTGGTGCGGTGCTTTTTTTTCTTTGTGCTGATAGCTTTGAAGATATGTTCTGATGGGGTGAGAGTGGAGCAGGACTGTCTCCCTGGCGCAATTGGCTTGCGCAATCGGCTGTTAACCGAAAGGTTGGAGGTTCGAGCCCACCCGGTGGTGGTGCGGCGCTTTTTTTTCTTTGCGCTGATAGCTTTGAAGATATGTTCTGATGGTGGTGAGAGTGGAGCAAGACTGTCCCCGTGGCGCAATGGGCTCTCGTGATCGGCTGTTAACCGAAAGGTTGGAGTTTCGAGCCCTCCCGGGAGTGGTGTGTTGCTTTTTTCTTTGTGGTAATAGCTTTGAAGATATGTTCTGATGGTGGTGAGAGTGGAGCAGGACTGTCTCCGTGGCGCAATTGGCTAGCGCGATCGGCTGTTAACCGAAAGGTTGGAGGTTCGAGCCCACCCGGTAGTGGTGCGGCGCTTTTTTTTCTTTGCCCTGATAGCTTTGAAGAAATGTTCTGACGGTGGTGAGAGTGGAGCAGGACTTTCTCTGTGGCGCAATTGGCTAGCGCGATCGGCTGTTAACCGAAAGGTTGGAGGTTCGAGCCCACCCGGTGGTGGTGCGGCGCTTTTTTTTCTTTGGGGCGATAGCTCTGAAGAAATGGTCTGACGGTGGTGAAAGTGGTGCACGATTGTCTCCGTGGCGCAGTTGGCAAGTGCGATCGGCTGTTAATCAAAAGGTTGGAGGTTCGAGCCCACCAGGTGATGGTGTGGCACTTTTTTTCTTTGTGCTGATAGGTTTGAAGATATGTTCTGATGGTGGTGAGAGTGGAGCAGGACTGTCTCCGTGGCGCAATTGGCTAGCGCGATTGGCTGTTAACCGAAAGGTTAAAGGTTCGAGCCCACCTGGTGGTGGTGCGGTGCTTTTTTTTCTTTGGGCTGATAGCTTTGAAGATATGTTCTGAAGGTGGTGAGAGTGGAGCAGGACTGTCTCCGTGGCACAATTGGCTTGCGCGATCGGCTGTTAACCGAAAGGTTGGAGGTTCGAGCCCACCCAGTGGTGGTGCGGCGCTTTTTTTTCTTTGCGCTGATAGCTTTGAAGATATGTTCTGATGGTGGTGAGAGTGGAGGAAGACTGTCCCCGTGGCGCAATGGGCTAGCGCGATCGGCTGTTAACCGAAAGGTTGGAGGTTCGAGCCCACCCGGTGGTGGTGCGGCGCTTTTTTTTCTTTGCGCTGATAGCTTTGAAGATATGTTCTGATGGTGTTGAGAGTGGAGCAAGACTGTCTCCGTGGCGCATTGGGCGAGCGCGATCGGCTGTTAACGGAAAGTTTGGAGTTTCGAGCCCTCCCGGGAGTGGTGTGTTGCTTTTTTCTTTGTGGTAATAGCTTTGAAGATATCTTCTGATGGTGGTGATAGTGGAGCAGGACTGTCTCCAAGGCGCAATTGGCTAGCGCTATCGGCTGTTAACAGAAAAGTTGGTGTTTCGAGCCCACCCGGTGGCGGTGCGGCGCTTTTTTTTCTTTGGGCTGATAGCTCTGAAGAAATGTTCTGACGGTGGTGAGAGTGGAGCAGGACTGTCTCCGTGGCGCAATTGGCTAGCGCGATCGGCTGTTAACCGAAAGGTTGGAGGTTCGAGCCAACCCGGAGGTGGTGCGGCGCTTTTATTTCTTTGGGGCGATAGCTCTGAAGAAATGGTCTGACGGTGGTGAGAGTGGAGCACGACTGTCTCCGTGGCGCAATTGGCTAGCGCGATCGGCTGTTAACCGAAAGGTTGGAGGTTCGAGCCCACCCGGTGGTGGTGCGGCGCTTTTTTTTCTTTGGGCTGATAGCTCTGAAGAAATGTTCTGACGGTGGTGAGAGTGGAGCAGGACTGTCCCCGTGGCGCCATTGGCTAGCGCGATCGGCTGTTAACCAAAAAGTTGGAGGTTCGAGCCCTCCCGGGAGTGGTGTGTTGCTTTTTTCTTTGCGCTGATAGCTTTGAAGGTATGTTCTGATGGTGGTAAGAGTGGAGCACGACTGTCTCCGTGGCGCAATTGGCTAGTGCGATCGGCTGTTAACCGAAAGATTGGAGCTTCGAGCCCACCCGGTGGTGGTGCGGCGCTTCTTTTTCTTTGGGCTGATAGCTTTGAAGATATGTTCTGATGGTGGTGAGAAGGGAGCAAGACTGTCTCCGTGGCGCAATGGGCTGGCGCGATCGGCTGTTAACCGAAACGTTGGAGTTTCGAGCCCTCCCGGGAGTGGTGTGTTGCTTTTCTTTCTTTGCGCTGATAACTTTGTAGATATGTTCTCATGGTGGTGAGAGCGGAGCAAGACTGTCTCCGTGGCGCAAAGGGCTAGCGCGATCGGCTGTTAACCGAAAGGGTAGAGGTTCGAGCCCACCCGGTAGTGGTGCGGCGCTTTTTTTTTCTTTGGGGTGATAGCTCTGAAGAAATGTTCTGACGGTGGTGAGAGCGGAGCAGGACTGTCTCCGTGGCGCAATTGGCTAGCGCGATCGGCTGTTAACCGAAAGGTTGGAGGTTCGAGCCCACCCGGTGGTGGTGCGGCGCTTTTTTTTCTTTGGGGCGATAGCTCTGAAGAAATGGTCTGACGGTGGTGAGAGTGGAGCACGACTGTCTCCGTGGCGCTATTGGCTAGCGCGATCGGCTGTTAACCGAAAGGTTGGAGGTTCGAGCCCACCCGGTGGTGGAGCGGCGCTTTTTATTCTTTGGTCTGATAGCTCTGAAGAAATGTTCTGACGGTGGTGAGAGTGGAGCAGGACTGTCCCCGTGGCGCCATTGGCTAGCGCGATCGGCTGTTAACCGAAAAGTTGGAGGTTCGAGCCCTCCCGGGTGGGGTGTGTTGCTTTTTTCTTTGCGCTGATAGCTTTGAAGATATGTTCTGATGGTGGTGAGCGTGGAGCACGATTGTCTCCGTGGCACAATTGGCTCGCGCGATCAGCCGCTAACAGAATGTTTGGAGGTTCGAGCCCACCCGGTGGTGGTGCGGCGCTTTTTTTATCTTTGGGCTGATAGCTTGGAAGATATGTTCTAATGGTGGTGAGAGTGGAGCAGGACTGTCTCCGTGGCGCATTGGGCAAGCGTGATCGCCTGTTAACCGAAAGGTTGGAGGTTCGAGCCCACCTGGTGGTGGTGCGGCGCTTTTTTTTCTTTGGGGTGATAGCTCTGAAGAAATGTTGTGACGATGGTGAGAGTGGAGCACGACTGTCTCCATGGGGCAATAGGCTAGCGCGATCGGCTGTTAACCGAAAGGTTGGAGGTTCGAGCCCACCCGGTGGTGGTGCGGCGCTTTTTTTTCTTTGTGCTGATAGCTCTGAAGAAATGTTCTGACGGTGGTAAGAGTGGAGAAGGACTGTCTCCGTGGCGCAATTGGCTAGCGCGATCGGCTGTTAACCGAAAAGTTGGAGGTTCGAGCTCTCCCAGTGGTGCTGCGGCGCTTTTTTTTCTTTGCACTGATAGCTTTGAAGATATGTTGTGATGGTGGTGAGAGTGGAACAGGACTGTCTCCGTGGCGCAATTGGCTAGCGCGATCGGCTGTTAACCGAAAGGTTGGAGGTTCGAGCCCACCCGGTGGTGGTGTGGCGCTTTTTTTTCTTTGCGCTGATAGCTTTGAAGATATGTTCTGATGGTGTTGAGAGTGGAGCAAGACTGTCTCCGTGGCGCAATGGGCGAGCGCGATTGGCTGTTAACCGAAAGGTTGGAGTTTCGAGCCCTCCCGGGAGTGGTGTGTTGCTTTTTTCTTTGTGGTAATAGCTTTGAAGATATGTTCTGATGGTGGTGATAGTGGTGCAGGACTGTCTCCAAGGCGACATTGGCTAGCGCGATCGGCTGTTAACCGAAAAGTTGGAGTTTCGAGCCCACCCGGTGGTGGTGCGGCGCTTTTTTTTCTTTGGGCTGATAGCTCTGAAGAAATGTTCTGACGGTGGTGAGAGTGGAGCAGGACTGTCTCCGTGGCGCAATTGGCTAGCGCGATCGGCTGTTAACCGAAAGGTTGCAGATTCGAGCCCACCTGGTGGTGGTGCGGCACCTTTTTTTTCTTTGGGGCGATAGCTCTGAAGAAATGGTCTGACGGTGGTGAGAGTGGAGCACGACTGTCTCTGTGGCGCAATTGACTAGCGCGATCGGCTGTTAACCGAAAGGTTGGAGCTTCGAGCCCACCCGGTGGTGGTGCGGCGCTTTTTTTTCTTTGGGCTGATAGCTCTGAAGAATTGTTCTGACGGTGGTGAGAGTGGAGCAGGACTGTCCCCGTGGCGCCATTGGCTAGCGCGATCGGCTGTTAACCAAAAAGTTGGAGGTTCGAGCCCTCCCGGGAGTGGTGTGTTGCTTTTTTCTTTGCGCGGAAAGCTTTGAAGGTATGTTCTGATGGTGGTAAGAGTGGAGCACGACTGTCTCCGTGGCGCAATTGGCTAGTGCGATCGGCTGTTAACCGAAAGATTGGAGCTTCGAGCCCACCCGGTGGTGGTGCGGCGCTTTTTTTTCTTTGGGCTGATAGCTTTGAAGATATGTTCTGATGGTGGTGAGAAGAGAGCAAGACTGTCTCCGTGGCGCAATGGGCTGGCGCGATCGGCTGTTAACCGAAACGTGGGAGTTTCGAGCCCTCCCGGGAGTAGTGTGTTGCTTTTTTCTTTGCGCTGATAGCTTTGTAGATATGTTCTCATGGTGGTGAGAGCGGAGCAAGACTGTCTCCGTGGCGCAAAGGGCTAGCGCGATCGGCTGTTAACCGAAAGGTTGGAGGTTCGAGCCCACCCGGTGTTGGTGCGGCGCTTTTTTTTCTTTGGGGCGATAGCTCTGAAGAAATGGTCTGACGGTGGTGAAGGTGGAGCACGACTGTCTCCGTGGCGCTATTGGCTAGCGCGATCGGCTGTTAACCGAAAGGTTGGAGGTTCGAGCCCACCCGGTGGTGGTGCGGCGCTTTTTTTTCTTTGGGCTGATAGCTCTGAAGAAATGTTCTGACGGTGTTGAGAGTGGTGCAGGACTGTCCCCGTGGCGCCATTGGCTAGCGCGATCGGCTGTTAACCGAAAAGTTGGAGGTTCGAGCCCTCCCGGGTGGGGTGTGTTGCTTTTTTCTTTGCGCTGATAGCTTTGAAGATATGTTCTGATGGTGGTGAGCGTGGAGCACGATTGTCTCCGTGGCGCAATTGGCTAGCGCGATCAGCCGTTAACCGAAAGGTTGGAGGTTCGAGCCCACCCGGTGGTGGTGTGGCGCTTTTTTTATCTTTGGGCTGATAGCTTGAAAGATATGTTCTAATGGTGGTGAGAGTGGAGCAGGACTGTCTCCGTGGCGCAATCGGCCAGCGCGATCGGCTGTTAACCAAAAAGTTGGAGCTTCGAGCCCACCCGGTGGTGGTGCGGCGCTTTTTTTTCTTTGGGCTGATAGCTTTGAAGATATGTTCTGATGGTGGTGAGAAGGGAGCAAGACTGTCTTCGTGGCGCAATGGGCTAGCGCGATCGGCTGTTAACCGAAAGGTTGGAGTTTCGAGCCCTCCCGGGAGGGGTGTGTTGCTTTTTTCTTTGTGGTAATAGCTTTGAAGATATGTTCTGATGGTGGTGAGAGTGGAGCAGGACTGTCTCCATGGCGCAATTGGCTAGCGCGATCGGCTGTTAACCGAAAGTTTGGAGTTTCGAGCCCACCCGGTGGTGGTGCGGTGCTTTTTTTCCTTTGGGCTGATAGCGCTGAAGAAATGTTCTGATGGTGGTGAGAGTGGAGCAGGACTGTCTCCGTGGCGCAATTGGCTAGCGCGATCGGCTGTTAACCGAAAGGTTGGAGGTTCGAGCCCACCCGGTGGCGGTGCGGCGCTTTTTTTTCTTTGGGGCGATAGCTCTGAAGAAATGGTCTGATGGTGGTGAGAGTGGAGCAGGACTGTCTCCGTGGCGCAATTGGCTAGCGCGATTGGCTGTTAACCGAAAGGTTGGAGGTTCGAGCCCACCCGGTGGTGGTGCGGTGCTTTTTTTTCTTTGGGCTGATAGCTTTGAAGATATGTTCTGAAGGTGGTGAGAGTGGAGCAGGACTGTCTCCGTGGCACAATTGGCTTGCGCAATCGGCTGTTAACCGAAAGGTTGGAGGTTCGAGCCCACCCAGTGGTGGTGCGGCGCTTTTTTTTCTTTGCGCTGATAGCTTTGATGATATGTTCTGATGGTGGTGAGAGTGGAGGAAGACTGTCCCCGTGGCGCAATGGGCTAGCGCGATCGGCTGTTAACCGAATGGTTGGAGGTTCGAGCCCACCCGGTAAAGGTGCGGCGCTTTTTTTTCTTTGGGTTGATAGCTCTGAAGAAATGTTCTGACGGTGGTGAGAGCGGAGCAGGACTGTCTCCGTGGCGCAATCGGCTAGCGCGATCGGCTGTTAACCGAAAGGTTGGAGGTTCGAGCCCACCCGGTGTTGGTGCGGCGCTTTTTTTTCTTTGGGGTGATAGCTCTGAAGAAATGGTCTGACGGTGGTGAGAGTGGAGCACGACTGTCTCCGTGGCGCTATTGGCTAGCGCGATCGGCTGTTAACCGAAAGGTTGGAGGTTCGAGCCCACCCGGTGGTGGTGCGGCGCTTTTTTTTCTTTGGCTGATAGCTCTGAAGAAATGTTCTGACGGTGTTGAGAGTAGAGCAGGACTGTCCCCGTGGCGCCATTGGCTAGCGCGATCGGCTGTTAACCGAAAAGTTGGAGCTTCGAGCCCACCCGGTGGTGGTGCGGCACTTTTTTTTCTTTGGGCTGATAGCTTTGAAGATATGTTCTGATGGTGGTGAGAAGGGAGCAAGACTGTCTCCGTGGCGCAATGGGCTAGCGCGATCGGCTGTTAACCGAAAGGTTGGAGTTTCGAGCCCTCCCAGGAGTGGTGTGTTGCTTTTTTCTTTGCGCTGATAGCTTTGAAGATATGTTCTCATGGTGGTGAGAGCGGAGCAAGACTGTCTCCGTGGCGCAAAGGGCTAGCGCGATCGGCTGTTAACCGAGAGGTTGGAGGTTCGAGCCCACCCTGTGGTGGTGCGGCGCTTTTTTTTCTTTGGGGTGATAGCTCTGAAGAAATGTTCTGACGGTGGTGAGAGTGGAGCACGACTGTCTCCGTGGGGCAATAGGCTAGCGCGATCGGCTGTTAACCGAAAGGTTGGAGGTTCGAGCCCACCCGGTGGTTGTGCGGCGCTTTTTTTTCTTTGTGCTGATAGCTCTGAAGAAATGTTCTGACGGTGGTAAGAGTGGAGAAGGACTGTCTCCGTGGCGCAATTGGCTAGCGCGATCGGCTGTTAACCGAAAAGTTGGAGGTTCGAGCTCTCCCAGTGGTGCTGCGGCGCTTTTTTTTCTTTGCACTGATAGCTTTGAAGATATGTTGTGATGGTGGTGAGAGTGGAGCAGGACTGTCTCCGTGGCGCAATTGGCTAGCGCGATCGGCTGTTAACCGAAAGGTTGGAGGTTCGAGCCCACCCGGTGGTGGTGTGGCGCTTTTTTTTCTTTGCGCTGATAGCTTTGAAGATATGTTCTGATGGTGTTGAGAGTGGAGCAAGACTGTCTCCGTGGCGCAATGGGCGAGCGCGATTGGCTGTTAACCGAAAGGTTGGAGTTTCGAGCCCTCCCGGGAGTGGTGTGTTGCTTTTTTCTTTGTGGTAATAACTTTGAAGATATGTTCTGATGGTGGTGATAGTGGAGCAGGACTGTCTGAAAGGCGCAATTGGCTAGCGCGATCGGCTGTTAACCGAAAAGTTGGAGTTTCGAGCCCACCCGGTGGTGGTGCGGCGCTTTTTTTTCTTTGGGCTGATAGCTCTGAAGAAATGTTCTGACGGTGGTGAGAGTAGAGCAGGACTGTCTCCGTGGCGCAATTGGCTAGCGCGATCGGCTGTTAACCGAAAGGTTGCAGGTTCGAGCCCACCTGGTGGTGGTGCGGCACTTTTTTTCTCTTTGGGGCGATAGCTCTGAAGAAATGGTCTGACGGTGGTGAGAGTGGAGCACGACTGTCTCTGTGGCGCAATTGACTAGCGCGATCGGCTGTTAACCGAAAGGTTGGAGGTTCGAGCCCACCCGGTGGTAGTGCGGCGCTTTTTTTCCTTTGGGCTGATAGCTCTGAAGAAATGTTCTGACGGTGGTGAGAGTGGAGCAGGACTGTCCCCGTGGCGCCATTGGCTAGTGCGATCGGCTGTTAACCGAAAAGTTGGAGGTTCGAGCCTTCCCGGGTGGGGTGTGTTGCTTTTTTCTTTGCGCTGATAGCTTTGAAGATATGTTCTGATGGTGGTGAGCGTGGAGCACGATTGTCTCCGTGGCGCAATTGGCTAGCGCGATCGGCCGTTAACCGAAAGGTTGGAGGTTCGAGCCCACCCGGTGGTGTTGCGGCGCTTTTTTTTTCTTTGGGCTGATAGCTTGAAAGATATGTTCTAATGGTGGTGAGAGTGGAGCAGGACTGTCTCCGTGGCGCAATCGGCCAGCGCGATCGGCTGTTAACCAAAAAGCTGGAGGTTCGAGCCCTCCCGGGAGTGGTGTGTTGCTTTTTTCTTTGCGCTGATAGCTTTGAAGATATGTTCTGATGGTGGTAAAAGTGGAGCACAACTGTCTCCGTGGGGCAATTGGCTAGCGCGGTCGGCTGTTAACCGAAAGGTTGGAGGTTCGAGCCCACCCGGTAGTGGAGCGGCGCTTTTTTTTCTTTGGGCTGATAGCTCACAAGAAATGTTCTGACGGTGGTGAGAGTGGAGCAGGACTGTCTCCGTGGCACAATTGGCTAGCGCGATCGGCTGTTAACCGAAAAGTGATAGGTTCGAGCTCTCCCGGGAGGGGTGTGTTGCTTTTTTCTTTGCGCTGATAGCTTTGAACGTATGTTCTTATGGTGGTGAGAGTAGAGCACGACTGTCTCCGTGGCGCAATAGGCTAGCACGATCGGCTGTTAACCGAAAGGTTGGACGTTTGAGCCCACCCGGTGGTTTCGGCGCTTTTTTTTTTCTTTGGGGCGATAGCTCTGAAGAAATGGTCTGACGGTGGTGAGAGTGGAGCACGACTGTCTCCGTGGCGCAGTTGGCTAGCGCGATCGACTGTTAACCGAAAGGTTGGAGGTTCGAGCCCACCCGGTGATGGTGTGGCGCTGATTTTTCTTTGTGCTGATAGCTTTGAAGATATGTTCTGATAGTGGTGAGAGTGGAGCAGGACTGTCTCCGTGGCGCAGTTGGCTAGCGCGATTGGCTGTTAACCGAAAGGTTGGAGGTTCGAGCCCACCCGGTGGTGGTGCGGCGCTTTTTTTTCTTTGTGCTGATAGCTCTGAAGAAATGTTCTGACGGTGGTAAGAGTGGAGAAGGACTGTCTCCGTGGCGCAATTGGCTAGCGCGATCGGCTGTTAACCGAAAAGTTGGAAGTTCGAGCTCTCCCAGTGGTTCTGCGGCGCTTTTTTTCTTCGCGCTGATAGCTTTAAAGATATGTTGTGATGGTGGTGAGAGTGGAGCAGGACTGTCTCCGTGGCGCAATTGGCTAGCGCGATCGGCTGTTAACCGAAAGGTTGGAGGTTCGAGCCCACCCGGTGGTGGTGTGGCGCTTTTTTTTCTTTGCGCTGATAGCTTTGAAGATATGTTCTGATGGTGTTCAGAGTGGAGCAAGACTGTCTCCGTGGCGCAATGGGCGAGCGCGATTGGCTGTTAACCGAAAGGTTGGAGTTTCGAGCCCTCCCGGGAGTGGTGTGTTGCTTTTTTCTTTGTGGTAATAGCTTTGAAGATATGTTCTGATGGTGGTGATAGTGGAGCAGGACTGTCTGAAAGGCGCAATGGGCTAGCGCGATCGGCTGTTAACCGAAAAGTTGGAGTTTCGAGCCCACCCGGTGGTGGTGCGGCGCTTTTTTTTCTTTGGGCTGATAGCTCTGAAGAAATGTTCTGACGGTGGTGAGAGTGGAGCAGGACTGTCCCCGTGGCGCAATTGGCTAGCGCGATCGGCTGTTAACCGAAAGGTTGCAGGTTCGAGCCCACCTGGTGGTGGTGGTGCGGCACTTTTTTTCTCTTTGGGGCGATAGCTCTGAAGAAATGGTCTGACGGTGGTGAGAGTGGAGCACGACTGTCTCTGTGGCGCAATTGACTAGCGCGATCGGCTGTTAACCGAAAGGTTGGAGGTTCGAGCCCACCCGGTGGTAGTGCGGCGCTTTTTTTCCTTTGGGCTGATAGCTCTGAAGAAATGTTCTGACGGTGGTGAGAGTGGAGCAGGACTGTCCCCGTGGCGCCATTGGCTAGCGCGGTCGGCTGTTAACCGAAAAGTTGGAGGTTCGAGCCCTCCCGGGTGGGGTGTGTTGCTTTTTTCTTTGCGCTGATAGCTTTGAAGATATGTTCTGATGGTGGTGAGCGTGGAGCACGATTGTCTCCGTGGCGCAATTGGCTAGCGCGATCGGCCGTTAACCGAAAGGTTGGAGGTTCGAGCCCACCCGGTGGTGGTGCGGCGCTTTTTTTTCTTTGGGCTGATAGCTTGAAAGATATGTTCTAATGGTGGTGAGAGTGGAGCAGGACTGTCTCCGTGGCGCAATCGGCCAGCGCGATCGGCTGTTAACCAAAAAGTTGGAGGTTCGAGCCCTCCCGGGAGTGGTGTGTTGCTTTTTTCTTTGCGCTGATAGCTTTGAAGATATGTTCTGATGGTGGTAAAAGTGGAGCACAACTGTCTCCGTGGGGCAATTGGCTAGCGCGGTCGGCTGTTAACCGAAAGGTTGGAGGTTCGAGCCCACCCGGTGGTGGTGCGGCGCTTTTTTTTCTTTGGGCTGATAGCTCACAAGAAATGTTCTGACGGTGGTGAGAGTGGAGCAGGACTGTCTCCGTGGCACAATTGGCTAGCGCGATCGGCTGTTAACCGAAAAGTGATAGGTTCGAGCTCTCCCGGGAGGGGTGTGTTGCTTTTTTCTTTGCGGTGATAGCTTTGAACGTATGTTCTTATGGTGGTGACAGTAGAGCACGACTGTCTCCGTGGCGCAATAGGCTAGCGCGATCGGCTGTTAACCGAAAGGTTGGAGGTTTGAGCCCACCCGGTGGTGGTGCGGCGCTTTTTTTTTCTTTGGGGCGATAGCTCTGAAGATATGTTCTGATGGTGGTGAGAGTGGAGCAAGACTGTCTCCGTGGCGCAATGGGCTAGCGCGATCGGCTGTTAACCGAAACATTGGAGTTTCGAGCCCTCCCGGGAGTGGTGTGTTGCTTTTTTCTTTGCGCTGATAGCTTTGAAGAAATGTTCTGATGGTGGTGAGAGTGGAGCAGGACTTTCTCCGTGGCGCAATTGGCTAGCGCGATCGGCTCTTAACCGAAAGGTTGGAGGTTTGAGCCCACCCGGTGGTGGTGCGGCGCTTTTTTTTTCTTTGGGGTGATAGCTCTGAATAAATGTTCTGACAGCGGTGAGAGTAGAGCACAACTGTCTCCATGGGGCAATTGGCTAGCGCGGTCTGCTGTTAACCGAAAGGTTGGAGGTTCGAGCCCACCCGGTGGTGGTGCGGCGCTTTTTTTTTCTTTGGGCTGATAGCTCTGAAGACATGTTCTGACGGTGGTGAGAGTGGAGCAGGACTGTCTCCGTGGCACAATTGGCTAGCGCGATCGGCTGTTAACCGAAAAGTGAGAGGTTCGAGCTCTCCCGGGAGGGGTGTGTTGCTTTTTTCTTTGCGCTGATAGCTTTGAACGTATGTTCTTACGGTGGTGAGAGTGGAGCACGACTGTTTCCGTGGCGCAATAGGCTAGCGCGTTCGGCTGTTAATCGAACGGTTGGAGGTTCGAGCCCACCCTGTGATGGTGCAGCGCTTTTTTTTTTCTTTGGGGCGATAGCTCTGAAGAAATGGTCTGACGGTGTTGAGAGTGGAGCACGACTGTCTCCGTGGGGCAATTGGCTAGCGCGATCGGCTGTTAACCGAAAGTTTGGAGGTTCGAGCCCACCCGGTGGTGGTGCGGCGCTTTCTTTTTCTTTGGGCTGAGAGCTTTGAAGATATGTTCTGACGGTGGTGAGAGTGGAGCAGGACTCTCTCCGTGGCGCAATTGGCTAGCGCGATTTCGTTGTTAACCGAAAAATTGGAGGTTTGAGCCCACCCGGTGGTGGTGCGGCGCTTTTTTTTCTTTGCGCTGATAGCTTTGAAGATATGTTCTGATGGTGGTGAGAGTGGAGCAAGACTGTCTCCGTGGCGCATTGGGCTAGCGCGATCGGCTTTTAACCGAAACATTGGAGGTTCGAGCCCTCCCGGGAGTGGTGTGTTGCTTTTTTCTTTGCGCTGATAGCTTTGAAGATATGTTCTGATGGTGGTGAGAGTGGAGCAGGACTGTCTCCGTGGCGCAATTGGCTAGCGCGATCGGCTGTTAACCGAAAGGTTGAAGGTTTGAGCCCACCCGGTGGTGGTCCGGCGCTTTTTTTTCTTTGGGGTGATAGCTCTGAATAAATGTTCTGACGGCGGTGAGAGTGGAGCACAACTGCCTCCGTGGGGCAATTGGCTAGCGCGGTCGGCTGTTAACCGAAAGGTTGGAGGTTCGAGCCCACCCGGTGGTGGTGCGGCGCTTTTTTTTTCTTTGGGCTGATAGCTCAGAAGAAATGTTCTGACGGTGGTGAGAGTGGAGCAGGACTGTCTCCGTGGCACAATTGGCTGGCGCGATCGGCTGTTAACCGAAAAGTGATAGGTTCGAGCTCTCCCGGGAGGGGTGTGTTGCTTTTTTCTTTGCGCTGATAGCTTTGAAGATATGTTCTGATGGTGGTGAGAGTGGAGCAGGACTGTCTCCGTGGCGCAATTGGCTAGCGCGATCGGCTGTTAACCGAAAGGTTGAAGGTTTGAGCCCACCCGGTGGTGGTGCGGCGCTTTTTTTTCTTTGGGGTGATAGCTCTGAATAAATGTTCTGACGGCAGTGAGAGTGGAGCACAACTGCCTCCGTGGGGCAATTGGCTAGCGCGGTCGGCTGTTAACCGAAAGGTTGGAGGTTCGAGCCCACCCGGTGGTGGTGCGGCGCTTTTTTTTTTCTTTAGGCTGATAGCTCAGAAAAAATGTTCTGACGGTGGTGAGAGTGGAGCAGGACTGTCTCCGTGGCACAATTGGCTGGCGCGATCAGCTGTTAACCGAAAAGTGATAGGTTCGAGCTCTCCCGGGAGGGGTGTGTTGCTTTTTTCTTTGCGCTGATAGCTTTGAACGTATGTTCTTATGGTGGTGAGAGTAGAGCACGACTGTCTCCGTGGCGCAATAGGCTAGCGCGATCGGCTGTTAACCGAAAGGTTGGAGGTTTGAGCCCACCCGGTGGTGGTGCGGCGCTTTTTTTTCTGTGGGTTGATAGCTTTGATGATATGTTCTGATGGTGGTGAGAGTGAAGCAGGACTGTCTCCGTGGCACAATTGGCTAGCGCGATCGGCTGTTAACCGAAAGGTTGGAGGTTCGAGCCCACCCTGTGATGGTGAGGCGCTTTTTTTTTCTTTGGGGCGATAGCTCTGAAGAAATGGTCTGACGGTGGTGAGAGTGGAGCACGACTGTCTCTGTGGCGCAATAGGCTAGCGCGATCGGCCTTTAACCGAAAGTTTGGAGGTTCAAGCCCACCCGGTGGTGGTTCGGCGCTTTTTTTTCTTTGGGCTGATAGCTTGAAAGATATGTTCTAATGGTGGTGAGAGTGGAGCAGGACTGTCTCCGTGGCGCAATTGGCCAGCGCGATCGGCTGTTAACTAAAAAGTTGGAGGTTCGAGCCCTCCCGGGAGAAGTGTGTTGCTTTTTTCTTTGCGCTGATAGCTTTTAAGATATGTTCTGATGGTGGTCAGAGTAGAGCAGGACTGTCTCCGTGGCACAATTGGCTAGCGCGATCGGCTGTTAACCGAAAGGTTGGAGGTTTGAGCCCACCCGGTGGTGGTGCGGCGCTTTTTTTTGGGGTGATAGCTCTGAATAAATGTTCTGACAGCGGTGAGAGTGGAGCACAACTGTCTCCGTGGAGCAATTGGCTAGCGCGGTCGGCTGTTAACCGAAAGGTTGGAGGTTCGAGCCCACCCGATGGTGGTGCGGCGCTTTTTTTTCTTTGGGCTGATAGCTCTGAGGAAATGTTCTGACGGTGGTGAGAGTAGAGCAGGACTGTCTCCGTGGCGCAATTGGCTAGCGCGATCGGCTGTTAACCGAAAAATTGGAGGTTCGAGCCCACCCGGTGGTGGTGCGGTGCTTTTTTTTCTTTGGGCTGATAGCTTTGAAGATAAGTTCTCATGGTGGTGAGAGTGGAGCAGGACTGTCTCTGTGGCGCAATTGGCTAGCGCGTTTGGCTGTTAACCGAAAGGTTGGAGGTTTGAGCTCACCCGGTGGTGGTGCGGCGCTTTTTTTTCTGTGGGCTGATAGCTTTGATGATATGTTCTGATGGTGGTGAGAGTGAAGTTAGGACTTTCTCCGTGGCACAAATGGCTAGCGCGATCGGCTGTTAACCGAAAGGTTGGAGGTTCGAGCCCTCCCGGGTGGGGTGTGTTGCTTTTTTCTTTGCGCTGATAGCTTTGAAGATATGTTCTGATGGTGGTGAGCGTGGAGCACGATTGTCTCCGTGGCGCAATTGGCTAGCGCGATCGGCCGTTAACCGAAAGGTTGGAGGTTCGAGCCCACCCGGTGGTGTTTCGGCGCTTTTTTTTCTTTGGGCTGATAGCTTTGAAGATATGTTCTGATGGTGGTGAGAGTGAAGCAGGACTGTCTCCGTTGCACAATTGGCTAGCGCGATTGGCTGTTAACCGAAAGGTTGGAGGTTCGAGCCCACCCGGTGTCGGTGCGGTGCTTTTTTTTCTTTGTGCTGATAGCTTTGAAGATATGTTCTGATGGTGGTGAGAGTGGAGCAGGACTGTCTCCGTGGCGCAATTGGCTTGCGCGATCGGCTGTTAACCGAAACGTTGGAGGTTCGAGCCCACCCGGTAGTGGTGCGGCGCTTTTTTTTCTTTGCGCTGATAGCTTTGAAGATATGTTCTGATGGTGGTGAGAGTGGAGCAAGACTGTCCCCGTGCCGCAATGGGCTAGCACGATCGGCTGTTAACCGAAGGGTTGGAGGTTCGAGCCCACCCTGTGGTGGTGCGGCGCTTTTTTTTCTTTGTGGTAATAGCTTTGAAGATATGTTCTGATGGTGGTGAGAGTAGAGCAGGACTGTCTCCATGGCGCGATTTGCTAGCGCGATCGGCTGTTAACCGAAAGGTTGGAGTTTCGAGCCCACCTGGTGGTGGAGCGGCGCTTTTTTTCTTTGGGCTGAAAGCTCTGAAGAAATGTTCTGACGGTGGTGAGAGTGGAGCAGGACTGTCTCCGTGGCGCAATTGGCAAGCGTGATCGGCTGTTAACCAAAAGGTTCGAGGTTCGAGCCCACGCGGTGGTGGTGCGGCGCTTTTTTTTCTTTTGGGCGAAAGCTCTGAAGAAATGGTCTGACGGCGGTGAGAGTGGAGCACGACTGTCTCCGTGGCGCAGTTGGCTAGTGCGATCGACTGTTAACCGAAAGGTTGGAGGTTCGAGCCCACCCGGTGATGGTGTGGTGCTGATTTTTCTTTGTGCTGATAGCTTTGAAGATATGTTCTGATGGTGGGGAGAGTGGAGCAGGGCTGTCTCCGTGGACCATTGGCTAGCGCGATTGGCTGTTAACCGAAAGGTTGGAGGTTCGAGCCCACCCGGTGGTGGTGCGGCGCTTTTTTTTCTTTGCGCTGATAGCTTTGAAGATATGTTCTGATGGTCGTGAAAGTGGAGCAGGACTGTCTCCGTGGCGCAATCGGCTTGCGCGATCGGCTGTTAACCAAAAGGTTGGAGGTTCGAGCCCAACCGGTGGTGGTGCGGCGCTTTTTTTCTTTGGGGTGATAGCTCTGAAGAAATGTTCTGACGGTGGTGAGAGTGGAGCACGACTGCCTCCGTGGGGCAATTGGCTAGCGCGGTCGGCTGTTAACCGAAAGGTTGGAGGTTCGAGCCAACCCGGTGGTGGTGCGGCGCTTTTTTTTCTTTGGGCTGATAGCTCTGAAGAAATGTTTTGACGGTGGTGAGAGTGGAGCAGGACTGTCTCCGTGGCACAATTGACTAGCGCGATTGGCTGTTAACCGAAAAGTGGGAGGTTCGAGCTCTCCCGGGAGGGGTGTGTTGCTTTTTTCTTTGCGCTGATAGCTTTGAACGTATGTTCTTACGGTGGTGAGAGTGGAGCACGACTGTCTCCGTGGCGCAATAGGCTAGCGCGATCGGCTGTTAACCGAAAGGTTTGAGGTTTGAGCTCACCCGGTGGTGGTGCGGCGCTTTTTTTTCTGTGGGCTGATAGCTTTGATGATATGTTCTGATGGTGGTGAGAGTGAGTTAGGACTTTCTCCGTGGCACAATTGGCTAGCGCGATCGGCTGTTAACCGAAAGGTTGGAGGTTCGAGCCCTCCCGGGTGGGGTGTGTTGCTTTTTTCTTTGCGCTGATAGCTTTGAAGATATGTTCTGATGGTGGTGAGCGTGGAGCACGATTGTCTCCGTGGCGCAATTGGCTAGCGCGATCGGCCGTTAACCGAAAGGTTGGAGGTTCGAGCCCACCCGGTGGTGGTTCGGCGCTTTTTTTTCTTTGGGCTGATAGCTTTGAAGATATGTTCTGATGGTGGTGAGAGTGAAGCAGGACTGTCTCCGTGGCACAATTGGCTAGCGCGATTGGCTGTTAACCGAAAGGTTGGAGGTTCGAGCCCACCCGGTGTCGGTGCGGTGCTTTTTTTCTTTGTGCTGATAGCTTTGAAGATATGTTCTGATGGTGGTGAGAGTGGAGCAGGACTGTCTCCGTGGCGCAATTGGCTTGCGCGATCGGCTGTTAACCGAAACGTTGGAGGTTCGAGCCCACCCGGTAGTGGTGCGGCGCTTTTTTTTCTTTGCGCTGATAGCTTTGAAGATATGTTCTGATGGTGGTGAGAGTGGAGCAAGACTGTCCCCGTGGCGCAATGGGCTAGCACGATCGGCTGTTAACCGAAGGGCTGGAGGTTCGAGCCCACCCTGTGGTGGTGCGGCGCTTTTTTTTCTTTGTGGTAATAGCTTTGAAGATATGTTCTGATGGTGGTGAGAGTAGAGCAGGACTGTCTCCATGGCGCGATTTGCTAGCGCGATCGGCTGTTAACCGAAAGGTTGGAGTTTCGAGCCCACCCGGTGGTGGAGCGGCGCTTTTTTTCTTTTGGCTGAAAGCTCTGAAGAAATGTTCTGACGGTGGTGAGAGTGGAGCAGGACTGTCTCCGTGGCGCAATTGGCAAGCGTGATCGGCTGTTAACCAAAAGGTTCGAGGTTCGAGCCCACGCGGTGGTGGTGCGGCGCTTTTTTTTCTTTTGGGCGATAGCTCTGAAGAAATGGTCTGACGGTGGTGAGAGTGGAGCACGACTGTCTCCGTGGCGCAGTTGGCTAGTGCGATCGACTGTTAACCGAAAGGTTGGAGGTTCGAGCCCACCCGGTGATGGTGTGGTGCTGATTTTTCTTTGTGCTGATAGCTTTGAAGATATGTTCTGATGGTGTGGAGAGTGGAGCAGGGCTGTCTCCGTGGACCATTTGCTAGCGCGATTGGCTGTTAACCGAAAGGTTGGAGATTCGAGCCCACCCGGTGGTGGTGCGGTGCTTTTTTTTCTTTGGGCTGATAGCTTTGAAGATATGTTCTGATGGTGGTGAGAGTGGAGCAGGACTGTCTCCGTGGCGCAATTGGCTTGCGCGATCGGCTGTTAACCGAAAGTTTGGGGGTTCGAGCCCACCCGGTGGTGGTGCGGCGCTTTTTTTTCTTTGCGCTGATAGCTTTGAAGATATGTTCTGATGGTGGTGAGAGTGGAGCAAGACTGTCTCCGTGGCGCAATGGGCTAGCGCGATCGGCTGTTAACCGAAACATTGGAGTTTCGAGCCCTCCCGGGAGTGGTGTGTTGCTTTTTTTTTGCGCTGATAGCTTTGAAGATATGTTCTGATGGTGGTGAGAGTGGAGCAGGACTGTCTCCGTGGCGCAATTGGCTAGCACGATCGGCTGTTAACCGAAAGGTTGGAGGTTTGAGCCCACCCGGTGGTGGTGCGGCGCTTTTTTTTTCTTTGGGGTGATAGCTCTGAATAAATGTTCTGACGGCGGTGAGAGTGGAGCACAACTGTCTCCGTGGGGCAATTGGCTAGCGCGGTCGGCTGTTAACAGAAACGTTGGAGTTTCGAGCCCACCCGGTGGTGGTGCGGCGCTTTTTTTTCTTTGGGCTGATAGCTCTGAAGAAATATTCTGACGGTGGTGAGAGTGGAGCAGGACTGTCTCCGTGGCACAATTGGCTAGCGCGATCGGCTGTTAACCGAAAAGTGAGAGGTTCGAGCTCTCCCGGGAGGGGTGTGTTGCTTTTTTCTTGGCGCTGATAGCTTTGAACGTATGTTCTTACGGTGGTGAGAGTGGAGCAGGACTGTCTCCGTGGCGCATTTGGCTTGCGCGATCGGCTGTTAACCGAAACGTTGGAGGTTCGAGCCCACCCGGTAGTGGTGCGGCGCTTTTTTTTTCTTTGCGCTGATAGCTTTGAAGATATGTTCTGATGGTGGTGAGAGTGGAGCAAGACTGTCCCCGTGGCGCAATGGGCTAGCACGATCGGCTGTTAACCGAAGGGTTGGAGGTTCGCGCCCACCCTGTGGTGGTGCGGCGCTTTTTTTTCTTTGTGGTAATAGCTTTGAAGATATGTTCTGATGGTGGTGAGAGTAGAGCAGGACTGTCTCCATGGCGCGATTTGCTAGCGCGATCGGCTGTTAACCGAAAGGTTGGAGTTTCGAGCCCACCCGGTGGTGGAGCGGCGCTTTTTTTCTTTGGGCTGAAAGCTCTGAAGAAATGTTCTGACGGTGGTGAGAGTGGAGCAGGACTGTCTCCGTGGCGCAATGGGCTAGCGCGATCGGCTGTTAACCGAAAGGTTGGAGGTTCGAGCCCACCCTGTGATGGTGCAGCGCTTTTTTTTTCTTTGGGGCGATAGCTCTGAAGAAATGGTCTGACGGTGTTGAGAGTGGAGCACGACTGTCTCCGTGGGGCAATTGGCTAGCGCGATCGGCTGTTAACCGAACGTTTGAAGGTTTGAGCCCACCCGGTGGTGGTGCGGCGCTTTTTTTTCTTTGGGGTGATAGCACTGAATAAATGTTCTGACGGCGGTGAGAGTGGAGCACAACTGCCTCCGTGGGGCAATTGGCTAGCGCGGTCGGCTGTTAACCGAAAGGTTGGAGGTTCGAGCCCACCCGGTGGTGGTGCGGCGCTTTTTTTTTCTTTGGGCTGATAGCTCAGAAGAAATGTTCTGACGGTGGTGAGAGTGGAGCAGGACTGTCTCCGTGGCACAATTGGCTGGCGCGATCGGCTGTTAACCGAAAAGTGATAGGTTCGAGCTCTCCCGGGAGGGGTGTGTTGCTTTTTTCTTTGCGCTGATAGCTTTGAACGTATGTTCTTATGATGGGGAGAGTAGAGCACGACTGTCTCCGTGGCGCAATAGGCTAGCGCGATCGGCTGTTAACCGAAAGGTTGGAGGTTTGAGCCCACCCGGTGGTGGTGCGGCGCTTTTTTTTCTGTGGGTTGATAGCTTTGATGATATGTTCTGATGGTGGTGAGAGTGAAGCAGGACTGTCTCCGTGGCACAATTGGCTAGCGCGATTGGCTGTTAACCGAAAGGTTGGAGATTCGAGCCCACCCTGTGATGGTGCGGCGCTTTTTTTTCTTTGGGGCGATAGCTCTGAAGAAATGGTCTGACGGTGGTGAGAGTGGAGCACGACTGTCTCTGTGGCGCAATAGGCTAGCGCGATCGGCCGTTAACCGAAAGTTTGGAGGTTCGAGCCCACCCGGTGGTGGTTCGGCGCTTTTTTTTCTTTGGGCTGATAGCTTGGAAGATATGTTCTAATGGTGGTGAGAGTGGAGCAGGACTGTCTCCGTGGCGCAATTGGCCAGCGCGATCGGCTGTTAACTAAAAAGTTGGAGGTTCGAGCCCTCCCGGGAGTGGTGTGTTGCTTTTTTCTTTGCGCTGATAGCTTCGAAGATATCTTCTGATGGTGGTGAGAGTGGAGCAGGACTGTATCCTTGTCGCAATGGGCTAGCGCGATCGGCTGTTAACCGAAAGGTTGGAGGTTTGAGCCCACCCGGTGGTGGTGCGGCGCTTTGTTTTCTTTGTGGTAATAGCTTTGAAGATATGTTCTGATGGTGGTGAGAGTAGAGCAGGACTGTCTCCATGGCGCGATTTGCTAGCGCGATCGGCTGTTAACCGAAAGGTTGGAGTTTCGAGCCCACCCGGTGGTGCAGCAGCGCTTTTTTTCTTTGGGCTGATAGCTCTGAATAAATGTTCTGACGGCGGTGAGAGTGGAACACAACTGTCTCCGTGGGGCAATTGGCTAGCGCGGTCGGCTGTTAACCGAAACGTTGGAGGTTCGAGCCCACCCGGTGGTGGTGCGGCGCTTTTTTTTCTTTGGGCTGATAGCTCTGAAGAAATATTCTGACGGTGGTGAGAGTGGAGCAGGACTGTCTCCGTGGCACAATTGGCTAGCGCGATCGGCTGTTAACCGAAAAGTGAGAGGTTCGAGCTCTCCCGGGAGGGGTGTGTTGCTTTTTTCTTTGCGCTGATAGCTTTGAACGTATGTTCTTACGGTGGTGAGAGTGGAGCAGGACTGTCTCCGTGGCGCATTTGGCTTGCGCGATCGGCTGTTAACCGAAACGTTGGAGGTTCGAGCCCACCCGGTAGTGGTGCGGCGCTTTTTTTTCTTTGCGCTGATAGCTTTGAAGATATGTTCTGATGGTGGTGAGAGTGGAGGAAGACTGTCCCCGTGGCGCAATGGGCTAGCACGATCGGCTGTTAACCGAAGGGTTGGAGGTTCGAGCCCACCCTGTGGTGGTGCGGCGCTTTTTTTTCTTTGTGGTAATAGCTTTGAAGATATGTTCTGATGGTGGTGAGAGTAGAGCAGAACTGTCTCCATGGCGCGATTTGCTAGCGCGATCGGCTGTTAACCGAAAGGTTGGAGTTTCGAGCCCACCCGGTGGTGGAGCGGCGCTTTTTTTCTTTGGGCTGAAAGCTCTGAAGAAATGTTCTGACGGTGGTGAGAGTGGAGCAGGACTGTCTCCGTGGCGCAATGGGCTAGCGCGATCGGCTGTTAACCGAAAGGTTGGAGGTTCGAGCCCACCCTGTGATGGTGCAGCGCTTTTTTTTTCTTTGGGGCGATAGCTCTGAAGAAATGGTCTGACGGTGTTGAGAGTGGAGCACGACTGTCTCCGTGGGGCAATTGGCTAGCGCGATCGGCTGTTAACCGAAAGTTTGGAGGTTCGAGCCCACCCGGTGGTGGTGCGGCGCTTTTTTCTTCTTTGGGCTGAGAGCTTTGAAGATATGTTCTCACGGTGGTGAGAGTGGAGCAGGACTCTCTCCGTGGCGCAATTGGCTAGCGCGATTTCGTTGTTAACCGAAAAATTGGAGGTTTGAGCCCACCCGGTGGTGGTGCGGCGCTTTTTTTTCTTTGCGCTGATAGCTTTGAAGATATGTTCTGATGGTGGTGAGAGTGGAGCAAGACTGTCTCCGTGGCGCATTGGGCTAGCGCGATCGGCTTTTAACCGAAACATTGGACTTTCGAGCCCTCCCGGGAGTGGTGTGTTGCTTTTTTCTTTGCGCTGATAGCTTTGAAGATATGTTCTGATGGTGGTGAGAGTGGAGCAGGACTGTCTCCGTGGCGCAATTGGCTAGCGCGATCGGCTGTTAACCGAAAGGTTGAAGGTTTGAGCCCACCCGGTGGTGGTGCGGCGCTTTTTTGTCTTTGGGGTGATAGCTCTGAATAAATGTTCTGACGGCGGTGAGAGTGGAGCACAACTGCCTCCGTGGGGCAATTGGCTAGCGCGGTCGGCTGTTAACCGAAAGGTTGGAGGTTCGAGCCCACCCGGTGGTGGTGCGGCGCTTTTTTTTTCTTTGGGCTGATAGCTCAGAAGAAATGTTCTGACGGTGGTGAGAGTGGAGCAGGACTGTCTCCGTGGCACAATTGGCTGGCGCGATCGGCTGTTAACCGAAAAGTGATAGGTTCGAGCTCTCCCGGGAGGGGTGTGTTGCTTTTTTCTTTGCGCTGATAGCTTTGAACGTATGTTCTTATGGTGGTGAGAGTAGAGCACGACTGTCTCCGTGGCGCAATAGGCTAGCGCGATCGGCTGTTAACCGAAAGGTTGGAGGTTTGAGCCCACCCGGTGGTGGTGCGGCGCTTTTTTTTCTTTGGGTTGATAGCTTTGATGATATGTTCTGATGGTGGTGAGAGTGAAGCAGGACTGTCTCCGTGGCACAATTGGCTAGCGCGATCGGCTGTTAACCGAAAGGTTGGAGGTTCGAGCCCACCCTGTGATGGTGCGGCGCTTTTTTTTTCTTTGGGGCGATAGCTCTGAAGAAATGGTCTGACGGTGGTGAGAGTGGAGCACGACTGTCTCTGTGGCGCAATAGGCTAGCGCGATCGGCCGTTAACCGAAAGTTTGGAGGTTCGAGCCCACCCGGTGGTGGTTCGGCGCTTTTTTTTCTTTGGGCTGATAGCTTGAAAGATATGTTCTAATGGTGGTGAGAGTGGAGCAGGACTGTCTCCGTGGCGCAATTGGCCAGCGCGATCGGCTGTTAACTAAAAAGTTGGAGGTTCGAGCCCTCCCGGGAGTGGTGTGTTGCTTTTTTCTTTGTGCTGATAGCTTCGAAGATATCTTCTGATGGTGGTGAGAGTGGAGCAGGACTGTATCCTTGTCGCAATGGGCTAGCGCGATCGGCTGTTAAACGAAAGGTTGGAGGTTTGAGCCCACCCGGTGGTGGTGCGGCGCTTTTTTTTGGGGTGATAGCTCTGAATAAATGTTCTGACAGCGGTGAGAGTGGAGCACAACTGTCTCCGTGGAGCAATTGGCTAGCGCGGTCGGCTGTTAACCGAAAGGTTGGAGGTTCGAGCCCACCCGGTGGTGGTGCGGCGCTTTTTTTTCTTTGGGCTGATAGCTCTGAGGAAATGTTCTGACGGTGGTGAGAGTAGAGAAGGACTGTCTCCGTGGCGCAATTGGCTAGCGCAATCGGCTGTTAACCGAAAAATTGGAGGTTCGAGCTCTCCCGGGAGGGGTGCGGCGCTTTTTTTTCATGCGCTGATAGCTTTGAAGATATGTTCTGATGGTGGTGAGAGTGGAGCAAAACTGTCTCCGTGGCGCAATGGGCTAGCGCGATCAGCTTTTAACCGAAACATGGAGTTTCGAGCCCACCTGGTGGTGGTGCGGTGCTTTTTTTTCTTTGGGCTGATAGCTTTGAAGATAAGTTCTCATGGTGGTGAGAGTGGAGCAGGACTGTCTCTGTGGCGCAATTGGCTAGCGCGTTTGGCTGTTAACCGAAAGGTTGGAGGTTCGAGCCCACCCGGTGGTGCTGCGGTGCTTTTTTTTCTTTGGGCTGATAGCTTTGAAGATATGTTCTGATGGTCGTGAAAGTGGAGCAGGACTGTCTCCGTGGCGCAATCGGCCCAACCGGTGGTGGTGCGGCGCTTTTTTTCTTTGGGGTGATAGCTCTGAAGAAATGTTCTGACGGTGGTGAGAGTGGAGCACGACTGCCTCCGTGGGGCAATTGGCTAGCGCGGTCGGCTGTTAACCGAAAGGTTGGAGGTTCGAGCCCACCCGGTGGTGGTGCGGCGCTTTTTTTTCTTTGGGCTGATAGTTCTGAAGAAATGTTTTGACGGTGGTGAGAGTGGAGCAGGACTGTCTCCGTGGCACAATTGACTAGCGCGATCGGCTGTTAATCGAAAAGTGGGAGGTTCGAGCTCTCCCGGGAGGGGTGTGTTGCTTTTTTCTTTGCGCTGATAGCTTTGAACGTATGTTCTTACGGTGGTGAGAGTGGAGCACGACTGTCTCCGTGGCGCAATAGGCTAGCGCGATCGGCTGTTAACCGAAAGGTTTGAGGTTTGAGCTCACCCGGTGGTGGTGCGCGCTTTTTTTTCTGTGGGCTGATAGCTTTGATGATATGTTCTGATGGTGGTGAGAGTGAAGTTAGGACTTTCTCCGTGGCACAATTGGCTAGCGCGATCGGCTGTTAACCGAAAGGTTGGAGGTTCGAGCCCTCCCGGGTGGGGTGTGTTGCTTTTTTCTTTGCGCTGATAGCTTTGAAGATATGTTCTGATGGTGGTGAGCGTGGAGCACGATTGTCTCCGTGGCGCAATTGGCTAGCGCGATCGGCCGTTAACCGAAAGGTTGGAGGTTCGAGCCCACCCGGTGGTGTTTCGGCGCTTTTTTTTCTTTGGGCTGATAGCTTTGAAGATATGTTCTGATGGTGGTGAGAGTGAAGCAGGACTGTCTCCGTGGCACAATTGGCTAGCGCGATTGGCTGTTAACCGAAAGGTTGGAGGTTCGAGCGCACCCGGTGTCGGTGCGGTGCTTTTTTTTCTTTGTGCTGATAGCTTTGAAGATATGTTCTGATGGTGGTGAGAGTAGAGCAGGACTGTCTCCATGGCGCGATTTGCTAGCGCGATCGGCTGTTAACCGAAAGGTTGGAGTTTCGAGCCCACCCGGTGGTGGAGCGGCGCTTTTTTTCTTTGGGCTGAAACCTCTGAAGAAATGTTCTGACGGTGGTGAGAGTGGAGCAGGACTGTCTCCGTGGCGCAATTGGCAAGCGTGATCGGCTGTTAACCAAAAGGTTCGAGGTTCGAGCCCACGCGGTGGTGGTGCGGCGCTTTTTTTCTTTTGGGCGATAGCTCTGAAGAAATGGTCTGACGGTGGTGAGAGTGGAGCACGACTGTCTCCGTGGCGCAGTTGGCTAGCGCGATCGACTGTTAACCGAAAGGTTGGAGGTTCGAGCCCACCCGGTGATGGTGTGGTGCTGATTTTTCTTTGTGCTGATAGCTTTGAAGATATGTTCTGATGGTGGGGAGAGTGGAGCAGGGCTGTCTCCGTGGACCATTGGCTAACGCGATTGGCTGTTAACCGAAAGGTTGGAGATTCGAGCCCACCCGGTGGTGGTGCGGTGCTTTTTTTTTCTTTGGGCTGATAGCTTTGAAGATATGTTCTGATGGTGGTGAGAGTGGAGCAGGACTGTCTCCGTGGCGCAATTGGCTTGCGCGATCGGCTGTTAACCGAAAGTTTGGAGGTTCGAGCCCACCCGGTGGTGGTGCGGCGCTTTTTTTTCTTTGCGCTGATAGCTTTGAAGATATGTTCTGATGGTGGTGAGAGTGGAGCAAGACTGTCTCCGTGGCGCAATGGGCTAGCGCGATCGGCTGTTAACCGAAACATTGGAGTTTCGAGCCCTCCCGGGAGTGGTGTGTTGCTTTTTTTTGCGCTGATAGCTTTGAAGATATGTTCTGATGGTGGTGAGAGTGGAGCAGGACTGTCTCCGTGGCGCAATTGGCTAGCACGATCGGCTGTTAACCGAAAGGTTGGAGGTTTGAGCCCACCCGGTGGTGGTGCGGCGCTTTTTTTTTCTTTGGGGTGATAGCTCTGAATAAATGTTCTGACGGCGGTGAGAGTGGAGCACAACTGTCTCCGTGGGGCAATTGGCTAGCGCGGTCGGCTGTTAACCGAAACGTTGGAGGTTCGAGCCCACCCGGTGGTGGTGCGGCGCTTTTTTTTCTTTGGGCTGATAGCTCTGAAGAAATATTCTGACGGTGGTGAGAGTGGAGCAGGACTGTCTCCGTGGCACAATTGGCTAGCGCGATCGGCTGTTAACCGAAAAGTGGGAGGTTCGAGCTCTCCCGGGAGGGGTGTGTTGCTTTTTTCTTGGCGCTGATAGCTTTGAACGTATGTTCTTACGGTGGTGAGAGTGGAGCACGACTGTTTTCGTGGTGCAATAGGCTAGCGCGATCGGCTGTTAATCGAACGGTTGGAGGTTCGAGCCCACCCTGTGATGGTGCGGCGCTTTTTTTTTCTTTGGGGCGATAGCTCTGAAGAAATGGTCTGACGGTGGTGAGAGTGGAGCACGACTGTCTCCGTGGGGCAATTGGCTAGCGCGATCGGCTGTTAACCGAAAGTTTGGAGGTTCGAGCCCACCCGGTGGTGGTGCGGCGCTTTTTTTTTCTTTGGACTGAGAGCTTTGAGGATATGTTCTGACGGTGGTGAGAGTGGAGCAGGACTCTCTCCGTGGCGCAATTGGCTAGCGCGATTTCGTTGTTAACCGAAAAGTTGGAGGTTTGAGCCCACCCGGTGGTGGTGCGGCGCTTTTTTTTCTCTGCGCTGAAAGCTTTGATGATATGTTCTGATGGTGGTGAGAGTGGAGCAAACTGTCTCCGTGGCGCAATGGGCTAGCGCGATCGGCTGTTAACCGAAACATTGGTGTTTCGAGCCCTCCCGGGAGTGGTGTGTTGCTTTTTTCTTTGCGCTGATAGCTTTGAAGATATGTTCTGATGGTGGTGAGAGTGGAGCAGGACTGTCTACGTGGCGCAATTGGCTAGCGCGATCGGCTGTTAACCGAAAGGTTGGAGGTTTGAGCCCACCCGGTGGTGGTGCGGCGCTTTTTTTCTTTGGGGTGATAGCTCTGAATAAATGTTCTGACGGCGGTGAGAATGGAGCACAACTGTCTCCGTGGGGCAATTGGCTAGCGCGGTCGGCTGTTAACCGAAAGGTTGGAGGTTCGAGCCCACCCGGTGGTGGTGCGGCGCTTTTTTTTCTTTGGGCTGATAGCTCTGAAGAAATGTTCTGACGGTGGTGAGAGTGGAGCAGGACTGTCTCCGTGGCACAATTGGCTAGCGCGATCGGCTGTTAACCGAAAAGTGATAGGTTCGAGCTCTCCCGGGAGGGGTGTGTTGCTTTTTTCTTTGCGCTGATAGCTTTGAACGTATGTTCCTATGGTGGTGAGAGTAGAGCACGACTGTCTCCGTGGCGCAATAGGCTAGCGCGATCGGCTGTTAACCGAAAGGTTGGAGGTTTGAGCCCACCCGGTGGTGGTGCGGCGCTTTTTTTTCTGTGGGCTGATAGCTTTGATGATATGTTCTGATGGTGGTGAGAGTGAAGCAGGACTGTTTCCGTGGCACGATTGGCTAGCGCGATCGGCTGTTAACCGAAAGGTTGGAGGTTCGAGCCCACCCTGTGATGGTGCGGCGCTTTTTTTTTCTTTGGGGCGATAGCTCTGAAGAAATGGTCTGACGGTGGTGAGAGTGGAGCACGACTGTCTCTGTGGCGCAATGGGCTAGCGCGATCGGCCGTTAACCGAAAGTTTGGAGGTTCGAGCCCACCCGGTGGTGGTTCGGCGCTTTTTTTTCTTTGTGCTGATAGCTTGAAAGATATGTTCTAATGGTGGTGAGAGTGGAGCAGGACTGTCTCCGTGGCGCAATTGGTCAGCGCGATCGGCTGTTAACCAAAAAGTTGGAGGTTCGAGCCCTCCCGGGAGTGGTGTGTTGCTTTTTTCTTTGCGCTGATAGCTTCGAAGATATCTTCTGATGGTGGTGAGAGTGGAGCAGGACTGTATCCTTGTCGCAATGGGCTAGCGCGATCGGCTGTTAACCAAAAGGTTGGAGTTTCGAGCCCTCCCGGGAGAAGTGTGTTGCTTTTTTCTTTGCGCTGATAGCTTTGAAAATATGTTCTGATGGTGGTGAGAGTAGAGCAGGACTGTCTCTCTGGCGCAATTGGCTAGCGCGATCGGCTGTTAACCGAAAGGTTGGAGGTTTGAGCCCACCCGGTGGTGGTGCGGCGCTTTTTTTTGGGGTGATAGCTCTGAATAAATGTTCTGACGGCGGTGAGAGTGGAGCACAACTGTCTCCGTGGAGCAATTGGCTAGCGCGGTCGGCTGTTAACCGAAAGGTTGGAGGTTCGAGCCCACCCGGTGGTGGTGCGGCGCTTTTTTTTCTTTGGGCTGATAGCTCTGAAGAAATGTTCTGACGGTGGTGAGAGTGGAACACGACTGTCTCTGTGGCGCAATTGGCTAGCGCGATCGGCCGTTAACCGAAAGTTTGGAGGTTCGAGCCCACCCGGTGGTGGTTCGGCGCTTTTTTTTCTTTGGGCTGATAGCTTGAAAGATATGTTCTAATGGTGGTGAGAGTGGAGCAGGACTGTCTCCGTGGCGCAATTGGCCAGCGCGATCGGCTGTTAACCGAAAAGTTGGAGGTTCGAGCCCTCCCGGGAGTGGTGTGTTGCTTTTTTCTTTGCGCTGGTAGCTTCGAAGATATCTTCTGATGGTGGTGAGTGTGGAGCAGGACTGTCTCCGTGGCGCAATTGGCTAGCGCGATCGGCTGTTAACCGAAAAGTTGGAGGTTCGAGCTCTCCCGGGAGGGGTGTGTTGCTTTTTTCTTTGCGCTGATAGCTTTGAAGGTATGTTCTTACGGTGGTGAGAGTGGAGCACGACTGTCTCCGTGGCGCAATAGGCTAGCGCGATCGGCTGTTAACCGAAAGGTTGGAGGTTTGAGCCCACCCGGTGGTGGTGCGGCGCTTTTTTTCTGTGGGCTGATAGCTTTGAAGATATGTTCTGATGGTGGTGAGAGTGGAGCAGGACTGTCTCCGTGGCGCAATTGGCTAGCGCGATCGGCTGTTAACCGAAAGGTTTGAGTTTCGAGCCCACGCGGTGGTGGTGCGGTGCTCTTTTTTCTTTGGGCTGATAGCTTTGAAGATATGTTCTGATGGTGGTGAGAGTAGAGCAGGACTGTCTGCGTGGCGCGATTGGGTGGCGCGATCGGCTGTTAACCGAAAGGTTGGTGTTTCGAGCCCTCCCGGGAGTGGTGTGTTTCTTTTTTCTTTGCGCTGATAGCTTTGAATATATGTTCTGATGGTGGTGAGAGTAGAGCACGACTGTCTCCGTAGCGCAGTTGGCTAGCGCGATCGGCTGTTAACCAAAAGTTTGGAGGTTCGAGCCCACCCGGTGGTGGTGCGGCGCTTTTTTCTTTGGGCTGATAGCTTTGAAGATATGTTCTGACGGTGGTGAGAGTGGAGCAGGACTGTCTCCGTGGCGCAATTGGCTTGCGCGATTGGCTGTTAACCGAAAGGTTGGAGGTTCGAGCCCACCCGGTGGTGGTGCGGTGCTTTTTTTTCTTTGGGCTGATAGCTTTGAAGATATGTTCTGATGGTGGTGAGAGTGGAGCAGGACTGTCTCCGTGGCGCAATTGGCTAGCGCGATCGGCTGTTAACCAAAAAGTCGGAGGTTTGAGCCCACCCGGTGGTGGTGTGGCGCTTTTTTTTGGGGCTGATAGCTTTGAAGATATGTTCTGGTGGTGGTGAGAGTGGAGCTGGACTGTCTCCGTGGCGCAATTGGCTTGCGCGATCGGCTGTTAACCGAAATGTTGAGGGTTCAGCCCACCAGGTGGTGGTGCGGCGCTTTTTTTTCTTCGTGCTGATAGCTTTGAAGATATGTTCTGATGGTGGTGAGAGTAGAGCAAGACTGTCTCCGTGACGCAATGGGCTAGTGCGATCGGCTGTTAACCGAAAGGTTGGAGTTTCGAGCGCTCCCGGGAGTGGTGTGTTGCTTTTTTCTTTGCGCTGATAGCTTTGAAGATATGTTCTGATGGTGGTGAGAGTGGAGCAGGACTGTCTCCGTGGCGCAATTGGCTAGCGCGATCGGCTGTTAACCGAAAGATTGGAGGTTCGAGCCCACGCGGTGGTGGTGCGGCGCTTTTTCTTCTTTGGGCTGATAGCTTTGAAGGTATGTTCTGGCGGTGGTGAGAGTGGAGCAGGACTGTCTCCGTGGCGCAATTGGCTAGCGCGATCGGCTGTTAACCGAAAAGTCGGAGGTTTGAGCCCACCCGGTGGTGGTGTGGCGCTTTTTTTTCTTTGGGCTGATAGCCTTGAAGATATGTTCTGATGTTGGTGAGAGGTTAGCTGGACTGTCTCCTTGGCGCAATTGGCTTGCGCGATCGGATGTTAACCGAAAGGTTGAGGGTTTAGCCCACCCGGTGGTGGTGCGGCGCTTTTTTTTCTTCGCGCTGATAGCTTTGAAGATATGTTCTGATGGTGTGAGAGTGGAGCACGACTGTCTCCGCGGCGCAATTGGCTAGCGCGATCGGCTGTTAACCGAAAAGTTGGAGGTTCGAGCCCACCCGGTGGTGGTGCGGCGCTTTTTTTTCTTCGGGCTGATAGCTTTGAAGATATGTTCTGATGGAGGTGAGAGGGGAGCAAGACTGTCTCCGTGGCGTATTGGGCTAGCGCGATCGGCTGTTAACCGAAAGGTTGGAGTTTCGAGCTCTCCCGGGAGGGGTGTGTGGCTTTTTTTTTGCGCTGATAGCTTTGAAGGTATGTTCTGACGGTGGTGAGAGCCGAGCACGACTGTCTCCGTGGCGCAATTGGTTAGCGCGATCGGCTGTTAACCGAAAGGTTGGAGGTTCGAGCCCTCCCGGTGGTGGTGCGGCGCTTTTTTTCTGTGGGCTGATAGCTTTGAAGATATGTTCTGATGGTGGTGAGAGTGGAGCAGGACTGTCTCCGTGGCGCAATTGGCTAGCGCGATCGGCTTTTAACCGAAAGATTGGAGGTTCGAGCCCACGCGGTGGTGGTGCGGCGCTTTTTCTTCTTTGGGCTGATAGCTTTGAAGGTATGTTCTGACGGTGGTGAGAGTGGAGCAGGACTGTCTCCGTGGCGCAATCGGCTAGCGCGATCGGCTGTTAACCGAAAAGTCGGAGGTTTGAGCCCACCCGGTGGTGGTGTGGCGCTTTTTTTTCTTTGGGCTGATAGCCTTGAAGATATGTTCCGATGGTGGTGAGAGTGGAGCTGGACTGTCTCCGTGGCGCTATTGGCTTGCGCGATGGGCTGTTAACCGAAAGGTTGAGGGTTCAGCCCACCCGGTGGTGGTGCGGCGCTTTTTTTTTCTTCGCGCTGATAGCTTTGAAGATATGTTCTGATGGTGGTGAGAGTAGAGCAAGACTGTCTCCGTGGCGCAATGGGCTAGTGGGATCGGCTGTTAACGAAAAGGTTGGAATATCGAGCCCTCCCGGGAGTGGTGTGTTGCTTTTTTCTTTGCGCTGATAGCTCTGAAGATATGTTTTGATTGTGGAGAGAGTGGAGTAGGACTATCTCCGTGGCGCAATTGGCTAGCGCGATTTCGTTGTTAACCGAAAGGTTGGAGGTTTGAGCCCACCCGGTGGTGGTGCGGCGCTTTTTTTTCTTTGCGCTGATAGCTTTGAAGATATATTCTGATGGTGGTGAGAGTGGAGCAAGACTGTCTCAGTGGCGCAATTGGCTAGCGCGATCGGCTGTTAACCGAAAGGTTGGAGTTTCGAGCCATCCCGGGAGTGGTGTGTTGCTTTTTTCTTTGCGGTAATAGCTTTGAAGATATGTTCTGATGGTGGTGAGTGTGGAGCAGGACAGTCTTCGTGGCGCAATTGGCTAGCGCGATCGGCTGTTATCCGAAAGGTTGGAGGTTTGAGCCCACCCGGTGGTGGTGCGGCGCTTTTTTTTCTTTGGGGTGATAGCTCTGAAGAAATGGTCTGACGGTGGTGAGAGTGGACTGCCTCTGTAGCGCAATTGGCTAGCGCGATCGGCTGTTAACCGAAAGGTTGGAGGTTCGAGCCCACCCGGTGGTGGTGCGGCGCTTTTTTTTTGGTCTGATAGCTCTGAAGGAATGTTCTGATGGTGGTGAGAGGGGAGCAAGACTGTCTCCGTGGCGCAATGGGCTAACGCGATCGGCTGTTAACCGAAAGGATGGAGTTTCGAGCTCTCCCGGGAGGGGTGTGTTGCTTTTTTTCTTTGCGCTGATAGCTTTGAAGGTATGTTCTGACGGTGGTGAGAGTGGAGCACGACTGTCTCCGTGGCGCAATGGGCTAGCGCGATCGGCTGTTAATCGAAAGGTTAAAGGTTCGAGCCCACCCGGTGGTGGTGCGGCGCTTTTTTTTCTGTGGGCTGATAGCTTTGAAGATATGTTCTGATGGTGGTGAGAGTGAAGCAGGACTGTCTCCGTGGCGCAATTGGCTAGCGCGATCGGCTGGTAACCGAAAGGTTGGAGGTTTGAGCCCACCCGGTGGTGGTGCGGCGCTTTTTTTTGGGGTGATAGCTCTGAATAAATGTTCTGACGGCGGTGAGAGTGGAGCACAACTGTCTCCGTGGAGCAATTGGCTAGCGCGGTCGGCTGTTAACCGAAAGGTTGGAGGTTCGAGCCCACCCGGTGGTGGTGCGGCGCTTTTTTTTCTTTGGGCTGATAGCTCTGAAGAAATGTTCTGACGGTGGTGAGAGTAGAGCAGGACTGTCTCCGTGGCGCAATTGGCTAGCGCGATCGGCTGTTAACCGAAAGGTTGGAGGTTCGAGCTCTCCCGGGAGGGGTGTGTTGCTTTTTTCTTTGCGCTGATAGCTTTGAAGGTATGTTCTTACGGTGGTGAGAGTGGAGCACGACTGTCTCCGTGGCGCAATAGGCTAGCGCGATCGGCTGTTAACCGAAAGTTTGGAGGTTTGAGCCCACCCGGTGGTGGTGCGGCGCTTTTTTTTTCTTTGGGCTGATAGCTTTGAAGATATGTTCTGACGGTGGTGAGAGTGGAGCAGGGCTCTCTCCGTGGCGCAATTGGCTAGCGCGATTTTGTTGTTAACCGAAAAGTTGGAGGTATGAGCCCACCCAGTGGTGGTGCGGCGCTTTTTTTCTTTGCGCTGATAGCTTTGAAGATATGTTCTGATGGTGGTGAGAGTGGAGCAAGACTGTCTCCGTGGCGCAATGGGCTAGCGCGATCGGCTGTTAACCGAAACGTTGGAGTTTCGAGCCCTCCCGGGAGTGGTGTGTTGCTTTTTTCTTTGCGCTGATAGCTTTGAAGATATGTTCTGATGGTGGTGAGAGTGGAGCAGGACTGTCTCTGGGGCGCAACTGGCTAGCGCGATCGGCAGTTAACCGAAAGATTGGAGGTTTGAGCCCACCCGGTGGTGGTGCGGCGCTTTTTTTTCTTTGGGGTGATAGCTCTGAATAAATGTTCTGACGGCGGTGAGAGTGGAGCACAACTGTCTCCGTGGGGCAATGGGCTAGCGCGGTCGGCTGTTAACCGAAAGGTTGGAGGTTCGAGCCCACCCGGTGGTGGTGCGGCGCTTTTTTTTCTTTGGGCTGATAGCTCTGAAGAAATGTTCTGACGGTGGTGAGAGTGGAGCAGGACTGTCTCCGTGGCACAATTGGCTAGCGCGATCGGCTGTTAACCGAAAAGTGGGAGGTTCGAGCTCTCCCGGGAGGGGTGTGTTGCTTTTTTCTTTGCGCTGATAGCTTTGAACGTATGTTCTTACGGTGGTGAGAGTGGAGCACGACTGTCTCCGTGGCGCAATAGGCTAGCGCGATCGGCTGTTAACCGAAAGGTTGGAGGTTTGAGCCCACCCGGTGGTGGTGCGGCGCTTTTTTTTCTGTGGGCTGATAGCTTTGATGATATGTTTTGATGGTGGTGAGATTGAAGCAGGACTGTCTCCGTGGCACAAGTGGCTAGCGCGATCGGCTGTTAACCGAAAGGTTGGAGGTTCGAGCCCTCCCAGGTGGGGTGTGTTGCTTTTTTCTTTGCGCTGATAGCTTTGAAGATATGTTCTGATGGTGGTGAGCGTGGAGCACGATTGTCTCCGTGGCGCAATTGGCTAGCGCGATCGGCCGTTAACCGAAAGGTTGGAGGTTCGAGCCCACCCGGTGGTGGTTCGGCGCTTTTTTTTCTTTGGGCTTATAGCTTTGAAGATATGTTCTGATGGTGGTGAGAGTGAAGCAGGACTGTCTCCGTGGCGCAATTGGCTAGCGCGATTGGCTGTTAACCGAAACGTTGGAGGTTCGAGCCCACCCGGTGGCTCTGCGGTGCTTTTTTTTCTTTGTGCTGATAGATTTGAAGATATGTTCTGATGGTGGTGAGAGTGGAGCAGGACTGTCTCCGTGGTGCAATTGGCTTGCGCGATCGGCTGTTAACCGAAAGGTTGGAGGTTCGAGCCCATCCGGTAGTGGTGCGGCACTTTTTTTTCTTTGCGCTGATAGCTTTGAAGATATGTTTCTGATGGTGGTGAGAGTGGAGCAAGACTGTCCCCGTGGCGCAATGGGCTAGCACGATCGGCTGTTAACCGAAAGGTTGGAGTTTCGAGCCCTCCCGGGAGTGGTGTGTTGCTTTTTTCTTTGCACTGATAGTTTGAAGATATGTTCTGATGGTGGTGAGAGTGGAGCAGGACTGTCTCCGTGGCGCAATTGGCTAGCTCGATCGGCTGTTAACCGAAAGGTTGGAGGTTCGAGCCCACCCGGTGGTGGTGCGGCGCTTTGTTTTCTTTGTGGTAATAGCTTTGAAGATATGTTCTGATGGTGGTGAGAGTAGAGCAGGACTGTCTCCATGGCGCGATTTGCTAGCGCGATCGGCTGTTAACCGAAAGGTTGGAGTTTCGAGCCCACCCGGTGGTGCAGCGGCGCTTTTTTTCTTTGGGCTGATAGCTCTGAAGAAATGTTTTGACGGTGGTGAGAGTGGAGCAGGACTGTCTCCGTGGCGCAATTGGCAAGCGTGATCGGCAGTTAACCAAAAGGTTCGAGGTTCGAGCCCACGCGGTGGTGGTGCGGCGCTTTTTTTTTCTTTGGGGCGATAGCTCTGAAGAAATGGTCTGACGGTGGTGAGATTGGAGCACGACTGTCTCCGTGGCGCAGTTGGCTAGCGCGATCGACTGTTAACCGAAAGTTTGGAGGTTCGAGCCCACCCGGTGGTGGTGTGGCGCTTTTTTTTTGGGCTGAGAGCTTTGAAGATATGTTCTGACGGTGGTGAGAGTGGAGCAGGCCTGTCTCCGTGGCACAATTGGCTAGCGCGATCGGCTGTTAACCGAAAAGTTGGAGGTTCGAGCCCTCCCGGGTGGGGTGTGTTGCTTATTTCTTTGCGCTATTAGCTTTTAAGATATGTTCTGATAGTGGTGAGCGTGGAGCACGATTGTCTCCGTGGCGCAATTGGCTAGCGCGATCGGCTGTTAACCGAAAGGTTGGAGTTTCGAGCCCTCCCGGGAGTGGTGTGTTGCTTTTTTCTTTGCGGTAATAGCTTTGAAGATATGTTCTGATGGTGGTGAGAGTGGAGCAGGACAGTCTTCATGGCGCAATTGGCTAGCGCGATCGGCTGTTATCCGAAAGGTTGGAGGTTTGAGCCCACCCGGTGGTGGTGCGGCGCTTTTTTTTCTTTGGGGTGATAGCTCTGAAGAAATGGTCTGACGGTGGTGAGAGTGGACTGTCTCTGTAGCGCAATTGGCTAGCGCGATCGGCTGTTAACCGAAATGTTGAGGGTTCAGCCCACCCGGTGGTGGTGCGGCGATTTTTTTTGGTCTGATAGCTCTGAAGGAATGTTCTGATGGTGGTGAGAGGGGAGCAAGACTGTCTCCGTGGCGCAATGGGCTAACGCGATCGGCTGTTAACCGAAAGGTTGGAGTTTCGAGCTCTCCCGGGAGGGGTGTGTTGCTTTTTTTCTTTGCGCTGATAGCTTTGAAGATATGTTCTGATGGTGGTGAGAGTGGAGCAGGACTGTCTCCGTGGCGCAATTGGCTAGCGCGATCGGCTGTTAACCGAAAGGTTGGAGGTTTGAGCCCACCCGGTGGTGGTGCGGCGCTTTTTTTTGGGGTGATAGCTCTGAATAAATGTTCTGACGGCGGTGAGAGTGGAGCACAACTGTCTCCGTGGAGCAATTGGCTAGCGCGGGCGGCTGTTAACCGAAAGGTTGGAGGTTCGAGCCCACCCGGTGGTGGTGCGGCGCTTTTTTTTCTGTGGGCTGATAGCTCTGAAGAAATGTTCTGACGGTGGTGAGAGTGGAGCACGACTGTCTCCGTGGCACAATTGGCTAGCGCGATCGGCTGTTAACCGAAAAGTGGGAGGTTCGAGCCCACCCGGTGATGGTGTGGCGCTTTTTTTTTCTTTGGGCTGAGAGCTTTGAAGATATGTTCTGACGGTGGTGAGAGTGGAGCAGGACTCTCTCCGGTGCGCAATTGGCTAGCGCGATTTCGTTGTTAACCGAAAAGTTGGAGGTTTGAGCCCACCCGGTGGTGGTGCGGCGCTTTTTTTTCTTTGCGCTGATAGCTTTGAAGATATGTTCTGATGGTGGTGAGAGTGAAGCAAGACTGTCTTCGTGGCGCAATGAGCTAGCGCGATCGGCTGTTAACCGAAACATTGGAGTTTCGAGCCCTCCCGGGAGTGGTTTGTTGCTTTTTTCTTTGCGCTGATAGCTTTGAAGATATGTTCTTATGGTGGTGAGAGTGGAGCAGGACTGTCTCCGTGGCGCAATTGGCTAGCGCGATCGGCTGTTAACCGAAAGGTTGGAGGTTTGAGCCCACCCGGTGGTGGTGCGGCGCTTTTTTTCTTTGGGGTGATAGCTCTGAATAAATGTTCTGACGGCGGTGAGAGTGGAGCACAACCTTCTCCGTGGGGAATTGGCTAGCGCGGTCGGCTGTTAACCGAAAGGTTGGAGGTTCGAGCCCACCCGGTGGTGGTGCGGCGCTTTTTTTTCTTTGGGCTGATAGCTCTGAAGAAATGTTCTGACGGTGGTGAGAGTGGAGCAGGACTGTCTCCGTGGCACAATTGGCTAGCGCGATCGGCTGTTAACCGAAAAGTGGGAGGTTCGAGCTCTTCCGGGATGGGTGTGTTGCTTTTTTCTTTGCGCTGATAGCTTTCAACGTATGTACTTATGGTGGTGAGAGTAGAGCACGACTGTCTCCGTGGCGCAATAGGCTAGCGCGATCGGCTGTTAACCGAAAGGTTGGAGGTTTGAGCCCTCCCGGTGGTGGTGCGGCGCTTTTTTTTCTGTGGGCTGATAGCTTTGATGATATGTTCTGATGGTGGTGAGAGTGGAGCAGGACTGTCCCCGTGGCGCCATTGGCTAGCGCGATCGGCTGTTAACCAAAAAGTTGGAGGTTCGAGCCCTCCCGGGTGGGGTGTGTTGCTTCTTTCTTTGCGCTATTAGCTTTGAAGATATGTTCTGATGGTGGTGAGAGTAGAGCACGACTGTCTCCGTAGCGCAGTTGGCTAGCGCTATCGGCTGTTAACCAAAAGTTTGGAGGTTCGAGCCCACCCGGTGGTGGTGCGGCGCTTTTTTTTGGGCTGATAGCTTTGAAGATATGTTCTGACGGTGGTGAGAGTGGAGCAGGACTGTCTCCGTGGCGCAATTGGCTTGCGCGATTGGCTGTTAACCGAAAGGTTGGAGGTTGGAGCCCACCCGGTGGTGGTGCGTTGCTTTTTTTCTTTGGGCTGATAGCTTTGAAGATATGTTCTGATGGTGGTGAGAGTGGAGCAGGATTGTCTCCGTGGCGCAATTGGCTAGCGCGATCGGCTGTTAACCAAAAGGTTGGAGTTTCGAGCCCACGCGGTGGTGGTGCGGCGCTCTTTTTTCTTTGGGCTGATAGCTTTGAAGATATGTTCTGATGGTGGCGAGAGTGGAGCAGGACTGTCTCCGTGGCGCAATTGGCTAGCGTGATCAGCTGTTAACTGAAAAGCTGGAGGTTCGAGCCCACCGGGTGGTGGTGCGGCGCCTTTTTTTCTTTGGGCTGATAGCTTTGAAGATATGTTATGATGGTGGTGAGAGTGGAGCAGGACTGTCTCCGTGGCGCAATAGGCTAGCGCGATCGGCTGTTAACCGAAAGGATGGAGTTTCGAGCCCACCCGGTGGTGGTGCGGCGCTTTTTTTTCTTTGGGCTGATAGCTTTGAAGATATGTTCTGATGGTGGTGAGAGTAGAGCAGGACTGTCTCCGTGGCGCAATTGGCTAGCGCGATCGGCTGTTAACCGAAAGGTTGGAGTTTCGAGCCCTCCCGGGAGTGGTGTGTGGCTTCTTTTCTTTGCGCTGATAACTTTGAAGATATGTTCTGATGGTGGTGAGAGTAGAGCACGACTGTCTCCGTGGCACAGTTCGTTAGCGCGATCGGCTGTTAACCGAAAGTTTGGAGGTTCGAGCCAACCCGGTGGTGGTGCGGCGCTTTTTTTTTCTTTGTGCTGATAGCTTTGAAGATATGTTCTCATGGTGGTGAGAGTGGAGCAGGACTGTCTCCGTGGCGCAATTGGCTAGCGCGATTGGCTGTTAACCGAAAGGTTGGAGGTTCGAGCCAACCCGGTGGTGGTGCGGTGCTTTTTTTTCTTTGGGCTGATAGCTTTGAAGATATGTTCTGATGGTGGTGAGAGTGGAGCAGGACTGTCTCCGTGGCGCAATAGGCTAGCGTGATCGGCTGTTAACCGAAAGGTTGGAGGTTTGAGCCCACCCGGTGGTGGTGCGGCGCTTTTTTTTTCTGTGGGCTGATAGCTTTGATGATATGATCTGATGGTGGTGAGAGTGAAGCAGGACTTTCTCCGTGGCACAATTGGCTAGCGCGATCGGCTGTTAACCGAAAGGTTGGAGGTTCGAGCCCTCCCGGGTGGGGTGTGTTGCTTTTTTCTTTGCGCTGATAGCTTTGAAGATATGTTCTGATGGTGGTGAGCGTGGAGCACGATTGTCTCCGTGGCGCAATCGGCTAGCGCGATCGGCCGTTAACCGAAATGTTGGAGGTTCGAGCCCATGTGGCGGTGGTTCGGCGCTTTTTTTTCTTTGGGCTTATAGCTTTGAAGATATGTTCTGATGGTGGTGAGAGTGGAGCAGGACTGTCTCCATGGCGCGATTTGCTAGCGCGATCGGCTGTTAACCGAAAGGTTGGAGTTTCGAGCCCACCCGGTGGTGCAGCAGCGCTTTTTTTCTTTGGGCTGATAGCTCTGAAGAAATGTTCTGACGGTGGTGAGAGTGGAGCAGGGCTCTCTCCGTGGCGCAATTGGCTAGCGCGATTTTGTTGTTAACCGAAAAGTTGGAGGTATGAGCCCACCCAGTGGTGGTGCGGCGCTTTTTTTCTTTGCGCTGATAGCTTTGAAGATATGTTCTGATGGTGGTGAGAGTGGAGCAAGACTGTCTCCGTGGCGCAATGGGCTAGCGCGATCGGCTGTTAACCGAAACGTTGGAGTTTCGAGCCCTCCCGGGAGTGGTGTGTTGCTTTTTTCTTTGCGCTGATAGCTTTGAAGATATGTTCTGATGGTGGTGAGAGTGGAGCAGGACTGTCTCTGGGGCGCAACTGGCTAGCGCGATCGGCAGTTAACCGAAAGATTGGAGGTTTGAGCCCACCCGGTGGTGGTGCGGCGCTTTTTTTTCTTTGGGGTGATAGCTCTGAATAAATGTTCTGACGGCGGTGAGAGTGGAGCACAACTGTCTCCGTGGGGCAATGGGCTAGCGCGGTCGGCTGTTAACCGAAAGGTTGGAGGTTCGAGCCCACCCGGTGGTGGTGCGGCGCTTTTTTTTCTTTGGGCTGATTGCTCTGAAGAAATGTTCTGACGGTGGTGAGAGTGGAGCAGGACTGTCTCCGTGGCACAATTGGCTAGCGCGATCGGCTGTTAACCGAAAAGTGGGAGGTTCGAGCTCTCCCGGGAGGGGTGTGTTGCTTTTTTCTTTGCGCTGATAGCTTTGAACGTATGTTCTTACGGTGGTGAGAGTGGAGCACGACTGTCTCCGTGGCGCAATAGGCTAGCGCGATCGGCTGTTAACCGAAAGGTTGGAGGTTTGAGCCCACCCGGTGGTGGTGCGGCGCTTTTTTTTCTGTGGGCTGATAGCTTTGATGATATGTTTTGATGGTGGTGAGAGTGAAGCAGGACTGTCTCCGTGGCACAAGTGGCTAGCGCGATCGGCTGTTAACCGAAAGGTTGGAGGTTCGAGCCCTCCCAGGTGGGGTGTGTTGCTTTTTTCTTTGCGCTGATAGCTTTGAAGATATGTTCTGATGGTGGTGAGCGTGGAGCACGATTGTCTCCGTGGCGCAATTGGCTAGCGCGATCGGCCGTTAACCGAAAGGTTGGAGGTTCGAGCCCACCCGGTGGTGGTTCGGCGCTTTTTTTTCTTTGGGCTTATAGCTTTGAAGATATGTTCTGATGGTGGTGAGAGTGAAGCAGGACTGTCTCCGTGGCGCAATTGGCTAGCGCGATTGGCTGTTAACCGAAACGTTGGAGGTTCGAGCCCACCCGGTGGCGCTGCGGTGCTTTTTTTTCTTTGTGCTGATAGATTTGAAGATATGTTCTGATGGTGGTGAGAGTGGAGCAGGACTGTCTCCGTGGTGCAATTGGCTTGCGCGATCGGCTGTTAACCGAAAGGTTGGAGGTTCGAGCCCATCCGGTAGTGGTGCGACACTTTTTTTCTTTGCGCTGATAGCTTTGAAGATATGTTCTGATGGTGGTGAGAGTGGAGCAAGACTGTCCCCGTGGCGCAATGGGCTAGCACGATCGGCTGTTAACCGAAAGGTTGGAGTTTCGAGCCCTCCCGGGAGTGGTGTGTTGCTTTTTTCTTTGCACTGATAGTTTGAAGATATGTTCTGATGGTGGTGAGAGTGGAGCAGGACTGTCTCCGTGGCGCAATTGGCTAGCTCGATCGGCTGTTAACCGAAAGGTTGGAGGTTCGAGCTCACCCGGTGGTGGTGCGGCGCTTTGTTTTCTTTGTGGTAATAGCTTTGAAGATATGTTCTGATGGTGGTGAGAGTAGAGCAGGACTGTCTCCATGGCGCGATTTGCTAGCGCGATCGGCTGTTAACCGAAAGGTTGGAGTTTCGAGCCCACCCGGTGGTGCAGCGGCGCTTTTTTTCTTTGGGCTGATAGCTCTGAAGAAATGTTTTGACGGTGGTGAGAGTGGAGCAGGACTGTCTCCGTGGCGCAATTGGCAAGCGTGATCGGCTGTTAACCAAAAGGTTCGAGGTTCGAGCCCACGCGGTGGTGGTGCGGCGCTTTTTTTTTCTTTGGGGCGATAGCTCTGAAGAAATGGTCTGACGGTGGTGAGATTGGAGCACGACTGTCTCCGTGGCGCAGTTGGCTAGCGCGATCGACTGTTAACCGAAAGTTTGGAGGTTCGAGCCCACCCGGTGGTGGTGTGGCGCTTTTTTTTGGGCTGAGAGCTTTGAAGATATGTTCTGACGGTGGTGAGAGTGGAGCAGGCCTGTCTCCGTGGCACAATTGGCTAGCGCGATCGGCTGTTAACCGAAAAGTTGGAGGTTCGAGCCCTCCCGGGTGGGGTGTGTTGCTCATTTCTTTGCGCTATTAGCTTTTAAGATATGTTCTGATAGTGGTGAGCGTGGAGCACGATTGTCTCCGTGGCGCAATTGGCTAGCGCGATCGGCTGTTCACCGAAAGGTTGGAGTTTCGAGCCCTCCCGGGAGTGGTGTGTTGCTTTTTTCTTTGCGGTAATAGCTTTGAAGATATGTTCTGATGGTGGTGAGAGTGGAGCAGGACAGTCTTCATGGCGCAATTGGCTAGCGCGATCGGCTGTTATCCGAAAGGTTGGAGGTTTGAGCCCACCCGGTGGTGGTGCGGCGCTTTTTTTTCTTTGGGGTGATAGCTCTGAAGAAATGGTCTGACGGTGGTGAGAGTGGACTGTCTCTGTAGCGCAATTGGCTAGCGCGATCGGCTGTTAACCGAAATGTTGAGGGTTCAGCCCACCCGGTGGTGGTGCGCCGATTTTTTTTGGTCTGATAGCTCTGAAGGAATGTTCTGATGGTGGTGAGAGGGGAGCAAGACTGTCTCCGTGGCGCAATGGGCTAACGCGATCGGCTGTTAACCGAAAGGTTGGAGTTTCGAGCTCTCCCGGGAGGGGTGTGTTGCTTTTTTTCTTTGCGCTGATAGCTTTGAAGATATGTTCTGATGGTGGTGAGAGTGGAGCAGGACTGTCTCCGTGGCGCAATTGGCTAGCGCGATCGGCTGTTAACCGAAAGGTTGGAGGTTTGAGCCCACCCGGTGGTGGTGCGGCGCTTTTTTTGGGGGTGATAGCTCTGAATAAATTTTCTGACGGCGGTGAGAGTGGAGCACAACTGTCTCCGTGGAGCAATTGGCTAGCGCGGGCGGCTGTTAACCGAAAGGTTGGAGGTTCGAGCCCACCCGGTGGTGGTGCGGCGCTTTTTTTTCTGTGGGCTGATAGCTCTGAAGAAATGTTCTGACGGTGGTGAGAGTGGAGCACGACTGTCTCCGTGGCACAATTGGCTAGCGCGATCGGCTGTTAACCGAAAAGTGGGAGGTTCGAGCCCACCCGGTGATGGTGTGGCGCTTTTTTTTTCTTTGGGCTGAGAGCTTTGAAGATATGTTCTGACGGTGGTGAGAGTGGAGCAGGACTCTCTCCGGTGCGCAATTGGCTAGCGCGATTTCGTTGTTAACCGAAAAGTTGGAGGTTTGAGCCCACCCGGTGGTGGTGCGGCGCTTTTTTTTCTTTGCGCTGATAGCTTTGAAGATATGTTCTGATGGTGGTGAGAGTGAAGCAAGACTGTCTTCGTGGCGCAATGAGCTAGCGCGATCGGCTGTTAACCGAAACATTGGAGTTTCGAGCCCTCCCGGGAGTGGTTTGTTGCTTTTTTCTTTGCGCTGATAGCTTTGAAGATATGTTCTTATGGTGGTGAGAGTGGAGCAGGACTGTCTCCGTGGCGCAATTGGCTAGCGCGATCGGCTGTTAACCGAAAGGTTGGAGGTTTGAGCCCACCCGGTGGTGGTGCGGCGCTTTTTTTCTTTGGGGTGATAGCTCTGAATAAATGTTCTGACGGCGGTGAGAGTGGAGCACAACCTTCTCCGTGGGGAATTGGCTAGCGCGGTCGGCTGTTAACCGAAAGGTTGGAGGTTCGAGCCCACCCGGTGGTGGTGCGGCACTTTTTTTTCTTTGGGCTGATAGCTCTGAAGAAATGTTCTGACGGTGGTGAGAGTGGAGCAGGACTGTCTCCGTGGCACAATTGGCTAGCGCGATCGGCTGTTAACCGAAAAGTGGGAGGTTCGAGCTCTTCCGGGATGGGTGTGTTGCTTTTTTCTTTGCGCTGATAGCTTTCAACGTATGTACTTATGGTGGTGAGAGTAGAGCACGACTGTCTCCGTGGCGCAATAGGCTAGCGCGATCGGCTGTTAACCGAAAGGTTGGAGGTTTGAGCCCTCCCGGTGGTGGTGCGGCGCTTTTTTTTCTGTGGGCTGATAGCTTTGATGATATGTTCTGATGGTGGTGAGAGTGGAGCAGGACTGTCCCCGTGGCGCCATTGGCTAGCGCGATCGGCTGTTAACCAAAAAGTTGGAGGTTCGAGCCCTCCCGGGTGGGGTGTGTTGCTTCTTTCTTTGCGCTATTAGCTTTGAAGATATGGTCTGATGGTGGTGAGCGTGGAGCACGATTGTCTCCGTGGCGCAAATGGCTAGCGCGATCGGCCGTTAACCGAAAGTTTGGTGTTTCGAGCCCTCCCGGGAGTGGTGTGTTTCTTTTTTCTTTGCGCTGATAGCTTTGAATATATGTTCTGATGGTGGTGAGAGTAGAGCACGACTGTCTCCGTAGCGCAGTTGGCTAGCGCTATCGGCTGTTAACCAAAAGTTTGGAGGTTCGAGCCCACCCGGTGGTGGTGCGGCGCTTTTTTTTGGGCTGATAGCTTTGAAGATATGTTCTGACGGTGGTGAGAGTGGAGCAGGACTGTCTCCGTGGCGCAATTGGCTTGCGCGATTGGCTGTTAACCGAAAGGTTGGAGGTTCGAGCCCACCCGGTGGTGGTGCGTTTCTTTTTTTCTTTGGGCTGATAGCTTTGAAGATATGTTCTGATGGTGGTGAGGGTGGAGCAGGATTGTCTCCGTGGCGCAATTGGCTAGCGCGATCGGCTGTTAACCAAAAGGTTGGAGTTTCGAGCCCACGCGGTGGTGGTGCGGCGCTCTTTTTTCTTTGGGCTGATAGCTTTGAAGATATGTTCTGATGGTGGCGAGAGTGGAGCAGGACTGTCTCCGTGGCGCAATTGGCTAGCGTGATCAGCTGTTAACTGAAAAGCTGGAGGTTCGAGCCCACCGGGTGGTGGTGCGGCGCCTTTTTTTCTTTGGGCTGATAGCTTTGAAGATATGTTATGATGGTGGTGAGAGTGGAGCAGGACTGTCTCCGTGGCGCAATAGGCTAGCGCGATCGGCTGTTAACCGAAAGGTTGGAGTTTCGAGCCCACCCGGTGGTGGTGCGGCGCTTTTTTTTCTTTGGGCTGATAGCTTTGAAGATATGTTCTGATGGTGGTGAGAGTAGAGCAGGACTGTCTCCGTGGCGCAATTGGCTAGCGCGATCGGCTGTTAACCGAAAGGTTGGAGTTTCGAGCCCTCCCGGGAGTGGTGTGTGGCTTCTTTTCTTTGCGCTGATAACTTTGAAGATATGTTCTGATGGTGGTGAGAGTAGAGCACGACTGTCTCCGTGGCACAGTTCGTTAGCGCGATCGGCTGTTAACCGAAAGTTTGGAGGTTCGAGCCAACCCGGTGGTGGTGCGGCGCTTTTTTTTTCTTTGTGCTGATAGCTTTGAAGATATGTTCTAATGGTGGTGAGAGTGGAGCAGGACTGTCTCCGTGGCGCAATTGGCTAGCGCGATTGGCTGTTAACCGAAAGGTTGGAGGTTCGAGCCAACCCGGTGGTGGTGCGGTGCTTTTTTTTCTTTGGGCTGATAGCTTTGAAGATATGTTCTGATGGTGGTGAGAGTGGAGCAGGACTGTCTCCGTGGCGCAATAGGCTAGCGTGATCGGCTGTTAACCGAAAGGTTGGAGGTTTGAGCCCACCCGGTGGTGGTGCGGCGCTTTTTTTTCTGTGGGCTGATAGCTTTGATGATATGATCTGATGGTGGTGAGAGTGAAGCAGGACTTTCTCCGTGGCACAATTGGCTAGCGCGATCGGCTGTTAACCGAAAGGTTGGAGGTTCGAGCCCTCCCGGGTGGGGTGTGTTGCTTTTTTCTTTGCGCTGATAGCTTTGAAGATATGTTCTGATGGTGGTGAGCGTGGAGCACGATTGTCTCCGTGGCGCAATCGGCTAGCGCGATCGGCCGTTAACCGAAATGTTGGAGGTTCGAGCCCATGTGGCGGTGGTTCGGCGCTTTTTTTTCTTTGGGCTTATAGCTTTGAAGATATGTTCTGATGGTGGTGAGAGTGAAGCAGGACTGTCTCCGTGGCGCAATTGGCTAGCGCGATTGGCTGTTAACCGAAAGGTTGGAGGTTCGAGCCCACCCGGTGGCGCTGCGGTGCTTTTTTATCTTTGTGCTGATAGCTTTGAAGATATGTTCTGATGGTGGTGAGAGTGGAGCAGGACTGTATCCGTGGCGCAATTGGCTTGCGCGATCGGCTGTTAACCGAAAGGTTGGAGGTTCGAGCCCATCCGGTAGTGGTGCGGCGCTTTTTTTTCTTTGCGCTGATAGCTTTGAAGATATGTTCTGTTGGTGGTGAGAGTGGAGCAAGACTGTCCCCGTGGCGCAATGGGCTAGCACGATCGGCTGTTAACCGAAAGGTTGGAGTTTCGAGCCCTCCCGGGAGTGGTGTGTTGCTTTTTTCTTTGCACTGATAGCTTTGAAGATATGTTCTGATGGTGGTGAGAGTGGAGCAGGACTGTCTCCGTGGCGCAATTTGCTAGCTCGATCGGCTGTTAACCGAAAGGTTGGAGGTTCGAGCCCACCCGGTGGTGGTGCGGCGCTTTGTTTTCTTTGTGGTAATAGCTTTGAAGATATGTTCTGATGGTGGTGAGAGTAGAGCAGGACTGTCTCCATGGCGCGATTTGCTAGCGCGATCGGCTGTTAACCGAAAGGTTGGAGTTTCGAGCCCACCCGGTGGTGCAGCAGCGCTTTTTTTCTTTGGGCTGATAGCTCTGAAGAAATGTTTTGACGGTGGTGAGAGTGGAGCAGGACTGTCTCAGTGGCGCAATTGGCTAGCGCCATTGGCTGTTAACCGAAAGGTTGGAGGTTCGAGCCCACCCGGTGGTGGTGCGGTGCTTTTTTTTGGGCTGATAGCTTTGAAGATATGTTCTGATGGTGGTGAGAGTGGAGCAGGACTGTCTCCGTGGCGCAATTGGCTTGCGCGATCGGCTGTTAACCGAAAGGTTGGAGGTTCGAGCCCAATCGGTGGTGGTGCGGCGCTTTTTTTTCTTTGGGGTGATAGCTCTGAAGAAATGTTCTGACGGTGGTGAGAGTGGAGCACGACTGTCTCCGTGGGGCAATTGGCTAGCGCGATCGGCTGTTAACCGAAAGTTTGGAGGTTCGAGCCCACCCGGTGGTGGTGTGGCGCTTTTTTTTTCTTTGGGCTGAGAGCTTTGAAGATATGTTCTGCCGGTGGTGAGAGTGGAGCAGGACTCTCTCCGGTGCGCAATTGGCTAGCGCGATTTCGTTGTTAACCGAAAAGTTGGAGGTTTGAGCCCACCCGGTGGTGGTGCGGCGCTTTTTTTCTTTGAGGTGATAGCTCTGAATAAATGTTCTGACGGTGGTGAGAGTGGAGCACAACTGTCTCCGTGGGGCAATTGGCTAGCGCGGTCGGCTGTTAACCGAAAGGTTGGAGGTTCGAGCCCACCCGGTGGTGGTGCGGCGCTTTTTTTCTTTGAGCTGATAGCTCTGAAGAAATGTTCTGACGGTGGTGAGAGTGGAGCAGGACTGTCTCCGTGGCACAATTGGCTAGCGCGATCGGCTGTTAACCGAAAAGTGGGAGGTTCGAGCTCTCCCGGGAGGGGTGTGTTGCTTTTTTCTTTGCGCTGATAGCTTTGAACGTATGTTCTTATGGTGGTGAGAGTAGAGCACGACTGTCTCCTTGGCGCAATAGGCTAGCGCGATCGGCTGTTAACCGAAAGGTTGGAGGTTTGAGCCCTCCCGGTGGTGGTGCGGCGCTTTTTTTCTGTGGACTGATAGCTTTGATGATATGTTCTGATGGTGGTGAGAGTGGAGCAGGACTGTCCCCGTGGCGCCATTGGCTAGCGCGATCGGCTGTTAACCAAAAAGTTGGAGGTTCGAGCCCTCCCGGGTGGGGTGTGTTGCTTTTTTCTTTGCGCTATTAGCTTTGAAGATATGTTCTGATGGTGGTGAGCGTGGAGCACGATTGTCTCCGTGGCGCAATTGGCTAGCGCGATCGGCCGTTAACCGAAAGTTTGGTGTTTCGAGCCCTCCCGGGAGTGGTGTGTTTCTTTTTTCTTTGCGCTGATAGCTTTGAATATATGTTCTGATGGTGGTGAGAGTAGAGCACGACTGTCTCCGTAGCGCAGTTGGCTAGTGCTATCGGCTGTGAACCAAAAGTTTGGAGGTTTGAGCCCACCCAGTGGTGGTGCGGCGCTTTTTTTCTTTGGGCTGATAGCTTTGAAGATATGTTCTGACGGTGGTGAGAGTGGAGCAGGACTGTCTCCGTGGCGCAATTGGCTTGCGCGATTGGCTGTTAACCGAAAGGTTGGAGGTTCGAGCCCACCCGGTGGTGGTGCGTTGCTTTTTTTCTTTGGGCTGATAGCTTTGAAGATATGTTCTGATGGTGGTGAGAGTGGAGCAGGATTGTCTCCGTGGCGCAATTGGCTAGCGCGATCGGCTGTTAACCAAAAGGTTGGAGTTTCGAGCCCACGCGGTGGTGGTGCGGCGCTCTTTTTTCTTTGGGCTGATAGCTTTGAAGATATGTTCTGATGGTGGTGAGAGTGGAGCAGGACTGTCTCCGTGGCGCAATTGGCTAGCGTGATCAGCTGTTAACTGAAAAGCTGGAGGTTCGAGCCCACCGGGTGGTGGTGCGGCGCTTTTTTTTCTTTGGGCTGATAGCTTTGAAGATATGTTATGATGGTGGTGAGAGTGGAGCAGGACTGTCTCCGTGGCGCAATAGGCTAGCGCGATCGGCTGTTAACCGAAAGGTTGGAGTTTCGAGCCCACCCGGCGGTGGTGCGGCGCTTTTTTTTCTTTGGGCTGATAGCTTTGAAGATATGTTCTGATGGTGTTGAGAGTAGAGCAGGACTGTCTCCGTGGCGCAAGTGGCTAGCGCGATCGGCTGTTAACCGAAAGGTTGGAGTTTCGAGCCCTCCCGGGAGTGGTGTGTTGCTTCTTTTCTTTGCGCTGATAACTTTGAAGATATGTTCTGATGGTGGTGAGAGTAGAGCACGACTGTCTCCGTGGCGCAGTTCGCTAGCGCGATCGGCTGTTAACCGAAAGTTTGGAGGTTCGAGCCAACCCGGTGGTGGTGCGGCGCTTTTTTTTCTTTGTGCTGATAGCTTTGAAGATATGTTCTCATGGTGGTGAGAGTGAAGAAGGACTGTCTCCGTGGCGCAATTGGCTAGCGCGATTGGCTGTTAACCCAAAGGTTGGAGGTTCGAGCCAACCCGGTGGTGGTGCGGTGCTTTTTTTTCTTTGGGCTGATAGCTTTGAAGATATGTTCTGATGGTGGTGAGAGTGGAGCAGGACTGTCTCCGTGGCGCAATTGGCTAGCGCGATCGGCTGTTAACCAAAAAGTCGGAGGTTTGAGCCCACCCGGTGGTGGTGTGGCGCTTTTTTTTCTTTGGGCTGATAGCTTTGAAGATATGTTCTGATTGTGGTGAGAGTGGAGCTGGACTGTCTCCGTGGCGCAATTGGCTTGCGCGATCGGCTGTTAACCGAAATGTTGAGGGTTCAGCCCACCAGGTGGTGGTGCGGCGCTTTTTTTCTTCGTGCTGATAGCTTTGAAGATATGTTCTGATGGTGGTGAGAGTAGAGCAAGACTGTCTCCGTGACGCAATGGGCTAGCGCGATCGGCTGTTAACCGAAAGGTTGGAGTTTCGAGCCCTCCCGGGAGTGGTGTGTTGCTTTTTTCTTTTTGCTGATAGCTTTGAAGATATGTTCTGATGGTGGTGAGAGTGGAGTAGGACTATCTCCTTGGCGCAATTGGCTAGCGCGATTTCGTTGTTAACCGAAAGGTTGGAGGTTTGAACCCACCCGGTGGTGGTGCGGCGCTTTTTTTTCTTTGCGCTGATAGCTTTGAAGATATGTTCTGATGGTGGTGACAGTGGAGCAAGACTGTCTGCGTGGCGCAATGGGCTAGCGCGATCGGCTGTTAACCGAAAGGTTGGAGTTTCGAGCCCTCCCGGGAGTGGTGTGTTGCTTTTTTCTTTGCGGTAATAGCTTTGAAGATATGTTCTGATGGTGGAGAGATAGGAGCAGGACTGTCTTCGTGGCGCAATTGGCTAGCGCGATCGGCTGTTATCCGAAAGGTTAGAGGTTTGAGCCCACCCGGTGGTGGTGCGGCGCTTTTTTTTCTTTGGGGTGATAGCTCTGAAGAAATGGTCTGACGGTGGTGAGAGCGGAGCACGACTGTCTCTGTGGCGCAATTGGCTAGCGCGATCGGCTGTTAACCGAAGGGTTGGAGGTTCGAGCCCACCCGGTGGTGGTGCGGCGCTTTTTTTTCTTTGGGCTGATAGCTTTGAAGATATGTTTTATTGTGGTGAGAGGGGAGCAAGACTGTCTCCGTGGCGCATTGGGCTAGCGCGATCGGCTGTTAACCGAAAGGTTGGAGTTTCGAGCTCTCCCGGGAGGGGTGTGTGGCTTTTTTTCTTTGCGCTGATAGCTTTGAAGGTATGTTCTGACGGTGGTGAGAGTGGAGCACGACTGTCTCCGTGGCGCAATTGGTTAGCGCGATCGGCTGTTAACCGAAAGGTTGGAGGTTCGAGCCCTCCCGGTGGTGGTGCGGCGCTTTTTTTTCTGTGGGCTGATAGCTTTGAAGATATGTTCTGATGGTGGTGAGAGTGGAGCAGGGCTGTCTCCGTGGCGCAATTGGCTAGCGCGATCGGCTGTTAACCGAAAGATTGGAGGTTCGAGCCAACGCGGTGGTGGTGCAGCGCTTTTTCTTCTTTGGGCTGATAGCTTTGAAGGTATGTTCTGACGGTGGTGAGAGTGGAGCAGGACTGTCTCCGTGGCGCAATTGGCTAGCGCGATCGGCTGTTAACCGAAAAGTCGGAGGTTTGAGCCCACCCGGTGGTGGTGTGGCGCTTTTTTTTCTTTGGGCTGATAGCCTTGAAGATATGTTCTGATGGTGGTGAGAGTGGAGCTGGACATTCTCCGTGGCGCAATTGGCTTGCGCGATCGGCTGTTAACCGAAAGGTTGAGGGTTCAGCCCACCCGGTGGTGGTGCGGCGCTTTTTTTCTTCGCGCTGATAGCTTTGAAGATATGTTCTGATGGTGGTGAGAGTAGAGCAAGACTGTCTCCGTGGCGCAATAGGCTAGTGCGATCGGCTGTTAACCAAAGGGTTGGAGTATCGAGCCCTCCCGGGAGTGGTGTGTTGCTTTTTTCTTTGCGCTGATAGCTCTGAAGATATGTTCTGATGGTGGTGAGAGTGGAGTACGACTATCTCCGTGGCGCAATTGGCTAGCGCGATTTCGTTGTTAACCGAAAGTTGGAGGTTTGAGCTCACCCGGTGGTGGTGCGGCGCTTTTTTTTCTTTGGGCTGATAGCTTTGAAGATAAGATTTTATTGTGGTGAGAGGGGAGCAAGACTGTCTCCGTGGCGCATTGGGCTAGCGCGATCGGCTGTTAACCGAAAGGTTGGAGTTTCGAGCTCTCCCGGGAGGGGTGTGTGGCTTTTTTTCTTTGCGCTGATAGCTTTGAAGATATGTTCTGATGGTGGTGAGAGTGGAGCAGGGCTGTCTCCGTGGCGCAATTGGCTAGCGCGATCGGCTGTTAACCGAAAGATTGGAGGTTCGAGCCAACGCGGTGGTGGTGCGGCGCTTTTTTTTTCTTTGGGGTGATAGCTCTGAATAAATGTTCTGACGGCGGTGAGAGTGGAGCACAACTGTCTCCGTGGGGCAATTGGCTAGCGCGGTCGGCTGTTAACCGAAACGTTGGAGGTTCGAGCCCACCCGGTGGTGGTGCGGCGCTTTTTTTTCTTTGGGCTGATAGCTCTGAAGAAATATTCTGACGGTGGTGAGAGTGGAGCAGGACTGTCTCCGTGGCACAATTGGCTAGCGCGATCGGCTGTTAACCGAAAAGTGGGAGGTTCAAGCTCTCCCGGGAGGGGTGTGTTGCTTTTTTCTTGGCGCTGATAGCTTTGAACGTATGTTCTTACGGTGGTGAGAGTGGAGCACGACTGTTTTCGTGGTGCAATAGGCTAGCGCGATCGGCTGTTAATCGAACGGTTGGAGGTTCGAGCCCACCCTGTGATGGTGCGGCGCTTTTTTTTTCTTTGGGGCGATAGCTCTGAAGAAATGGTCTGACGGTGGTGAGAGTGGAGCACGACTGTCTCCGTGGGGCAATTGGCTAGCGCGATCGGCTGTTAACCGAAAGTTTGGAGGTTCGAGCCCACCCGATGGTGGTGCGGCGCTTTTTTTTTCTTTGGACTGAGAGCTTTGAGGATATGTTCTGACGGTGGTGAGAGTGGAGCAGGACTCTCTCCGTGGCGCAATTGGCTAGCGCGATTTCGTTGTTAACAGAAAAGTTGGAGGTTTGAGCCCACCCGGTGGTGGTGCGGCGCTTTTTTTTCTCTGCGCTGAAAGCTTTGATGATATGTTCTGATGGTGGTGAGAGTGGAGCAAGACTGTCTCCGTGGCGCAATGGGCTAGCGCGATCGGCTGTTAACCGAAACATTGGTGTTTCGAGCCCTCCCGGGAGTGGTGTGTTGCTTTTTTCTTTGCGCTGATAGCTTTGAAGATATGTTCTGATGGTGGTGAGAGTGGAGCAGGACTGTCTACGTGGCGCAATTGGCTAGCGCGATCGGCTGTTAACCGAAAGGTTGGAGGTTTGAGCCCACCCGGTGGTGGTGCGGCGCTTTTTTTCTTTGGGGTGATAGCTCTGAATAAATGTTCTGACGGCGGTGAGAATGGAGCACAACTGTCTCCGTGGGGCAATTGGCTAGCGCGGTCGGCTGTTAACCGAAAGGTTGGAGGTTCGAGCCCACCCGGTGGTGGTGCGGCGCTTTTTTTTCTTTGGGCTGATAGCTCTGAAGAAATGTTCTGACGGTGGTGAGAGTGGAGCAGGACTGTCTCCGTGGCACAATTGGCTAGCGCGATCGGCTGTTAACCGAAAAGTGATAGGTTCGAGCTCTCCCGGGAGGAGTGTGTTGCTTTTTTCTTTGCGCTGATAGCTTTGAACGTATGTTCCTATGGTGGTGAGAGTAGAGCACGACTGTCTCCGTGGCGCAATAGGCTAGCGCGATCGGCTGTTAACCGAAAGGTTGGAGGTTTGAGCCCACCCGGTGGTGGTGCGGCGCTTTTTTTTCTGTGGGCTGATAGCTTTGATGATATGTTCTGATGGTGGTGAGAGTGAAGCAGGACTGTTTCCGTGGCACGATTGGCTAGCGCGATCGGCTGTTAACCGAAAGGTTGGAGGTTCGAGCCCACCCTGTGATGGTGCGGCGCTTTTTTTTCTTTGGGGCGATAGCTCTGAAGAAATGGTCTGACGGTGGTGAGAGTGGAGCACGACTGTCTCTGTGGCGCAATGGGCTAGTGCGATCGGCCGTTAACCGAAAGTTTGGAGGTTCGAGCCCACCCGGTGGTGGTTCGGCGCTTTTTTTTCTTTGTGCTGATAGCTTGAAAGATATGTTCTAATGGTGGTGAGAGTGGAGCAGGACTGTCTCCGTGGCGCAATTGGCCAGCGCGATCGGCTGTTAACCAAAAAGTTGGAGGTTCGAGCCCTCCCGGGAGTGGTGTGTTGCTTTTTTCTTTGCGCTGATAGCTTCGAAGATATCTTCTGATGGTGGTGAGAGTGGAGCAGGACTGTATCCTTGTCGCAATGGGCTAGCGCGATCGGCTGTTAACCAAAAGGTTGGAGTTTCGAGCCCTCCCGGGAGAAGTGTGTTGCTTTTTTCTTTGCGCTGATAGCTTTGAAGATATGTTCTGATGGTGGTGAGAGTAGAGCAGGACTGTCTCCGTGGCGCAATTGGCTAGCGCGATCGGCTGTTAACCGAAAGGTTGGAGGTTTGAGCCCACCCGGTGGTGGTGCGGCGCTTTTTTTTGGGGTGATAGCTCTGAATAAATGTTCTGACGGCGGTGAGAGTGGAGCACAACTGTCTCCGTGGAGCAATTGGCTAGCGCGGTCGGCTGTTAACCGAAAGGTTGGAGGTTCGAGCCCACCCGGTGGTGGTGCGGCGCTTTTTTTTCTTTGGGCTGATAGCTCTGAAGAAATGTTCTGACGGTGGGGAGAGTGGAACACGACTGTCTCTGTGGCGCAATTGGCTAGCGCGATCGGCCGTTAACCGAAAGTTTGGAGGTTCGAGCCCACCCGGTGGTGGTTCGGCGCTTTTTTTTCTTTGGGCTGATAGCTTGAAAGATATGTTCTAATGGTGGTGAGAGTGGAGCAGGACTGTCTCCGTGGCGCAATTGGCCAGCGCGATCGGCTGTTAACCGAAAAGTTGGAGGTTCGAGCCCTCCCAGGAGTGGTGTGTTGCTTTTTTCTTTGCGCTGGTAGCTTCGAAGATATCTTCTGATGGTGGTGAGTGTGGAGCAGGACTGTCTCCGTGGCGCAATTGGCTAGCGCGATCGGCTGTTAACCGAAAAGTTGGAGGTTCGAGCTCTCCCGGGAGGGGTGTGTTGCTTTTTTCTTTGCGCTGATAGCTTTGAAGGTATGTTCTTACGGTGGTGAGAGTGGAGCACGACTGTCTCCGTGGCGCAATAGGCTAGCGCGATAGGCTGTTAACCAAAAGTTTGGAGGTTCGAGCCCACCCGGTGGTGGTGCGGCGCTTTTTTCTTTGGGCTGATAGCTTTGAAGATATGTTCTGACGGTGGTGAGAGTGGAGCAGGACTGTCTCCGTGGCGCAATTGGCTAGCGCGATCGGCTGTTAACCGAAAGATTGGAGGTTCGAGCCCACGCGGTGGTGGTGCGGCGCTTTTTCTTCTTTGGGCTGATAGCTTTGAAGGTATGTTCTGACGGTGGTGAGAGTGGAGCAGGACTGTCTCCGTGGCGCAATTGGCTAGCGCGATCGGCTGTTAACCGAAAAGTCGGAGGTTTGAGCCCACCCGGTGGTGGTGTGGCGCTTTTTTTTCTTTGGGCTGATAGCCTTGAAGATATGTTCTGATGTTGGTGAGAGGTTAGCTGGACTGTCTCCTTGGCGCAATTGGCTTGCGCGATCGGATGTTAACCGAAAGGTTGAGGGTTTAGCCCACCCGGTGGTGGTGCGGCGCTTTTTTTTCTTCGCGCTGATAGCTTTGAAGATATGTTCTGATGGTGTGAGAGTGGAGCACGACTGTCTCCACGGCGCAATTGGCTAGCGCGATCGGCTGTTAACCGAAAAGTTGGAGGTTCGAGCCCACCCGGTGGTGGTGCGGCGCTTTTTTTTCTTTGGGCTGATAGCTTTGAAGATATGTTCTGATGGAGGTGAGAGGGGAGCAAGACTGTCTCCGTGGCGTATTGGGCTAGCGCGATCGGCTGTTAACCGAAAGGTTGGAGTTTCGAGCTCTCCCGGGAGGGGTGTGTGGCTTTTTTTTTGCGCTGATAGCTTTGAAGGTATGTTCTGACGGTGGTGAGAGCCGAGCACGACTGTCTCCGTGGCGCAATTGGTTAGCGCGATCGGCTGTTAACCGAAAGGTTGGAGGTTCGAGCCCTCCCGGTGGTGGTGCGGCGCTTTTTTTCTGTGGGCTGATAGCTTTGAAGATATGTTCTGATGGTGGTGAGAGTGGAGCAGGACTGTCTCCGTGGCGCAATTGGCTAGCGCGATCGGCTTTTAACCGAAAGATTGGAGGTTCGAGCCCACGCGGTGGTGGTGCGGCGCTTTTTCTTCTTTGGGCTGATAGCTTTGAAGGTATGTTCTGACGGTGGTGAGAGTGGAGCAGGACTGTCTCCGTGGCGCAATCGGCTAGCGCGATCGGCTGTTAACCAAAAAGTCCGAGGTTTGAGCCCACCCGGTGGTGGTGTGGCGCTTTTTTTTCTTTGGGCTGATAGCCTTGAAGATATGTTCCGATGGTGGTGAGAGTGGAGCTGGACTGTCTCCGTGGCGCTATTGGCTTGCGCGATCGGCTGTTAACTGAAAGGTTGAGGGTTCAGCCCACCCGGTGGTGGTGCGGCGCTTTTTTTTCTTCGCGCTGATAGCTTTGAAGATATGTTCTGATGGTGGTGAGAGTAGAGCAAGACTGTCTCCGTGGCGCAATGGGCTAGTGGGATCGGCTGTTAACGAAAAGGTTGGAATATCGAGCCCTCCCGGGAGTGGTGTGTTGCTTTTTTCTTTGCGCTGATAGCTCTGAAGATATGTTTTGATTGTGGTGAGAGTGGAGTAGGACTATCTCCGTGGCGCAATTGGCTAGCGCGATTTCGTTGTTAACCGAAAGGTTGGAGGTTTGAGCCCACCCGGTGGTGGTGCGGCGCTTTTTTTTCTTTGCGCTGATAGCTTTGAAGATATATTCTGATGGTGGTGAGAGTGGAGCAAGACTGTCTCAGTGGCGCAATTGGCTAGCGCGATCGGCTGTTAACCGAAAGGTTGGAGTTTCGAGCCATCCCGGGAGTGGTGTGTTGCTTTTTTCTTTGCGGTAATAGCTTTGAAGATATGTTCTGATGGTGGTGAGTGTGGAGCAGGACAGTCTTCGTGGCGCAATTGGCTAGCGCGATCGGCTGTTATCCGAAAGGTTGGAGGTTTGAGCCCACCCGGTGGTGGTGCGGCGCTTTTTTTTCTTTGGGGTGATAGCTCTGAAGAAATGGTCTGACGGTGGTGAGAGTGGACTGTCTCTGTAGCGCAATTGGCTAGCGCGATCGGCTGTTAACCGAAAGGTTGGAGGTTCGAGCACACCCGGTGGTGGTGCGGCGCTTTTTTTTGGTCTGATAGCTCTGAAGGAATGTTCTGATGGTGGTGAGAGGGGAGCAAGACTGTCTCCGTGGCGCAATGGGCTAACGCGATCGGCTGTTAACCGAAAGGATGGAGTTTCGAGCTCTCCCGGGAGGGGTGTGTTGCTTTTTTTCTTTGCGCTGATAGCTTTGAAGGTATGTTCTGATGGTGGTGAGAATGGAGCACGACTGTCTCCGTGGCGCAATGGGCTAGCGCGATCGGCTGTTAATCGAAAGGTTAAAGGTTCGAGCCCACCCGGTGGTGGTGCGGCGCTTTTTTTTCTGTGGGCTGATAGCTTTGAAGATATGTTCTGATGGTGGTGAGAGTGAAGCAGGACTGTCTCCGTGGCGCAATTGGCTAGCGCGATCGGCTGTTAACCGAAAGGTTGGAGGTTTGAGCCCACCCGGTGGTGGTGCGGCGCTTTTTTTTGGGGTGATAGCTCTGAATAAATGTTCTGACGGCGGTGAGAGTGGAGCACAACTGTCTCCGTGGAGCAATTGGCTAGCGCGGTCGGCTGTTAACCGAAAGGTTGGAGGTTCGAGCCCACCCGGTGGTGGTGCGGCGCTTTTTTTTCTTTGGGCTGATAGCTCTGAAGAAATGTTCTGACGGTGGTGAGAGTAGAGCAGGACTGTCTCCGTGGCGCAATTGGCTAGCGCGATCGGCTGTTAACCGAAAGGTTGGAGGTTCGAGCTCTCCCGGGAGGGGTGTGTTGCTTTTTTCTTTGCGCTGATAGCTTTGAAGGTATGTTCTTACGGTGGTGAGAGTGGAGCACGACTGTCTCCGTGGCGCAATAGGCTAGCGCGATCGGCTGTTAACCGAAAGTTTGGAGGTTTGAGCCCACCCGGTGGTGGTGCGGCGCTTTTTTTTTCTTTGGGCTGATAGCTTTGAAGATATGTTCTGACGGTGGTGAGAGTGGAGCAGGGCTCTCTCCGTGGCGCAATTGGCTAGCGCGATTTTGTTGTTAACCGAAAAGTTGGAGGTATGAGCCCACCCAGTGGTGGTGCGGCGCTTTTTTTCTTTGCGCTGATAGCTTTGAAGATATGTTCTGATGGTGGTGAGAGTGGAGCAAGACTGTCTCCGTGGCGCAATGGGCTAGCGCGATCGGCTGTTAACCAAAACGTTGGAGTTTCGAGCCCTCCCGGGAGTGGTGTGTTGCTTTTTTCTTTGCGCTGATAGCTTTGAAGATATGTTCTGATGGTGGTGAGAGTGGAGCAGGACTGTCTCTGGGGCGCAAATGGCTAGCGCGATCGGCTGTTAACCGAAAGATTGGAGGTTTGAGCCCACCCGGTGGTGGTGCGGCGCTTTTTTTTCTTTGGGGTGATAGCTCTGAATAAATGTTCTGACGGCGGTGAGAGTGGAGCACAACTGTCTCCGTGGGGCAATGGGCTAGCGCGGTCGGCTGTTAACCGAAAGGTTGGAGGTTCGAGCCCACCCGGTGGTGGTGCGGCGCTTTTTTTTCTTTGGGCTGATAGCTCTGAAGAAATGTTCTGACGGTGGTGAGAGTGGAGCAGGACTGTCTCCGTGGCACAATTGGCTAGCGCGATCGGCTGTTAACCGAAAAGTGGGAGGTTCGAGCTCTCCCGGGAGGGGTGTGTTGCTTTTTTCTTTGCGCTGATAGCTTTGAACGTATGTTCTTACGGTGGTGAGAGTGGAGCACGACTGTCTCCGTGGCGCAATAGGCTAGCGCGATCGGCTGTTAACCGAAAGGTTGGAGGTTTGAGCCCACCCGGTGGTGGTGCGGCGCTTTTTTTTCTGTGGGCTGATAGCTTTGATGATATGTTTTGATGGTGGTGAGAGTGAAGCAGGACTGTCTCCGTGGCACAAGTGGCTAGCGCGATCGGCTGTTAACCGAAAGGTTGGAGGTTCGAGCCCTCCCAGGTGGGCTGTGTTGCTTTTTTCTTTGCGCTGATAGCTTTGAAGATATGTTCTGATGGTGGTGAGCGTGGAGCACGATTGTCTCCGTGGCGCAATTGGCTAGCGCGATCGGCCGTTAACCGAAAGGTTGGAGGTTCGAGCCCACCCGGTGGTGGTTCGGCGCTTTTTTTTCTTTGGGCTTATAGCTTTGAAGATATGTTCTGATGGTGGTGAGAGTGAAGCAGGACTGTCTCCGTGGCGCAATTGGCTAGCGCGATTGGCTGTTAACCGAAACGTTGGAGGTTCGAGCCCACCCGGTGGCGCTGCGGTGCTTTTTTTTCTTTGTGCTGATAGATTTGAAGATATGTTCTGATGGTGGTGAGAGTGGAGCAGGACTGTCTCCGTGGTGCAATTGGCTTGCGCGATCGGCTGTTAACCGAAAGGTTGGAGGTTCGAGCCCATCCGGTAGTGGTGCGGCACTTTTTTTTCTTTGCGCTGATAGCTTTGAAGATATGTTCTGATGGTGGTGAGAGTGGAGCAAGACTGTCCCCGTGGCGCAATGGGCTAGCACGATCGGCTGTTAACCGAAAGGTTGGAGTTTCGAGCCCTCCCGGGAGTGGTGTGTTGCTTTTTTCTTTGCACTGATAGTTTGAAGATATGTTCTGATGGTGGTGAGAGTGGAGCAGGACTGTCTCCGTGGCGCAATTGGCTAGCTCGATCGGCTGTTAACCGAAAGGTTGGAGGTTCGAGCCCACCCGGTGGTGGTGCGGCGCTTTGTTTTCTTTGTGGTAATAGCTTTGAAGATATGTTCTGATGGTGGTGAGAGTAGAGCAGGACTGTCTCCATGGCGCGATTTGCTAGCGCGATCGGCTGTTAACCGAAAGGTTGGAGTTTCGAGCCCACCCGGTGGTGCAGCGGCGCTTTTTTTCTTTGGGCTGATAGCTCTGAAGAAATGTTTTGACGGTGGTGAGAGTGGAGCAGGACTGTCTCCGTGGCGCAATTGGCAAGCGTGATCGGCTGTTAACCAAAAGGTTCGAGGTTCGAGCCCACGCGGTGGTGGTGCGGCGCTTTTTTTTTCTTTGGGGCGATAGCTCTGAAGAAATGGTCTGACGGTGGTGAGATTGGAGCACGACTGTCTCCGTGGCGCAGTTGGCTAGCGCGATCGACTGTTAACCCAAAGTTTGGAGGTTCGAGCCCACCCGGTGGTGGTGTGGCGCTTTTTTTTTTGGGCTGAGAGCTTTGAAGATATGTTCTGACGGTGGTGAGAGTGGAGCAGGCCTGTCTCCGTGGCACAATTGGCTAGCGCGATCGGCTGTTAACCGAAAAGTTGGAGGTTCGAGCCCTCCCGGGTGGGGTGTGTTGCTTATTTCTTTGCGCTATTAGCTTTTAAGATATGTTCTGATAGTGGTGAGCGTGGAGCACGATTGTCTCCGTGGCGCAATTGGCTAGCGCGATCGGCTGTTAACCGAAAGGTTGGAGGTTCGAGCTCTCCCGGGAGGGGTGTGTTGCTTTTTTCTTTGCGCTGATAGCTTTGAAGGTATGTTCTTACGGTGGTGAGAGTGGAGCACGACTGTCTCCGTGGCGCAATAGGCTAGCGCGATCGGCTGTTAACCGAAAGTTTGGAGGTTTGAGCCCACCCGGTGGTGGTGCGGCGCTTTTTTTTTCTTTGGGCTGATAGCTTTGAAGATATGTTCTGACGGTGGTGAGAGTGGAGCAGGGCTCTCTCCGTGGCGCAATTGGCTAGCGCGATTTTGTTGTTAACCGAAAAGTTGGAGGTATGAGCCCACCCAGTGGTGGTGCGGCGCTTTTTTTCTTTGCGCTGATAGCTTTGAAGATATGTTCTGATGGTGGTGAGAGTGGAGCAAGACTGTCTCCGTGGCGCAATGGGCTAGCGCGATCGGCTGTTAACCAAAACGTTGGAGTTTCGAGCCCTCCCGGGAGTGGTGTGTTGCTTTTTTCTTTGCGCTGATAGCTTTGAAGATATGTTCTGATGGTGGTGAGAGTGGAGCAGGACTGTCTCTGGGGCGCAAATGGCTAGCGCGATCGGCTGTTAACCGAAAGATTGGAGGTTTGAGCCCACCCGGTGGTGGTGCGGCGCTTTTTTTTCTTTGGGGTGATAGCTCTGAATAAATGTTCTGACGGCGGTGAGAGTGGAGCACAACTGTCTCCGTGGGGCAATGGGCTAGCGCGGTCGGCTGTTAACCGAAAGGTTGGAGGTTCGAGCCCACCCGGTGGTGGTGCGGCGCTTTTTTTTCTTTGGGCTGATAGCTCTGAAGAAATGTTCTGACGGTGGTGAGAGTGGAGCAGGACTGTCTCCGTGGCACAATTGGCTAGCGCGATCGGCTGTTAACCGAAAAGTGGGAGGTTCGAGCTCTCCCGGGAGGGGTGTGTTGCTTTTTTCTTTGCGCTGATAGCTTTGAACGTATGTTCTTACGGTGGTGAGAGTGGAGCACGACTGTCTCCGTGGCGCAATAGGCTAGCGCGATCGGCTGTTAACCGAAAGGTTGGAGGTTTGAGCCCACCCGGTGGTGGTGCGGCGCTTTTTTTTCTGTGGGCTGATAGCTTTGATGATATGTTTTGATGGTGGTGAGAGTGAAGCAGGACTGTCTCCGTGGCACAAGTGGCTAGCGCGATCGGCTGTTAACCGAAAGGTTGGAGGTTCGAGCCCTCCCAGGTGGGCTGTGTTGCTTTTTTCTTTGCGCTGATAGCTTTGAAGATATGTTCTGATGGTGGTGAGCGTGGAGCACGATTGTCTCCGTGGCGCAATTGGCTAGCGCGATCGGCCGTTAACCGAAAGGTTGGAGGTTCGAGCCCACCCGGTGGTGGTTCGGCGCTTTTTTTTCTTTGGGCTTATAGCTTTGAAGATATGTTCTGATGGTGGTGAGAGTGAAGCAGGACTGTCTCCGTGGCGCAATTGGCTAGCGCGATTGGCTGTTAACCGAAACGTTGGAGGTTCGAGCCCACCCGGTGGCGCTGCGGTGCTTTTTTTTCTTTGTGCTGATAGATTTGAAGATATGTTCTGATGGTGGTGAGAGTGGAGCAGGACTGTCTCCGTGGTGCAATTGGCTTGCGCGATCGGCTGTTAACCGAAAGGTTGGAGGTTCGAGCCCATCCGGTAGTGGTGCGGCACTTTTTTTTCTTTGCGCTGATAGCTTTGAAGATATGTTCTGATGGTGGTGAGAGTGGAGCAAGACTGTCCCCGTGGCGCAATGGGCTAGCACGATCGGCTGTTAACCGAAAGGTTGGAGTTTCGAGCCCTCCCGGGAGTGGTGTGTTGCTTTTTTCTTTGCACTGATAGTTTGAAGATATGTTCTGATGGTGGTGAGAGTGGAGCAGGACTGTCTCCGTGGCGCAATTGGCTAGCTCGATCGGCTGTTAACCGAAAGGTTGGAGGTTCGAGCCCACCCGGTGGTGGTGCGGCGCTTTGTTTTCTTTGTGGTAATAGCTTTGAAGATATGTTCTGATGGTGGTGAGAGTAGAGCAGGACTGTCTCCATGGCGCGATTTGCTAGCGCGATCGGCTGTTAACCGAAAGGTTGGAGTTTCGAGCCCACCCGGTGGTGCAGCGGCGCTTTTTTTCTTTGGGCTGATAGCTCTGAAGAAATGTTTTGACGGTGGTGAGAGTGGAGCAGGACTGTCTCCGTGGCGCAATTGGCAAGCGTGATCGGCTGTTAACCAAAAGGTTCGAGGTTCGAGCCCACGCGGTGGTGGTGCGGCGCTTTTTTTTTCTTTGGGGCGATAGCTCTGAAGAAATGGTCTGACGGTGGTGAGATTGGAGCACGACTGTCTCCGTGGCGCAGTTGGCTAGCGCGATCGACTGTTAACCCAAAGTTTGGAGGTTCGAGCCCACCCGGTGGTGGTGTGGCGCTTTTTTTTTTGGGCTGAGAGCTTTGAAGATATGTTCTGACGGTGGTGAGAGTGGAGCAGGCCTGTCTCCGTGGCACAATTGGCTAGCGCGATCGGCTGTTAACCGAAAAGTTGGAGGTTCGAGCCCTCCCGGGTGGGGTGTGTTGCTTATTTCTTTGCGCTATTAGCTTTTAAGATATGTTCTGATAGTGGTGAGCGTGGAGCACGATTGTCTCCGTGGCGCAATTGGCTAGCGCGATCGGCTGTTAACCGAAAGGTTGGAGTTTCGAGCCCTCCCGGGAGTGGTGTGTTGCTTTTTTCTTTGCGGTAATAGCTTTGAAGATATGTTCTGATGGTGGTGAGAGTGGAGCAGGACAGTCTTCATGGCGCAATTGGCTAGCGCGATCGGCTGTTATCCGAAAGGTTGGAGGTTTGAGCCCACCCGGTGGTGGTGCGGCGCTTTTTTTTCTTTGGGGTGATAGCTCTGAAGAAATGGTCTGACGGTGGTGAGAGTGGACTGTCTCTGTAGCGCAATTGGCTAGCGCGATCGGCTGTTAACCGAAATGTTGAGGGTTCAGCCCACCCGGTGGTGGTGCGGCGATTTTTTTTGGTCTGATAGCTCTGAAGGAATGTTCTGATGGTGGTGAGAGGGGAGCAAGACTGTCTCCGTGGCGCAATGGGCTAACGCGATCGGCTGTTAACCGAAAGGTTGGAGTTTCGAGCTCTCCCGGGAGGGGTGTGTTGCTTTTTTTCTTTGCGCTGATAGCTTTGAAGATATGTTCTGATGGTGGTGAGAGTGGAGCAGGACTGTCTCCGTGGCGCAATTGGCTAGCGCGATCGGCTGTTAACCGAAAGGTTGGAGGTTTGAGCCCACCCGGTGGTGGTGCGGCGCTTTTTTTTGGGGTGATAGCTCTGAATAAATGTTCTGACGGCGGTGAGAGTGGAGCACAACTGTCTCCGTGGAGCAATTGGCTAGCGCGGGCGGCTGTTAACCGAAAGGTTGGAGGTTCGAGCCCACCCGGTGGTGGTGCGGCGCTTTTTTTCTGTGGGCTGATAGCTCTGAAGAAATGTTCTGACGGTGGTGAGAGTGGAGCACGACTGTCTCCGTGGCACAATTGGCTAGCGCGATCGGCTGTTAACCGAAAAGTGGGAGGTTCGAGCCCACCCGGTGATGGTGTGGCGCTTTTTTTTTCTTTGGGCTGAGAGCTTTGAAGATATGTTGTGACGGTGGTGAGAGTGGAGCAGGACTCTCTCCGGTGCGCAATTGGCTAGCGCGATTTCGTTGTTAACCGAAAAGTTGGAGGTTTGAGCCCACCCGGTGGTGGTGCGGCGCTTTTTTTTCTTTGCGCTGATAGCTTTGAAGATATGTTCTGATGGTGGTGAGAGTGAAGCAAGACTGTCTTCGTGGCGCAATGAGCTAGCGCGATCGGCTGTTAACCGAAACATTGGAGTTTCGAGCCCTCCCGGGAGTGGTTTGTTGCTTTTTTCTTTGCGCTGATAGCTTTGAAGATATGTTCTTATGGTGGTGAGAGTGGAGCAGGACTGTCTCCGTGGCGCAATTGGCTAGCGCGATCGGCTGTTAACCGAAAGGTTGGAAGTTTGAGCCCACCCGGTGGTGGTGCGGCGCTTTTTTTCTTTGGGGTGATAGCTCTGAATAAATGTTCTGACGGCGGTGAGAGTGGAGCACAACCTTCTCCGTGGGGAATTGGCTAGCGTGGTCGGCTGTTAACCGAAAGGTTGGAGGTTCGAGCCCACCCGGTGGTGGTGCGGCGCTTTTTTTTCTTTGGGCTGATAGCTCTGAAGAAATGTTCTGACGGTGGTGAGAGTGGAGCAGGACTGTCTCCGTGGCACAATTGGCTAGCGCGATCGGCTGTTAACCGAAAAGTGGGAGGTTCGAGCCCTCCCGGGTGGGGTGTGTTGCTTCTTTCTTTGCGCTATTAGCTTTGAAGATATGTTCTGATGGTGGTGAGCGTGGAGCACGATTGTCTCCGTGGCGCAAATGGCTAGCGCGATCGGCCGTTAACCGAAAGTTTGGTGTTTCGAGCCCTCCCGGGAGTGGTGTGTTTCTTTTTTCTTTGCGCTGATAGCTTTGAATATATGTTCTGATGGTGGTGAGAGTAGAGCACGACTGTCTCCGTAGCGCAGTTGGCTAGCGCTATCGGCTGTTAACCAAAAGTTTGGAGGTTCGAGCCCACCCGGTGGTGGTGCGGCGCTTTTTTTTGGGCTGATAGCTTTGAAGATATGTTCTGACGGTGGTGAGAGTGGAGCAGGACTGTCTCCGTGGCGCAATTGGCTTGCGCGATTGGCTGTTAACCGAAAGGTTGGAGGTTCGAGCCCACCCGGTGGTGGTGCGTTGCTTTTTTTCTTTGGGCTGATAGCTTTGAAGATATGTTCTGATGGTGGTGAGAGTGGAGCAGGATTGTCTCCGTGGCGCAATTGGCTAGCGCGATCGGCTGTTAACCAAAAGGTTGGAGTTTCGAGCCCACGCGGTGGTGGTGCGGCGCTCTTTTTTCTTTGGGCTGATAGCTTTGAAGATATGTTCTGATGGTGGTGAGAGTGGAGCAGGACTGTCTCCGTGGCGCAATTGGCTAGCGTGATCAGCTGTTAACTGAAAAGCTGGAGGTTCGAGCCCACCGGGTGGTGGTGCGGCGCCTTTTTTTCTTTGGGCTGATAGCTTTGAAGATATGTTATGATGGTGGTGAGAGTGGAGCAGGACTGTCTCCGTGGCGCAATAGGCTAGCGCGATCGGCTGTTAACCGAAAGGTTGGAGTTTCGAGCCCACCCGGTGGTGGTGCGGCGCTTTTTTTTCTTTGGGCTGATAGCTTTGAAGATATGTTCTGATGGTGGTGAGAGTAGAGCAGGACTGTCTCCATGGCGCAATTGGCTAGCGCGATCGGCTGTTAACCGAAAGGTTGGAGTTTCGAGCCCTCCCGGGAGTGGTGTGTGGCTTCTTTTCTTTGCGCTGATAACTTTGAAGATATGTTCTGATGGTGGTGAGAGTAGAGCACGACTGTCTCCGTGGCACAGTTCGTTAGCGCGATCGGCTGTTAACCAAAAGTTTGGAGGTTCGAGCCAACCCGGTGGTGGTGCGGCGCTTTTTTTTTCTTTGTGCTGATAGCTTTGAAGATATGTTCTCATGGTGGTGAGAGTGGAGCAGGACTGTCTCCGTGGCGCAATTGGCTAGCGCGATTGGCTGTTAACCGAAAGGTTGGAGGTTCGAGCCAACCCGGTGGTGGTGCGGTGCTTTTTTTTCTTTGGGCTGATAGCTTTGAAGATATGTTCTGATGGTGGTGAGAGTGGAGCAGGACTGTCTCCGTGGCGCAATAGGCTAGCGCGATCGGCTGTTAACCGAAAGGTTGGAGGTTTGAGCCCACCCGGTGGTGGTGCGGCGCTTTTTTTTCTGTGGGCTGATAGCTTTGATGATATGATCTGATGGTGGTGAGAGTGAAGCAGGACTTTCTCCGTGGCACAATTGGCTTGCGCGATCGGCTGTTAACCGAAAGGTTGGAGGTTCGAGCCCTCCCGGGTGGGGTGTGTTGCTTTTTTCTTTGCGCTGATAGCTTTGAAGATATGTTCTGATGGTGGTGAGCGTGGAGCACGATTGTCTCCGTGGCGCAATCAGCTAGCGCGATCGGCCGTTAACCGAAATGTTGGAGGTTCGAGCCCATGTGGCGGTGGTTCGGCGCTTTTTTTTCTTTGGGCTTATAGCTTTGAAGATATGTTCTGATGGTGGTGAGAGTGAAGCAGGACTGTCTCCGTGGCGCAATTGGCTAGCGCGATTGGCTGTTAACCGAAAGGTTGGAGGTTCGAGCCCACCCGGTGGCGCTGCGGTGCTTTTTTATCTTTGTGCTGATAGCTTTGAAGATATGTTCTGATGGTGGTGAGAGTGGAGCAGGACTGTCTCCGTGGCGCAATTGGCTTGCGCGATCGGCTGTTAACCGAAAGGTTGGAGGTTCGAGCCCATCCGGTAGTGGTGTGGCGCTTTTTTTTCTTTGCGCTGATAGCTTTGAAGATATGTTCTGATGGTGGTGAGAGTGGAGCAGGACTGTCTCAGTGGCGCAATTGGCTAGCGCCATTGGCTGTTAACCGAAAGGTTGGAGGTTCGAGCCCACCCGGTGGTGGTGCGGTGCTTTTTTTTGGGCTGATAGCTTTGAAGATATGTTCTGATGGTGGTGAGAGTGGAGCAGGACTCTCTCCGTGGCGCAATTGGCTTGCGCGATCGGCTGTTAACCGAAAGGTTGGAGGTTCGAGCCCAACCGGTGGTGGTGCGGCGCTTTTTTTTCTTTGGGGTGATAGCTCTGAAGAAATGTTCTGACGGTGGTGAGAGTGGAGCACGACTGTCTCCGTGGGGCAATTGGCTAGCGCGATCGGCTGTTAACCGAAAGTTTGGAGGTTCGAGCCCACCCGGTGGTGGTGTGGCGCTTTTTTTGTCTTTGGGCTGAGAGCTTTGAAGATATGTTCTGCCGGTGGTGAGAGTGGAGCAGGACTCTCTCCGGTGCGCAATTGGCTAGCGCGATTTCGTTGTTAACCGAAAAGTTGGAGGTTTGAGCCCACCCGGTGGTGGTGCGGCGCTTTTTTTCTTTGAGGTGATGGCTCTGAATAAATGTTCTGACGGTGGTGAGAGTGGAGCACAACTGTCTCCGTGGGGCAATTGGCTAGCGCGGTCGGCTGTTAACCGAAAGGTTGGAGGTTCGAGCCCACCCGGTGGTGGTGCGGCGCTTTTTTTTCTTTGAGCTGATAGCTCTGAAGAAATGTTCTGACGGTGTTGAGAGTGGAGCAGGACTGTCTCCGTGGCACAATTGGCTAGCGCGATCGGCTGTTAACCGAAAAGTGGGAGGTTCGAGCTCTCCCGGGAGGGGTGTGTTGCTTTTTTCTTTGCGCTGATAGCTTTGAACGTATGTTCTTATGGTGGTGAGAGTAGAGCACGACTGTCTCCGTGGCGCAATAGGCTAGCGCGATCGGCTGTTAACCGAAAGGTTGGAGGTTTGAGCCCTCCCGGTGGTGGTGCGGCGCTTTTTTTCTGTGGGCTGATAGCTTTGATGATATGTTCTGATGGTGGTGAGAGTGAAGCAGGACTGTCCCCGTGGCGCCATTGGCTAGCGCGATCGGCTGTTAACCAAAAAGTTGGAGGTTCGAGCCCTCCCGGGTGGGGTGTGTTGCTTTTTTCTTTGCGCTATTAGCTTTGAAGATATGTTCTGATGGTGGTGAGCGTGGAGCACGATTGTCTCCGTGGCGCAATTGGCTAGCGCGATCGGCCGTTAACCGAAAGTTTGGTGTTTCGAGCCCTCCCGGGAGTGGTGTGTTTCTTTTTTCTTTGCGCTGATAGCTTTGAATATATGTTCTGATGGTGGTGAGAGTAGAGCACGACTGTCTCCGTAGCGCAGTTGGCTAGCGCTATCGGCTGTGAACCAAAAGTTTGGAGGTTTGAGCCCACCCAGTGGTGGTGCGGCGCTTTTTTTCTTTGGGCTGATAGCTTTGAAGATATGTTCTGACGGTGGTGAGAGTGGAGCAGGACTGTCTCCGTGGCGCAATTGGCTTGCGCGATTGGCTGTTAACCGAAAGGTTGGAGGTTCGAGCCCACCCGGTGGTGGTGCGTTGCTTTTTTTCTTTGGGCTGATAGCTTTGAAGATATGTTCTGATGGTGGTGAGAGTGGAGCAGGATTGTCTCCGTGGCGCAATTGGCTAGCGCGATCGGCTGTTAACCAAAAGGTTGGAGTTTCGAGCCCACGCGGTGGTGGTGCGGCGCTTTTTTTTCTTTGGGCTGATAGCTTTGAAGATATGTTCTGATGGTGGTGAGAGTGGAGCAGGACTGTCTCCGTGGCGCAATTGGCTAGCGTGATCAGCTGTTAACTGAAAAGCTGGAGGTTCGAGCCCACCGGGTGGTGGTGCGGCGCTTTTTTTTCTTTGGGCTGATAGCTTTGAAGATATGTTATGATGGTGGTGAGAGTGGAGCAGGACTGTCTCCGTGGCGCAATAGGCTAGCGCGATCGGCTGTTAACCGAAAGGTTGGAGTTTCGAGCCCACCCGGCGGTGGTGCGGCGCTTTTTTTTCTTTGGGCTGATAGCTTTGAAGATATGTTCTGATGGTGGTGAGAGTAGAGCAGGACTGTCTCCGTGGCGCAATTGGCTAGCGCGATCGGCTGTTAACCGAAAGGTTGGAGTTTCGAGCCCTCCCGGGAGTGGTGTGTTGCTTCTTTTCTTTGCGCTGATAACTCTGAAGATATGTTCTGATGGTGGTGAGAGTAGAGCACGACTGTCTCCGTGGCGCAGTTCGCTAGCGCGATCGGCTGTTAACCGAAAGTTTGGAGGTTCGAGCCAACCTGGTGGTGGTGCGGCGCTTTTTTTTCTTTGTGCTGATAGCTTTGAAGATATGTTCTCATGGTGGTGAGAGTGGAGAAGGACTGTCTCCGTGGCGCAATTGGCTAGCGCGATTGGCTGTTAACCCAAAGGTTGGAGGTTCGAGCCAACCCGGTGGTGGTGCGGTGCTTTTTTTTCTTTGGGCTGATAGCTTTGAAGATATGTTCTGATGGTGGTGAGAGTGGAGCAGGACTGTCTCCGTGGCGCAATTGGCTAGCGCGATCGGCTGTTAACCAAAAAGTCGGAGGTTTGAGCCCACCCGGTGGTGGTGTGGCGCTTTTTTTTCTTTGGGCTGATAGCTTTGAAGATATGTTCTGATTGTGGTGAGAGTGGAGCTGGACTGTCTCCGTGGCGCAATTGGCTTGCGCGATCGGCTGTTAACCGAAATGTTGAGGGTTCAGCCCACCAGGTGGTGGTGCGGCGCTTTTTTTCTTCGTGCTGATAGCTTTGAAGATATGTTCTGATGGTGGTGAGAGTAGAGCAAGACTGTCTCCGTGACGCAATGGGCTAGCGCGATCGGCTGTTAACCGAAAGGTTGGAGTTTCGAGCCCTCCCGGGAGTGGTGTGTTGCTTTTTTCTTTGCGCTGATAGCTTTGAAGATATGTTCTGATGGTGGTGAGAGTGGAGTAGGACTATCTCCTTGGCGCAATTGGCTAGCGCGATTTCGTTGTTAACCGAAAGGTTGGAGGTTTGAAGCCACCCGGTGGTGGTGCGGCGCTTTTTTTTCTTTGCGCTGATAGCTTTGAAGTAATGTTCTGATGGTGGTGACAGTGGAGCAAGACTGTCTGCGTGGCGCAATGGGCTAGCGCGATCGGCTGTTAACCGAAAGGTTGGAGTTTCGAGCCCTCCCGGGAGTGGTGTGTTGCTTTTTTCTTTGCGGTAATAGCTTTGAAGATAGGTTCTGATGGTGGAGAGATAGGAGCAGGACTGTCTTCGTGGCGCAATTGGCTAGCGCGATCGGCTGTTATCCGAAAGGTTAGAGGTTTGAGCCCACCCGGTGGTGGTGCGGCGCTTTTTTTTCTTTGGGGTGATAGCTCTGAAGAAATGGTCTGACGGTGGTGAGAGCGGAGCACGACTGTCTCTGTGGCGCAATTGGCTAGCGCGATCGGCTGTTAACCGAAGGGTTGGAGGTTCGAGCCCACCCGGTGGTGGTGCGGCGCTTTTTTTTCTTTGGGCTGATAGCTTTGAAGATATGTTTTATTGTGGTGAGAGGGGAGCAAGACTGTCTCCGTGGCGCATTGGGCTAGCGCGATCGGCTGTTAACCGAACGGTTGGAGTTTCGAGCTCTCCCGGGAGGGGTGTGTGGCTTTTTTTCTTTGCGCTGATAGCTTTGAAGGTATGTTCTGACGGTGGTGAGAGTGGAGCACGATTGTCTCCGTGGCGCAATTGGCTAGCGCGATCGGCCGTTAACCGAAAGTTTGGTGTTTCGAGCCCTCCCGGGAGTGGTGTGTTTCTTTTTTCTTTGCGCTGATAGCTTTGAATATATGTTCTGATGGTGGTGAGAGTAGAGCACGACTGTCTCCGTAGCGCAGTTGGCTAGCGCTATCGGCTGTGAACCAAAAGTTTGGAGGTTTGAGCCCACCCAGTGGTGGTGCGGCGCTTTTTTTCTTTGGGCTGATAGCTTTGAAGATATGTTCTGACGGTGGTGAGAGTGGAGCAGGACTGTCTCCGTGGCGCAATTGGCTTGCGCGATTGGCTGTTAACCGAAAGGTTGGAGGTTCGAGCCCACCCGGTGGTGGTGCGTTGCTTTTTTTCTTTGGGCTGATAGCTTTGAAGATATGTTCTGATGGTGGTGAGAGTGGAGCAGGATTGTCTCCGTGGCGCAATTGGCTAGCGCGATCGGCTGTTAACCAAAAGGTTGGAGTTTCGAGCCCACGCGGTGGTGGTGCGGCGCTTTTTTTTCTTTGGGCTGATAGCTTTGAAGATATGTTCTGATGGTGGTGAGAGTGGAGCAGGACTGTCTCCGTGGCGCAATTGGCTAGCGTGATCAGCTGTTAACTGAAAAGCTGGAGGTTCGAGCCCACCGGGTGGTGGTGCGGCGCTTTTTTTTCTTTGGGCTGATAGCTTTGAAGATATGTTATGATGGTGGTGAGAGTGGAGCAGGACTGTCTCCGTGGCGCAATAGGCTAGCGCGATCGGCTGTTAACCGAAAGGTTGGAGTTTCGAGCCCACCCGGCGGTGGTGCGGCGCTTTTTTTTCTTTGGGCTGATAGCTTTGAAGATATGTTCTGATGGTGGTGAGAGTAGAGCAGGACTGTCTCCGTGGCGCAGTTCGCTAGCGCGATCGGCTGTTAACCGAAAGTTTGGAGGTTCGAGCCCACCGGGTGGTGGTGCGGCGCTTTTTTTTCTTTGGGCTGATAGCTTTGAAGATATGTTATGATGGTGGTGAGAGTGGAGCAGGACTGTCTCCGTGGCGCAATTGGCTAGCGCGATCGGCTGTTAACCGAAAGGTTGGAGTTTCGAGCCCTCCCGGGAGTGGTGTGTTGCTTCTTTACTTTGCGCTGATAACTTTGAAGATATGTTCTGATGGTGGTGAGAGTAGAGCACGACTGTCTCCGTGGCGCAGTTCGCTAGCGCGATCGGCTGTTAACCGAAAGTTTGGAGGTTCGAGCCAACCCGGTGGTGGTGCGGCGCTTTTTTTTCTTTGTGCTGATAGCTTTGAAGATATGTTCTCATGGTGGTGAGAGTGGAGAAGGACTGTCTCCGTGGCGCAATTGGCTAGCGGGATTGGCTGTTAACCCAAAGGTTGGAGGTTCGAGCCAACCCGGTGGTGGTGCGGTGCTTTTTTTTCTTTGGGCTGATAGCTTTGAAGATATGTTCTGACGGTGGTGAGAGTGGAGCAGGACTGTCTCCGTGGCGCAATTGGCTAGCGCGATCGGCTGTTAACCAAAAAGTCGGAGGTTTGAGCCCACCCGGTGGTGGTGTGGCGCTTTTTTTTCTTTGGGCTGATAGCTTTGAAGATATGTTCTGATTGTGGTGAGAGTGGAGCTGGACTGTCTCCGTGGCGCAATTGGCTTGCGCGATCGGCTGTTAAACGAAATGTTGAGGGTTCAGCCCACCAGGTGGTGGTGCGGCGCTTTTTTTCTTCGTGCTGATAGCTTTGAAGATATGTTCTGATGGTGGTGAGAGTAGAGCAAGACTGTCTCCGTGACGCAATGGGCTAGTGCGATCGGCTGTTAACCAAAGGGTTGGAGTATCGAGCCCTCCCGGGAGTGGTGTGTTGCTTTTTTCTTTGCGCTGATAGCTCTGAAGATATGTTCTGATGGTGGTGAGAGTGGAGTAGGACTATCTCCGTGGCGCAATTGGCTAGCGCGATTTCGTTGTTAACCGAAAGTTGGAGGTTTGAGCTCACCCGGTGGTGGTGCGGCGCTTTTTTTTCTTTCCGCTGATAGCTTTGAAGATATGTTCTGAAGGTGGTGAGAGTGGAGCAAGACTGTCTCCGTGGCGCAATGGGCTAGCGCGATCGGCTGTTAACCGAAAGGTTGGAGTTTCGAGCCCTCCCGGGAGTGGTGTGTTGCTTTTTTCTTTGCGGTAATAGCTTTGAAGATATGTTCTGATGGTGGTGAGAGTGGAGCAGGACTGTCTTCGTGGCGCAATTGGCTAGCGCAATCGGCTGTTATCCGAAAGGTTGGAGGTTTGAGCCCACCCGGTGGTGGTGCGGCGCTTTTTTTTCTTTGGGGTGATAGCTCTGAAGAAATGGTCTGACGGTGGTGAGAGTGGACTGTCTCTGTAGCGCAATTGGCTAGCGCGATCGGCTGTTAACTGAAAGGTTGGAGGTTCGAGCCCACCCGGTGGTGGTGCGGCGCTTTTATTTGTTTGGTCTAATAGCTTTGAAGATATGTTCTGATGGTGGTGAGAGTGGAGCAGGACTGTCTCCGTGGCGCAATTGGCTAGCGCGATCGGCTGTTAACCGAAAGATTGGAGGTTCAAGCCCACGCGGTGGTGGTGCGGCTCTTTTTCTTTTTTGGGCTGATAGCTTTGAAGGTATGTTCTGACGGTGGTGAGAGTGGAGCAGGACTGTCTCCGTAGCGCAATTGGCTAGCGCGATCGGCTGTTAACCGAAAAGTCGGAGGTTTGAGCCCACCCGGTGGTGGTGTGGCGCTTTTTTTTTCTTTGGGCTGCTAGCCTTGAAGATATGTTCTGATGGTGGTGAGAGTGGAGCTGGACTGTCTCCGTGGGGCAATTGGCTTGCGCGATCGACTGTTAACCGAAAGGTTGAGGGTTCAGCCCACCCGGTGGTGGTGCGGCGCTTTTTTTTTCGCGCTGATAGCTTTGAAGATATGTTCTGATGGTGGTGAGAGTAGAGCAAGACTGTCTCCGTGGCGCAATGGGCTAGTGCGATTGGCTGTTAACCGAAAGGTTGGAGTTTCGAGCCCTCCCGGGAGTGGTGTGTTGCTTTTTTCTTTGCGGTAATAGCTTTGAAGATATGTTCTGATGGTGGAGAGATAGGAGCAGGACTGTCTTCGTGGCGCAATTGGCTAGCGCGATCGGCTGTTATCCGAAAGGTTAGAGGTTTGAGCCCACCCGGTGGTGGTGCGGCGCTTTTTTTTCTTTGGGGTGATAGCTCTGAAGAATTGGTCTGACGGTGGTGAGAGCGGCGCACGACTGTCTCTGTGGCGCAATTGGCTAGCGCGATCGGCTGTTAACCGAAAGGTTGGGGGTTCGAGCCCACCCGGTGGTGGTGCGGCGCTTTTTTTTCTTTGGGCTGATAGCTTCGAAGATATGTTTTATTGTGGTGGGAGTGGAGCAGGACTGTCTCCGTGGCGCAATTGGCCAGCGCGATCGGCTGTTAACCGAAAAGTTGGAGGTTCGAGCCCTCCCGGGAGTGGTGCGGCGCTTTTTTTTCTTTGGGCTGATAGCTTTGAAGATATGTTCTGATGGTGGTGAGAGGGGAGCAAGACTGTCTCCGTGGCGCATTGGGCTAGCGCGATCGGCTGTTAACCGAAAGGTTGGAGTTTCGAGCTCTCCCGGGAAGGGTGTGGCTTTTTTTCTTTGCGCTGATAGCTTTGAAGGTATGTTCTGACGGTGGTGAGAGTGGAGCACGACTGTCTCCGTGGCGCAATTGGTTAGCGCGATCGGCTGTTAACCGAAAGGTTGGAGGTTCGAGCCCTCCCGGTGGTGGTGCGGCGCTTTTGTTTTGTGGGCTGATAGCTTTGAAGATATGTTCTGATGGTGGTGAGAGTGGAGCAGGACTGTCTCCGTGGCGCAATTGGCTGAGGCGATCGGCTGTTAACCGAAAGATTGGAGGTTCGAGCCAACGCGGTGGTGGTGCAGCGCTTTTTCTTCTTTGGGCTGATAGCTTTGAAGGTATGTTCTGACGGTGGTGGGAGTGGAGCAGGACTGTCTCCGTGGCGCAATTGGCTAGCGCGATCGGCTGTTAACCGAAAAGTCGGAGGTTTGAGCCCACCCGGTGGTGGTGTGGCGCTTTTTTTTCTTTGGGCTGATAGCCTTGAAGATATGTTCTGATGGTGGTGAGTGTGGAGCTGGACTGTCTCCGTGGCGCAATTGGCTTGCGCGATCGGCTGTTAACCGAAAAGTCGGAGGTTTGAGCCCACCCGGTGGTGGTGTGGCGCTTTTTTTTTCTTTGGGCTGCTAGCCTTGAAGATATGTTCTGATGGTGGTGAGAGTGGAGCTGGACTGTCTCCGTGGGGCAATTGGCTTGCGCGATCGACTGTTAACCGAAAGGTTGAGGGTTCAGCCCACCCGGTGGTGGTGCGGCGCTTTTTTTTTCGCGCTGATAGCTTTGAAGATATGTTCTGATGGTGGTGAGAGTAGAGCAAGACTGTCTCCGTGGCGCAATGGGCTAGTGCGATTGGCTGTTAACCGAAAGGTTGGAGTTTCGAGCCCTCCCGGGAGTGGTGTGTTGCTTTTTTCTTTGCGGTAATAGCTTTGAAGATATGTTCTGATGGTGGAGAGATAGGAGCAGGACTGTCTTCGTGGCGCAATTGGCTAGCGCGATCGGCTGTTATCCGAAAGGTTAGAGGTTTGAGCCCACCCGGTGGTGGTGTGGCGCTTTTTTTTCTTTGGGGTGATAGCTCTGAAGAAATGGTCTGACGGTGGTGAGAGCGGCGCATGACTGTCTCTGTGGCACAATTGGCTAGCGCGATCGGCTGTTAACTGAAAGGTTGGAGGTTCGAGCCCACCCGGTGGTGGTGCGGCGCTTTTTTTTCTTTGGGCTGATAGCTTCGAAGATATGTTTTATTGTGGTGAGAGTGGAGCAGGACTGTCTCCGTGGCGCAATTGGCCAGCGCGATCGGCTGTTAACCGAAAAGTTGGAGGTTCGAGCCCTCCCGGGAGTGGTGCGGCGCTTTTTTTTCTTTGGGCTGATAGCTTTGAAGATATGTTCTGATGGTGGTGAGAGGGGAGCAAGACTGTCTCCGTGGCGCATTGGGCTAGCGCGATCGGCTGTTAACCGAAAGGTTGGAGTTTCGAGCTCTCCCGGGAGGGGTGTGGCTTTTTTTCTTTGCGCTGATAGCTTTGAAGGTATGTTCTGACGGTGGTGAGAGTGGAGCACGACTGTCTCCGTGGCGCAATTGGTTAGCGCGATCGGCTGTTAACCGAAAGGTTGGAGGTTCGAGCCCTCCCGGTGGTGGTGCGGCGCTTTTGTTTTGTGGGCTGATAGCTTTGAAGATATGTTCTGATGGTGGTGCGAGTGGAGCAGGACTGTCTCCGTGGCGCAATTGGCTAGCGCGATCGGCTGTTAACCGAAAGATTGGAGGTTCGAGCCAACGCGGTGGTGGTGCAGCGCTTTTTCTTCTTTGGGCTGATAGCTTTGAAGGTATGTTCTGACGGTGGTGAGAGTGGAGCAGGACTGTCTCCGTGGCGCAATTGGCTAGCGCGATCGGCTGTTAACCGAAAAGTCGGAGGTTTGAGCCCACCCGGTGGTGGTGTGGCGCTTTTTTTTCTTTGGGCTGATAGCCTTGAAGATATGTTCTGATGGTGGTGAGAGTGGAGCTGGACTGTCTCCGTGGCGCAATTGGCTTGCGCGATCGGCTGTTAACCGAAAGGTTGAGGGTTCAGCCCACCCGGTGGTGGTGTGGCGCTTTTTTTCTTCGCGCTGATAGCTTTGAAGATATGTTCTGATGGTGGTGAGAGTAGAGCAAGACTGTCTCCGTGGCGCATAGGCTAGTGCGATCGGCTGTTAACCAAAAGGTTGGAGTATCGAGCCCTCCCGGGAGTGGTGTGTTGCATTTTTCTTTGCGTTGATAGCTCTGAAGATATGTTCTGATGGTGGTGAGAGTGGAGTAGGACTATCTCCGTGGCGCAATTGGCTAGCGCGATTTCGTTGTTAACCGAAAGTTGGAGGTTTGAGCTCACCCGGTGGTGGTGCGGCGCTTTTTTTTCTTTCCGCTGATAGCTTTGAAGATATGTTCTGATGGTGGTGAGAGTGGAGCAAGACTGTCTCCGTGGCGCAATGGGCTAGCGCGATCGGCTGTTAACCGAAAGGTTGGAGTTTCGAGCCCTCCCGGGAGTGGTGTGTTGCTTTTTTCTTTGTGGTAATAGCTTTGAAGATATGTTCTGATGGTGGTGAAGAGTGGAGCAGGACTGTCTTCGTGGCGCAATTGGCTAGCGCAACGGCTGTTATCCGAAAGGTTGGAGGTTTGAGCCCACCCAGTGGTGGTGCGGCGCTTTTTTTTCTTTGGGGTGATAGCTCTGAAGAAATGGTCTGACGGTGGTGAGAGTGGACTGTCTCTGTAGCGCAATTGGCTAGCGCAATCGGCTGTTAACCGAAAAGTCGGAGGTTTGAGCCCACCCGGTGGTGCTGTGGCGCTTTTTTTTCTTTGGGCTGCTAGCCTTGAAGATATGTTCTGATGGTGGTGAGAGTGGAGCTGGACTGTCTCCGTGGGGCAACTGGCTTGCGCGATCGACTGTTAACCGAAATGTTGAGGGTTCAGCCCACCCGGTGGTGGTGCGGCGCTTTTTTTCTTCGCGCTGATAGCTTTGAAGATATGTTCTGATGGTGGTGAGAGTAGAGCAAGACTGTCTCCGTGGCGCAATGGGCTAGTGCGATTGGCTGTTAACCGAAAGGTTGGAGTTTCGAGCCCTCCCGGGAGTGGTGTGTTGCTTTTTTCTTTGCGCTGATAGCTCTGAAGATATGTTCTGATGGTGGTGAGAGTGGAGTAGGACTATCTCCGTGGCGCAATTGGCTAGCGCGATTTCGTTGTTAACCGAAAGTTGGAGGTTTGAGCTCACCCGGTGGTGGTGCGGCGCTTTTTTTTCTTTCCGCTGATAGCTTTGAAGATATGTTCTGAAGGTGGTGAGAGTGGAGCAAGACTGTCTCCGTGGCGCAATGGGCTAGCGCGATTGGCTGTTAACCGAAAGGTTGGAGTTTCGAGCCCTCCCGGGAGTGGTGTGTTGCTTTTTTCTTTGCGGTAATAGCTTTGAAGATATGTTCTGATGGTGGTGAGAGTGGAGCAGGACTGTCTTCGTGGCGCAATTGGCTAGCGCAATCGGCTGTTATCCGAAAGGTTGGAGGTTTGAGCCCACCCGGTGGTGGTGCGGCGCTTTTTTTTCTTTGGGGTGATTGCTCTGAAGAAATGGTCTGACGGTGGTGAGAGTGGACTGTCTCTGTCGCGCAATTGGCTAGCGCGATCGGCTGTTAACTGAAAGGTTGGAGGTTCGAGCCCACCCGGTGGTGGTGCGGCGCTTTTATTTGTTTGGTCTGATAGCTTTGAAGATATGTTTGATGGTGGTGAGAGTGGAGCAGGACTGTCTCCGTGGCGCAATTGGCTAGCGCGATCGGCTGTTAACCGAAAGATTGGAGGTTCGAGCCCACGCGGTGGTGGTGCGGCTCTTTTTCTTTTTTGGGCTGATAGCTTTGAAGGTATGTTCTGACGGTGGTGAGAGTGGAGCAGGACTGTCTCCGTAGCGCAATTGGCTAGCGCGATCGGCTGTTAACCGAAAAGTCGGAGGTTTGAGCCCACCCGGTGGTGGTGTGGCGCTTTTTTTTTCTTTGGGCTGCTAGCCTTGAAGATATGTTCTGATGGTGGTGAGAGTGGAGCTGGACTGTCTCCGTGGGGCAATTGGCTTGCGCGATCGACTGTTAACCGAAAGGTTGAGGGTTCAGCCCACCCGGTGGTGGTGCGGCGCTTTTTTTTCGCGCTGATAGCTTTGAAGATATGTTCTGATGGTGGTGAGAGTAGAGCAAGACTGTCTCCGTGGCGCAATGGGCTAGTGCGATTGGCTGTTAACCGAAAGGTTGGAGTTTCGAGCCCTCCCGGGAGTGGTGTGTTGCTTTTTTCTTTGCGGTAATAGCTTTGAAGATATGTTCTGATGGATGAGAGATAGGAGCAGGACTGTCTTCGTGGCGCAATTGGCTAGCGCGATCGGCTGTTATCCGAAAGGTTAGAGGTTTGAGCCCACCCGGTGGTGGTGCGGCGCTTTTTTTTCTTTGGGGTGATAGCTCTGAAGAAATGGTCTGACGGTGGTGAGAGCGGCGCACGACTGTCTCTGTGGCGCAATTGGCTAGCGCGATCGGCTGTTAACCGAAAGGTTGGAGGTTCGAGCCCACCCGGTGGTGGTGCGGCGCTTTTTTTTCTTTGGGCTGATAGCTTCGAAGATATGTTTTATTGTGGTGAGAGTGGAGCAGGACTGTCTCCGTGGCGCAATTGGCCAGCGCGATCGGCTGTTAACCGAAAAGTTGGAGGTTCGAGCCCTCCCGGGAGTGGTGCGGCGCTTTTTTTTCTTTGGGCTGATAGCTTTGAAGATATGTTCTGATGGTGGTGAGAGGGGAGCAAGACTGTCTCCGTGGCGCATTGGGCTAGCGCGATCGGCTGTTAACCGAAAGGTTGGAGTTTCGAGCTCTCCCGGGAGGGGTGTGGCTTTTTTTCTTTGCGCTGATAGCTTTGAAGGTATGTTCTGACGGTCGTGAGAGTGGAGCACGACTGTCTCCGTGGCGCAATTGGTTAGCGCGATCGGCTGTTAACCGAAAGGTTGGAGGTTCGAGCCCTCCCGGTGGTGGTGCGGCGCTTTTGTTTTGTGGGCTGATAGCTTTGAAGATATGTTCTGATGGTGGTGAGAGTGGAGCAGGACTGTCTCCGTGGCGCAATTGGCTAGCGCGATCGGCTGTTAACCGAAAGATTGGAGGTTCGAGCCAACGCGGTGGTGGTGCAGCGCTTTTTCTTCTTTGGGCTGATAGCTTTGAAGGTATGTTCTGACGGTGGTGAGAGTGGAGCTGGACTGTCTCCGTGGGGCAATTGGCTTGCGCGATCGACTGTTAACCGAAAGGTTGAGGGTTCAGCCCACCCGGTGGTGGTGCGGCGCTTTTTTTTTCGCGCTGATAGCTTTGAAGATATGTTCTGATGGTGGTGAGAGTAGAGCAAGACTGTCTCCGTGGCGCAATGGGCTAGTGCGATTGGCTGTTAACCGAAAGGTTGGAGTTTCGAGCCCTCCCGGGAGTGGTGTGTTGCTTTTTTCTTTGCGGTAATAGCTTTGAAGATATGTTCTGATGGTGGAGAGATAGGAGCAGGACTGTCTTCGTGGCGCAATTGGCTAGCGCGATCGGCTGTTATCCGAAAGGTTAGAGGTTTGAGCCCACCCGGTGGTGGTGCGGCGCTTTTTTTTCTTTGGGGTGATAGCTCTGAAGAAATGGTCTGACGGTGGTGAGAGCGGCGCACGACTGTCTCCGTGGCGCAATTGGCCAGCGCGATCGGCTGTTAACCGAAAAGTTGGAGGTTCGAGCCCTCCCGGGAGTGGTGCGGCGCTTTTTTTTCTTTGGGCTGATAGCTTTGAAGATATGTTCTGATGGTGGTGAGAGTGGAGCAGGACTGTCTCCGTGGCGCAATTGGCTAGCGCGATCGGCTGTTAACCGAAAGATTGGAGGTTCGAGCCAACGCGGTGGTGGTGCAGCGCTTTTTCTTCTTTGGGCTGATAGCTTTGAAGGTATGTTCTGACGGTGGTGAGAGTGGAGCAGGACTGTCTCCGTGGCGCAATTGGCTAGCGCGATCGGCTGTTAACCGAAAAGTCGGAGGTTTGAGCCCACCCGGTGGTGGTGTGGCGCTTTTTTTTCTTTGGGCTGATAGCCTTGAAGATATGTTCTGATGGTGGTGAGAGTGGAGCTGGACTGTCTCCGTGGCGCAATTGGCTTGCGCGATCAGCTGTTAACCGAAAGGTTGAGGGTTCAGCCCACCCGGTGGTGGTGTGGCGCTTTTTTTCTTCGCGCTGATAGCTTTGAAGATATGTTCTGATGGTGGTGAGAGTAGAGCAAGACTGTCTCCGTGGCGCATAGGCTAGTGCGATCGGCTGTTAACCAAAAGGTTGGAGTATCGAGCCCTCCCGGGAGTGGTGTGTTGCTTTTTTCTTTGCGCTGATAGCTCTGAAGATATGTTCTGATGGTGGTGAGAGTGGAGTAGGACTATCTCCGTGGCGCAATTGGCTAGCGCGATTTCGTTGTTAACCGAAAGTTGGAGGTTTGAGCTCACCCGGTGGTGGTGCGGCGCTTTTTTTTCTTTCCGCTGATAGCTTTGAAGATATGTTCTGATGGTGGTGAGAGTGGAGCAAGACTGTCTCCGTGGCGCAATGGGCTAGCGCGATCGGCTGTTAACCGAAAGGTTGGAGTTTCGAGCCCTCCCGGGAGTGGTGTGTTGCTTTTTTCTTTGTGGTAATAGCTTTGAAAATATGTTCTGATGGTGGTGAAGAGTGGAGCAGGACTGTCTTCGTGGCGCAATTGGCTAGCGCAATCGGCTGTTATCCGAAAAGTTGGAGGTTTGAGCCCACCCAGTGGTGGTGCGGCGCTTTTTTTTCTTTGGGGTGATAGCTCTGAAGAAATGGTCTGACGGTGGTGAGAGTGGACTGTCTCTGTAGCGCAATTGGCTAGCGCAATCGGCTGTTAACCGAAAAGTCGGAGGTTTGAGCCCACCCGGTGGTGGTGTGGCGCTTTTTTTTCTTTGGGCTGCTAGCCTTGAAGATATGTTCTGATGGTGGTGAGAGTGGAGCTGGACTGTCTCCGTGGGGCAACTGGCTTGCGCGATCGACTGTTAACCGAAAGGTTGAGGGTTCAGCCCACCCGGTGGTGGTGCGGCGCTTTTTTTTCTTCGCGCTGATAGCTTTGAAGATATGTTCTGATGGTGGTGAGAGTAGAGCAAGACTGTCTCCGTGGCGCAATGGGCTAGTGCGATTGGCTGTTAACCGAAAGGTTGGAGTTTCGAGCCCTCCCGGGAGTGGTGTGTTGCTTTTTTCTTTGCGCTGATAGCTTTGAAGATATGTTCTGATGGTGGTGAGAGTGGAGTAGGACTATCTCCGTGGCGCAATTGGCTAGCGCGATTTCGTTGTTAACCGAAAGGTTGGAGATTTGAGCCCACCCGGTGGTGGTGCGGCGCTTTTTTTTCTTTGCGCTGATAGCTTTGAAGTTATGTTCTGATGGTGGTGAGAGTGGAGCAAGACTGTCTCCGTGGCGCAATGGGCTAGCGTGATCGGCTGTTAACCGAAAGGTTGGAGTTTCGAGCCCTCCCGGGAGTGGTGTGTTGCTTTTTTCTTTGCGGTAATAGCTTTGAAGATATGTTCTGATGGTGGTGAGAGTGGAGCAGGACTGTCTTCGTGGCGCAATTGGCTAGCGCGATCGGCTGTTATCCGAAAGGTTGGAGGTTTGAGCCCACCCGGTGGTGGTGCGGCGCTTTTTTTTCTTTGGGGTGATAGCTCTGAAGAAATGGTCTGACTGTGGTGAGAGTGGACTGTCTCTGTGGCGCAATTGGCTAGCGCGATCGGCTGTTAACCAAAAGGTCGGAGGTTCGAGCCTACCGGGTGATGGTGCGGCGCTTTTTTTCTTTGGGCTGAAAGCTTTAAGACATGTTATGATGGTGGTGAGAGTGGAGCAGGACTGTCTCCGTGGCGCAATAGGCTAGCGCGATCGGCTGTTAACCGAAAGGTTGGAGTTTCGAGCCCACCCAGTGGTGGTGCGGCGCTTTTTTTTCTTTGGACTGATAGCTTTGAAGATATGTTCTGATGGTGGTGAGAGTGGAGCACGACTGTCTCCGTGGCGCAGTTCGCTAGCGCGATCGGCTGTTAACCGAAAGGTTGGAGGTTCGAGCCCATCCGGTGGTGGTGCGGCGCTTTTTTTTCTTTGTGCTGATAGCTTTGAAGATATGTTCTGATGGTGGTGAGAGTGAAGCAGGACTGTCTCCGCGGCGCAATTGGCTAGCGCGATCGGCTGTTAACTGAAAGGTTGGAGGTTCGAGCCCACCCGGTGGTGGTGCGGTGCTTTTTTTTCTTTGGGCTGATAGCTTTGAAGATATGTTCTGATGGTGGTGAGAGTGGAGCAGGACTGTCTCCGTGGCGCAATTGGCTAGCGCAATCGGCTGTTAACCGAATCGTTGGAGGTTCGAGCCCACCCGGTGGTGGTGTGGCGCTTTTTTTTCTTTGGGCTGATAGCTTTGAAGATATGTTCTGATGGTGGTGTGAGTGGAGCTGGACTGTCTCCGTGGCGCAATTGGCTTGCGCGATCGGCTGTGAACCGAAAAGTTGGAGGTTCGAGCCCACCCGGTGGTGGTGCGGCGCTTTTTTTTCTTTGCGCTGATAGCTTTCAAGATACGTTCTGATGGTGGTGAGAGTAGAGCAAGACTGTCTTCGTGGCGCAATGGGCTAGCATGATTGGCTGTTAACCGAAAGGTTGGAGTTTCGAGCCCTCCCGGGCGTGGTGTGTTGCTTTTTTCTTTGCGCTGATAGCTTTGAAGATATGTTCTGATGGTGGTGAGAGTGGTGCAGGACTATCTCCGTGGCGCAATTGGCTAGCGCGATTTCGTTGTTAACCGAAAGGTTGGAGGTTGGAGCCCACCCAGTGGTGGTGCGGCGCTTTTTTTTCTTTGCGCTGCTAGCTTTGAAGATATGTTCTGATTGTGGTGAGAGTGGAGCAAGACTGTCTCCGTGGCGCAATGGGCTAGCGCGATTGGCTGTTAACCGAAAGGTTGGAGTTTCGAGCCCTCCCGGGTGTGGTGTGTTGCTTTTTTCTTTGCGGTAATAGCTTTGAAGATATGTTCTGATGGTGGTGAGAGTGGAGCAGGGATGTCTTCGTGGCGCAATTGGCTAGCGCGATCGGCTGTTATCCGAAAGGTTGGAGGTTTGAGCCCACCCGGTGGCGGTGCGGCGCTTTTTTTTCTTTGGGGTGATAGCTCTGAAGAAATGGTCTGACGGTGGTGAGAGTGGAGCACGACTGTCTCTGTGGCGCAATTGGCTAGCGCGATCGGCTGTTAACCGAAAGGTTGGAGGTTCGAGCCCACCCGGTGTTGGTGCGGCGCTTTTTTTTCTTTGGTCTAGCTCTGAAGAAATGTTCTGACGGTGGTGAGAGTGGAGCAAGACTGTCTCCGTGGCGCAATGGGCTAGCGCGATTGGCTGTTAACCGAAAGGTTGGAGTTTCGAGCCCTCCCGGGTGTGGTGTGTTGCTTTTTTCTTTGCGGTAATAGCTTTGAAGATATGTTCTGATGGTGGTGAGAGTGGAGCAGGGATGTCTTCGTGGCGCAATTGGCTAGCGCGATCGGCTGTTATCCGAAAGGTTGGAGGTTTGAGCCCACCCGGTGGCGGTGCGGCGCTTTTTTTTCTTTGGGGTGATAGCTCTGAAGAAATGGTCTGACGGTGGTGAGAGTGGAGCACGACTGTCTCTGTGGCGCAATTGGCTAGCGCGATCGGCTGTTAACCGAAAGGTTGGAGGTTCGAGCCTACCGGGTGATGGTGCGGCGCTTTTTTTCTTTGGGCTGAAAGCTTTGAAGACATGTTATGATGGTGGTGATAGTAGAGCAGGACTGTCTCCGTGGCGCAATAGGCTAGCGCGATCGGCTGTTAACCGAAAGGTTGGAGTTTCGAGCCCACCCAGTGGTGGTGCGGCGCTTTTTTTTCTTTGGACTGATAGCTTTGAAGATATGTTCTGATGGTGGTGAGAGTGGAGCACGACTGTCTCCGTGGCGCAGTTCGCTAGCGCGATCGGCTGTTAACCGAAAGGTTGGAGGTTCGAGCCCACCCGGTGGTGGTGCGGCGCTTTTTTTTCTTTGTGCTGATAGCTTTGAAGATATGTTCTGATGGTGGTGAGAGTGAAGCAGGACTGTCTCCGTGGCGCAATTGGCTAGCGCGATCGGCTGTTAACCGAAAGGTTGGAGGTTCGAGCCCACCCGGTGGTGGTGCGGTGCTTTTTTTTCTTTGGGCTGATAGCTTTGAAGATATGTTCTGATGGTGGTGAGAGTGGAGCAGGACTGTCTCCGTGGCGCAATTGGCTAGCGCAATCGGCTGTTAACCGAATCGTTGGAGGTTCGAGCCCACCCGGTGGTGGTGTGGCGCTTTTTTTTCTTTGGGCTGATAGCTTTGAAGATATGTTCTGATGGTGGTGTGAGCGGAGCTGGACTGTCTCCGTGGCGCAATTGGCTTGCGCGATCGGCTGTGAACCGAAAAGTTGGAGGTTCGAGCCCACCCGGTGGTGGTGCGGCGCTTTTTTTTCTTTGCGCTGATAGCTTTCAAGATATGTTCTGATGGTGGTGAGAGTAGAGCAAGACTGTCTTCGTGGCGCAATGGGCTAGCATGATTGGCTGTTAACCGAACGGTTGGAGTTTCGAGCCCTCCCGGGAGTGGTGTGTTGCTTTTTTCTTTGCGCTGATAGCTTTGAAGATATGTTCTGATGGTGGTGAGAGTGGTGCAGGACTATCTCCGTGGCGCAATTGGCTAGCGCGATTTCGTTGTTAACCGAAAGGTTGGAGGTTGGAGCCCACCCAGTGGTGGTGCGGCGCTTTTTTTTCTTTGCGCTGCTAGCTTTGAAGATATGTTCTGATTGTGGTGAGAGTGGAGCAAGACTGTCTCCGTGGCGCAATGGGCTAGCGCGATTGGCTGTTAACCGAAAGGTTGGAGTTTCGAGCCCTCCCGGGTGTGGTGTGTTGCTTTTTTCTTTGCGGTAATAGCTTTGAAGATATGTTCTGATGGTGGTGAGAGTGGAGCAGGGATGTCTTCGTGGCGCAATTGGCTAGCGCGATCGGCTGTTATCCGAAAGGTTGGAGGTTTGAGCCCACCCGGTGGCGGTGCGGCGCTTTTTTTTCTTTGGGGTGATAGCTCTGAAGAAATGGTCTGACGGTGGTGAGAGTGGAGCACGACTGTCTCTGTGGCGCAATTGGCTAGCGCGATCGGCTGTTAACCGAAAGGTTGGAGGTTCCAGCCCACCCGGTGGTGGTGCGGCGCTTTTTTTTCTTAGGGCTGATAGCTTTGAAGATATGTTTTATTGTGGTGAGAGTGGAGCAGGACTGTCTCCGTGGCGCAATTGGCCAGCGCGATCGGCTGTTAACCGAAAAGTTGGAGGTTCGAGCCCTCCCGGGAGTGGTGTGTTCCTTTTTTCTTTGCGCTGATAGCTTTGAAGATGTGTTCTGATGGTGGTGAGAGTGGAGCACGACTGTCTCCGTGGCGCAATTGGCTAGCGCGATCGGCTGTTAACCGAAAGGTTGGAGGTTCGAGCCCACCCAGTGGTGGTGCGGCGCTTTTGTTTTTCGGGCTGATAGCTTTGAAGATATGTTCTGATGGTGGTGAGGGGGGAGCAAGACTGTCTCCGTGGCGCATTGTGCTAGCGCGATCGGCTGTTAACCGAAAGGTTGGAGTTTCTAGCTCTCCCGGGAGGGGTGTGTGGCTTTTTTTTGCGCTGATAGCTTTGAAGGTATGTTCTGACGGTGGTGAGAGTGGAGCACGACTGTCTCCGTGGCGCAATTGGTTAGCGCGATCGGCTGTTAACCGAAAGGTTGGAGGTTCGAGCCCTCCCGGTGGTGGTGCGGCGCTTTTTTTTTCTGTGGGCTGATAGCTTTGAAGATATGTTTTGATGGTGGTGAGAGTGGAGCAGAACTGTCTCCGTGGCGCAATTGGCTAGCGCGATCGGCTGTTAACCGAAAGATTGGAGGTTCGAGCCCACGCGGTGGTGGTGCAGCGCTTTTTCTTCTTTGGGCTGATAGCTTTGAAGGTATGTTCTGACGGTGGTGAGAGTGGAGCAGGACTGTCTCCGTGGCGCAATTGGCTAGCGCGATCGGCTGTTAACCGAAAAGTCGGAGGTTTGAGCCCACCCGGTGGTGGTGTGGCGCTTTTTTTCTTTGGGCTGATAGCCTTGAAGATATGTTCTGATGGTGGTGAGAGTGGAGCTGGACTGTCTCCGTGGCGCAATTGGCTTGCGCGATCGGCTGTTAACCGAAAGGTCGAGGGTTCAGCCCTCAACCTTTCCTACTACTTTTACTTTTACATAAGCTGGATTTATACGGTGTACGAGGTGTTGCTTTAGACTTGCTCGACTCATATCTAAGCGAAAGGAAACAATACGTGTGCATAAACAATTTTTCTTCGGTGACTAAACCAAATTCTCTTGGAGTGCCTCAGGGCAGTATTTTAGGTCCATTCCTGTTTAATTTGTATATAAATGATATTGTAAACATAGACCCTTCAGCAAAATTCGTTAGTTATGCGGACGATACAAGCGTATTTTTTGCACATAACGATACTGACCAGTTGATTCAAAAAGGAAATAATATATTAGAGAAGATATATAAGTGGGCATGTTCCAATGGACTATTAATAAATGCGGAAAAAACCAAAGCGGTTATATTTCGAGCAAAAGGCAAGCAGGTACAAGTAAGTTCTCCGCTCTATCTTAATAACAGTCTGATTGAAATAGTTGACAATGTCAAAACATTAGGTATCGTATTTTCAAACAACATGCTATGGGATGTACAAGTAGAGCAGGTGGCAACAAAAACGGCACGTGTACTTGGTATAATTTATCGCAACAATTATCTACTTCCATTAAAAACAATACTTATTATTTATCATTCCTTATTTATGTCCTATGTAAACTATTGCTTTATAGTATGGGGTGACACAACACAAACAAATATTGAGAAGCTTACTAGACTTCAAACTAGATTTCTGAAAATTATTGCTAAGAAAGAACCATATCAATCAGTTATGTACATGCAACAAAAATATAAACTAATCAGTTTTCAAAATCTTTACAGTTACAACATTTGTAGGACTATAAAAAAAGAGCTGAAGCAAAAAACTGTACTATCTGACTTAGCCAACCTGCAATCTTCGGAAAATAAATATGATACCCGTAAGCATAACCTCTGGTTAATACCACGATCACGCACAAAGTATGGTGACCAAATGGTACGCAGTGTTATTCCCAGAATGTTGAATTATTTAAGCAGCAATGACGTAAATATAGAAACCATGACCACAAAAAATATTGCATCTCTTTTCTTATAAATTGTATTATGATGAAATCTACCCTTTTGTATCCGTTTGACCTCTTATGTATTTTTCAACACATGTATACACAGCCTCTTCAAGATACTGATGTTTTGTTCTTCTATTCGTAGGAACTGTTGTATCCTGTTTACGTTCAGATTATGTAATTATTTTATTCCCAATAGCATGGGAATTTCTGTACATTATGCTTTTGTTCTCATTTGTATGCCACTGCTTGTGACCCATTTATTTTTAGGTAGCGGGAGCTAGTCAAGCTGTTTTAATGCAGCTTTTACTCCCGCCATCCTTCATGTTGTACCAGACATGAAAAATAAAGATTCAATTCAATTCAATTCACCCGGTGGTGGTGCGGCGCTTTTTTTCTTCGCGCTGATAGCTTTGAAGATATGTTCTGATGGTGGTGAGAGTAGAGCAAGACTGTCTCCGTGGCGCAATGGGCTAGTGCGATCGGCTGTTAACCAAAAGGTTGGAGTATCGAGCCCTCCCGGGAGTGGTGTGTTGCTTTTTTCTTTGCGCTGATAGCTCTGAAGATATGTTCTGATGGTGGTGAGAGTGGAGTAGGACTATCTCCGTGGCGCAATTGGCTAGCGCGATTTCGTTGTTAACCGAAAGGTTGGAGGTTTGAGCCCACCCGGTGGTGGTGCGGCGCTTTTTTTTCTTTGCGCTGATAGCTTTGAAGTTATGTTCTGATGGTGGTGAGAGTGGAGCAAGACTGTCTCCGTGGCGCAATGGGCTAGCGTGATCGGCTGTTAACCGAAAGGTTGGAGTTTTGAGCCCTCCCGGGAGTGGTGTGTTGCTTTTTTCTTTGCGGTAATAGCTTTGAAGATATGTTCTGATGGTGGTGAGAGTGGAGCAGGACTGTCTTCGTGGCGCAATTGGCTAGCGCGATCGGCTGTTAACCGAAAGGTTGGAGGTTCGAGCCCACCCGGTGTTGGTGCGGCGCTTTTTTTTCTTTGGTCTAGCTCTGAAGAAATGTTCTGACGGTGGTGAGAGTGGAGCAGGACTGTCCCCGTGGCGCAATTGGCTAGCGCGATCGGCTATTAACCGAAAAGTTGGAGGTTCCAGCCGTCCCGGGTGGGCTGTGTTGCTTTTTTTTATTGCGCTGATAGCTTTGAAGATATTTTCTGATGGTGGTGAGAGTGGAGCACGATTGTCTCCATGGCGCAATTGGCTAGCGCGATCGGCTGTTAACCGAAAGGTTGGAGGTTCGAGCCCACCTGGTGGTGGTGCGGCGCTTTTTTTTCTTAGGGCTGATAGCTTTGAAGATATGTTTTATTGTGGTGAGAGTGGAGCAGGACTGTCTCCGTGGCGCAATTGGCCAGCGCGATCGGCTGTTAACCGAAAAGTTGGAGGTTCGAGCCCTCCCGGGAGTGGTGTGTTGCTTTTTTCTTTGCGCTGATAGCTTTGAAGATGTGTTCTGATGGTGGTGAGAGTGGAGCACGACTGTCTCCGTGGCGCAATTGGCTAGCGCGATCGGCTGTTAACCGAAAGGTTGGAGGTTCGAGCCCACCCAGTGGTGGTGCGGCGCTTTTGTTTTTTTGGGCTGATAGCTTTGAAGATATGTTCTGATGGTGGTGAGAGGGGAGCAAGACTGTCTCCGTGGCGCATTGGGCTAGCGCGATCGGCTGTTAACCGAAAGGTTGGAGTTTCGAGCTCTCCCGGGAGGGGTGTGTGGCTTTTTTTCTTTGCGCTGATAGCTTTGAAGGTATGTTCTGACGGTGGTGAGAGTGGAGCACGACTGTCTCCGTGGCGCAATTGGTTAGCGCGATCGGCTGTTAACCGAAAGGTTGGAGGTTCGAGCCCTCCCGGTGGTGGTGCGGCGCGTTTTTTTCTGTGGGCTGATAGCTTTGAAGATATGTTCTGATGGTGGTGAGAGTGGAGCAGGACTGTCTCCGTGGCGCAATTGGCTAGCGCGATCGGCTGTTAACCGAAAGATTGGAGGTTCGAGCCCACGCGGTGGTGGTGCAGCGCTTTTTCTTCTTTGGGCTGATAGCTTTGAAGGTATGTTCTGACGGTGGTGAGAGTGGAGCAGGACTGTCTCCGTGGCGCAATTGGCTAGCGCGATCGGCTGTTAACCGAAAAGTCGGAGGTTTGAGCCCACCCGGTGGTGGTGTGGCGCTTTTTTTCTTTGGGCTGATAGCCTTGAAGATATGTTCTGATGGTGGTGAGAGTGGAGCTGGACTGTCTCCGTGGCGCAATTGGCTTGCGCGATCGGCTTTAACCGAAAGGTTGAGGGTTCAGCCCACCCGGTGGTGGTGCGGCGCTTTTTTTCTTCGCGCTGATAGCTTTGAAGATATGTTCTGATGGTGGTGAGAGTAGAGCAAGACTGTATCCGTGGCGCAATGGGCTAGTGCGATCGGCTGTTAACCAAAAGGTTGGAGTATCGAGCCCTCCCGGGAGTGGTGTGTTGCTTTTTTCTATGCGCTGATAGCTCTGAAGATATGTTCTGATGGTGGTGAGAGTGGAGTAGGACTATCTCCGTGGCGCAATTGGCTAGCGCGATTTCGTTGTTAACCGAAAGGTTGGAGGTTTGAGCCCACCCGGTTGTGGTGCGGCGCTTTTTTTTCTTTGCGCTGATAGCTTTGAAGTTATGTTCTGATGGTGGTGAGAGTGGAGCAAGACTGTCTCCGTGGCGCAATGGGCTAGCGTGATCGGCTGTTAACCGAAAGGTTGGAGTTTTGAGCCCTCCCGGGAGTGGTGTGTTGCTTTTTTCTTTGCGGTAATAGCTTTGAAGATATGTTCTGATGGTGGTGAGAGTGGAGCAGGACTGTCTTCGTGGCGCAATTGGCTAGCGCGATCGGCTGTTATCCGAAAGGTTGGAGGTTTGAGCCCACCCGGTGGTGGTGCGGCGCTTTTTTTTCTTTGGGGTGATAGCTCTGAAGAAATGGTCTGACTGTGGTGAGAGTGGACTGTCTCTGTGGCGCAATTGGCTAGCGCGATCGGCTGTTAACCAAAAGGTCGGAGGTTCGAGCCTACCGGGTGGTGGTGCGGCGCTTTTTTTTCTTTGGGCTGAAAGCTTTGAAGACATGTTATGATGGTGGTGAGAGTGGAGCAGGACTGTCTCCGTGGCGCAATAGGCTAGCGCGATCGGCTGTTAACCGAAAGGTTGGAGTTTCGAGCCCACCCGGTGGTGGTGCGGCGCTTTTTTTTCTTTGGACTGATAGCTTTGAAGATATGTTCTGATGGTGGTGAGAGTAGAGCATGACTGTCTCCGTGGCGAAATTGGCTAGCGCGATCGGCTGTTAACCGAAAGGTTGGACTTTCGAGCCCTCCCGGGAGAGGTGTGTTGCTTCTTTTCTTTGTGCTGATAGCTTGGAAGATATGTTCTGATGGTGGTGAGAGTGGAGCACGACTGTCTCCGTGGCGCAGTTCGCTAGCGCGATCGGCTGTTAACCGAAAGGTTGGAGGTTCGAGCCCACCCGGTGGTGGTGCGGCGCTTTTTTTTCTTTGTGCTGATAGCTTTGAAGATATGTTCTGATGGTGGTGAGAGTGAAGCAGGACTGTCTCCGTGGCGCAATTGGCTAGCGCGATTGGCTGTTAACCGAAAGGTTGGAGTTTCGAGCCCTCCCAGGAGTGGTGTGTTGCTTTTTTCTTTGCGCTGATAGCTCTGAAGATATGTTCTGATGGTGGTGAGAGTGGAGTAGGACTATCTCCGTGGCGCAATTGGCTAGCGCGATCGGCTGTTATCCGAAAGGTTGGAGGTTTGAGCCCACCCGGTGGTGGTGCGGCGCTTTTTTTTCTTTGGGGTGATAGCTCTGAGAAATGGTCTGACTGTGGTGAGAGTGGACTGTCTCTGTGGCGCAATTGGCTAGCGCGATCGGCTGTTAACCAAAAGGTCGGAGGTTCGAGCCTACCGGGTGGTGGTGCGGCGCTTTTTTTCTTTGGGCTGAAAGCTTTGAAGACACATTATGATGGTGGTGAGAGTGGAGCAGGACTGTCTCCGTGGCGCAATAGGCTAGCGCGATCGGCTGTTAACCGAAAGGTTGGAGTTTCGAGCCCACCCGGTGGTGGTGCGGCGCTTTTTTTTCTTTGGACTGATAGCTTTGAAGATATGTTCTGATGGTGGTGAGAGTGGAGCAGGACTGTCTCCGTGGCGCAATTGGCTAGCGCAATCGGCTGTTAACCGAATCGTCGGAGGTTCGAGCCCACCCGGTGGTGGTGTGGCGCTTTTTTTTCTTTGGGCTGATAGCTTTGAAGATATGTTCTGATGGTGGTGTGAGTGGAGCTGGACTGTCTCCGTGGCGCAATTGGCTTGCGCGATCGGCTGTGAACCGAAAAGTTGGAGGTTCGAGCCCACCCGGTGGTGGTGCGGCGCTTTTTTTTCTTTGCGCTGATAGCTTTCAAGATATGTTCTGATGGTGGTGAGAGTAGAGCAAGACTGTCTTCGTGGCGCAATGGGCTAGCACGATTGGCTGTTAACCGAAAGGTTGGAGTTTCCAGCCCTCCCGGGAGTGGTGTGTTGCTTTTTTCTTTGCGCTGATAGCTTTGAAGATATGTTCTGATGGTGGTGAGAGTGGTGCAGGACTATCTCCGTGGCGCAATTGGCTAGCGCAATTTCGTTGTTAACCGAAAGGTTGGAGGTTGGAGCCCACCCAGTGGTGGTGCGGCGCTTTTTTTTCTTTGCGCTGCTAGCTTTGAAGATATGTTCTGATTGTGGTGAGAGTGGAGCAAGACTGTCTCCATGGCGCAATGGGCTAGCGCGATTGGCTGTTAACCGAAAGGTTGGAGTTTCGAGCCCTCCCGGGTGTGGTGTGTTGCTTTTTTCTTTGCGGTAATAGCTTTGAAGATATGTTCTGATGGTGGTGAGAGTGGAGCAGGACTGTCTTCGTGGCGCAATTGGCTAGCGCGATCGGCTGTTATCCGAAAGGTTGGAGGTTTGAGCCCACCCGGTGGTGGTGCGGCGCTTTTTTTTCTTTGGGGTGATAGCTCTGACGAAATGGCCTGACGGTGGTGAGAGTGGAGCAGGACTGTCTCCGTGGCGCAATGGGCTAGCGCGATCGGCTGTTAACCGAAAGGTTGGAGGTTCGAGCCCACCCGGTGTTGGTGCGGCGCTTTTTTTTCTTTGGTCTAGCTCTGAAGAAATGTTCTGACGGTGGTGAGAGTGGAGCAGGACTGTCCCCGTGGCGCAATTGGCTAGCACGATCGGCTATTAACCGAAAAGTTGGAGGTTCCAGCCATCCCGGGTGGGCTGTGTTGCTTTTTTTATTGCGCTGATAGCTTTGAAGATATTTTCTGATGGTGGTGAGAGTGGAGCACGATTGTCTCCATGGCGCAATTGGCTAGCGCGATCGGCTGTTAACCGAAAGGTTGGAGGTTCGAGCCCACCCGGTGGTGGTTCGGCGCTTTTTTTTCTTAGGGCTGATAGCTTTGAAGATATGTTTTATTGTGGTGAGAGTGGAGCAGGACTGTCTCCGTGGCGCAATTGGCCAGCGCGATCGGCTGTTAACCGAAAAGTTGGAGGTTCGAGCCCTCCCGGGAGTGGTGTGTTGCTTTTTTCTTTGCGCTGATAGCTTTGAAGATGTGTTCTGATGGTGGTGAGAGTGGAGCACGACTGTCTCCGTGGCGCAATTGGCTAGCGCGATCGGCTGTTAACCGAAAGGTTGGAGGTTCGAGCCCACCCAGTGGTGGAGCGGCGCTTTTGTTTTTTTTGGGCTGATAGCTTTGAAGATATGTTCTGATGGTGGTGAGAGGGGAGCAAGACTGTCTCCGTGGCGCAATTGGCTAGCGCGATCGGCTGTTAACCGAAAGATTGGAGGTTCGAGCCAACGCGGTGGTGGTGCAGCGCTTTTTCTTCTTTGGGCTGATAGCTTTGAAGGTATGTTCTGACGGTGGTGAGAGTGGAGCAGGACTGTCTCCGTGGCGCAATTGGCTAGCGCGATCGGCTGTTAACCGAAAAGTCGGAGGTTTGAGCCCACCCGGTGGTGGTGTGGCGCTTTTTTTTCTTTGGGCTGATAGCCTTGAAGATATGTTCTGATGGTGGTGAGAGTGGAGCTGGACTGTCTCCGTGGCGCAATTGGCTTGCGCGATCGGCTGTTAACCGAAAGGTTGAGGGTTCAGCCCACCCGGTGGTGGTGTGGCGCTTTTTTTCTTCGCGCTGATAGCTTTGAAGATATGTTCTGATGGTGGTGAGAGTAGAGCAAGACTGTCTCCGTGGCGCATAGGCTAGTGCGATCGGCTGTTAACCAAAAGGTTGGAGTATCGAGCCCTCCCGGGAGTGGTGTGTTGCTTTTTTCTTTGCGCTGATAGCTCTGAAGATATGTTCTGATGGTGGTGAGAGTGGAGTAGGACTATCTCCGTGGCGCAATTGGCTAGCGCGATTTCGTTGTTAACCGAAAGTTGGAGGTTTGAGCTCACCCGGTGGTGGTGCGGCGCTTTTTTTTCTTTCCGCTGATAGCTTTGAAGATATGTTCTGATGGTGGTGAGAGTGGAGCAAGACTGTCTCCGTGGCGCAATGGGCTAGCGCGATCGGCTGTTAACCGAAAGGTTGGAGTTTCGAGCCCTCCCGGGAGTGGTGTGTTGCTTTTTTCTTTGTGGTAATAGCTTTGAAGATATGTTCTGATGGTGGTGAAGAGTGGAGCAGGACTGTCTTCGTGGCGCAATTGGCTAGCGCAATCGGCTGTTATCCGAAAGGTTGGAGGTTTGAGCCCACCCAGTGGTGGTGCGGCGCTTTTTTTTCTTTGGGGTGATAGCTCTGAAGAAATGGTCTGACGGTGGTGAGAGTGGACTGTCTCTCTAGCGCAATTGGCTAGCGCAATCGCCTGTTAACCGAAAAGTCGGAGGTTTGAGCCCACCCGGTGGTGGTGTGGCGCTTTTTTTTTCTTTGGGCTGCTAGCCTTGAAGATATGTTCTGATGGTGGTGAGAGTGGAGCTGGACTGTCTCCGTGGGGCAACTGGCTTGCGCGATCGACTGTTAACCGAAAGGTTGAGGGTTCAGCCCACCCGGTGGTGGTGCGGCGCTTTTTTTTCTTCGCGCTGATAGCTTTGAAGATATGTTCTGATGGTGGTGAGAGTAGAGCAAGACTGTCTCCGTGGCGCAATGGGCTAGTGCGATTGGCTGTTAACCGAAAGGTTGGAGTTTCGAGCCCTCCCGGGAGTGGTGTGTTGCTTTTTTCTTTGCGCTGATAGCTTTGAAGATATGTTCTGATGGTGGTGAGAGTGGAGTAGGACTATCTCCGTGGCGCAATTGGCCAGCGCGATTTCGTTGTTAACCGAAAGGTTGGAGATTTGAGCCCACCCGGTGGTGGTGCGGCGCTTTTTTTTCTTTGCGCTGATAGCTTTGAAGTTATGTTCTGATGGTGGTGAGAGTGGAGCAAGACTGTCTCCGTGGCGCAATGGGCTAGCGTGATCGGCTGTTAACCGAAAGGTTGGAGTTTCGAGCCCTCCCGGGAGTGGTGTGTTGCTTTTTTCTTTGCGGTAATAGCTTTGAAGATATGTTCTGATGGTGGTGAGAGTGGAGCAGGACTGTCTTCGTGGCGCAATTGGCTAGCGCGATCGGCTGTTATCCGAAAGGTTGGAGGTTTGAGCCCACCCGGTGGTGGTGCGGTGCTTTTTTTTCTTTGGGGTGATAGCTCTGAAGAAATGGTGTGACTGTGGTGAGAGTGGACTGTCTCTGTGGCGCAATTGGCTAGCGCGATCGGCTGTTAACCAAAAGGTCGGAGGTTCGAGCCTACCGGGTGATGGTGCGGCGCTTTTTTTCTTTGGGCTGAAAGCTTTGAAGACATGTTATGATGGTGGTGAGAGTGGAGCAGGACTGTCTCCGTGGCGCAATAGGCTAGCGCGATCGGCTGTTAACCGAAAGGTTGGAGTTTCGAGCCCACCCAGTGGTGGTGCGGCGCTTTTTTTTCTTTGGACTGATAGCTTTGAAGATATGTTCTGATGGTGGTGAGAGTAGAGCATGACTGTCTCCGTGGCGCAATTGGCTAGCGCGATCGGCTGTTAACCGAAAGGTTGGACTTTCGAGCCCTCCCGGGAGAGGTGTGTTGCTTCTTTTCTTTGCGCTGATAGCTTGGAAGATATGTTCTGATGGTGGTGAGAGTGGAGCACGACTGTCTCCGTGGCGCAGTTCGCTAGCGCGATCGGCTGTTAACCGAAAGGTTGGAGGTTCGAGCCCACCCGGTGGTGGTGCGGCGCTTTTTTTTCTTTGTGCTGATAGCTTTGAAGATATGTTCTGATGGTGGTGAGAGTGGAGCAGGACTGTCTCCGTGGCGCAATTGGCTAGCGCAATCGGCTGTTAACCGAATCGTTGGAGGTTCGAGCCCACCCGGTGGTGGTGTGGCGCTTTTTTTTCTTTGGGCTGATAGCTTTGAAGATATGTTCTGATGGTGGTGTGAGTGGAGCTGGACTGTCTCCGTGGCGCAATTGGCTTGCGCGATCTGCTGTGAACCGAAAAGTTGGAGGTTCGAGCCCACCCGGTGGTGGTGCGGCGCTTTTTTTTCTTTGCGCTGATAGCTTTCAAGATATGTTCTGATGGTGGTGAGAGTAGAGCAAGACTGTCTTCGTGGCGCAATGGGCTAGTATGATTGGCTGTTAACCGAAAGGTTGGAGTTTCGAGCCCTCCCGGGAGTGGTGTGTTGCTTTTTTCTTTGCGCTGATAGCTTTGAAGATATGTTCTGATGGTGGTGAGAGTGGTGCAGGACTATCTCCGTGGCGCAATTGGCTAGCGCGATTTCGTTGTTAACCGAAAGGTTGGAGGTTGGAGCCCACCCAGTGGTGGTGCGGCGCTTTTTTTTCTTTGCGCTGCTAGCTTTGAAGATATGTTCTGATTGTGGTGAGAGTGGAGCAAGACTGTCTCCGTGGCGCAATGGGCTAGCGCGATTGGCTGTTAACCGAAAGGTTGGAGTTTCGAGCCCTCCCGGGTGTGGTGTGTTGCTTTTTTCTTTGCGGTAATAGCTTTGAAGATATGTTCTGATGGTGGTGAGAGCGGAGCAGGACTGTCTTCGTGGCGCAATTGGCTAGCGCGATCGGCTGTTATCCGAAAGGTTGGAGGTTTGAGCCCACCCGGTGGCGGTGCGGCGCTTTTTTTTCTTTGGGGTGATAGCTCTGAAGAAATGGTCTGACGGTGGTGAGAGTGGAGCACGACTGTCTCTGTGGCGCAATTGGCTAGCGCGATCGGCTGTTAACCGAAAGGTTGGAGGTTCGAGCCCACCCGGTGTTGGTGCGGCGCTTTTTTTTCTTTGGTCTAGCTCTGAAGAAATGTTCTGACGGTGGTGAGAGTGGAGCAGGACTGTCCCCGTGGCGCAATTGGCTAGCGCGATCGGCTGTTAACCGAAAGGTTGGAGGTTCGAGCCCACCCGGTGGTGGTGCGGCGCTTTTTTTTCTTAGGGCTGATAGCTTTGAAGATATGTTTTATTGTGGTGAGAGTGGAGCAGGACTGTCTCCGTGGCGCAATTGGCCAGCGCGATCGGCTGTTAACCGAAAAGTTGGAGGTTCGAGCCCTCCCGGGAGTGGTGTGTTGCTTTTTTCTTTGCGCTGATAGCTTTGAAGATGTGTTCTGATGGTGGTGAGAGTGGAGCACGACTGTCTCCGTGGCACAATTGGCTAGCGCGATCGGCTGTTAACCGAAAGGTTGGAGGTTCGAGCCCACCCAGTGGTGGTGCGGCGCTTTTGTTTTTTGGGCTGATAGCTTTGAAGATATGTTCTGATGGTGGTGAGAGGGGAGCAAGACTGTCTCCGTGGCGCATTGGGCTAGCGCGATCGGCTGTTAACCGAAAGGTTGGAGTTTCTAGCTCTCCCGGGAGGGGTGTGTGGCTTTATTTTGCGCTGATAGCTTTGAAGGTATGTTCTGACGGTGGTGAGAGTGGAGCACGACTGTCTCCGTGGCGCAATTGGTTAGCGCGATCGGCTGTTAACCGAAAGGTTGGAGTTTCGAGCCCTCCCGGTGGTGGTGCGGCGCTTTTTTTTTCTGTGGGCTGATAGCTTTGAAGATATGTTCTGATGGTGGTGAGAGTGGAGCAGAACTGTCTCCGTGGCGCAATTGGCTAGCGCGATCGGCTGTTAACCGAAAGATTGGAGGTTCGAGCCCACGCGGTGGTGGTGCAGCGCTTTTTCTTCTTTGGGCTGATAGCTTTGAAGGTATGTTCTGACGGTGGTGAGAGTGGAGCAGGACTGTCTCCGTGGCGCAATTGGCTAGCGCGATCGGCTGTTAACCGAAAAGTCGGAGGTTTGAGCCCACCCGGTGGTGGTGTGGCGCTTTTTTTCTTTGGGCTGATAGCCTTGAAGATATGTTCTGATGGTGGTGAGAGTGGAGCTGGACTGTCTCCGTGGCGCAATTGGCTTGCGCCATCGGCTGTTAACCGAAAGGTTGAGGGTTCAGCCCTCAACCTTTCCTACTACTTTTACTTTTACATAAGCTGGATTTATACGGTGTACGAGGTGTTGCTTTAGACTTGCTCGACTCATATCTAAGCGAAAGGAAACAATACGTGTGCATAAACAATTTTTCTTCGGTGACTAAACCAAATTCTCTGGAGTGCCTCAGGGCAGTATTTTAGGTCCATTCCTGTTTAATTTGTATATAAATGATATTGTAAACATAGACCCTTCAGCAAAATTCGTTATTTATGCGGACGATACAAGCGTATTTTTTGCACATAACGATACTGACCAGTTGATTCAAAAAGGAAATAATATATTAGAGAAGATATATAAGTGGGCATGTTCCAATGGACTATTAATAAATGCGGAAAAAACCAAAGCGGTTATATTTCGAGCAAAAGGCAAGCAGGAACAAGTAAGTTCTCCGCTCTATCTTAATAACAGTCTGATTGAAATAGTTGACAATGTCAAAACATTAGGTATCGTATTTTCAAACAACATGCTATGGGATGCACAAGTAGAGCAGGTGGCAACAAAAACGGCACGTGTACTTGGTATAATTTATCGCAACAATTATCTACTTCCAATAAAAACAATACTTATTATTTATCATTCCTTATTTATGTCCTATGTAAACTATTGCTTTATAGTATGGGGTGACACAACACAAACAAATATTGAGAAGCTTACTAGACTTCAAACTAGATTTCTGAAAATTATTGCTAAGAAAGAACCATATCAATCAGTTATGTACATGCAACAAAAATATAAACTAATCAGTTTTCAAAATCTTTACAGTTACAACATTTGTAGGACTATAAAAAAAGAGCTGAAGCAAAAAACTGTACTATCTGACTTAGCCAACCTGCAATCTTCGGAAAATAAATATGATACCCGTAAGCATAACCTCTGGTTAATACCACGATCACGCACAAAGTATGGTGACCAAATGGTACGCAGTGTTATTCCCAGAATGTTGAATTATTTAAGCAGCAATGACGTAAATATAGAAACCATGACCACAAAAAATATTGCATCTCTTTTCTTATAAATTGTATTATGATGAAATCTACCCTTTTGTATCCGTTTGACCTCTTATGTATTTTTCAACACATGTATACACAGCCTCTTCAAGATACTGATGTTTTGTTCTTCTATTCGTAGGAACTGTTGTATCCTGTTTACGTTCAGATTATGTAATTATTTTATTCCCAATAGCATGGGAATTTCTGTACATTATGCTTTTGTTCTCATTTGTATGCCACTGCTTGTGACCCATTTATTTTTAGGTAGCGGGAGCTAGTCAAGCTGTTTTAATGCAGCTTTTACTCCCGCCATCCTTCATGTTGTACCAGACATAAAAAATAAAGATTCAATTCAATTCAATTCACCCGGTGGTGGTGCGGCGCTTTTTTTCTTCGCGCTGATAGCTTTGAAGATATGTTCTGATGGTGGTGAGAGTAGAGCAAGACTGTCTCCGTGGCGCAATGGGCTAGTGCGATCGGCTGTTAACCAAAAGGTTGGAGTATCGAGCCCTCCCGGGAGTGGTGTGTCGCTTTTTTCTTTGCGCTGATAGCTCTGAAGATATGTTCTGATGGTGGTGAGAGTGGAGTAGGACTATCTCCGTGGCGCAATTGGCTAGCGCGATTTCGTTGTTAACCGAAAGGTTGGAGGTTTGAGCCCACCCGGTGGTGGTGCGGCGCTTTTTTTTCTTTGCGCTGATAGCTTTGAAGTTACGTTCTGATGGTGGTGAGAGTGGAGCAAGACTGTCTCCGTGGCGCAATGGGCTAGCGTGATCGGCTGTTAACCGAAAGGTTGGAGTTTTGAGCCCTCCCGGGAGTGGTGTGTTGCTTTTTTCTTTGCGGTAATAGCTTTGAAGATATGTTCTGATGGTGGTGAGAGTGGAGCAGGACTGTCTTCGTGGCGCAATTGGCTAGCGCGATCGGCTGTTAACCGAAAGGTTGGAGGTTCGAGCCCACCCGGTGTTGGTGCGGCGCTTTTTTTTCTTTGGTCTAGCTCTGAAGAAATGTTCTGACGGTGGTGAGAGTGGAGCAGGACTGTCCCCGTGGCGCAATTGGCTAGCGCGATCGGCTATTAACCGAAAAGTTGGAGGTTCCAGCCGTCCCGGGTGGGCTGTGTTGCTTTTTTTATTGCGCTGATAGCTTTGAAGATATTTTCTGATGGTGGTGAGAGTGGAGCACGATTGTCTCCATGGCGCAATTGGCTAGCGCGATCGGCTGTTAACCGAAAGGTTGGAGGTTCGAGCCCACCCGGTGGTGGTGCGGCGCTTTTTTTTCTTAGGGCTGATAGCTTTGAAGATATGTTTTATTGTGGTGAGAGTGGAGCAGGACTGTCTCCGTGGCGCAATCGGCCAGCGCGATCGGCTGTTAACCGAAAAGTTGGAGGTTCGAGCCCTCCCGGGAGTGGTGTGTTGCTTTTTTCTTTCCGCTGATAGCTTTGAAGATGTGTTCTGATGGTGGTGAGAGTGGAGCACGACTGTCTCCGTGGCGCAATTGGCTAGCGCGATCGGCTGTTAACCGAAAGGTTGGAGGTTCGAGCCCACCCAGTGGTGGTGCGGCGCTTTTGTTTTTTTGGGCTGATAGCTTTGAAGATATGTTCTGATGGTGGTGAGAGGGGAGCAAGACTGTCTCCGTGGCGCATTGGGCTAGCGCGATCGGCTGTTAACCGAAAGGTTGGAGTTTCGAGCTCTCCCGGGAGGGGTGTGTGGCTTTTTTTCTTTGCGCTGATAGCTTTGAAGGTATGTTCTGACGGTGGTGAGAGTGGAGCACGACTGTCTCCGTGGCGCAATTGGTTAGCGCGATCGGCTGTTAACCGAAAGGTTGGAGGTTCGAGCCCTCCCGGTGGTGGTGCGGCGCTTTTTTTTCTGTGGGCTGATAGCTTTGAAGATATGTTCTGATGGTGGTGAGAGTGGAGCAGGACTGTCTCCGTGGCGCAATTGGCTAGCGCGATCGGCTGTTAACCGAAAGATTGGAGGTTCGAGCCCACGCGGTGGTGGTGCAGCGCTTTTTCTTCTTTGGGCTGATAGCTTTGAAGGTATGTTCTGACGGTGGTGAGAGTGGAGCAGGACTGTCTCCGTGGCGCAATTGGCTAGCGCGATCGGCTGTTAACCGAAAAGTCGGAGGTTTGAGCCCACCCGGTGGTGGTGTGGCGCTTTTTTTCTTTGGGCTGATAGCCTTGAAGATATGTTCTGATGGTGGTGAGAGTGGAGCTGGACTGTCTCCGTGGCGCAATTGGCTTGCGCGATCGGCTGTTAACCGAAAGGTTGAGGGTTCAGCCCACCCGGTGGTGGTGCGGCGCTTTTTTTCTTCGCGCTGATAGCTTTGAAGATATGTTCTGATGGTGGTGAGAGTAGAGCAAGAATTTCTCCGTGGCGCAATGGGCTAGTGCGATCGGCTGTTAACCAAAAGGTTGGAGTATCGAGCCCTCCCGGGAGTGGTGTGTTGCTTTTTTCTATGCGCTGATAGCTCTGAAGATATGTTCTGATGGTGGTGAGAGTGGAGTAGGACTATCTCCGTGGCGCAATTGGCTAGCGCGATTTCGTTGTTAACCGAAAGGTTGGAGGTTTGAGCCCACCCGGTGGTGGTGCGGCGCTTTTTTTTCTTTGCGCTGATAGCTTTGAAGTTATGTTCTGATGGTGGTGAGAGTGGAGCAAGACTGTCTCCGTGGCGCAATGGGCTAGCGTGATCGGCTGTTAACCGAAAGGTTGGAGTTTTGAGCCCTCCCGGGAGTGGTGTGTTGCTTTTTTCTTTGCGGTAATAGCTTTGAAGATATGTTCTGATGGTGGTGAGAGTGGAGCAGGACTGTCTTCGTGGCGCAATTGGCTAGCGCGATCGGCTGTTATCCGAAAGGTTGGAGGTTTGAGCCCACCCGGTGGTGGTGCGGCGCTTTTTTTTTCTTTGGGGTGATAGCTCTGAAGAAATGGTCTGACTGTGGTGAGAGTGGACTGTCTCTGTGGCGCAATTGGCTAGCGCGATCGGCTGTTAACCAAAAGGTCGGAGGTTCGAGCCTACCGGGTGGTGGTGCGGCGCTTTTTTTCTTTGGGCTGAAAGATTTGAAGACATGTTATGATGGTGGTGAGAGTGGAGCAGGACTGTCTCCGTGGCGCAATAGGCTAGCGCGATCGGCTGTTAACCGAAAGGTTGGAGGTTCGAGCCCACCCGGTGGTGGTGCGGCGCTTTTTTTTCTTTGTGCTGATAGCTTTGAAGATATGTTCTGATGGTGGTGAGAGTGAAGCAGGACTGTCTTCGTGGCGCAATTGGCTAGCGCGATTGGCTGTTAACCGAAAGGTTGGAGTTTCGAGCCCTCCCAGGAGTGGTGTGTTGCTTTTTTCTTTGCGCTGATAGCTCTGAAGATATGTTCTGATGGTGGTGAGAGTGGAGTAGGACTATCTCCGTGGCGCAATTGGCTAGCGCGATTTCGTTGTTAACCGAAAGGTTGGAGGTTTGAGCCCACCCGGTGGTGGTGCGGCGCTTTTTTTTCTTTGCGCTGATAGCTTTGAAGATATGTTCTGATGGTGGTGAGAGTGGAGCAGGACTGTCTTCGTGGCGCAAATGGCTAGCGCGATCGGCTGTTATCCGAAAGGTTGGAGGTTTGAGCCCACCCGGTGGTGGTGCGGCGCTTTTTTTTCTTTGGGGTGATAGCTCTGAAGAAATGGTCTGACTGTGGTGAGAGTGGACTGTCTCTGTGGCGCAATTGGCTAGCGCGATCGGCTGTTAACCAAAAGGTCGGAGGTTCGAGCCTACCGGGTGGTGGTGCGGCGCTTTTTTTCTTTGGGCTGAAAGCTTTGAAGACATGTTATGATGGTGGTGAGAGTGGAGCAGGACTGTCTCCGTGGCGCAATAGGCTAGCGCGATCGGCTGTTAACCGAAAGGTTGGAGTTTCGAGCCCACCCGGTGGTGGTGCGGCGCTTTTTTTTCTTTGGACTGATAGCTTTGAAGATATGTTCTGATGGTGGTGAGAGTGGAGCAGGACTGTCTCCGTGGCGCAATTGGCTAGCGCAATCGGCTGTTAACCGAATCGTCGGAGGTTCGAGCCCACCCGGTGGTGGTGTGGCGCTTTTTTTTCTTTGGGCTGATAGCTTTGAAGATATGTTCTGATGGTGGTGTGAGTGGAGCTGGACTGTCTCCGTGGCGCAATTGGCTTGCGCGATCGGCTGTGAACCGAAAAGTTGGAGGTTCGAGCCCACCCGGTGGTGGTGCGGCGCTTTTTTTTCTTTGCGCTGATAGCTTTCAAGATATGTTCTGATGGTGGTGAGAGTAGAGCAAGACTGTCTTCGTGGCGCAATGGGCTAGCACGATTGGCTGTTAACCGAAAGGTTGGAGTTTCGAGCCCTCCCGGGAGTGGTGTGTTGCTTTTTTCTTTGCGCTGATAGCTTTGAAGATATGTTCTGATGGTGGTGAGAGTGGTGCAGGACTATCTCCGTGGCGCAATTGGCTAGCGCAATTTCGTTGTTAACCGAAAGGTTGGAGGTTGGAGCCCACCCAGTGGTGGTGCGGCGCTTTTTTTTCTTTGCGCTGCTAGCTTTGAAGATATGTTCTGATTGTGGTGAGAGTGGAGCAAGACTGTCTCCATGGCGCAATGGGCTAGCGCGATTGGGTGTTAACCGAAAGGTTGGAGTTTCGAGCCCTCCCGGGTGTGGTGTGTTGCTTTTTTCTTTGCGGTAATAGCTTTGAAGATATGTTCTGATGGTGGTGAGAGTGGAGCAGGACTGTCTTCGTGGCGCAATTGGCTAGCGCGATCGGCTGTTATCCGAAAGGTTGGAGGTTTGAGCCCACCCGGTGGTGGTGCGGCGCTTTTTTTTCTTTGGGGTGATAGCTCTGACGAAATGGCCTGACGGTGGTGAGAGTGGAGCAGGACTGTCTCCGTGGCGCAATGGGCTAGCGCGATCGGCTGTTAACCGAAAGGTTGGAGGTTCGAGCCCACCCGGTGTTGGTGCGGCGCTTTTTTTTCTTTGATCTAGCTCTGAATAAATGTTCTACGGTGGTGAGAGTGGAGCAGGACTGTCCCCGTGGCGCAATTGGCTAGCACGATCGGCTATTAACCGAAAAGTTGGAGGTTCCAGCCGTCCCGGGTGGGCTGTGTTGCTTTTTTTATTGCGCTGATAGCTTTGAAGATATTTTCTGATGGTGGTGAGAGTGGAGCACGATTGTCTCCATGGCGCAATTGGCTAGCGCGATCGGCTGTTAACCGAAAGGTTGGAGGTTCGAGCCCACCCGGTGGTGGTTCGGCGCTTTTTTTTTCTTAGGGCTGATAGCTTTGAAGATATTTTTATTGTGGTGAGAGTGGAGCAGGACTGTCTCCGTGGCGCAATTGGCCAGCGCGATCGGCTGTTAACCGAAAAGTTGGAGGTTCGAGCCCTCCCGGGAGTGGTGTGTTGCTTTTTTCTTTGCGCTGATAGCTTTGAAGATGTGCTCTGATGGTGGTGAGAGTGGAGCACGACTGTCTCCGTGGCGCAATTGGCTAGCGCGATCGGCTGTTAACCGAAAGGTTGGAGGTTCGAGCCCACCCAGTGGTGGTGCGGCGCTTTTGTTTTTTTTGGGCTGATAGCTTTGAAGATATGTTCTGATGGTGGTGAGAGGGGAGCAAGACTGTCTCCGTGGCGCATTGGGCTAGCGCGATCGGCTGTTAACCGAAAGGTTGGAGTTTCGAGCTCCCCCGGGAGGGGTGTGTGGCTTTTTTTCTTTGCGCTGATAGCTTTGAAGTATGTTCTGACGGTGGTGAGAGTGGAGCACGACTGTCTCCGTGGCGGAATTGGTTAGCGCGATCGGCTGTTAACCGAAAGGTTGAGGGTTCAGCCAACCCGGTGGTGGTGCGGCGCTTTTTTTCTTCGCGCTGATAGCTTTGAAGATATGTTCTGATGGTGGTGAGAGTAGAGCAAGACTGTCTCCGTGGCGCAATGGGCTAGTGCGATCGGCTGTTAACCAAAAGGTTGGAGTATCGAGCCCTCCCGGGAGTGGTGTGTTGCTTTTTTCTATGCGCTGATAGCTCTGAAGATATGTTCTGATGGTGGTGAGAGTGGAGTAGGACTATCTCCGTGGCGCAATTGGCTAGCGCGATTTCGTTGTTAACCGAAAGGTTGGAGGTTTGAGCCCACCCGGTGGTGGTGCGGCGCTTTTTTTTCTTTGCGCTGATAGCTTTGAAGTTATGTTCTGATGGTGGGGAGAGTGGAGCAAGACTGTCTCCGTGGCGCAATGGGCTAGCGTGATCGGCTGTTAACCGAAAGGTTGGAGTTTTGAGCCCTCCCGGGAGTGGTGTGTTGCTTTTTTCTTTGCGGTAATAGCTTTGAAGATATGTTCTGATGGTGGTGAGAGTGGAGCAGGACTGTCTTCGTGGCGCAATTGGCTAGCGCGATCGGCTGTTATCCGAAAGGTTGGAGGTTTGAGCCCACCCGGTGGTGGTGCGGCGCTTTTTTTTCTTTGGGGTGATAGCTCTGAAGAAATGGTCTGACTGTGGTGAGAGTGGACTGTCTCTGTGGCGCAATTGGCTAGCGCGATCGGCTGTTAACCAAAAGGTCGGAGGTTCGAGCCTACCGGGTGGTGGTGCGGCGCTTTTTTTCTTTGGGCTGAAAGCTTTGAAGACATGTTATGATGGTGGTGAGAGTGGAGCAGGACTGTCTCCGTGGCGCAATAGGCTAGCGCGATCGGCTGTTAACCGAAAGGTTGGAGTTTCGAGCCCACCCGGTGGTGGTGCGGCGCTTTTTTTTCTTTGGACTGATAGCTTTGAAGATATGTTCTGATGGTGGCGAGAGTAGAGCATGACTGTCTCCGTGGCGACATTGGCTAGCGCGATCGGCTGTTAACCGAAAGGTTGGACTTTCGAGCCCTCCCGGGAGAGGTGTGTTGCTTGTTTTCTTTGCGCTGATAGCTTGGAAGATATGTTCTGATGGTGGTGAGACTGGAGCACGACTGTCTCCGTGGCGCAGTTCGCTAGCGCGATCGGCTGTTAACGGAAAGGTTGGAGGTTCGAGCCCACCCGGTGGTGGTGCGGCGCTTTTTTTTCTTTGTGCTGATAGCTTTGAAGATATGTTCTGATGGTGGTGAGAGTGAAGCAGGACTGTCTCCGTGGCGCAATTGGCTAGCGCGATTGGCTGTTAACCGAAAGGTTGGAGTTTCGAGCCCTCCCAGGAGTGGTGTGTTGCTTTTTTCTTTGCGCTGATAGCTCTGAAGATATGTTCTGATGGTGGTGAGAGTGGAGTAGGACTATCTCCGTGGCGCAATTGGCTAGCGCGATTTCGTTGTTAACCGAAAGGTTGGAGGTTTGAGCCCACCCGGTGGTGGTGCGGCGCTTTTTTTTCTTTGCGCTGATAGCTTTGAAGATATGTTCTGATGGTGGTGAGAGTGGAGCAGGACTGTCTTCGTGGCGCAATTGGCTAGCGCGATCGGCTGTTATCCGAAAGGTTGGAGGTTTGAGCCCACCCGGAGGTGGTGCGGCGCTTTTTTTTCTTTGGGGTGATAGCTCTGAAGAAATGGTCTGACTGTGGTGAGAGTGGACTGTCTCTGTGGCGCAATTGGCTAGCGCGATCGGCTGTTAACCAAAAGGTCGGAGGTTCGAGCCTACCGGGTGGTGGTGCGGCGCTTTTTTTCTTTGGGCTGAAAGCTTTGAAGACATGTTATGATGGTGGTGAGAGTGGAGCAGGACTGTCTCCGTGGCGCAATAGGCTAGCGCGATCGGCTGTTAACTGAAAGGTTGGAGTTTCGAGCCCACCCGGTGGTGGTGCGGCGCTTTTTTTTCTTTGGACTGATAGCTTTGAAGATATGTTCTGATGGTGGTGAGAGTGGAGCAGGACTGTCTCCGTGGCGCAATCGGCTAGCGCAATCGGCTGTTAACCGAATCGTCGGAGGTTCGAGCCCAACCGGTGGTGGTGTGGCGCTTTTTTTTCTTTGGGCTGATAGCTTTGAAGATATGTTCTGATGGTGGTGTGAGTGGAGCTGGACTGTCTCCGTGGCGCAATTGGCTTGCGCGATCGGCTGTGAACCGAAAAGTTGAGGTTCGAGCCCACCCGGTGGTGGTGCGGCGCTTTTTTTTCTTTGCGCTGATAGCTTTCAAGATATGTTCTGATGGTGGTGAGAGTAGAGCAAGACTGTCTTCGTGGCGCAATGGGCTAGCACGATTGGCTGTTAACCAAAAGGTTGGAGTTTCGAGCCCTCCCGGGAGTGGTGTGTTGCTTTTTTCTTTGCGCTGATAGCTTTGAAGTTATGTTCTGATGGTGGTGAGAGTGGTGCAGGACTATCTCCGTGGCGCAATTGGCTAGCGCGATTTCATTGTTAACCGAAAGGTTGGAGGTTGGAGCCCACCCAGTGGTGGTGCGGCGCTTTTTTTTCTTTGCGCTGCTAGCTTTGAAGATATGTTCTGATTGTGGTGAGAGTGGAGCAAGACTGTCTCCATGGCGCAATGGGCTAGCGCGATTGGCTGTTAACCGAAAGGTTGGAGTTTCGAGGCCTCCCGGGTGTGGTGTGTTGCTTTTTTCTTAGCGGTAATAGCTTTGAAGATATGTTCTGATGGTGGTGAGAGTGGAGCAGGACTGTCTTCGTGGCGCAATTGGCTAGCGCGATCGGCTGTTATCCGAAAGGTTGGAGGTTTGAGCCCACCCTGTGGTGGTGCGGCGCTTTTTTTTCTTTGGGGTGATAGCTCTGAAGAAATGGTCTGACGGTGGTGAGAGTGGAGCACGACTGTCTCTGTGGCGCAATTGGCTAGCGCGATCGGCTGTTAACCGAAAGGTTGGAGGTTCGAGCCCACCCGGTGTTGGTGCGGCGCTTTTTTTTCTTTGGTCTAGCTCTGAAGAAATGTTCTGACGGTGGTGAGAGTGGAGCAGGACTGTCCCCGTGGCGCAATTGGCTAGCGCGATCGGCTAATTACCGAAAAGTTGGAGGTTCCAGCCGTCCCGGGTGGGCTGTGTTGCTTTTTTTATTGCGCTGATAGCTTTGAAGATATTTTCTGATGGTGGTGAGAGTGGAGCACGATTGTCTCCATGGCGCAATTGGCTAGCGCGATCGGCTGTTAACCGAAAGGTTGGAGGTTCGAGCCCACCCGGTGGTGGTTCGGCGCTTTTTTTTCTTAGGGCTGATAGCTTTGAAGATATGTTTTTTTGTGGTGAGAGTGGAGCAGGACTGTCTCCGTGGCGCAATTGGCCAGCGCGATCGGCTGTTAACCGAAAAGTTGGAGGTTCGAGCCCTCCCAGGAGTGGTGTGTTGCTTTTTTCTTTGCGCTGATAGCTTTGAAGATGTGTTCTGATGGTGGTGAGAGTGGAGCACGACTGTCTCCGTGGCGCAATTGGCTAGCGCGATCGGCTGTTAACCGAAAGGTTGGAGGTTCGAGCCCACCCAGTGGTGGTGCGGCGCTTTTGTTTTTTTGGGCTGATAGCTTTGAAGATATGTTCTGGTGGTGGTGAGAGGGGAGCAAGACTATCTCCGTGGCGCATTGGGCTAGCGCGATCAGCTGTTAACCGAAAGGTTGGAGTTTCGAGCTCTCCCGGGAGGGGTGTGTGGCTTTTTTCCTTTGCGCTGATAGCTTTGAAGGTATGTTCTGACGGTGGTGAGAGTGGAGCACGACTGTCTCCGTGGCGCAATTGGTTAGCGCGATCGGCTGTTAACCGAAAAGTTGGAGGTTCGAGCCCTCCCAGGAGTGGTGTGTTGCTTTTTTCTTTGCGCTGATAGCTTTGAAGATGTGTTCTGATGGTGGTGAGAGTGGAGCACGACTGTCTCCGTGGCGCAATTGGTTAGCGCGATCGGCTGTTAACCGAAAGGTTGGAGGTTCGAGCCCTCCCGGTGGTGGTGCGGCGCTTTTTTTTCTGTGGGCTGATAGCTTTGAAGATATGTTCTGATGGTGGTGAGAGTGGAGCAGGACTGTCTCCGTGGCGCAATTGGCTAGCGCGATCGGCTGTTAACCGAAAGATTGGAAGTTCGAGCCCACGCGGTGGTGGTGAAGCGCTTTTTCTTCTTTGGGCTGATAGCTTTGAAGGTATGTTCTGACGGTGGTGAGAGTGGAGCAGGACTGTCTCCGTGGCGCAATTGGCTAGCGCGATCGGCTGTTAACCGAAAAGTCGGAGGTTTGAGCCCACCCGGTGGTGGTGTGGCGCTTTTTTTCTTTGGGCTGATAGCCTTGAAGATATGTTCTTATGGTGGTGAGAGTGAAGCAGGACTGTCTCCGTGGCGCAATTGGCTAGCGCGATTTCGTTGTTAACCGAAAGGTTGGAGGTTTGAGCCCACCCGGTGGTGGTGCGGCGCTTTTTTTTCTTTGCGCTGATAGCTTTGAAGTTATGTTCTGATGGTGGTGAGAGTGGAGCAAAACTGTCTCCGTGGCGCAATGGGCTAGCGTGATCGGCTGTTAACCGAAAGGTTGGAGTTTCGAGCCCTCCCGGGAGTGGTCTGTTGCTTTTTTCTTTGCGGTAATAGCTTTGAAGATATGTTCTGATGGTGGTGAGAGTGGAGCAGGACTGTCTTCGTGGCGCAATTGGCTAGCGCGATCGGCTGTTATCCGAAAGGTTGGAGGTTTGAGCCCACCCGGTGGTGGTGCGGCGCTTTTTTTTCTTTGGGGTGATAGCTCTGAAGAAATGGTCTGACTGTGGTGAGAGTGGACTGTCTCTGTGGCGCAATTGGCTAGCGCGATCGGCTGTTAACCGAAAGGTTGGAGTTTCGAGCCCACCCGGTGGTGGTGCGGCGCTTTTTTTTCTTTGGACTGATAGCTTTGAAGATATGTTCTGATGGTGGTGAGAATAGAGCATGACTGTCTCCGTGGCGCAATTGGCTAGCGCGATCGGCTGTTAACCGAAAGGTTGGACTTTCGAGCCCTCCCGGGAGAGGTGTGTTGCTTCTTTTCTTTGCGCTGATAGCTTGGAAGATATGTTCTGATGGTGGTGAGAGTGGAGCACGACTGTCTCCGTGGCGCAGTTCGCTAGCGCGATCGGCTGTTAACCGAAAGTTGGAGGTTTGAGCTCACCCGGTGGTGGTGCGGCGCTTTTTTTTCTTTCCGCTGATAGCTTTGAAGATATGTTCTGATGGTGGTGAGAGTGGAGCAGGACTGTCTTCGTGGCGCAATTGGCTAGCGCAATCGGCTGTTATCCGAAAGATTGGAGGTTTGAGCGCACCCGGTGGTGGTGCGGCGCTTTTTTTTCTTTGGGGTGATAGCTCTGAAGAAATGGTCTGACGGTGGTGAGAGTGGACTGTCTCTGTAGCGCAATTGGCTAGCGCGATCGGCTGTTAACTGAAAGGTTGGAGGTTCGAGCCCACCCGGTGGTGGTGCGGCGCTTTTATTTGTTTGGTCTGATAGCTTTGAAGATATGTTCTGATGGTGATGAGAGTGGAGCAGGACTGTCTCCGTGGCGCAATTGGCTAGCGCAATCGGCTGTTAACCGAAAGATTGGAGGTTCGAGCCCACGCGGTGGTGGTGCGGCTCTTTTTCTTCTTTGGGCTGATAGCTTTGAAAGTATGTTCTGACGGTGGTGAGAGTGGAGCAGGACTGTCTCCGTGGCGCAATTGGCTAGCGCGATCGGCTGTTAACCGAAAAGTCGGAGGTTTGAGCCCACCCGGTGGTGGTGTGGCGCTTTTTTTTCTTTGGGCTGCTAGCCTTGAAGATATGTTCTGATGGTGGTGAGAGTGGAGCTGGACTGTCTCCGTGGCGCAATTGGCTTGCGCGATCGACTGTTAACCGAAAGGTTGATGGTTCAGCCCACCCGGTGGTGGTGCGGCGCTTTTTTTTTCTTCGCGCTGATAGCTTTGAAGATATGTTCTGATGGTGGTGAGAGTAGAGCAAGACTGTCTCTGTGGCGCAATGGGCTAGTGCGATTGGCTGTTAACCGAAAGGTTGGAGTTTCGAGCCCTCCCGGGAGTGGTGTGTTGCTTTTTTACTTGCGCTGATAGCTTTGAAGATATGTTCTGATGGTGGTGAGAGTGGAGTAGGACTATCTCCGTCCCGCAATTGGCTAGCGCGATTTTGTTGTTAACCGAAAGGTTGGAGCTTTGAGCCCACCCGGTGGTGGTGCGGCGCTTTTTTTTCTTTGCGCTGATAGCTTTGAAGTTATGTTCTGATGGTGGTGAGAGTGGAGCAAGACTGTCGCCGTGGCGCAATGGGCTAGCGTGATCGGCTGTTAACCGAAAGGTTGGAGTTTCGAGCCCTCCCGGGAGTGGTGTGTTGCTTTTTTCTTTGCGGTAATAGCTTTGAAGATATGTTTTGATGGTGGTGAGAGTGGAGCAGGACTGTCTTCGTGGCGCAATTGGCTAGCGCGATCGGCTGTTATCCGAAAGGTTGGAGGTTTGAGCCCACCCGGTGGTGGTGCGGCGCTTTTTTTTCTTTGGGGTGATAGCTCTGAAGAAATGGTCTGACTGTGGTGAGAGTGGACTGTCTCTGTGGCGCAATTGGCTAGCGCGACCGGCTGTTAACCTAAAGGTCGGAGGTTCGAGCCTACCGGGTGGTGGTGCGGCGCTTTTTTTCTTTGGGCTGAAAGCTTTGAAGTCATGTTATGATGGTGGTGAGAGTGGAGCAGGACTGTCTCCGTGGCGCAATAGGCTAGCGCGATTGGCTGTGAACCGAAAAGTTGGAGGTTCGAGCCCACCCGGTGGTGGTGCGGCGCTTTTTTTTCTTTGCGCTGCTAGCTTTTAAGATATGTTCTGATTGTGGTGAGAGTGGAGCAAGACTGTCTCCGAGGCGCAATGGGCTAGCGCGATTGGCTGTTAACCAAAAGGTTGGAGTTTCGAGCCCTCCCGGGAGTGGTGTGTTGCTTTTTTCTTTGCGCTGATAGCTTTGAAGTTATGTTCTGATGGTGGTGAGAGTGGTGCAGGACTATCTCCGTGGCGCAATTGGCTAGCGCGATTTCATTGTTAACCGAAAGGTTGGAGGTTGGAGCCCACCCAGTGGTGGTGCGGCGCTTTTTTTTCTTTGCGCTGCTAGCTTTGAAGATATGTTCTGATTGTGGTGAGAGTGGAGCAAGACTGTCTCCATGGCGCAATGGGCTAGCGCGATTGGCTGTTAACCGAAAGGTTGGAGTTTCGAGCCCTCCCGGGTGTGGTGTGTTGCTTTTTTCTTAGCGGTAATAGCTTTGAAGATATGTTCTGATGGTGGTGAGAGTGGAGCAGGACTGTCTTCGTGGCGCAATTGGCTAGCGCGATCGGCTGTTATCCGAAAGGTTGGAGGTTTGAGCCCACCCTGTGGTGGTGCGGCGCTTTTTTTTCTTTGGGGTGATAGCTCTGAAGAAATGGTCTGACGGTGGTGAGAGTGGAGCACGACTGTCTCTGTGGCGCAATTGGCTAGCGCGATCGGCTGTTAACCGAAAGGTTGGAGGTTCGAGCCCACCCGGTGTTGGTGCGGCGCTTTTTTTTCTTTGGTCTAGCTCTGAAGAAATGTTCTGACGGTGGTGAGAGTGGAGCAGGACTGTCCCCGTGGCGCAATTGGCTAGCGCGATCGGCTATTACCCGAAAAGTTGGAGGTTCCAGCCGTCCCGGGTGGGCTGTGTTGCTTTTTTTATTGCGCTGATAGCTTTGAAGATATTTTCTGATGGTGGTGAGAGTGGAGCACGATTGTCTCCATGGCGCAATTGGCTAGCGCGATCGGCTGTTAACCGAAAGGTTGGAGGTTCGAGCCCACCCGGTGGTGGTTCGGCGCTTTTTTTTCTTAGGGCTGATAGCTTTGAAGATATGTTTTTTTGTGGTGAGAGTGGAGCAGGACTGTCTCCGTGGCGCAATTGGCCAGCGCGATCGGCTGTTAACCGAAAAGTTGGAGGTTCGAGCCCTCCCAGGAGTGGTGTGTTGCTTTTTTCTTTGCGCTGATAGCTTTGAAGGTGTGTTCTGATGGTGGTGAGAGTGGAGCACGACTGTCTCCGTGGCGCAATTGGCTAGCGCGATCGGCTGTTAACCGAAAGGTTGGAGGTTCGAGCCCACCCAGTGGTGGTGCGGCGCTTTTGTTTTTTTGGGCTGATAGCTTTGAAGATATGTTCTGGTGGTGGTGAGAGGGGAGCAAGACTATCTCCGTGGCGCATTGGGCTAGCGCGATCAGCTGTTAACCGAAAGGTTGGAGTTTCGAGCTCTCCCGGGAGGGGTGTGTGGCTTTTTTCCTTTGCGCTGATAGCTTTGAAGGTATGTTCTGACGGTGGTGAGAGTGGAGCACGACTGTCTCCGTGGCGCAATTGGTTAGCGCGATCGGCTGTTAACCGAAAAGTTGGAGGTTCGAGCCCTCCCAGGAGTGGTGTGTTGCTTTTTTCTTTGCGCTGATAGCTTTGAAGATGTGTTCTGATGGTGGTGAGAGTGGAGCACGACTGTCTCCGTGGCGCAATTGGTTAGCGCGATCGGCTGTTAACCGAAAGGTTGGAGGTTCGAGCCCTCCCGGTGGTGGTGCGGCGCTTTTTTTTCTGTGGGCTGATAGCTTTGAAGATATGTTCTGATGGTGGTGAGAGTGGAGCAGGACTGTCTCCGTGGCGCAATTGGCTAGCGCGATCGGCTGTTAACCGAAAGATTGGAAGTTCGAGCCCACGCGGTGGTGGTGAAGCGCTTTTTCTTCTTTGGGCTGATAGCTTTGAAGGTATGTTCTGACGGTGGTGAGAGTGGAGCAGGACTGTCTCCGTGGCGCAATTGGCTAGCGCGATCGGCTGTTAACCGAAAAGTCGGAGGTTTGAGCCCACCCGGTGGTGGTGTGGCGCTTTTTTTCTTTGGGCTGATAGCCTTGAAGATATGTTCTGATGGTGGTGAGAGTGAAGCAGGACTGTCTCCGTGGCGCAAATGGCTAGCGCGATTTCGTTGTTAACCGAAAGGTTGGAGGTTTGAGCCCACCCGGTGGTGGTGCGGCGCTTTTTTTTCTTTGCGCTGATAGCTTTGAAGTTATGTTCTGATGGTGGTGAGAGTGGAGCAAAACTGTCTCCGTGGCGCAATGGGCTAGCGTGATCGGCTGTTAACCGAAAGGTTGGAGTTTCGAGCCCTCCCGGGAGTGGTCTGTTGCTTTTTTCTTTGCGGTAATAGCTTTGAAGATATGTTCTGATGGTGGTGAGAGTGGAGCAGGACTGTCTTCGTGGCGCAATTGGCTAGCGCGATCGGCTGTTATCCGAAAGGTTGGAGGTTTGAGCCCACCCGGTGGTGGTGCGGCGCTTTTTTTTCTTTGGGGTGATAGCTCTGAAGAAATGGTCTGACTGTGGTGAGAGTGGACTGTCTCTGTGGCGCAATTGGCTAGCGCGATCGGCTGTTAACCGAAAGGTTGGAGTTTCGAGCCCACCCGGTGGTGGTGCGGCGCTTTTTTTTCTTTGGACTGATAGCTTTGAAGATATGTTCTGATGGTGGTGAGAATAGAGCATGACTGTCTCCGTGGCGCAATTGGCTAGCGCGATCGGCTGTTAACCGAAAGGTTGGACTTTCGAGCCCTCCCGGGAGAGGTGTGTTGCTTCTTTTCTTTGCGCTGATAGCTTGGAAGATATGTTCTGATGGTGGTGAGAGTGGAGCACGACTGTCTCCGTGGCGCAGTTCGCTAGCGCGATCGGCTGTTAACCGAAAGTTGGAGGTTTGAGCTCACCCGGTGGTGGTGCGGCGCTTTTTTTTCTTTCCGCTGATAGCTTTGAAGATATGTTCTGATGGTGGTGAGAGTGGAGCAGGACTGTCTTCGTGGCGCAATTGGCTAGCGCAATCGGCTGTTATCCGAAAGATTGGAGGTTTGAGCGCACCCGGTGGTGGTGCGGCGCTTTTTTTTCTTTGGGGTGATAGCTCTGAAGAAATGGTCTGACGGTGGTGAGAGTGGACTGTCTCTGTAGCGCAATTGGCTAGCGCGATCGGCTGTTAACTGAAAGGTTGGAGGTTCGAGCCCACCCGGTGGTGGTGCGGCGCTTTTATTTGTTTGGTCTGATAGCTTTGAAGATATGTTCTGATGGTGATGAGAGTGGAGCAGGACTGTCTCCGTGGCGCAATTGGCTAGCGCGATCGGCTGTTAACCGAAAGATTGGAGGTTCGAGCCCACGCGGTGGTGGTGCGGCTCTTTTTCTTCTTTGGGCTGATAGCTTTGAAAGTATGTTCTGACGGTGGTGAGAGTGGAGCAGGACTGTCTCCGTGGCGCAATTGGCTAGCGCGATCGGCTGTTAACCGAAAAGTCGGAGGTTTGAGCCCACCCGGTGGTGGTGTGGCGCTTTTTTTTCTTTGGGCTGCTAGCCTTGAAGATATGTTCTGATGGTGGTGAGAGTGGAGCTGGACTGTCTCCGTGGCGCAATTGGCTTGCGCGATCGACTGTTAACCGAAAGGTTGATGGTTCAGCCCACCCGGTGGTGGTGCGGCGCTTTTTTTTTCTTCGCGCTGATAGCTTTGAAGATATGTTCTGATGGTGGTGAGAGTAGAGCAAGACTGTCTCCGTGGCGCAATGGGCTAGTGCGATTGGCTGTTAACCGAAAGTTTGGAGTTTCGAGCCCTCCCGGGAGTGGTGTGTTGCTTTTTTACTTGCGCTGATAGCTTTGAAGATATGTTCTGATGGTGGTGAGAGTGGAGTAGGACTATCTCCGTGGCGCAATTGGCTAGCGCGATTTTGTTGTTAACCGAAAGGTTGGAGCTTTGAGCCCACCCGGTGGTGGTGCGGCGCTTTTTTTTCTTTGCGCTGATAGCTTTGAAGTTATGTTCTGATGGTGGTGAGAGTGGAGCAAGACTGTCGCCGTGGCGCAAAGGGCTAGCGTGATCGGCTGTTAACCGAAAGGTTGGAGTTTCGAGCCCTCCCGGGAGTGGTGTGTTGCTTTTTTCTTTGCGGTAATAGCTTTGAAGATATGTTTTGATGGTGGTGAGAGTGGAGCAGGACTGTCTTCGTGGCGCAATTGGCTAGCGCGATCGGCTGTTATCCGAAAGGTTGGAGGTTTGAGCCCACCCGGTGGTGGTGCGGCGCTTTTTTTTCTTTGGGGTGATAGCTCTGAAGAAATGGTCTGACTGTGGTGAGAGTGGACTGTCTCTGTGGCGCAATTGGCTAGCGCGACCGGCTGTTAACCTAAAGGTCGGAGGTTCGAGCCTACCGGGTGGTGGTGCGGCGCTTTTTTTCTTTGGGCTGAAAGCTTTGAAGTCATGTTATGATGGTGGTGAGAGTGGAGCAGGACTGTCTCCGTGGCGCAATAGGCTAGCGCGATCGGCTGTTAACCGAAAGGTTGGAGTTTCGAGCCCACCCGGTGGTGGTGCGGCGCTTTTTTTTCTTTGGACTGATAGCTTTGAAGATATGTTCTGATGGTGGTGAGAGTAGAGCATGACTGTCTCCGTGGCGCAATTGGCTAGCGCGATCGGCTGTTAACCGAAAGGTTGGACTTTCGAGCCCTCCCGGGAGAGGTGTGTTGCTTCTTTTCTTTGCGCTGATAGCTTGGAAGATATGTTCTGATGGTGGTGAGAGTGGAGCACGACTGTCTCCGTGGCGCAGTTCGCTAGCGGGATCGGCTGTTAACCGAAAGGTTGGAGGTTCGAGCCCACCCGGTGGTGGTGCGGCGCTTTTTTTTCTTTGTGCTGATAGCTTTGAAGATATGTTCTTATGGTGGTGAGAGTGAAGCAGGACGGTCTCCGTGGCGCAATTGGCTAGCGCGATTGGCTGTTAACCGAAAGGTTGGAGGTTCGAGCCCACCCGGTGGTGGTGCGGTGCTTTTTTTTCTTTGGGCTGATAGCTTTGAAGATATGTTGTGATGGGGGTGAGAGTGGAGCAGGACTGTCTCCGTGGCGCAATTGGCTAGCGCAATCGGCTGTTAACCGAATCGTAGGAGGTTCGAGCCCACCCGGTGGTGGTGTGGCGCTTTTTTTTCTTTGGGCTGATAGCTTTGAAAATATGTTCTGATGGTGGTGTGAGTGGAGCTGGACTGTCTCCGTGGCGCAATTGGCTTGCGCGATTGGCTGTGAACCGAAAAGTTGGAGGTTCGAGCCCACCCGGTGGTGGTGCGGCGCTTTTTTTTCTTTGCGCTGCTAGCTTTGAAGATATGTTCTGATTGTGGTGAGAGTGGAGCAAGACTGTCTCCGAGGCGCAATGGGCTAGCGCGATTGGCTGTTAACCGAAAGGTTGGAGTTTCGAGCCCTCCCGGGTGTGGTGTGTTGCTTTTTTCTTTGCGGTAATAGCTTTGAAGATATGTTCTGATGGTGGTGAGAGTGGAGCAGGACTGTCTTCGTGGCGCAATTGGCTAGCGCGATCGGCTGTTATCCGAAAGGTTGGAGGTTTGAGCCCACCCGGTGGTGGTGCGGCGCTTTTTTTTCTTTGGGGTGATAGCTCTGAAGAAATGGTCTGACGGTGGTGAGAGTGGAGCACGACTGTCTCTGTGGCGCAATTGGCTAGTGCGATCGGCTGTTAACCGAAAGGTTGGAGGTTCGAGCCCACCCGGTGTTGGTGCGGCGCTTTTTTTTCTTTGGTCTAGCTCTGAAGAAATGTTCTGACGGTGGTGAGAGTGGAGCAGGACTGTCCCCGTGGCGCAATTGGCTAGCGCGATCGGCTATTAACCGAAAAGTTGGAGGTTCCAGCCGTCCCGGGTGGGCTGTGTTGCTTTTTTTATTGCGCTGATAGCTTTGAAGATATTTTCTGATGGTGGTGAGAGTGGAGCACGATTGTCTCCATGGCGCAATTGGCTAGCGCGATCGGCTGTTAACCGAAAGTTTGGAGGTTCGAGCCCACCCGGTGGTGGTGCGGCGCTTTTTTTCTTTGGGCTGATAGCTTTGAAGATATGTTCTAATTGTGGTGAGAGTGGAGCAGGACTGTCTCCGTGGCGCAATGGGCTAGCGCGATCGGCTGTTAACCGAAAGGTTGGAGTTTCGAGCCCTCCCGGGAGTAGTGTGTTGCTTTTTTCTTTGCGGTAATAGCTTTGAAGTTATGTTCTGATGGTGGTGAGAGTGGAGCAGGACTGTCTTCGTGGCGCAATTGGCTAGCGCGATCGGCTGTTATCCGAAAAGTTGGAAGTTTGAGAACACCCGGTGGTGGTGTGGCGCTTTTTTTTCTTTGGGCTGATAGCTTTGAAGATATGTTCTGACGGTGGTGAGAGTGGAGCAGGACTCTCTCCTTGGCGCAATTGGCTAGCGCGATTGGCTGTCAACCGAAAGGTTGGAGGTTCGGGCCCACCCGGTGGTGGTGCGGTGCTTTTTTTTCTTTGGGCTGATATCTTTGAAGATATGTTGTGATGGTGGTGAGAGTGGAGCAGGACTGTCTCCGTTGCGCAATTGGCTAGCGCGATCGGCTGTTAACCAAAAGGTCGGAGGTTCGAGCCCACCCGGGGGTGGTGCGTTGCTTTTTTTTCTTTGGGCTGATAGCTTTGAAGATATGTTCTGATGGTGGTGAGTGTGGAGCAGGACTCTCTCCGTGGCGCAATTGGCTAGTGCAATCGGCTGTTAACCGAATCGTCGGAGGTTCGAGCCAACCCGGTGGTGGTGTGGCGCTTTTTTTTCTTTGGGCTGATAGCTTTGAAGATATGTTCTGATGGTGGTGAGAGTGGAGCTGGACTGTCTCCGTGGCGCAATTGGCTAGCGCGATCGGCTGTGAACCGAAAGGTTGGAGGTTCGAGCCCACCCGGTGGTGGATCGGCGCTTTTTTTCTTTGGGCTGATAGCTTTGAAGTAATGTTCTCATGGTGGTGAGAGTGGAGCAGGACTGTCTCCGTGGCGCAATTGGCCAGCGCGATTGGCTCTTAACCGAAAAGTTGGAGGTTCCAGCCGTCCGGGGTGGGCTGTGTTCCTTTTTTATTGCGCTGATAGCTTTGAAGATATGTTCTGATGGTGGTGAGAGTGGAGCACGATTGTCTCCGTGGCGCAATTGGCTAGCGCGATCGGCTGTTAACCGAAAAGTCGGAGGTTTGAGCACACCCGGTGGTGGTGTGGCGCTTTTTTTTCTTTGGGCTGATAGCTTTGAAGATATGTTCTGATGGTGGTGAGAGTGGAGCTGGACTGTCTCCGTGGCGCAATTGGCTTGCGCGATCGGCTGTTGCCCGAAAGGTTGAGGGTTCAGCCCACCCGGTGGTGGTGCGGCGCTTTTTTTTCTTCGCGCTGATAGCTTTGAAGATATGTTCTGATGGTGGTGAGAGTAGAGCAAGACTGTCTCCGTGGCGCAATGGGCTAGCGCGATCGGCTGTTAACCGAAAGGTTGGAGTTTCGAGCCCTCCCGTGTGTGGTGTGTTGCTTTTTTCTTTGCGCTGATAGCTTTGAAGATATGTTCTGATGGTGGTGAGAGTGGAGTAGGACTATCTCCGTTGTGCAATTGGCTAGCGCGATTTTGGTTTTAACCGAAAGGTTGGAGGTTTGAGCCCACCAGGTGGTCGTACGGCGCTTTATTTTCTTTGCGCTGATAGCTTTGAAGATATGTTCTGATGGCAGTGAGAGTGGAGCAAGACTGTCTCCGTGGCGCAATGGGCTAGCGCGATCGGCTGTTAACCGAAAGGTTGGAAATTCGAGCCCTCCCGGGAGTGGTGTGTTGCTTTTTTCTTTGCGGTAATAGCTTTGAAGATATGTTCTGATGGTGGTGAGAGTGGAGCAGGACTGTCTTCGTGGCGCAATTGGCTAGCGCGATCGGCTGTTATCCGAAAGGTTGGAGGTTTGAGCCCACCCGGTGGTGGTGCGGTGCTTTTTTTTCTTTGGGGTGATAGCTCTGAAGAAATGTTCTGACGGTGCTGAGTGTGGAGCAGGACTGTCTCCGTGGCGCAATTGGCCAGCGCGATTGGCTCTTAACCGAAAAGTTGGAGGTTCCAGCCGTCCGGGGTGGGCTGTGTTCCTTTTTTATTGCGCTGATAGCTTTGAAGATATGTTCTGATGGTGGTGAGAGTGGAGCACGATTGTCTCCGTGGCGCAATTGGCTAGCGCGATCGGCTGTTAACCGAAAGGTTGGAGGTTCGAGCTGACCCGGTGGTGGTGCGGCGCTTTTTTTTCTTTGGGCTGATAGCTTTGAAGATATGTTCTAATTGTGGTGAGAGTGGAGCAGGACTGTCTCCGTGGCGCAATGGGCTAGCGCGATCGGCTGTTAACCGAAATGTTGGAGTTTCGAGCCCTCCCGGGAGTAGTGTGTTGCTTTTTTCTTTGCGGTAATAGCTTTGAAGATATTTTCTGACGGTGGTGAGAGTGGAGCACGATTGTCTCCGTGGCGCAATGGGCTAGCGCGATCGGCTGTTAACCGAAAAGTTGGAGGTTCGAGCCCACCCGGTGGTGGTGCGGCGCTTTTTCTTCTTTGGGCTGATAGCTTTGAAGATATGTTCTTATTGTGGTGAGAGTGGAGCAGGACTGTCTCCGTGGCGCAATGGGCTAGCGCGATCGGCTGTTAACCGAAAGGTTGGAGTTTCGAGCCCTCCCGGGAGTAGTGTGTTGCTTTTTTCTTTGCGGTAATAGCTTTGAAGATATGTTCTGATGGTGGTGAGAGTGGAGCAGGACTGTCTTCGTGGCGCAATTGGCTAGCGCGATCGGCTGTTATCCGAAAGGTTGGAGGTTTGAGCCCACCCGGTGGTGGTGTGGCGCTTTTTTTCTTTGGGCTGATAGCTTTGAAGATATGTTCTGATGGTGGTGAGAGTGGAGCTGGACTGTCTCCGTGGCGCAATTGGCTTGCGCGATCGGCTGTTAACCGAAAGGTTGGAGTTTCGAGCCCACCCGGTGGTGGTGCGGCGCTTTTTTTTTCTTTGGGCTGATCGCTTTGAAGATATGTTCTGATGGTGGTGAGAGTAGAGCAGGACTGTCTCCGTGGCGCAATGGGCTAGCGCGATCGGCTGTTAACCGAAAGGTTGGAGTTTCGAGTCCTCCCGGGAGTGGTGTGTTGCTTCTTTTCATTGGGCTGATAGCTTTGAAGATATGTTCTTATGGTGGTGAGAGTGGAGCAGGACTGTCTACGTGGCGCAATTGGCTAGCGCGATCGGCTGTTAACCGAAAAGTCGGAGGTTTGAGCCGACCCGGTGGTGGTGTGGCGCTTTTTTTTCTTTGGGCTGATAGCTTTGAAGATATGTTCTGATGGTGGTGAGAGTGGAGCTGGACTGTCTTCGTGGCGCAATTGGCTTGCGCGATCGGCTGTTACCCGAAAGGTTGAGGGTTCAGCCCACCCGGTGGTGGTGCGGCGCTTTTTTTTCTTCGCGCTGATAGCTTTGAAGATATGTTCTGATGGTGGTGAGAGTAGAGCAAGACTGTCTCCGTGGCGCAATGGGCTAGCGCGATCGGCTGTTAACCGAAAGGTTGGAGTTTCGAGCCCTCCCGTGTGTGGTGTGTTGCTTTTTTCTTTGCGCTGATAGCTTTGAAGATATGTTCTGATGGTGGTGAGAGTGGAGTAGGACTATCTCCGTTGTGCAATTGGCTAGCGCGATCGGCTGTTAACCGAAAGGTTGGAAATTCGAGCCCTCCCGGGAGTGGTGTGTTGCTTTTTTCTTTGCAGTAATAGCTTTGAAGATATGTTCTGATGGTGGCGAGAGTGGAGCAGGACTGTCTTCGTGGCGCAATTGGCTAGCGCGATCGGCTGTTATCCGAAAGGTTGGAGGTTTGAGCCCACCCGGGAGTGGTGTGTTGCTTTTTTCTTTGCAGTAATAGCTTTGAAGATATGTTCTGATGGTGGCGAGAGTGGAGCAGGACTGTCTTCGTGGCGCAATTGGCTAGCGCGATCGGCTGTTATCCGAAAGGTTGGAGGTTTGAGCCCACCCGGTGGTGGTGCGGCGCTTTTTTTTTCTTTGGGGTGACAGCTCTGAAGAAATGGTCTGACGGTGGTGAGAGTGGAGCAGGACTGTCTCCGTGGCGCAATGGGCTAGCGCGATCGGCTGTTAACCGAAAGGTTGGAGTTTCGAGCCCTCCCGTGTGTGGTGTGTTGCTTTTTTCTTTGCGCTGATAGCTTTGAAGATATGTTCTGATGGTGGTGAGAGTGGAGTAGGACTATCTCCGTTGTGCAATTGGCTAGCGCGATTTTGGTTTTAACCGAAAGGTTGGAGGTTTGAGCCCACCAGGTGGTCGTACGGCGCATTATTTTCTTTGCGCTGATAGCTTTGAAGATATGTTCTGATGGCAGTGAGAGTGGAGCAAGACTGTCTCCGTGGCGCAATGGGCTAGCGCGATCGGCTGTTAACCGAAAGGTTGGAAATTCGAGCCCTCCCGGGAGTGGTGTGTTGCTTTTTTCTTTGCGGTAATAGCTTTGAAGATATGTTCTGATGGTGGTGAGAGTGGAGCAGGACTGTCTTCGTGGCGCAATTGGCTAGCGCGATCGGCTGTTATCCGAAAGGTTGGAGGTTTGAGCCCACCCGGTGGTGGTGCGGCGCTTTTTTTTCTTTGGGGTGATAGCTCTGAAGAAATGGTCTGACGGTGGTGAGAGTGGAGCACGACTGTCTCTGTGGCGCAATTGGCTAGCGCGATTGGCTGTTAACCGAAAGGTTGGATGTTCGAGCCCACCCGGTGGTGGTGCAGTGCTTTTTTTTCTTTGGGCTGATAGCTTTGAAGATATGTTCTGATGGTGGTGAGAGTAGAGCAGGACTGTCTCCGTGGCGCAATTGGCTAGCGCGATCGGCTGTTAACCAAAAGGTCGGAGTTTCGAGCCCACCCGGTGGTGGTGCGGCGCTTTTTTTTCTTTGGGCTGATAGCTTTGAAGATATGTTCTGATGGTGGTGAGAGTAGAGCATGACTGTCTCCGTGGCGCAATTGGCTAGCGCGATCGGCTGTTAACCGAAAGGTTGGAGTTTCGAGCCCTCCCGGGAGAGGTGTGTTGCTTCTTTTCTTTGCGCTGATAGCTTTGAAGATATGTTCTGATGGTGGTGAGAGTGGAGCACGACTGTCTCCGTGGCGCAGTTCGCTAGCGCGATCGGCTGTTAACCGAAAGGTTGGAGGTTCGAGCCAACCCGGTGGTGGTGTGGCGCTTTTTTTTCTTTGGGCTGATACCTTTGAAGATATGTTATGATGGTGGTGAGAGTGGAGCTGGACTGTCTCCGTGGTGCAATTGGCTTGCGCGATCGGCTGTGAACCGAAAGGTTGGAGGTTCGAGCCCACCCGGTGATGGTGCGGCGCTTTTTTTTCTTTGGGGTGATAGCTCTGAAGAAATGTTCTGACGGTGCTGAGTGTGGAGCAGGACTGTCTCCGTGGCGCAATTGGCCAGCGCGATTGGCTCTTAACCGAAAAGTTGGAGGTTCCAGCCGTCCGGGGTGGGCTGTGTTCCTTTTTTATTGCGCTGATAGCTTTGAAGATATGTTCTGATGGTGGTGAGAGTGGAGCACGATTGTCTCCGTGGCGCAATTGGCTAGCGCGATCGGCTGTTAACCGAAAGGTTGGAGGTTCGAGCTGACCCGGTGGTGGTGCGGCGCTTTTTTTTCTTTGGGCTGATAGCTTTGAAGATATGTTCTAATTGTGGTGAGAGTGGAGCAGGACTGTCTCCGTGGCGCAATGGGCTAGCGCGATCGGCTGTTAACCGAAATGTTGGAGTTTCGAGCCCTCCCGGGAGTAGTGTGTTGCTTTTTTCTTTGCGGTAATAGCTTTGAAGATATTTTCTGACGGTGGTGAGAGTGGAGCACGATTGTCTCCGTGGCGCAATGGGCTAGCGCGATCGGCTGTTAACCGAAAAGTTGGAGGTTCGAGCCCACCCGGTGGTGGTGCGGCGCTTTTTCTTCTTTGGGCTGATAGCTTTGAAGATATGTTCTAATTGTGGTGAGAGTGGAGCAGGACTGTCTCCGTGGCGCAATGGGCTAGCGCGATCGGCTGTTAACCGAAAGGTTGGAGTTTCGAGTCCTCCCGGGAGTGGTGTGTTGCTTCTTTTCATTGGGCTGATAGCTTTGAAGATATGTTCTTATGGTGGTGAGAGTGGAGCAGGACTGTCTACGTGGCGCAATTGGCTAGCGCGATCGGCTGTTAACCGAAAAGTCGGAGGTTTGAGCCGACCCGGTGGTGGTGTGGCGCTTTTTTTTCTTTGGGCTGATAGCTTTGAAGATATGTTCTGATGGTGGTGAGAGTGGAGCTGGACTGTCTTCGTGGCGCAATTGGCTTGCGCGATCGGCTGTTACCCGAAAGGTTGAGGGTTCAGCCCACCCGGTGGTGGTGCGGCGCTTTTTTTTCTTCGCGCTGATAGCTTTGAAGATATGTTCTGATGGTGGTGAGAGTAGAGCAAGACTGTCTCCGTGGCGCAATGGGCTAGCGCGATCGGCTGTTAACCGAAAGGTTGGAGTTTCGAGCCCTCCCGTGTGTGGTGTGTTGCTTTTTTCTTTGCGCTGATAGCTTTGAAGATATGTTCTGATGGTGGTGAGAGTGGAGTAGGACTATCTCCGTTGTGCAATTGGCTAGCGCGATCGGCTGTTAACCGAAAGGTTGGAAATTCGAGCCCTCCCGGGAGTGGTGTGTTGCTTTTTTCTTTGCAGTAATAGCTTTGAAGATATGTTCTGATGGTGGCGAGAGTGGAGCAGGACTGTCTTCGTGGCGCAATTGGCTAGCGCGATCGGCTGTTATCCGAAAGGTTGGAGGTTTGAGCCCACCCGGGAGTGGTGTGTTGCTTTTTTCTTTGCAGTAATAGCTTTGAAGATATGTTCTGATGGTGGCGAGAGTGGAGCAGGACTGTCTTCGTGGCGCAATTGGCTAGCGCGATCGGCTGTTATCCGAAAGGTTGGAGGTTTGAGCCCACCCGGTGGTGGTGCGGCGCTTTTTTTTTCTTTGGGGTGACAGCTCTGAAGAAATGGTCTGACGGTGGTGAGAGTGGAGCAGGACTGTCTCCGTGGCGCAATGGGCTAGCGCGATCGGCTGTTAACCGAAAGGTTGGAGTTTCGAGCCCTCCCGTGTGTGGTGTGTTGCTTTTTTCTTTGCGCTGATAGCTTTGAAGATATGTTCTGATGGTGGTGAGAGTGGAGTAGGACTATCTCCGTTGTGCAATTGGCTAGCGCGATTTTGGTTTTAACCGAAAGGTTGGAGGTTTGAGCCCACCAGGTGGTCGTACGGCGCATTATTTTCTTTGCGCTGATAGCTTTGAAGATATGTTCTGATGGCAGTGAGAGTGGAGCAAGACTGTCTCCGTGGCGCAATGGGCTAGCGCGATCGGCTGTTAACCGAAAGGTTGGAAATTCGAGCCCTCCCGGGAGTGGTGTGTTGCTTTTTTCTTTGCGGTAATAGCTTTGAAGATATGTTCTGATGGTGGTGAGAGTGGAGCAGGACTGTCTTCGTGGCGCAATTGGCTAGCGCGATCGGCTGTTATCCGAAAGGTTGGAGGTTTGAGCCCACCCGGTGGTGGTGCGGCGCTTTTTTTTCTTTGGGGTGATAGCTCTGAAGAAATGGTCTGACGGTGGTGAGAGTGGAGCACGACTGTCTCTGTGGCGCAATTGGCTAGCGCGATTGGCTGTTAACCGAAAGGTTGGATGTTCGAGCCCACCCGGTGGTGGTGCAGTGCTTTTTTTTCTTTGGGCTGATAGCTTTGAAGATATGTTCTGATGGTGGTGAGAGTAGAGCAGGACTGTCTCCGTGGCGCAATTGGCTAGCGCGATCGGCTGTTAACCAAAAGGTCGGAGTTTCGAGCCCACCCGGTGGTGGTGCGGCGCTTTTTTTTCTTTGGGCTGATAGCTTTGAAGATATGTTCTGATGGTGGTGAGAGTAGAGCATGACTGTCTCCGTGGCGCAATTGGCTAGCGCGATCGGCTGTTAACCGAAAGGTTGGAGTTTCGAGCCCTCCCGGGAGAGGTGTGTTGCTTCTTTTCTTTGCGCTGATAGCTTTGAAGATATGTTCTGATGGTGGTGAGAGTGGAGCACGACTGTCTCCGTGGCGCAGTTCGCTAGCGCGATCGGCTGTTAACCGAAAGGTTGGAGGTTCGAGCCAACCCGGTGGTGGTGTGGCGCTTTTTTTTCTTTGGGCTGATACCTTTGAAGATATGTTATGATGGTGGTGAGAGTGGAGCTGGACTGTCTCCGTGGTGCAATTGGCTTGCGCGATCGGCTGTGAACCGAAAGGTTGGAGGTTCGAGCCCACCCGGTGATGGTGCGGCGCTTTTTTTTCTTTGGGGTGATAGCTCTGAAGAAATGTTCTGACGGTGCTGAGTGTGGAGCAGGACTGTCTCCGTGGCGCAATTGGCCAGCGCGATTGGCTCTTAACCGAAAAGTTGGAGGTTCCAGCCGTCCGGGGTGGGCTGTGTTCCTTTTTTATTGCGCTGATAGCTTTGAAGATATGTTCTGATGGTGGTGAGAGTGGAGCACGATTGTCTCCGTGGCGCAATTGGCTAGCGCGATCGGCTGTTAACCGAAAGGTTGGAGGTTCGAGCTGACCCGGTGGTGGTGCGGCGCTTTTTTTTCTTTGGGCTGATAGCTTTGAAGATATGTTCTAATTGTGGTGAGAGTGGAGCAGGACTGTCTCCGTGGCGCAATGGGCTAGCGCGATCGGCTGTTAACCGAAATGTTGGAGTTTCGAGCCCTCCCGGGAGTAGTGTGTTGCTTTTTTCTTTGCGGTAATAGCTTTGAAGATATTTTCTGACGGTGGTGAGAGTGGAGCACGATTGTCTCCGTGGCGCAATGGGCTAGCGCGATCGGCTGTTAACCGAAAAGTTGGAGGTTCGAGCCCACCCGGTGGTGGTGCGGCGCTTTTTCTTCTTTGGGCTGATAGCTTTGAAGATATGTTCTAATTGTGGTGAGAGTGGAGCAGGACTGTCTCCGTGGCGCAATGGGCTAGCGCGATCGGCTGTTAACCGAAAGGTTGGAGTTTCGAGCCCTCCCGGGAGTAGTGTGTTGCTTTTTTCTTTGCGGTAATAGCTTTGAAGATATGTTCTGATGGTGGTGAGAGTGGAGCAGGACTGTCTTCGTGGCGCAATTGGCTAGCGCGATCGGCTGTTATCCGAAAGGTTGGAGGTTTGAGCCCACCCGGTGGTGGTGTGGCGCTTTTTTTCTTTGGGCTGATAGCTTTGAAGATATGTTCTGATGGTGGTGAGAGTGGAGCTGGACTGTCTCCGTGGCGCAATTGGCTTGCGCGATCGGCTGTTAACCGAAAGGTTGGAGTTTCGAGCCCACCCGGTGGTGGTGCGGCGCTTTTTTTTTCTTTGGGCTGATCGCTTTGAAGATATGTTCTGATGGTGGTGAGAGTAGAGCAGGACTGTCTCCGTGGCGCAATGGGCTAGCGCGATCGGCTGTTAACCGAAAGGTTGGAGTTTCGAGTCCTCCCGGGAGTGGTGTGTTGCTTCTTTTCATTGGGCTGATAGCTTTGAAGATATGTTCTTATGGTGGTGAGAGTGGAGCAGGACTGTCTACGTGGCGCAATTGGCTAGCGCGATCGGCTGTTAACCGAAAAGTCGGAGGTTTGAGCCCACCCGGTGGTGGTGTGGCGCTTTTTTTTCTTTGGGCTGATAGCTTTGAAGATATGTTCTGATGGTGGTGAGAGTGGAGCTGGACTGTCTCCGTGGCGCAATTGGCTTGCGCGATCGGCTGTTACCCGAAAGGTTGAGGGTTCAGCCCACCCGGTGGTGGTGCGGCGCTTTTTTTTCTTCGCGCTGATAGCTTTGAAGATATGTTCTGATGGTGGTGAGAGTAGAGCAAGACTGTCTCCGTGGCGCAATGGGCTAGCGCGATCGGCTGTTAACCGAAAGGTTGGAGTTTCGAGCCCTCCCGTGTGTGGTGTGTTGCTTTTTTCTTTGCGCTGATAGCTTTGAAGATATGTTCTGATGGTGGTGAGAGTGGAGTAGGACTATCTCCGTTGTGCAATTGGCTAGCGCGATCGGCTGTTAACCGAAAGGTTGGAAATTCGAGCCCTCCCGGGAGTGGTGTGTTGCTTTTTTCTTTGCAGTAATAGCTTTGAAGATATGTTCTGATGGTGGCGAGAGTGGAGCAGGACTGTCTTCGTGGCGCAATTGGCTAGCGCGATCGGCTGTTATCCGAAAGGTTGGAGGTTTGAGCCCACCCGGGAGTGGTGTGTTGCTTTTTTCTTTGCAGTAATAGCTTTGAAGATATGTTCTGATGGTGGCGAGAGTGGAGCAGGACTGTCTTCGTGGCGCAATTGGCTAGCGCGATCGGCTGTTATCCGAAAGGTTGGAGGTTTGAGCCCACCCGGTGGTGGTGCGGCGCTTTTTTTTTCTTTGGGGTGACAGCTCTGAAGAAATGGTCTGACGGTGGTGAGAGTGGAGCAGGACTGTCTCCGTGGCGCAATGGGCTAGCGCGATCGGCTGTTAACCGAAAGGTTGGAGTTTCGAGCCCTCCCGGGAGTAGTTTGTTGCTTTTTTCTTTGCGGTAATAGCTTTGAAGATATGTTCTGATGGTGGTGAAAGTGGAGCAGGACTGTCTTCGTGGCGCAATTGGCTAGCGCGATCGGCTGTTATCCGAAAGGTTGGAGGTTTGAGCCCACCCGGTGGTGGTGCGGCGCTTTTTTTTCTTTGGGGTGATAGCTCTGAAGAAATGGTCTGACGGTGGTGAGAGTGGAGCACGACTGTCTCTGTGGCGCAATTGGCTAGCGCGATTGGCTGTTAACCGAAAGGTATGGAGGTTCGAGCCCACCCGGTGGTGGTGCGGTGCTTTTTTTTCTTTGGGCTGATAGCTTTGAAGATATGTTCTGATGGTGGTGAGAGTGGAGCAGGACTGTCTCCGTGGCGCAATTGGCTAGCGCGATCGGCTGTTAACCAAAAGGTCGGAGTTTCGAGCCCACCCGGTGGTGGTGCGGCGCTTTTTTTTCTTTGCGCTGATAGCTTTGAAGATATGTTCTGATGGTGGTGAGAATAGAGCATGACTGTCTCCGTTGCGCAATTGGCTAGCGCGATCGGCTGTTAACCGAAAGGTTGGAGTTTCGAGCCTTCCCGGGAGAGGTGTGTTGCTTCTTTTCTTTGCGCTGATAGCTTTGAAGATATGTTCTGATGGTGGTGAGAGTGGAGCACGACTGTCTCCGTGGCGCAGTTCGCTAGCGCGATCGGCTGTTAACCGAAAGGTTGGAGGTTCGAGCCCACCCGGTGGTGGTGTGGTGCTTTTTTTTCTTTGGGCTGATAGCTTTGAAGATATGTTATGATGGTGGTGAGAGTGGAGCTGGACTGTCTCCGTGGCGCAATTGGCTTGCGCGATCGGCTGTGAACCGAAAGGTTGGAGGTTTGAGCCCACCCGGTGATGGTGCGGCGCTTTTTTTTCTTTGGGGTGATAGCTCTGAAGAAATGTTCTGACGGTGGTGAGTGTGGAGCAGGACTGTCCCATGGCGCAATTGGCTAGCGCGATCGGCTATTAACCGAAAAGTTGGAGGTTCCAGCCGTCCGGGGTGGGCTGTGTTCCTTTTTTTATTGCGCTGATAGCTTTGAAGATATGTTCTGATGGTGGTGAGAGTGGAGCACGATTGTCTCCGTGGCGCAATTGGCTAGCGCGATCGGCTGTTAACCGAAAGGTTCGAGGTTCGAGCCCACCCGGTGGTGTAAGAATAGCAGACTGGGCTTGTTGGTTTAACATATTTGCAGCTTAAGGCGCGAAAACGACACGGACGAAGAGAGACAGTACACACACACGGAGCGCCACTTCCAACAAAGATTTATTTCGAAAGAGCACAGAACATATATAGACACCGCGCGCGCCGTCACCGTAGCCTTAATGCGCAGCCGCATTTAAGTAGCGTAACTCCTTTGGCGATAAAGAAATGGAGGCTACGCTGACACACAGATCACCTAATTCGATTATTCTCTTGGCCTCAATGATTAGTCTTACTGATTTATCAGGGCTTCGGGCGACTACCGCGCAGGCGCTAAAGTTAGGAACGCAATGACAATCCCGGCAGTGAATTGCGAGGTGGCCCTCTCTGCCATTTCTGACGTTGTTATTATGCTGTCTTAGCCTATCATTCAGGCATTGCTCGGTATGGCCTACGTACCATCTACCACACGAACAGGGGAACTCGTAGACCACACCCTTCTGACAAATTACATACTTGTTCTGGTGGTTCACATTGCAGGCCGGAGCTTTCCTGAGAAAGGGGTTAGTCAACTTGCAGAGCCTGGAAAGTTTTAACGGCGCAGAGAAGACCACCTTTACATCAACCTGTTCGGCAATCTTTTTCAGATTATGGGATACGCGGTGTATATAAGGAATCACAGCAAGCTTAACATTATCCTGGGGTGACCCTTCGCTTGTGTGGCAGTTCCGCGACTTCTTCAAAATCTTCTCCGCCACTGACACCAAAGTGTGCTGTGGATAGCCCGCCTGCTCAAGACGGTCAACCTGCTTGAGGAAACTGTCTGCTGCTCTGTGTGGGCAGGATTTCTTGAAAGCATTCAGCAGGCACATGTTGGCGATGCTACGTTTGACAAGCTTAGAATGGGACGAGCTAAAAGGTAGTAATGGTTTGTTAGCACGAGGCTCATACTGCCAACATGTATGATCAGTTGTTACAAACAATCTAAGATCTAAAAACCTTATAGTCGAATCGACCGACAGTTCGTGTGTCACTATTAAGGGCGATAAAACAAGCCTAAAAATTGTTAAGGTGTTAGTAACGACTTGGTCGGTGTCCATGAACTTTTTGTCTATGAGAACTAAAAAATCATCTACAAATCTAAAAACCCTGATGACACCGCTACCTTCGAGAAGGCTAGAAATGGTCCTGCCTGCGCGAGCTAAAAACAGGTCACTTAAAAATGGCGCTAAACAGGAACCTATACAAACGCCACTCTTTTGCAGGTATAGGTTACCGTCCCACTCTACAAAAGTCGACCTCAAATACAATTCTAGCATTGCCATGAATTTTCCCTCTGGTATACCTGCGTCATTTTGAAATGACAGGGGGCCGTATTGGTCAATGCTGGCCTGAACACACTGAAGCAACGCATTTTTCGGTATAGAATAATACAAGTCTTTCAGATCAATGGAAAAGGCGTCGAGGGCTACCCCTACTTGCCCGGCAAGAAAGTTTACTACTTCGCTGGAATCTTTCACCCGATAGGGATCGTCAACCTTAAGAAGCCGGAACTTATCGAGCAGGAAGACGGCAAGGCATTTCTGCCAAGTGTTACGTTCTGACACGATTACTCTGAGGGGGCAACCCTCCTTATGAGTCTTTGCACTGAAGAAGACCTCGAGAGTGCCTGATTTGCTGTTTGCGACGTCCCTAACCAACTTTGAAAGGTTCATACTCTCACATAGTTTTTTAGCTTCACTTTTTAGTTTGTTGATCTGGACGTTCTCGCGGCATTGAAATACAGAACTCAACGCTTCAAGCGCTTTCACCTTGTAAAGGTCCCGTGGGAAGACGGCGAATCCACCTTCCTTGTCCGAAGGGAGAACGCAGTATGAGTTCGTTTTCAGGTAGGACGCCAAACGACGAACAATAGGACGCCTTGGTTCCCGTTGGTCACGTAGAAGTACATCTACACCACTAGAAACACATCTATCCATTTCACTCGCGGGAGCTAGGCCAGACACCATGTGCACCAAGGAGAGCAGCTCCGGACCGGAGGTCCGCGGCTGCACGGCGAACTTTGGCCCTAAGGCGAGACCCTTGCAGATCTCCTCTGGTAACGTGACGTTTCCTTCGGTGTAGATTCTGTTCACTTGTACCGTTTTCACTTTTGGACGATGAAGTGCTCGCAGTTGTGACAAAGTGCACTGCCAGAGGGATTCGGTTGTCTGATTGGCCAGATGACTGAAATGCCGAAACGCCCGCTGTGCTTGCTCCGCTCCCAATGAGCTGTGTAGTTGGCCTTCAAGGTGTATTCGGTAAAGGCGTGCCTGCCTTGACCATTCCGACTTGAGGATGCTGCAGATGCGCTTCCCATGACCCATTGAAGGGCTGAAGCCTCCGAACAGTAGCCTCACGTCCTCAGGCAAAATCCGGTGACGATTGCAGAAAGACAGCATGCGAGCTTTGCATGTGGCGACGGCGATCAACGCGACTGTGGTGCTTGGATTGGAAACACATAAAAGAGAGCCCGATGTACTAGAAATATACGATGTAAGAATAGCAGACTGGGCTTGTTGGTTTAACATATTTGCAGCTTAAGGCGCGAAAACGACACGGACGAAGAGAGACAGTACACACACACGGAGCGCCACTTCCAACAAAGATTTATTTCGAAAGAGCACATAACATATATAGACACCGCGCGCGCCGTCACCGTAGCCTTAATGCGCAGCCGCATTTAAGTAGCGTAACTCCTTTGGCGATAAAGAAATGGAGGCTACGCTGACACACAGATCACCTAATTCGATTATTCTCTTGGCCTCAATGATTAGTCTTACTGATTTATCAGGGCTTCGGGCGACTACCGCGCAGGCGCTAAAGTTAGGAACGCAATGACAATCCCGGCAGTGAATTGCGAGGTGGCCCTCTCTGCCATTTCTGACGTTGTTATTATGCTGTCTTAGCCTATCATTCAGGCATTGCTCGGTATGGCCTACGTACCATCTACCACACGAACAGGGGAACTCGTAGACCACACCCTTCTGACAAATTACATACTTGTTCTGGTGGTTCACATTGCAGGCCGGAGCTTTCCTGAGAAAGGGGTTAGTCAACTTGCAGAGCCTGGAAAGTTTTAACGGCGCAGAGAAGACCACCTTTACATCAACCTGTTCGGCAATCTTTTTCAGATTATGGGATACGCGGTGTATATAAGGAATCACAGCAAGCTTAACATTATCCTGGGGTGACCCTTCGCTTGTGTGGCAGTTCCGCGACTTCTTCAAAATCTTCTCCGCCACTGACACCAAAGTGTGCTGTGGATAGCCCGCCTGCTCAAGACGGTCAACCTGCTTGAGGAAACTGTCTGCTGCTCTGTGTGGGCAGGATTTCTTGAAAGCATTCAGCAGGCACATGTTGGCGATGCTACGTTTGACAAGCTTAGAATGGGACGAGCTAAAAGGTAGTAATGGTTTGTTAGCACGAGGCTCATACTGCCAACATGTATGATCAGTTGTTACAAACAATCTAAGATCTAAAAACCTTATAGTCGAATCGACCGACAGTTCGTGTGTCACTATTAAGGGCGATAAAACAAGCCTAAAAATTGTTAAGGTGTTAGTAACGACTTGGTCGGTGTCCATGAACTTTTTGTCTATGAGAACTAAAAAATCATCTACAAATCTAAAAACCCTGATGACACCGCTACCTTCGAGAAGGCTAGAAATGGTCCTGCCTGCGCGAGCTAAAAACAGGTCACTTAAAAATGGCGCTAAACAGGAACCTATACAAACGCCACTCGTTTTCGCGCCTTAAGCTGCAAATATGTTAAACCAACAAGCCCAGTCTGCTATTCTTACATCGTATATTTCTAGTACATCGGGCTCTCTTTTATGTGTTTCCAATCCAAGCACCACAGTCGCGTTGATCGCCGTCGCCACATGCAAAGCTCGCATGCTGTCTTTCTGCAATCGTCACCGGATTTTGCCTGAGGACGTGAGGCTACTGTTCGGAGGCTTCAGCCCTTCAATGGGTCATGGGAAGCGCATCTGCAGCATCCTCAAGTCGGAATGGTCAAGGCAGGCACGCCTTTACCGAATACACCTTGAAGGCCAACTACACAGCTCATTGGGAGCGGAGCAAGCACAGCGGGCGTTTCGGCATTTCAGTCATCTGGCCAATCAGACAACCGAATCCCTCTGGCAGTGCACTTTGTCACAACTGCGAGCACTTCATCGTCCAAAAGTGAAAACGGTACAAGTGAACAGAATCTACACCGAAGGAAACGTCACGTTACCAGAGGATATCTGCAAGGGTCTCGCCTTAGGGCCAAAGTTCGCCGTGCAGCCGCGGACCTCCGGTCCGGAGCTGCTCTCCTTGGTGCACATGGTGTCTGGCCTAGCTCCCGCGAGTGAAATGGATAGATGTGTTTCTAGTGGTGTAGATGTACTTCTACGTGACCAACGGGAACCAAGGCGTCCTATTGTTCGTCGTTTGGCGTCCTACCTGAAAACGAACTCATACTGCGTTCTCCCTTCGGACAAGGAAGGTGGATTCGCCGTCTTCCCACGGGACCTTTACAAGGTGAAAGCGCTTGAAGCGTTGAGTTCTGTATTTCAATGCCGCGAGAACGTCCAGATCAACAAACTAAAAAGTGAAGCTAAAAAACTATGTGAGAGTATGAACCTTTCAAAGTTGGTTAGGGACGTCGCAAACAGCAAATCAGGCACTCTCGAGGTCTTCTTCAGTGCAAAGACTCATAAGGAGGGTTGCCCCCTCAGAGTAATCGTGTCAGAACGTAACACTTGGCAGAAATGCCTTGCCGTCTTCCTGCTCGATAAGTTCCGGCTTCTTAAGGTTGACGATCCCTATCGGGTGAAAGATTCCAGCGAAGTAGTAAACTTTCTTGCCGGGCAAGTAGGGGTAGCCCTCGACGCCTTTTCCATTGATCTGAAAGACTTGTATTATTCTATACCGAAAAATGCGTTGCTTCAGTGTGTTCAGGACAGCATTGACCAATACGGCCCCCTGTCATTTCAAAATGACGCAGGTATACCAGAGGGAAAATTCATGGCAATGCTAGAATTGTATTTGAGGTCGACTTTTGTAGAGTGGGACGGTAACCTATACCTGCAAAAGAGTGGCGTTTGTATAGGTTCCTGTTTAGCGCCATTTTTAAGTGACCTGTTTTTAGCTCGCGCAGGCAGGACCATTTCTAGCCTTCTCGAAGGTAGCGGTGTCATCAGGGTTTTTAGATTTGTAGATGATTTTTTAGTTCTCATAGACAAAAAGTTCATGGACACCGACCAAGTCGTTACTAACACCTTAACAATTTTTAGGCTTGTTTTATCGCCCTTAATAGTGACACACGAACTGTCGGTCGATTCGACTATAAGGTTTTTAGATCTTAGATTGTTTGTAACAACTGATCATACATGTTGGCAGTATGAGCCTCGTGCTAACAAACCATTACTACCTTTTAGCTCGTCCCATTCTAAGCTTGTCAAACGTAGCATCGCCAACATGTGCCTGCTGAATGCTTTCAAGAAATCCTGCCCACACAGAGCAGCAGACAGTTTCCTCAAGCAGGTTGACCGTCTTGAGCAGGCGGGCTATCCACAGCACACTTTGGTGTCAGTGGCGGAGAAGATTTTGAAGAAGTCGCGGAACTGCCACACAAGCGAAGGGTCACCCCAGGATAATGTTAAGCTTGCTGTGATTCCTTATATACACCGCGTATCCCATAATCTGAAAAAGATTGCCGAACAGGTTGATGTAAAGGTGGTCTTCTCTGCGCCGTTAAAACTTTCCAGGCTCTGCAAGTTGACTAACCCCTTTCTCAGGAAAGCTCCGGCCTGCAATGTGAACCACCAGAACAAGTATGTAATTTGTCAGAAGGGTGTGGTCTACGAGTTCCCCTGTTCGTGTGGTAGATGGTACGTAGGCCATACCGAGCAATGCCTGAATGATAGGCTAAGACAGCATAATAACAACGTCAGAAATGGCAGAGAGGGCCACCTCGCAATTCACTGCCGGGATTGTCATTGCGTTCCTAACTTTAGCGCCTGCGCGGTAGTCGCCCGAAGCCCTGATAAATCAGTAAGACTAATCATTGAGGCCAAGAGAATAATCGAATTAGGTGATCTGTGTGTCAGCGTAGCCTCCATTTCTTTATCGCCAAAGGAGTTACGCTACTTAAATGCGGCTGCGCATTAAGGCTACGGTGACGGCGCGCGCGGTGTCTATATATGTTCTGTGCTCTTTCGAAATAAATCTTTGTTGGAAGTGGCGCTCCGTGTGTGTGTACTGTCTCTCTTCGTCCGTGTCGTTTTCGCGCCTTAAGCTGCAAATAACACCCGGTGGTGGTGCGGCGCTTTTTTTTCTTTGGGCTGATAGCTTTGAAGATATGTTCTAATTGTGGTGAGAGTGGAGCAGGACTGTCTCCGTGGCGCAATGGGCTAGCGCGATCGGCTGTTAACCGAAAGGTTGGAGTTTCGAGCCCTCCCGGGAGTAGTGTGTTGCTTTTTTCTTTGCGGTATTAGCTTCGAAGATATGTTCTGATGGTGGTGAGAGTGGAGCAGGACTGTCTTCGTGACGCAATTGGCTAGCGCGATCGGCTGTTAACTGAAAGGTTGGAGGTTCGAGCCCACCCGGTGGTGGTGCGGCGCTTTTTTTTCTTTGTGCTGATAGCTTTGAAGATATGTTCTCATGGTGGTGAGAGTGGAGCAGGACTGTCTCCGTGGCGCAATTGGCTAGCGCGATCGGCTGTTAACCGAAAAGTCAGAGGTTTGAGCCCACCTGGTGGTGGTGTGGTGCTTTTTTTTCTTTGGGCTGATAGCTTTGAAGATATGTTCTGATGGTGGTGAGAGTGGAGCTGGACTGTCTCCGTGGCGCAATTGGCTTGCGCGATCGGCTGTTACCCGAAAGGTTGAGGGCTCAGCCCACCCGGTGGTGGTGCGGCGCTTTTTTTCTTCGCGCTGATAGCTTTGAAGATATGTTCTGATGGTGGTGAGAGTAGAGCAAGACTGTCTCCGTGGCGCAATGGGCTAGCGCGATCGGCTGTTAACCGAAAGGTTGGAGTTTCGAGCCCTCCCGGGAGTGGTGTGTCGCTTTTTTCTTTGCGCTGATAGCTTTGAAGATATGTTCTGATGGTGGTGAGAGTGGAGTAGGACTATCTCCGTGGTGCAATTCGCTAGCGCGATTTCGGTTTTAACCAAAAGGTTGGAGGTTTGAGCCCACCAGGTGGTGGTGCGGCGCTTTTGTTTCTTTGCGCTGATAGCTTTGAAGATGTGTTCTGATGGCGGTGAGAGTGGAGCAAGACTGTCTCCGTGGCGCAATGGGCTAGCGCGATCGGCTGTTAACCGAAAGGTTGGAGTTTCGAGCCCTCGCGGGAGTAGTGTGTTGCTTTTTTCTTTGCGGTAATTGCTTTGAAGATATGTTCTGATGGTGGCGAGCGTGGAGCAGGACTGTCTTCGTGGCGCAATTGGCTAGCGCGATCGGCTGTTATCCGAAAGGTTGGAAATTTGAGCCCACCCGGTGGTGGTGCGGCGCTTTTTTTTTCTTTGGGGTGACAGCTCTGAAGAAATGGTCTGATGGTGGTGAGAGAGGAGCAGGACTGTCTCCGTGGCGCAATGGGCTAGCGCGATCGGCTGTTAACCGAAAGGTTGGAGTTTCGAGCCCTCCCGGGAGTAGTGTGTTGCTTTTTTCTTTGCGGTAATAGCTTTGAAGATATGTTCTGATGGTGGTGAGAGTGGAGCAGGACTGTCTTCGTGGCGCAATTGGCTAGCGCGATCGGCTGTTATCCGAAAGGTTGGAGGTTTGAGCCCTCGCGGGAGTAGTGTGTTGCTTTTTTCTTTGCGGTAATTGCTTTGAAGATATGTTCTGATGGGGGCGAGCGTGGAGCAGGACTGTCTTCGTGGCGCAATTGGCTAGCGCGATCGGCTGTTATCCGAAAGGTTGGAAATTTGAGCCCACCCGGTGGTGGTGCGGCGCTTTTTTTTTCTTTGGGGTGACAGCTCTGAAGAAATGGTCTGATGGTGGTGAGAGAGGAGCAGGACTGTCTCCGTGGCGCAATGGGCTAGCGCGATCGGCTGTTAACCGAAAGGTTGGAGTTTCGAGCCCTCCCGGGAGTAGTGTGTTGCTTTTTTCTTTGCGGTAATAGCTTTGAAGATATGTTCTGATGGTGGTGAGAGTGGAGCAGGACTGTCTTCGTGGCGCAATTGGCTAGCGCGATCGGCTGTTATCCGAAAGGTTGGAGGTTTGAGCCCACCCGGTGCTGGTGCGGCGCTTTTTTTTCTTCGGGGTGATAGCTCTGAAGAAATGGTCTGACGGTGGTGAGAGTGGATCGCGACTGTCTCTGTGGCGCAATTGGCTAGCGCGATTGGCTGTTAACCGAAAGGTTGGAGGTTCGAGCCCACCCGGTGGTGGTGCGGTGCTTTTTTTTCTTTGGGCTGATAGCTTTGAAGATATGTTCTGATGGTGGTGAGAGTGGAGCAGGACTGTCTTCGTGGCGCAATTGGCTAGCGCGATCGGCTGTTATCCGAAAGGTTGGAGGTTTGAGCCCACCCGGTGGTGGTGCGGCGCTTTTTTTTTCTTTGGGGTGACAGCTCTGAAGAAATGGTCTGATGGTGGTGAGAGTGGAGCAGGACTGTCTCCGTGGCGCAATGGGCTAGCGCGATCGGCTGTTAACCGAAAGGTTGGAGTTTCGAGCCCTCCCGGGAGTAGTGTGTTGCTTTTTTCTTTGCGGTAATAGCTTTGAAGATATGTTCTGATGGTGGTGAGAGTGGATCAGGACTGTCTTCGTGGCGCAATTGGCTAGCGCGATCGGCTGTTATCCGAAAGGTTGGAGGTTTGAGCCCACCCGGTGCTGGTGCGGCGCTTTTTTTTCTTCGGGGTGATAGCTCTGAAGAAATGGTCTGACGGTGGTGAGAGTGGATCGCGACTGTCTCTGTGGCGCAATTGGCTAGCGCGATTGGCTGTTAACCGAAAGGTTGGAGGTTCGAGCCCACCCGGTGGTGGTGCGGTGCTTTTTTTTCTTTGGGCTGATAGCTTTGAAGATATGTTCTGATGGTGGTGAGAGTGGAGCAGGACTGTCTTCGTGGCGCAATTGGCTAGCGCGATCGGCTGTTATCCGAAAGGTTGGAGGTTTGAGCCCACCCGGTGGTGGTGCGGTGCTTTTTTTTTCTTTGGGGTGACAGCTCTGAAGAAATGGTCTGATGGTGGTGAGAGTGGAGCAGGACTGTCTCCGTGGCGCAATGGGCTAGCGCGATCGGCTGTTAACCGAAAGGTTGGAGTTTCGAGCCCTCCCGGGAGTAGTGTGTTGCTTTTTTCTTTGCGGTAATAGCTTTGAAGATATGTTCTGATGGTGGTGAGAGTGGAGCAGGACTGTCTTCGTGGCGCAATTGGCTAGCGCGATCGGCTGTTATCCGAAAGGTTGGAGGTTTGAGCCCACCCGGTGCTGGTGCGGCGCTTTTTTTTCTTCGGGGTGATAGCTCTGAAGAAATGGTCTGACGGTGGTGAGAGTGGAGCGCGACTGTCTCTGTGGCGCAATTGGCTAGCGCGATTGGCTGTTAACCGAAAGGTTGGAGGTTCGAGCCCACCCGGTGGTGGTGCGGTGCTTTTTTTTCTTTGGGCTGATAGCTTTGAAGATATGTTCTGATGGTGTGAGAGTGGAGCAGGACTGTCTTCGTGGCGCAATTGGCTAGCGCGATCGGCTGTTAACCAAAAGGTCGGAGTTTCGAGCCCACCCGGTGGTGGTGCGGTGCTTTTTTTTTATTTGGGCTGATAGCTTTGAAGATATGTTCTGATGGTGGTGAGAGTGGAGCAGGACTGTCTCCGTGGCGAAATTGGCTGGCGCAATCGGCTGTTAACGGAATCGTTGGAGGTTCGAGCCCACCTGGTGGTGGTGCGGCGCTTTTTTTTTCTTTGCGCTGATAGCTTTGAAGATATGCTTTGATGGTGGTGAGAGTAGAGCAAGACTGTCTCCGTGGCGCAATGGGCAAGCACGATTGGCTGTTAACCGAAAGGTTGGAGTTTCGAGCCCTCCCGGGAGTGGTGTGTTGCTTTTTTCTTTGCGCTGATAGCTTTGAAGATATGTTCTGATGGTGGTGAGAGTGGTGCAGGACTATCTCCGTGGCGCAATTGGCTAGCGCGATTTCGTTGTTGACCGAAAGGTTGGAGGTTGGAGCCCACCCAGTGGTGGTGCGGCGCTTTTTTTTCTTTGCGCTGCTAGCTTTGAAGATATGTTCTGATTTTGGTGAGAGTGGAGCACGACTGTCTCTGTGGCGCAATTGGCTAGCGCGATCGGCTGTTAACCGAAAGGTTGGAGGTTCGAGCCCACCCGGTGTTGGTGCGGCGCTTTTTTTTCTTTGGTCTAGCTCTGAAGAAATGTTCTCACGGTGGTGAGAGTGGAGCAGGACTGTCCCCGTGGCGCAGTTGGCTAGCGCGATCGGCTATTAACCGAAAAGTTGGAGGTTCCAGCCGTCCCGGGTGGGCTGTGTTGCTTTTTTTTATTGCGCTGATAGCTTTCAAGATATTTTCTGATGGTGGTGAGAATGGAGCACAATTGTCTCCGTGGCGCAATTGGCTAGCGCGATCGGCTGTTAACCGAAAGGTTGGAGGTTCGAGCCCACCCGGTGGTTGTGCGGCGCTTTTTTTTCTTTGGGCTGATAGCTTTGAAGATATGTTCTAATTGTGGTGAGAGTGGAGCAGGACTGTCTCCGTGGCGCAATGGGCTAGCGCGATCGGCTGTTAACCGAAAGGTTGGAGTTTCGAGCCCTCCCGGGAGTAGTGCGTTGCTTTTTTCTTTGCGGTAATAGCTTTGAAGTTATGTTCTGATGGTGGTGAGAGTGGAGCAGGACTGTCTTCGTGGCGCAATTGGCTAGCGCGATCGGCTGTTATCCGAAAGGTTGGAGGTTTGAGCCCACCCGGTGGTGGTGTGGCGCTTTTTTTTCTTTGGGCTGATAGCTTTTAAGATATGTTCTGACGGTGTTGAGAGTGGAGCAGGACTGTCTTCGTGGCGCAATTGGCTAGCGCGATCGGCTGTTATCCGAAAGGTTGGAGGTTTGAGCCCACCCGGTGGTGGTGCGGCGCTTTTTTTTTCTTTGGGGTGACAGCTCTGAAGAAATGGTCTGATGGTGGTGAGAGTGGAGCAGGACTGTCTCCGTGGCACAATGGGCTAGCGCGATCGGCTGTTAACCGAAAGGTTGGAGTTTCGAGCCCTCCCGGGAGTAGTGTGTTGCTTTTTTCTTTGCGGTAATAGCTTTGAAGATATGTTCTGATGGTGGTGAGAGTGGAGCAGGACTGTCTTCGTGGCGCAATTGGCTAGCGCGATCGGCTGTTATCCGAAAGGTTGGAGGTTTGAACCCACCCGGTGCTGGTGCGGCGCTTTTTTTTCTTCTGGGTGATAGCTCTGAAGAAATGGTCTGACGGTGGTGAGAGTGGAGCGCGACTGTCTCTGTGGCGCAATTGGCTAGCGCGATTGGCTGTTAACCGAAAGGTTGGAGGTTCGAGCCCACCCGGTGGTGGTGCGGTGCTTTTTTTCTTTGGGCTGATAGCTTTGAAGATATGTTCTGATGGTGGTGAGAGTGGAGCAGGACTGTCTTCGTGGCGCAATTGGCTAGCGCGATCGGCTGTTATCCGAAAGGTTGGAGGTTTGAGCCCACCCGGTGGTGGTGCGGCGCTTTTTTTTTCTTTGGGGTGACAGCTCTGAAGAAATGGTCTGATGGTGGTGAGAGTGGAGCAGGACTGTCTCCATGGCGCAAAGGGCTAGCGCGATCGGCTGTTTACCGAAAGGTTGGAGTTTCGAGCCCTCCCGGGAGTAGTGTGTTGCTTTTTTCTTTGCGGTAATAGCTTTGAAGATATGTTCTGATGGTGGTGAGAGTGGAGCAGGACTGTCTTCGTGGCGCAATTGGCTAGCGCGATCGGCTGTTATCCGAAAGGTTGGAGGTTTGAGCCCACCCGGTGCTGGTGCGGCGCTTTTATTTCTTCGGGGTGATAGCTCTGAAGAAATGGTCTGACGGTGGTGAGAGTGGAGCGCGACTGTCTCTGTGGCGCAATTGGCTAGCGCGATTGGCTGTTAACCGAAAGGTTGGAGGTTCGAGCCCACCCGGTGGTGGTGCGGTGCTTTTTTTCTTTGGGCTGATAGCTTTGAAGATATGTTCTGATGGTGGTGAGAGTGGAGCAGGACTGTCTCCGTGGCGCAATTGGCTGGCGCAATCGGCTGTTAACGGAATCGTTGGAGGTTCGAGCCCACCTGGTGGTGGTGCGGCGCTTTTTTTTTCTTTGCGCTGATAGCTTTGAAGATATGCTTTGATGGTGGTGAGAGTAGAGCAAGACTGTCTCCGTGGCGCAATGGGCAAGCACGATTGGCTGTTAACCGAAAGGTTGGAGTTTCGAGCCCTCCCGGGAGTGGTGTGTTGCTTTTTTCTTTGCGCTGATAGCTTTGAAGATATGTTCTGATGGTGGTGAGAGTGGTGCAGGACTATCTCCGTGGCGCAATTGGCTAGCGCGATTTCGTTGTTGACCGAAAGGTTGGAGGTTGGAGCCCACCCAGTGGTGGTGCGGCGCTTTTTTTTCTTTGCGCTGCTAGCTTTGAAGATATGTTCTGATTGTGGTGAGAGTGGAGCAAGACTGTCTCCGTGGCGCAATGGGCTAGCGCGATTGGCTGTTAACCGAAAGGGAGTTTCGAGCCCTCCCGAGTGTGGTGTGTTGCTTTTTTCTTTGCGCTAATAGCTTTGAAGATATGTTCTGTTGGTGGTGAGAGTGGAGCAGGACTGACTTCGTGGCGCAATTGGCTAGCGCGATCGGCTGTTATCCGAAAGGTTGGAGGTTTGAGCCCACCCGGTGGTGGTGCGGCGCTTTTTTTTTCTTTGGGGTGATAGCTCTGAAGAAATAGTCTGACGGTGGTGAGAGTGGAGCACGACTGTCTCTGTGGCGCAATTGGCTAGCGCGATCAGCTGTTAACCGAAAGGTTGGAGGTTCGAGCCCACCCGGTGTTGGTGCGGCGCTTTTTTTTCTTTGGTCTAGCTCTGAAGAAATGTTCTCACGGTGGTGAGAGTAGAGCAGGACTGTCCCCGTGGCGCAATTGGCTAGCGCGATCGGCTATTAACCGAAAAGTTGGAGGTTCCAGCCATCCCGGGTGGGCTGTGTTGCTTTTTTTATTGCGCTGATAGCTTTCAAGATATTTTCTGATGGTGGTGAGAACGGAGCACAATTGTCTCCGTGGCGCAATTGGCTAGCGCGATCGGCTGTTAACCGAAAGGTTGGAGGTTCGAGCCCACCCGGTGGTGGTGCGGCGCTTTTTTTTCTTTGGGCTGATAGCTTTGAAGATATGTTCTAATTGTGGTGAGAGTGGAGCAGGACTGTCTCCGTGGCGCAATGGGCTAGCGCGATCGGCTGTTAACCGAAAGGTTGGAGTTTCGAGCCCTCCCGGGAGTAGTGTGTTGCTTTTTTCTTTGCGGTAATAGCTTTGAAGTTATGTTCTGATGGTGGTGAGAGTGGAGCAGGACTGTCTTCGTGGCGCAATTGGCTAGCGCGATCGGCTGTTATCCGAAAGGTTGGAGGTTTGAGCCCACCCGGTGGTGGTGTGGCGCTTTTTTTTCTTTGGGCTGATAGCTTTGAAGATATGTTCTGACGGTGGTGAGAGTGGAGCAGGACTCTCTCCGTGGCGCAATTGGCTAGCGCGATTGGCTGTCAACCGAAAGGTTGGAGGTTCGAGCCCACCCGGTGGTGGTGCGGTGCTTTTTTTTCTTTGGGCTGATAGCTTTGAAGATATGTTGTGATGGTGGTGAGAGTGGAGCAGGACTGTCTCCGTTGCGCAATTGGCTAGCGCGATCGGCTGTTAACCAAAAGGTCGGAGGTTCGAGCCCACCCGGGGGTGGTGCGGCTCTTTTTTTTCTTTGGGCTGATAGCTTTGAAGATATGTTCTGATGGTGGTGAGAGTGGAGACGGACTGTGTCCGTGGCGCAATGGGCTAGCGCGATCGGCTGTTAACCGAAAAGTTGGAGGTTCGAGCCCACCCGGTGGTGGTGCGGCGCTTTTTCTTCTTTGGGCTGATAGCTTTGAAGGTATGTTCTGACGGTGGTGAGAGTGGAGCAGGACTCTCTCCGTGGCGCAATTGGCTAGCGCGATTGGCTGTTAACCGAAAGGTTGGAGGTTCGAGCCCACCCGGTGGTGGTGCGGTGCTTTTTTTCTTTGTGCTGATAGCTTTGAAGATATGTTCTGATGGTGGTGAGAGTGGAGCAGGACTGTCTCCGTGGCGCAATTGGCTAGCGCAATCGGCTGTTAACCGAATCGTCGGAGGTTCGAGCCCACCCGGTGGTGGTGTGGCGCTTTTTTTTCTTTGGGCTTATAGCTTTGAAGATATGTTCTGATGGTGGTGAGAGTGGAGCAGGACTGTCTCCGTGGCGCAATTCGCTTGCGCGATCGGCTGTGAACCGAAAGGTTGGAGGTTCGAGCCCACCCGGTGGTGGATCGGCGCTTTTTTTCTTTGGGCTGATAGCTTTGAAGATATGTTCTCATGGTGGTGAGAGTGGAACAGGACTGTCTCCGTGGCGCAATTGGCTAGCGCGATTGGCTGTTAACCGAAAAGTTGGAGGTTCCAGCCGTCCGGGGTGGGCTGTGTTCCTTTTTAATTGCGCTGATAGCTTTGAAGATATGTTCTGATGGTGGTGAGAGTGGAGCACGATTGTCTCCGTGGCGCAATTGGCTAGCGCGATCGGCTGTTAACCGAAAGGTTGGAGGTTCGAGCCCACCCGGTGGTTGTGCGGCGCTTTTCTTTCTTTGGGCTCATAGCTTTGAAGATATGTTCTAATTGTGGTGAGAGTGGAGCAGGACTGTCTCCGTGGCGCAATGGGCTAGCGCGATCGGCTGTTAACCGAAATGTTGGAGTTTCGAGCCCTCCCGGGAGTAGTGTGTTGCTTTTTTCTTTGCGGTAATAGCTTTGAAGATATTTTCTGATGGTGGTGAGAGTGGAGCACGATTGTCTCCGTGGCGCAATTGGCTAGCGCGATCGGCTGTTAACCGAAAGGTTGGAGGTTCGAGCCCACCCGGTGGTGGTGCGGCGCTTTTTTTTTCTTTGGGCTGATAGCTTTGAAGATATGTTCTAATTGTGGTGAGAGTGGAGCTGGACTGTCTCCGTGGCGCAATGGGCTAGCGCGATCGGCTGTTAACCGAAAGGTTGGAGTTTCGAGCCCTCCCGGGAGTAGTGTGTTGCTTTTTTCTTTGCGGTAATAGCTTTGAAGATATGTTCTGATGGTGGTGAGAGTGGAGCAGGACTGTCTTCGTGGCGCAATTGGCTAGCACGATCGGCTGTTATCCGAAAGGTTGGAGGTTTGAGCCCACCCGGTGGTGGTGTGGCGCTTTTTTTTCTTTGGGCTGATAGCTTTGAAGATATGTTCTGACGGTGGTGAGAGTGGAGCAGGACTCTCTCCGTGGCGCAATTGGCTAGCGCGATTGGCTGTCAACCGAAAGGTTGGAGGTTCGAGCCCACCCGGTGGTGGTGCGGTGCTTTTTTTTCTTTGGGCTGATAGCTTTGAAGATATGTTGTGATGGTGGTGAGAGTGGAGCAGGACTGTCTCCGTTGCGCAATTGGCTAGCGCGATCGGCTGTTAACCAAAAGGTCGGAGGTTCGAGCCCACCCGGGGGTGGTGCGGCGCTTTTTTTTCTTTGGGCTGATAGCTTTGAAGATATGATCTGATGGTGGTGAGAGTGGAGCAGGACTGTGTCCGTGGCGCAATGGGCTAGCGCGATCGGCTGTTAACCGAAAAGTTGGAGGTTCGAGCCCACCCGGTGGTGGTGCGGCGCTTTTTCTTCTTTGGGCTGATAGCTTTGAAGATATGTTCTGATGGCGGTGAGAGTGGAGCTGGACTGTCTCCGTGGCGCAATTGGCTTGCGCGATCGGCTGTGAACCGAAAGGTTGGAGGTTCGAGCCCACCCGGTGGTGGATCGGCGCTTTTTTCTTTGCGCTGATAGCTTTGAAGATATGTTCTGATGGTGGTGACAGTGGTGCAGGACTATCTCCGTGGCGCAATTGGCTAGCGCGATTTCGTTGTTAACCGAAAGGTTGGAGGTTCGAGCCCACCCGGTGTTGGTGCGGCGCTTTTTTTTCTTTGGTCTAGCTCTGAAGAAATGTTCTGACGGTGGTGAGAGTGGAGCAGGACTGTCCCCGTGGCGCAATTGGCTAGCGCGATCGGCTATTAATCGAAAATTTGGAGGTTCCAGCCATCCCGGGTGGGCTGTGTTGCTTTTTAATTGCGCTGATAGCTTTGAAGATATTTTCTGATGGTGGTGAGAGTGGAGCACGATTGTCTCCGTGGCGCAATTGGCTAGCGCGATCGGCTGTTAACCGAAAGGTTGGAGGTTCGAGCCCACCCGGTGGTGGTGCGGCGCTTTTTTTCTTTGGGCTGATAGCTTTGAAGATATGTTCTAATTGTGGTGAGTGTGGAGCAGGACTGTCTCCGTGGCGCAATGGGCTAGCGCGATCGGCTGTTAACCGAAAGGTTGGAGTTTCGAGCCCTCCCGGGAGTAGTGTGTTGCTTTTTTCTTTGCGGTAATAGCTTTGAAGATATGTTCTGATGGTGGTGAGAGTGGAGCAGGACTGTCTTCGTGGCGCAATTGGCTAGCGCGATCGGCTGTTATCCGAAAGGTTGGAGGTTTGAGCCCACCCGGTGCTGGTGCGGCGCTTTTTTTTCTTCGGGGTGATAGCTCTGAAGAAATGGTCTGACGGTGGTGAGAGTGGATCGCGACTGTCTCTGTGGCGCAATTGGCTAGCGCGATTGGCTGTTAACCGAAAGGTTGGAGGTTCGAGCCCACCCGGTGGTGGTGCGGTGCTTTTTTTTCTTTGGGCTGATAGCTTTGAAGATATGTTCTGATGGTGGTGAGAGTGGAGCAGGACTGTCTTCGTGGCGCAATTGGCTAGCGCGATCGGCTGTTATCCGAAAGGTTGGAGGTTTGAGCCCACCCGGTGGTGGTGCGGCGCTTTTTTTTTCTTTGGGGTGACAGCTCTGAAGAAATGGTCTGATGGTGGTGAGAGTGGAGCAGGACTGTCTCCGTGGCGCAATGGGCTAGCGCGATCGGCTGTTAACCGAAAGGTTGGAGTTTCGAGCCCTCCCGGGAGTAGTGTGTTGCTTTTTTCTTTGCGGTAATAGCTTTGAAGATATGTTCTGATGGTGGTGAGAGTGGAGCAGGACTGTCTTCGTGGCGCAATTGGCTAGCGCGATCGGCTGTTATCCGAAAGGTTGGAGGTTTGAGCCCACCCGGTGCTGGTGCGGCGCTTTTTTTTCTTCGGGGTGATAGCTCTGAAGAAATGGTCTGACGGTGGTGAGAGTGGAGCGCGACTGTCTCTGTGGCGCAATTGGCTAGCGCGATTGGCTGTTAACCGAAAGGTTGGAGGTTCGAGCCCACCCGGTGGTGGTGCGGTGCTTTTTTTTCTTTGGGCTGATAGCTTTGAAGATATGTTCTGATGGTGGTGAGAGTGGAGCAGGACTGTCTTCGTGGCGGAATTGGCTAGCGCGATCGGCTGTTAACCAAAAGGTCGTAGTTTCGAGCCCACCCGGTGGTGGTGCGGTGCTTTTTTTTTATTTGGGCTGATAGCTTTGAAGATATGTTCTGATGGTGGTGAGAGTAGAGCAGGACTGTCTCCGTGACGCAATTGGCTGGCGCAATCGGCTGTTAACGGAATCGTTGGAGGTTCGAGCCCACCTGGTGGTGGTGCGGCGCTTTTTTTTTCTTTGCGCTGATAGCTTTGAAGATATGCTTTGATGGTGGTGAGAGTAGAGCAAGACTGTCTCCGTGGCGCAATGGGCAAGCACGATTGGCTGTTGACCGAAAGGTTGGAGTTTCGAGCCCTCCCGGGAGTGGTGTGTTGCTTTTTTCTTTGCGCTGATAGCTTTGAAGATATGTTCTGATGGTGGTGAGAGTGGTGCAGGACTATCTCCGTGACGCAATTGGCTAGCGCGATTTCGTTGTTGACCGAAAGGTTGGAGGTTGGAGCCCACCCAGTGGTGGTGCGGCGCTTTTTTTTCTTTGCGCTGCTAGCTTTGAAGATATGTTCTGATTGTGGTGAGAGTGGAGCACGACTGTCTCTGTGGCGCAATTGGCTAGCGCGATCGGCTGTTAACCGAAAGGTTGGAGGTTCGAGCCCACCCGGTGTTGGTGCGGCGCTTTTTTTTCTTTGGTCTAGCTCTGAAGAAATGTTCTCACGGTGGTGAGAGTGGAGCAGGACTGTCCCCGTGGCGCAGTTGGCTAGCGCGATCGGCTATTAACCGAAAAGTTGGAGGTTCCAGCCGTCCCGGGTGGGCTGTGTTGCTTTTTTTATTGCGCTGATAGCTTTCAAGATATTTTCTGATGGTGGTGAGAATGGAGCACAATTGTCTCCGTGGCGCAATTGGCTAGCGCGATCGGCTGTTAACCGAAAGGTTGGAGGTTCGAGCCCACCCGGTGGTTGTGCGGCGCTTTTTTTTCTTTGGGCTGATAGCTTTGAAGATATGTTCTAATTGTGGTGAGAGTGGAGCAGGACTGTCTCCGTGGCGCAATGGGCTAGCGCGATCGGCTGTTAACCGAAAGGTTGGAGTTTCGAGCCCTCCCGGGAGTAGTGTGTTGCTTTTTTCTTTGCGGTAATAGCTTTGAAGTTATGTTCTGATGGTGGTGAGAGTGGAGCAGGACTGTCTTCGTGGCGCAATTGGCTAGCGCGATCGGCTGTTATCCGAAAGGTTGGAGGTTTGAGCCCACCCGGTGGTGGTGTGGCGCTTTTTTTTCTTTGTGCTGATAGCTTTGAAGATATGTTCTGACGGTGGTGAGAGTGGAGCAGGACTGTCTTCGTGGCGCAATTGGCTAGCGCGATCGGCTGTTATCTGAAAGGTTGGAGGTTTGAGCCCACCCGGTGGTAGTGCGGCGCTTTTTTTTTCTTTGGGGTGACAGCTCTGAAGAAATGGTCTGATGGTGGTGAGAGTGGAGCAGGACTGTCTCCGTGGCACAATGGGCTAGCGCGATCGGCTGTTAACCGAAAGGTTGGAGTTTCGAGCCCTCCCGGGAGTAGTGTGTTGCTTTTTTCTTTGCGGTAATAGCTTTGAAGATATCTTCTGATGGTGGTGAGAGTGGAGCAGGACTGTCTTCGTGGCGCAATTGGCTAGCGCGATCGGCTGTTATCCGAAAGGTTGGAGGTTTGAGCCCACCCGGTGCTGGTGCGGCGCTTTTTTTTCTTCGGGGTGATAGCTCTGAAGAAATGGTCTGACGGTGGTGAGAGTGGAGCGCGACTGTCTCTGTGGCGCAATTGGCTAGCGCGATTGGCTGTTAACCGAAAGGTTGGAGGTTCGAGCCCACCCGGTGGTGGTGCGGTGCTTTTTTTCTTTGGGCTGATAGCTTTGAAGACATGTTCTGATGGTGGTGAGAGTGGAGCAGGACTGTCTTCGTGGCGCAATTGGCTAGCGCGATCGGCTGTTATCCGAAAGGTTGGAGGTTTGAGCCCACCCGGTGGTGCTGCGGCGCTTTTTTTTTCTTTGGGGTGACAGCTCTGAAGAAATGGTCTGATGGTGGTGAGAGTGGAGCAGGACTGTCTCCGTGGCGCAAAGGGCTAGCGCGATCGGCTGTTAACCGAAAGGTTGGAGTTTCGAGCCGTCCCGGGAGTAGTGTGTTGCTATTTTCTTTGCGGTAATAGCTTTGAAGATATGTTCTGATGGTGGTGAGAGTGGAGCAGGACTGTCTTCGTGGCGCAATTGGCTAGCGCGATCGGCTGTTATCCGAAAGGTTGGAGGTTTGAGCCCACCCGGTGCTGGTGCGGCGCTTTTTTTTCTTCGGGGTGATAGCTCTGAAGAAATGGTCTGACGGTGGTGAGAGTGGAGCGCGACTGTCTCTGTGGCGCAATTGGCTAGCGCGATTGGCTGTTAACCGAAAGGTTGGAGGTTCGAGCCCACCCGGTGGTGGTGCGGTGCTTTTTTTTCTTTGGGCTGATAGCTTTGAAGATATGTTCTGATGGTGGTGAGAGTGGAGCAGGACTGTCTTCGTGGCGGAATTGGCTAGCGCGATCGGCTGTTAACCAAAAGGTCGTAGTTTCGAGCCCACCCGGTGGTGGTGCGGTGCTTTTTTTTTATTTGGGCTGATAGCTTTGAAGATATGTTCTGATGGTGGTGAGAGTAGAGCAGGACTGTCTCCGTGACGCAATTGGCTGGCGCAATCGGCTGTTAACGGAATCGTTGGAGGTTCGAGCCCACCTGGTGGTGGTGCGGCGCTTTTTTTTTCTTTGCGCTGATAGCTTTGAAGATATGCTTTGATGGTGGTGAGAGTAGAGCAAGACTGTCTCCGTGGCGCAATGGGCAAGCACGATTGGCTGTTGACCGAAAGGTTGGAGTTTCGAGCCCTCCCGGGAGTGGTGTGTTGCTTTTTTCTTTGCGCTGATAGCTTTGAAGATATGTTCTGATGGTGGTGAGAGTGGTGCAGGACTATCTCCGTGACGCAATTGGCTAGCGCGATTTCGTTGTTGACCGAAAGGTTGGAGGTTGGAGCCCACCCAGTGGTGGTGCGGCGCTTTTTTTTCTTTGCGCTGCTAGCTTTGAAGATATGTTCTGATTGTGGTGAGAGTGGAGCACGACTGTCTCTGTGGCGCAATTGGCTAGCGCGATCGGCTGTTAACCGAAAGGTTGGAGGTTCGAGCCCACCCGGTGTTGGTGCGGCGCTTTTTTTCTTTGGTCTAGCTCTGAAGAAATGTTCTCACGGTGGTGAGAGTGGAGCAGGACTGTCCCCGTGGCGCAGTTGGCTAGCGCGATCGGCTATTAACCGAAAAGTTGGAGGTTCCAGCCGTCCCGGGTGGGCTGTGTTGCTTTTTTTATTGCGCTGATAGCTTTCAAGATATTTTCTGATGGTGGTGAGAATGGAGCACAATTGTCTCCGTGGCGCAATTGGCTAGCGCGATCGGCTGTTAACCGAAAGGTTGGAGGTTCGAGCCCACCCGGTGGTTGTGCGGCGCTTTTTTTTCTTTGGGCTGATAGCTTTGAAGATATGTTCTAATTGTGGTGAGAGTGGAGCAGGACTGTCTCCGTGGCGCAATGGGCTAGCGCGATCGGCTGTTAACCGAAAGGTTGGAGTTTCGAGCCCTCCCGGGAGTAGTGTGTTGCTTTTTTCTTTGCGGTAATAGCTTTGAAGTTATGTTCTGATGGTGGTGAGAGTGGAGCAGGACTGTCTTCGTGGCGCAATTGGCTAGCGCGATCGGCTGTTATCCGAAAGGTTGGAGGTTTGAGCCCACCCGGTGGTGGTGTGGCGCTTTTTTTTCTTCGGGCTGATAGCTTTGAAGATATGTTCTGACGGTGGTGAGAGTGGAGCAGGACTGTCTTCGTGGCGCAATTGGCTAGCGCGATCGGCTGTTATCTGAAAGGTTGGAGGTTTGAGCCCACCCGGTGGTAGTGCGGCGCTTTTTTTTTCTTTGGGGTGACAGCTCTGAAGAAATGGTCTGATGGTGGTGAGAGTGGAGCAGGACTGTCTCCGTGGCACAATGGGCTAGCGCGATCGGCTGTTAACCGAAAGGTTGGAGTTTCGAGCCCTCCCGGGAGTAGTGTGTTGCTTTTTTCTTTGCGGTAATAGCTTTGAAGATATCTTCTGATGGTGGTGAGAGTGGAGCAGGACTGTCTTCGTGGCGCAATTGGCTAGCGCGATCGGCTGTTATCCGAAAGGTTGGAGGTTTGAGCCCACCCGGTGCTGGTGCGGCGCTTTTTTTTCTTCGGGGTGATAGCTCTGAAGAAATGGTCTGACGGTGGTGAGAGTGGAGCGCGACTGTCTCTGTGGCGCAATTGGCTAGCGCGATTGGCTGTTAACCGAAAGGTTGGAGGTTCGAGCCCACCCGGTGGTGGTGCGGTGCTTTTTTTCTTTGGGCTGATAGCTTTGAAGACATGTTCTGATGGTGGTGAGAGTGGAGCAGGACTGTCTTCGTGGCGCAATTGGCTAGAGCGATCGGCTGTTATCCGAAAGGTTGGAGGTTTGAGCCCACCCGGTGGTGCTGCGGCGCTTTTTTTTTCTTTGGGGTGACAGCTCTGAAGAAATGGTCTGATGGTGGTGAGAGTGGAGCAGGACTGTCTCCGTGGCGCAAAGGGCTAGCGCGATCGGCTGTTAACCGAAAGGTTGGAGTTTCGAGCCGTCCCGGGAGTAGTGTGTTGCTATTTTCTTTGCGGTAATAGCTTTGAAGATATGTTCTGATGGTGGTGAGAGTGGAGCAGGACTGTCTTCGTGGCGCAATTGGCTAGCGCGATCGGCTGTTATCCGAAAGGTTGGAGGTTTGAGCCCACCCGGTGCTGGTGCGGCGCTTTTTTTTCTTCGGGGTGATAGCTCTGAAGAAATGGTCTGACGGTGGTGAGAGTGGAGCGCGACTGTCTCTGTGGCGCAATTGGCTAGTGCGATTGGCTGTTAACCGAAAGGTTGGAGGTTCGAGCCCACCCGGTGGTGGTGCGGTGCTTTTTTTCTTTGGGCTGATAGCTTTGAAGATATGTTCTGATGGTGGTGAGAGTGGAGCAGGACTGTCTCCGTGGCGCAATTGGCTGGCGCAATCGGCTGTTAACGGAATCGTTGGAGGTTCGAGCCCACCTGGTGGTGGTGCGGCGCTTTTTTTTTCTTTGCGCTGATAGCTTTGAAGATATGCTTTGATGGTGGTGAGAGTAGAGCAAGACTGTCTCCGTGGCGCAATGGGCAAGCACGATTGGCTGTTAACCGAAAGGTTGGAGTTTCGAGCCCTCCCGGGAGTGGTGTGTTGCTTTTTTCTTTGCGCTGATAGCTTTGAAGATATGTTCTGATGGTGGTGAGAGTGGTGCAGGACTATCTCCGTGGCGCAATTGGCTAGCGCGATTTCGTTGTTGACCGAAAGGTTGGAGGTTGGAGCCCACCCAGTGGTGGTGCGGCGCTTTTTTTTCTTTGCGCTGCTAGCTTTGAAGATATGTTCTGATTGTGGTGAGAGTGGAGCAAGACTGTCTCCGTGGCGCAATGGGCTAGCGCGATTGGCTGTTAACCGAAAGGGAGTTTCGAGCCCTCCCGGGTGTGGTGTGTTGCTTTTTTCTTTGCGCTAATAGCTTTGAAGATATGTTCTGTTGGTGGTGAGAGTGGAGCAGGACTGACTTCGTGGCGCAATTGGCTAGCGCGATCGGCTGTTATCCGAAAGGTTGGAGGTTTGAGCCCACCCGGTGGTGGTGCGGCGCTTTTTTTTCTTTGGGGTGATAGCTCTGAAGAAATAGTCTGACGGTGGTGAGAGTGGAGCACGACTGTCTCTGTGGCGCAATTGGCTAGCGCGATCGGCTGTTAACCGAAAGGTTGGAGGTTCGAGCCCACCCGGTGTTGGTGCGGCGCTTTTTTTTCTTTGGTCTAGCTCTGAAGAAATGTTCTCACGGTGGTGAGAGTGGAGCAGGACTGTCCCCGTGGCGCAATTGGCTAGCGCGATCGGCTATTAACCGAAAAGTTGGAGGTTCCAGCCGTCCCGGGTGGGCTGTGTTGCTTTTTTTATTGCGCTGATAGCTTTCAAGATATTTTCTGATGGTGGTGAGAATGGAGCACAATTGTCTCCGTGGCGCAATTGGCTAGCGCGATCGGCTGTTAACCGAAAGGTTGGAGGTTCGAGCCCACCCGGTGGTGGTGCGGCGCTTTTTTTTCTTTGGGCTGATAGCTTTGAAGATATGTTCTAATTGTGGTGAGAGTGGAGCAGGACTGTCTCCGTGGCGCATTGGGCTAGCGCGATCGGCTGTTAACCGAAAGGTTGGAGTTTCGAGCCCTCCCGGGAGTAGTGTGTTGCTTTTTTCTTTGCGGTAATAGCTTTGAAGTTATGTTCTGATGGTGGTGAGAGTGGAGCAGGACTGTCTTCGTGGCGCAATTGGCTAGCGCGATCGGCTGTTATCCGAAAGGTTGGAGGTTTGAGCCCACCCGGTGGTGGTGTGGCGCTTTTTTTTCTTTGGGCTGATAGCTTTGAAGATATGTTCTGACGGTGGTGAGAGTGGAGCAGGACTCTCTCCGTGGCGCAATTGGCTAGCGCGATTGGCTGTCAACCGAAAGGTTGGAGGTTCGAGCCCACCCGGTGGTGGTGCGGTGCTTTTTTTTCTTTGGGCTGATAGCTTTGAAGATATGTTGTGATGGTGGTGAGAGTGGAGCAGGACTGTCTCCGTTGCGCAATTGGCTAGCGCGATCGGCTGTTAACCAAAAGGTCAGAGGTTCGAGCCCACCCGGGGGTGGTGCAGCGCTTTTTTTTCTTTGGGCTGATAGCTTTGAAGATATGTTCTGATGGTGGTGAGAGTGGAGACGGACTGTGTCCGTGGCGCAATGGGCTAGCGCGATCGGCTGTTATCCGAAAAGTTGGAGGTTCGAGCCCACCCGGTGGTGGTGCGGTGCTTTTTTTCTTTGTGCTGATAGCTTTGAAGATATGTTCTGATGGTGGTGAGAGTGGAGCAGGACTGTCTCCGTGGCGCAATTGGCTAGCGCAATCGGCTGTTAACCGAATCGTCGGAGGTTCGAGCCCACCCGGTGGTGGTGTGGCGCTTTTTTTTCTTTGGGCTGATAGCTTTGAAGATATGTTCTGATGGTGGTGAGAGTGGAGCAGGACTGTCTCCGTGGCGCAATTCGCTTGCGCGATCGGCTGTGAACCGAAAGGTTGGAGGTTCGAGCCCACCCGGTGGTGGATCGGCGCTTTTTTTTCTTTGGGCTGATAGCTTTGAAGATATGTTCTCATGGTGGTGAGAGTGGAGCAGGACTGTCTCCGTGGTGCAATTGGCTAGCGCGATTGGCTGTTAACCGAAAAGTTGGAGGTTCCAGCCGTCCGGGGTGGGCTGTGTTCCTTTTTTATTGCGCTGATAGCTTTGAAGATATGTTCTGATGGTGGTGAGAGTGGAGCACGATTGTCTCCGTGGCGCAATTGGCTAGCGCGATCGGCTGTTAACCGAAAGGTTGGAGGTTCGAGCCCACCCGGTGGTTGTGCGGCGCTTTTCTTTCTTTGGGCTCATAGCTTTGAAGATATGTTCTAATTGTGGTGAGAGTGGAGCAGGACTGTCTCCGTGGCGCAATGGGCTAGCGCGATCGGCTGTTAACCGAAATGTTGGAGTTTCGAGCCCTCCCGGGAGTAGTGTGTTGCTTTTTTCTTTGCGGTAATAGCTTTGAAGATATTTTCTGATGGTGGTGAGAGTGGAGCACGATTGTCTCCGTGGCGCAATTGGCTAGCGCGATCGGCTGTTAACCGAAAGGTTGGAGGTTCGAGCCCACCCGGTGGTGGTGCGGCGCTTTTTTTTCTTTGGGCTGATAGCTTTGAAGATATGTTCTAATTGTGGTGAGAGTGGAGCTGGACTGTCTCCGTGGCGCAATGGGCTAGCGCGATCGGCTGTTAACCGAAAGGTTGGAGTTTCGAGCCCTCCCGGGAGTAGTGTGTTGCTTTTTTCTTTGCGGTAATAGCTTTGAAGATATGTTCTGATGGTGGTGAGAGTGGAGCAGGACTGTCTTCGTGGCGCAATTGGCTAGCACGATCGGCTGTTATCCGAAAGGTTGGAGGTTTGAGCCCACCCGGTGGTGGTGTGGCGCTTTTTTTTCTTTGGGCTGATAGCTTTGAAGATGTGTTCTGACGGTGGTGAGAGTGGAGCAGGACTCTCTCCGTGGCGCAATTGGCTAGCGCGATTGGCTGTTAACCGAAAGGTTGGAGGTTCGAGCCCACCCGGTGGTGGTGCGGTGCTTTTTTTTCTTTGGGCTGATAGCTTTGAAGATATGTTCTGATGGTGGTGAGAGTGGAGCAGGACTGTGTCCGTAGCGCAATGGGCTAGCGCAATCGGCTGTTAACCGAAAAGTTGGAGGTTCGAGCCCACCCGGTGGTGGTGCGGCGCTTTTTCTTCTTTGGGCTGATAGCTTTGAAGGTATGTTCTGACGGTGGTGAGAGTGGAGCAGGACTCTCTCCGTGGCGCAATTGGCTAGCGCGATTGGCTGTTAACCGAAAGGTTGGAGGTTCGAGCCCACCCGGTGGTGGTGCGGTGCTTTTTTTTCTTTGTGCTGATAGCTTTGAAGATATGTTCTGATGGTGGTGAGAGTGGAGCAGGACTGTCTCCGTGGCGCAATTGGGTAGCGCAATCGGCTGTTAACCGAATCGTCGGAGGTTCGAGCCCACCCGGTTGTGGTGCGGCGCTTTTTTTTTCTTTGCGCTGATAGCTTTGAAGATATGTTCTGATGGTGGTGAGAGTAGAGCAAGACTGTCTCCGTGGCGCATCGGGCTAGCACGATTGGCTGTTAACCGAAAGGTTGGAGTTTCGAGCCCTCCCGGGAGTGGTGTGTTGCTTTTTTCTTTGCGCTGATAGCTTTGAAGATATGTTCTGATGGTGGTGACAGTGGTGCAGGACTATCTCCGTGGCGCAATTGGCTAGCGCGATTACGTTGTTAACCGAAAGGTTGGAGGTTCGAGCCCACCCGGTGTTGGTGCGGCGCTTTTTTTTCTTTGGTCTAGCTCTGAAGAAATGTTCTGACGGTGGTGAGAGTGGAGCAGGACTGTCCCCGTGGCGCAATTGGCTAGCGCGATCGGCTATTAACCGAAAATTTGGAGGTTCCAGCCATCCCGGGTGGGCTGTGTTGCTTTTTAATTGCGCTGATAGCTTTGAAGATATTTTCTGATGGTGGTGAGAGTGGAGCACGATTGTCTCTGTGGCGCAATTGGCTAGCGCGATCGGCTGTTAACCGAAAGGTTGGAGGTTCGAGCCCACCCGGTGGTTGTGCGGCGCTTTTCTTTCTTTGGGCTCATAGCTTTGAAGATATGTTATAATTGTGGTGAGAGTGGAGCAGGACTGTCTCCGTGGCGCAATGGGCTAGCGCGATCGGCTGTTAACCGAAATGTTGGAGTTTCGAGCCCTCCCGGGAGTAGTGTGTTGCTTTTTTCTTTGCGGTAATAGCTTTGAAGATATTTTCTGATGGTGGTGAGAGTGGAGGACGATTGTCTCCGTGGCGCAATTGGCTAGCGCCATCGGCTGTTAACCGAAAGGTTGGAGGTTCGAGCCCACCCGGTGGTGGTGCGGCGCTTTTTTTTCTTTGGGCTGATAGCTTTGAAGATATGTTCTAATTGTGGTGAGAGTGGAGCTGGACTGTCTCCGTGGCGCAATTGGCTAGCGCGATTTGCTGTCAACCGAAAGGTTGGAGGTTCGAGCCCACCCGGTGGTGGTGCGGTGCTTTTTTTTCTTTGGGCTGATAGCTGTGAAGATATGTTGTGATGGTGGTGAGAGTGGAGCAGGACTGTCTCCGTTGCGCAATTGGCTAGCGCGATCGGCTGTTAACCAAAAGGTCGGAGGTTCGAGCCCACCCGGGGGTGGTGCGGCGCTTTTTTTTCTTTGGGCTGATAGCTTTGAAGATATGATCTGATGGTGGTGAGAGTGGAGCAGGACGGTGTCCGTGGCGCAATGGGCTAGCGGGATCGGCTGTTAACCGAAACGTTGGAGGTTCGAGCCCACCCGGTGGTGGTGCGGCGCTTTTTCTTCTTTGGGCTGATAGCTTTGAAGATATGTTCTGATGGCGGTGAGAGTGGAGCTGGACTGTCTCCGTGGCGCAATTGGCTTGCGCGATCGGCTGTGAACCGAAAGGTTGGAGGTTCGAGCCCACCCGGTGGTGGATCGGCGCTTTTTTCTTTGCGCTGATAGCTTTGAAGATATGTTCTGATGGTGGTGACAGTGGTGCAGGACTATCTCCGTGGCGCAATTGGCTAGCGCGATTTCGTTGTTAACCGAAAAGTTGGAGTTTCGAGCCCACCCGGTGTTGGTGCGGCGCTTTTTTTTCTTTGGTCTAGCTCTGAAGAAATGTTCTGACGGTGGTGAGAGTGGAGCAGGAGCAGGACGCCCCGTGGCGCAATTGGCTAGCGCGATCGGCTATTAACCGAAAATTTGGAGGTTCCAGCCATCCCGGGTGGGCTGTGTTGCTTTTTAATTGCGCTGATAGCTTTGAAGATATGTTCTAATTGTGGTGAGAGTGGAGCAGGACTGTCTCCGTGGCGCAATGGGCTAGCGCGATCGGCTGTTAACCGAAAGGTTGGAGTTTCGAGCCCTCCCGGGAGTAGTGTGTTGCTTTTTTCTTTGCGGTAATAGCTTTGAAGTTATGTTCTGATGGTGGTGAGAGTGGAGCAGGACTGTCTTCGTGGCGCAATTGGCTAGCGCGATCGGCTGTTATCCGAAAGGTTGGAGGTTTGAGCCCACCCGGTGGTGGTGTGGCGCTTTTTTTTCTTTGGGCTGATAGCTTTGAAGATATGTTCTGACGGTGGTGAGAGTGGAGCAGGACTCTCTCCGTGGCGCAATTGGCTAGCGCGATTGGCTGTCAACCGAAAGGTTGGAGGTTCGAGCCCACCCGGTGGTGGTGCGGTGCTTTTTTTTCTTTGGGCTGATAGCTTTGAAGATATGATCTGATGGTGGTGAGAGTGGAGCAGGACTGTGTCCGTGGCGCAATGGGCTAGCGCGATCGGCTGTTAACCGAAAAGTTGGAGGTTCGAGCCCACCCGGTGGTGGTGCGGCGCTTTTTCTTCTTTGTGCTGATAGCTTTGAAGCTATGTTCTCATGGTGGTGAGAGTGGAGCAGGACTGTCTTCGTGGTGCAATTGGCTAGCGCGATCGGCTGTTATCCGAAAGGTTGGAGGTTTGAGCCCACCCGGTGGTGGTGTGGCGCTTTTTTTTTCTTTGGGGTGACAGCTCTGAAGAAATGGTCTGATGGTGGTGAGAGTGGAGCAGGACTGTCTCCGTGGCGCAATGGGCTAGCGCGATCGGCTGTTAACCGAAAGGTTGGAGTTTCGAGCCCTCCCGGGAGTAGTGTGTTGCTTTTTTCTTTGCGGTAATAGCTTTGAAGATATGTTCTGATGGTGGTGAGAGTGGAGCAGGACTGTCTTCGTGGCGCAATTGGCTAGCGCGATCGGCTGTTATCCGAAAGGTTGGAGGTTTGAGCCCACCCGGTGCTGGTGCGGCGCTTTTTTTTCTTCGGGGTGATAGCTCTGAAGAAATGGTCTGACGGTGGTGAGAGTGGATCGCGACTGTCTCTGTGGCGCAATTGGCTAGCGCGATTGGCTGTTAACCGAAAGGTTGGAGGTTCGAGCCCACCCGGTGGTGGTGCGGTGCTTTTTTTCTTTGGGCTGATAGCTTTGAAGATATGTTCTGATGGTGGTGAGAGTGGAGCAGGACTGTCTTCGTGGCGCAATTGGCTAGCGCGATCGGCTGTTAACGGAATCGTTGGAGGTTCGAGCCCACCTGGTGGTGGTGCGGCGCTTTTTTTTTCTTTGCGCTGATAGCTTTGAAGATATGCTTTGATGGTGGTGAGAGTAGAGCAAGACTGTCTCCGTGGCGCAATGGGCAAGCACGATTGGCTGTTAACAGAAAGGTTGGAGTTTCGAGCCCTCCAGGGAGTGGTGTGTTGCTTTTTTCTTTGCGCTGATAGCTTTGAAGATATGTTCTGATGGTGGTGAGAGTGGTGCAGGACTATCTCCGTGGCGCAATTGGCTAGCGCGATCGGCTGTTATCCGAAAGGTTGGAGGTTTGAGCCCACCCGGTGCTGGTGCGGCGCTTTTTTTTCTTCGGGGTGATAGCTCTGAAGAAATGGTCTGACGGTGGTGAGAGTGGATCGCGACTGTCTCTGTGGCGCAATTGGCTAGCGCGATTGGCTGTTAACCGAAAGGTTGGAGGTTCGAGCCCACCCGGTGGTGGTGCGGTGCTTTTTTTCTTTGGGCTGATAGCTTTGAAGATATGTTCTGATGGTGGTGAGAGTGGAGCAGGACTGTCTTCGTGGCGCAATTGGCTAGCGCGATCGGCTGTTAACGGAATCGTTGGAGGTTCGAGCCCACCTGGTGGTGGTGCGGCGCTTTTTTTTTCTTTGCGCTGATAGCTTTGAAGATATGCTTTGATGGTGGTGAGAGTAGAGCAAGACTGTCTCCGTGGCGCAATGGGCAAGCACGATTGGCTGTTAACAGAAAGGTTGGAGTTTCGAGCCCTCCAGGGAGTGGTGTGTTGCTTTTTTCTTTGCGCTGATAGCTTTGAAGATATGTTCTGAAGGTGGTGAGAGTGGTGCAGGACTATCTCCGTGGCGCAATTGGCTAGCGCGATCGGCTGTTATCCGAAAGGTTGGAGGTTTGAGCCCACCCGGTGCTGGTGCGGCGCTTTTTTTTCTTCGGGGTGATAGCTCTGAAGAAATGGTCTGACGGTGGTGAGAGTGGAGCGCGACTGTCTCTGTGGCGCAATTGGCTAGCGCGATTGGCTGTTAACCGAAAGGTTGGAGGTTCGAGCCCACCCGGTGGTGGTGCGGTGCTTTTTTTCTTTGGGCTGATAGCTTTGAAGATATGTTCTGATGGTGGTGAGAGTGGAGCAGGACTGTCTTCGTGGCGCAATTGGCTAGCGCGATCGGCTGTTATCCGAAAGGTTGGAGGTTTGAGCCCACCCGGTGGTGGTGCGGCGCTTTTTTTTTCTTTGGGGTGACAGCTCTGAAGAAATGGTCTGATGGTGGTGAGAGTGGAGCAGGACTGTCTCCGTGGCGCAAAGGGCTAGCGCGATCGGCTGTTAACCGAAAGGTTGGAGTTTCGAGCCCTCCCGGGAGTAGTGTGTTGCTTTTTTCTTTGCGGTAATAGCTTTGAAGATATGTTCTGATGGTGGTGAGAGTGGAGCAGGACTGTCTTCGTGGCGCAATTGGCTAGCGCGATCGGCTGTTATCCGAAAGGTTGGAGGTTTGAGCCCACCCGGTGCTGGTGCGGCGCTTTTTTTTCTTCGGGGTGATAGCTCTGAAGAAATGGTCTGACGGTGGTGAGAGTGGAGCGCGACTGTCTCTGTGGCGCAATTGGCTAGCGCGATTGGCTGTTAACCGAAAGGTTGGAGGTTCGAGCCCACCCGGTGGTGGTGCGGTGCTTTTTTTCTTTGGGCTGATAGCTTTGAAGATATGTTCTGATGGTGGTGAGAGTAGAGCAGGACTGTCTTCGTGGCGCAATTGGCTAGCGCGATCGGCTGTTAACCAAAAGGTCGGAGTTTCGAGCCCACCCGGTGGTGGTGCGGTGCTTTTTTTTTATTTGGGCTGATAGCTTTGAAGATATGTTCTGATGGTGGTGAGAGTGGAGCAGGACTGTCTCCGTGGCGCAATTGGCTGGCGCAATCGGCTGTTAACGGAATCGTTGGAGGTTCGAGCCCACCTGGTGGTGGTGCGGCGCTTTTTTTTTCTTTGCGCTGATAGCTTTGAAGATATGCTTTGATGGTGGTGAGAGTAGAGCAAGACTGTCTCCGTGGCGCAATGGGCAAGCACGATTGGCTGTTAACCGAAAGGTTGCAGTTTCGAGCCCTCCCGGGAGTGGTGTGTTGCTTTTTTCTTTGCGCTGATAGCTTTGAAGATATGTTCTGATGGTGGTGAGAGTGGTGCAGGACTATCTCCGTGGCGCAATTGGCAGCGCGATTTCGTTGTTGACCGAAAGGTTGGAGGTTGGAGCCCACCCAGTGGTGGTGCGGCGCTTTTTTTTCTTTGCGCTGCTAGCTTTGAAGATATGTTCTGATTGTGGTGAGAGTGGAGCAAGACTGTCTCCGTGGCGCAATGGGCTAGCGCGATTGGCTGTTAACCGAAAGGTTGGAGTTTCGAGCCCTCCCGGGTGTGGTGTGTTGCTTTTTTCTTTGCGCTAATAGCTTTGAAGATATGTTCTGTTGGTGGTGAGAGTGGAGCAGGACTGACTTCGTGGCGCAATTGGCTAGCGCGATCGGCTGTTATCCGAAAGGTTGGAGGTTTGAGCCCACCCGGTGGTGGTGCGGCGCTTTTTTTTCTTTGGGGTGATAGCTCTGAAGAAATGGTCTGACGGTGGTGAGAGTGGAGCACGACTGTCTCTGTGGCGCAATTGGCTAGCGCGATCGGCTGTTAACCGAAAGGTTGGAGGTTCGAACCCACCCGGTGTTGGTGCGGCGCTTTTTTTTCTTTGGTCTAGCTCTGAAGAAATGTTCTCACGGTGGTGAGAGTGGAGCAGGACTGTCCCCGTGGCGCAATTGGCTAGCGCGATCGGCTATTAACCGAAAAGTTGGAGGTTCCAGCCGTCCCGGGTGGGCTGTGTTGCTTTTTTTATTGCGCTGATAGCTTTCAAGATATTTTCTGATGGTGGTGAGAATGGAGCACAATTGTCTCCGTGGCGCAATTGGCTAGCGCGATCGGCTGTTAACCGAAAGGTTGGAGGTTCGAGCCCACCCGGTGGTGGTGCGGCGCTTTTTTTTTCTTTGGGCTGATAGCTTTGAAGATATGTTCTAATTGTGGTGAGAGTGGAGCAGGACTGTCTCTGTGGCGCAATGGGCTAGCGCGATCGGCTGTTAACCGAAAGGTTGGAGTTTCGAGCCCTCCCGGGAGTAGTGTGTTGCTTTTTTCTTTGCGGTAATAGCTTTGAAGTTATGTTTTGATGGTGGTGAGAGTGGAGCAGGACTGTCTTCGTGGCGCAATTGGCTAGCGCGATCGGCTGTTATCCGAAAGGTTGGAGGTTTGAGCCCACCCGGTGGTGGTGTGGCGCTTTTTTTTCTTTGGGCTGATAGCTTTGAAGATATGTTCTGACGGTGGTGAGAGTGGAGCAGGACTCTCTCCGTGGCGCAATTGGCTAGCGCGATTGGCTGTCAACCGAAAGGTTGGAGGTTCGAGCCCACCCGGTGGTGGTGCGGTGCTTTTTTTTCTTTGGGCTGATAGCTTTGAAGATATGTTGTGATGGTGGTGAGAGTGGAGCAGGACTGTCTCCGTTGCGCAATTGGCTAGCGCGATCGGCTGTTAACCGAAAGGTTGGAGGTTCGAGCCCACCCGGTGGTGGATCGGCGCTTTTTTTTCTTTGGGCTGATAGCTTTGAAGATATGTTCTGATGGTGGTGAGAGTGGAGCACGATTGTCTCCGTGGCGCAATTGGCTAGCGCGATCGGCTGTTAACCGAAAGGTTGGAGGTTCGAGCCCACCCGGTGGTTGTGCGGCGCTTTTCTTTCTTTGGGCTCATAGCTTTGAAGATATGTTCTAATTGTGGTGAGAGTGGAGCAGGACTGTCTCCGTGGCGCAATGGGCTAGCGCGATCGGCTGTTAACCGAAATGTTGGAGTTTCGAGCCCTCCCGGGAGTAGTGTGTTGCTTTTTTCTTTGCGGTAATAGCTTTGAAGATATTTTCTGATGGTGGTGAGAGTGGAGCACGATTGTCTCCGTGGCGCAATTGGCTAGCGCGATCGGCTGTTAACCGAAAGGTTGGAGGTTCGAGCCCACCCGGTGGTGGTGCGGCGCTTTTTTTTCTTTGGGCTGATAGCTTTGAAGATATGTTCTAATTGTGGTGAGAGTGGAGCTGGACTGTCTCCGTGGCGCAATGGGCTAGCGCGATCGGCTGTTAACCGAAAGGTTGGAGTTTCGAGCCCTCCCGGGAGTAGTGTGTTGCTTTTTTCTTTGCGGTAATAGCTTTGAAGATATGTTCTGATGGTGGTGAGAGTGGAGCAGGACTGTCTTCGTGGCGCAATTGGCTAGCACGATCGGCTGTTATCCGAAAGGTTGGAGGTTTGAGCCCAGCCGGTGGTGGTGTGGCGCTTTTTTTTTTGGGCTGATAGCTTTGAAGATATGTTCTGACGGTGGTGAGAGTGGAGCAGGACTCTCTCCGTGGCGCAATTGGCTAGCGCGATTGGCTGTTAACCGAAAGGTTGGAGGTTCGAGCCCACCCGGTGGTGGTGCGGTGCTTTTTTTCTTTGGGCTGATAGCTTTGAAGATATGTTCTGATGGTGGTGAGAGTGGAGCAGGACTGTGTCCGTAGCGCAATGGGCTAGCGCAATCGGCTGTTAACCGAAAAGTTGGAGGTTCGAGCCCACCCGGTGGTGGTGCGGCGCTTTTTCTTCTTTGGGCTGATAGCTTTGAACGTATGTTCTGACGGTGGTGAGAGTGGAGCAGGACTCTCTCCGTGGCGCAATTGGCTAGCGCGATTGGCTGTTAACCGAAAGGTTGGAGGTTCGAGCCCACCCGGTGGTGGTGCGGTGCTTTTTTTTCTTTGTGCTGATAGCTTTGAAGATATGTTCTGATGGTGGTGAGAGTGGAGCAGGACTGTCTCCGTGGCGCAATTGGGTAGCGCAATCGGCTGTTAACCGAATCGTCGGAGGTTCGAGCCCACCCGGTTGTGGTGCGGCGCTTTTTTTTTCTTTGCGCTGATAGCTTTGAAGATATGTTCTGATGGTGGTGAGAGTAGAGCAAGACTGTCTCCGTGGCGCATCGGGCTAGCACGATTGGCTGTTAACCGAAAGGTTGGAGTTTCGAGCCCTCCCGGGAGTGGTGTGTTGCTTTTTTCTTTGCGCTGATAGCTTTGAAGATATGTTCTGATGGTGGTGACAGTGGTGCAGGACTATCTCCGTGGCGCAATTGGCTAGCGCGATTTCGTTGTTAACCGAAAGGTTGGAGGTTCGAGCCCACCCGGTGTTGGTGCGGCGCTTTTTTTTCTTTGGTCTAGCTCTGAAGAAATGTTCTGACGGTGGTGAGAGTGGAGCAGGACTGTCCCCGTGGCGCAATTGGCTAGCGCGATCGGCTATTAACCGAAAATTTGGAGGTTCCAGCCATCCCGGGTGGGCTGTGTTGCTTTTTAATTGCGCTGATAGCTTTGAAGATATGTTGTGATGGTGGTGAGAGTGGAGCAGGACTGTCTCCGTTGCGCAATTGGCTAGCGCGATCGGCTGTTAACCAAAAGGTCGGAGGTTCGAGCCCACCCGGGGGTGGTGCGGCGCTTTTTTTTCTTTGGGCTGATAGCTTTGAAGATATGATCTGATGGTGGTGAGAGTGGAGCAGGACTGTGTCCGTGGCGCAATGGGCTAGCGCGATCGGCTGTTAACCGAAAAGTTGGAGGTTCGAGCCCACCCGGTGGTGGTGCGGCGCTTTTTCTTCTTTGTGCTGATAGCTTTGAAGCTATGTTCTCATGGTGGTGAGAGTGGAGCAGGACTGTCTTCGTGGTGCAATTGGCTAGCGCGATCGGCTGTTATCCGAAAGGTTGGAGGTTTGAGCCCACCCGGTGGTGGTGCGGCGCTTTTTTTTTTCTTTGGGGTGACAGCTCTGAAGAAATGGTCTGATGGTGGTGAGAGTGGAGCAGGACTGTCTCCGTGGCGCAATGGGCTAGCGCGATCGGCTGTTAACCGAAAGGTTGGAGTTTCGAGCCCTCCCGGGAGTAGTGTGTTGCTTTTTTCTTTGCGGTAATAGCTTTGAAGATATGTTCTGATGGTGGTGAGAGTGGAGCAGGACTGTCTTCGTGGCGCAATTGGCTAGCGCGATCGGCTGTTATCCGAAAGGTTGGAGGTTTGAGCCCACCCGGTGCTGGTGCGGCGCTTTTTTTTCTTCGGGGTGATAGCTCTGAAGAAATGGTCTGACGGTGGTGAGAGTGGATCGCGGCTGTCTCTGTGGCGCAATTGGCTAGCGCGATTGGCTGTTAACCGAAAGGTTGGAGGTTCGAGGCCACCCGGTGGTGGTGCGGTGCTTTTTTTCTTTGGGCTGATAGCTTTGAAGATATGTTCTGATGGTGGTGAGAGTGGAGCAGGACTGTCTTCGTGGCGCAATTGGCTAGCGCGATCGGCTGTAAACGGAATCGTTGGAGGTTCGAGCCCACCTGGTGGTGGTGCGGCGCTTTTTTTTTCTTTGCGCTGATAGCTTTGAAGATATGCTTTGATGGTGGTGAGAGTAGAGCAAGACTGTCTCCGTGGCGCAATGGGCAAGCACGATTGGCTGTTAACCGAAAGGTTGGAGTTTCGAGCCCTCCCGGGAGTGGTGTGTTGCTTTTTTCTTTGCGCTGATAGCTTTGAAGATATGTTCTGATGGTGGTGAGAGTGGTGCAGGACTATCTCCGTGGCGCAATTGGCTAGCGCGATCGGCTGTTATCCGAAAGGTTGGAGGTTTGAGCCCACCCGGTGCTGGTGCGGCGCTTTTTTTTCTTCGGGGTGATAGCTCTGAAGAAATGGTCTGACGGTGGTGAGAGTGGAGCGCGACTGTCTCTGTGGCGCAATTGGCTAGCGCGATTGGCTGTTAACCGAAAGGTTGGAGGTTCGAGCCCACCCGGTGGTGGTGCGGTGCTTTTTTTCTTTGGGCTGATAGCTTTGAAGATATGTTCTGATGGTGGTGAGAGTGGAGCAGGACTGTCTTCGTGGCGCAATTGGCTAGCGCGATCGGCTGTTATCCGAAAGGTTGGAGGTTTGAGCCCACCCGGTGGTGGTGCGGCGCTTTTTTTTTCTTTGGGGTGACAGCTCTGAAGAAATGGTCTGATGGTGGTGAGAGTGGAGCAGGACTGTCTCCGTGGCGCAAAGGGCTAGCGCGATCGGCTGTTAACCGAAAGGTTGGAGTTTCGAGCCCTCCCGGGAGTAGTGTGTTGCTTTTTTCTTTGCGGTAATAGCTTTGAAGATATGTTCTGATGGTGGTGAGAGTGGAGCAGGACTGTCTTCGTGGCGCAATTGGCTAGCGCGATCGGCTGTTATCCGAAAGGTTGGAGGTTTGAGCCCACCCGGTGCTGGTGCGGCGCTTTTTTTTCTTCGGGGTGATAGCTCTGAAGAAATGGTCTGACGGTGGTGAGAGTGGAGCGCGACTGTCTCTGTGGCGCAATTGGCTAGCGCGATTGGCTGTTAACCGAAAGGTTGGAGGTTCGAGCCCACCCGGTGGTGGTGCGGTGCTTTTTTTCTTTGGGCTGATAGCTTTGAAGATATGTTCTGATGGTGGTGAGAGTAGAGCAGGACTGTCTTCGTGGCGCAATTGGCTAGCGCGATCGGCTGTTAACCAAAAGGTCGGAGTTTCGAGCCCACCCGGTGGTGGTGCGGTGCTTTTTTTTTATTTGGGCTGATAGCTTTGAAGATATGTTCTGATGGTGGTGAGAGTGGAGCAGGACTGTCTCCGTGGCGCAATTGGCTGGCGCAATCGGCTGTTAACGGAATCGTTGGAGGTTCGAGCCCACCTGGTGGTGGTGCGGCGCTTTTTTTTTCTTTGCGCTGATAGCTTTGAAGATATGCTTTGATGGTGGTCAGAGTAGAGCAAGACTGTCTCCGTGGCGCAATGGGCAAGCACGATTCTCTGTTAACCGAAAGGTTGGAGTTTCGAGCCCTCCCGGGAGTGGTGTGTTGCTTTTTTCTTTGCGCTGATAGCTTTGAAGATATGTTCTGATGGTGGTGAGAGTGGTGCAGGACTATCTCCGTGGCGCAATTGGCTAGCGCGATTTCGTTGTTGACCGAAAGGTTGGAGGTTGGAGCCCACCCAGTGGTGGTGCGGCGCTTTTTTTTCTTTGCGCTGCTAGCTTTGAAGATATGTTCTGATTGTGGTGAGAGTGGAGCAAGACTGTCTCCGTGGCGCAATGGGCTAGCGCGATTGGCTGTTAACCGAAAGGTTGGAGTTTCGAGCCCTCCCGGGTGTGGTGTGTTGCTTTTTTCTTTGCGCTAATAGCTTTGAAGATATGTTCTGTTGGTGGTGAGAGTGGAGCAGGACTGACTTCGTGGCGCAATTGGCTAGCGCGATCGGCTATTAACCGAAAAGTTGGAGGTTCCAGCCGTCCCGGGTGGGCTGTGTTGCTTTTTTTATTGCGCTGATAGCTTTCAAGATATTTTCTGATGGTGGTGAGAATGGAGCACAATTGTCTCCGTGGCGCAATTGGCTAGCGCGATCGGCTGTTAACCGAAAGGTTGGAGGTTCGAGCCCACCCGGTGGTGGTGCGGCGCTTTTTTTTTCTTTGGGCTGATAGCTTTGAAGATATGTTCTAATTGTGGTGAGGGTGGAGCAGGACTGTCTCTGTGGCGCAATGGGCTAGCGCGATCGGCTGTTAACCGAAAGGTTGGAGTTTCGAGCCCTCCCGGGAGTAGTGTGTTGCTTTTTTCTTTGCGGTAATAGCTTTGAAGTTATGTTTTGATGGTGGTGAGAGTGGAGCAGGACTGTCTTCGTGGCGCAATTGGCTAGCGCGATCGGCTGTTATCCGAAAGGTTGGAGGTTTGAGCCCACCCGGTGGTGGTGTGGCGCTTTTTTTTCTTTGGGCTGATAGCTTTGAAGATATGTTCTGACGGTGGTGAGAGTGGAGCAGGACTCTCTCCGTGGCGCAATTGGCTAGCGCGATTGGCTGTCAACCGAAAGGTTGGAGGTTCGAGCCCACCCGGTGGTGGTGCGGTGCTTTTTTTTCTTTGGGCTGATAGCTTTGAAGATATGTTGTGATGGTGGTGAGAGTGGAGCAGGACTGTCTCCGTTGCGCAATTGGCTAGCGCGATCGGCTGTTAACCGAAAGGTTGGAGGTTCGAGCCCACCCGGTGGTGGATCGGCGCTTTTTTTTCTTTGGGCTGATAGCTTTGAAGATATGTTCTGATGGTGGTGAGAGTGGAGCACGATTGTCTCCGTGGCGCAATTGGCTAGCGCGATCGGCTGTTAACCGAAAGGTTGGAGGTTCGAGCCCACCGGATGGTTGTGCGGCGCATTTCTTTCTTTGGGCTCATAGCTTTGAAGATATGTTCTAATTGTGGTGAGAGTGGAGCAGGACTGTCTCCGTGGCGCAATGGGCTAGCGCGATCGGCTGTTAACCGAAATGTTGGAGTTTCGAGCCCTCCCGGGAGTAGTGTGTTGCTTTTTTCTTTGCGGTAATAGCTTTGAAGATATTTTCTGATGGTGGTGAGAGTGGAGCACGATTGTCTCCGTGGCGCAATTGGCTAGCGCGATCGGCTGTTAACCGAAAGGTTGGAGGTTCGAGCCCACCCGGTGGTGGTGCGGCGCTTTTTTTTCTTTGGGCTGATAGCTTTGAAGATATGTTCTAATTGTGGTGAGAGTGGAGCTGGACTGTCTCCGTGGCGCAATGGGCTAGCGCGATCGGCTGTTAACCGAAAGGTTGGAGTTTCGAGCCCTCCCGGGAGTAGTGTGTTGCTTTTTTCTTTGCGGTAATAGCTTTGAAGATATGTTCTGATGGTGGTGAGAGTGGAGCAGGACTGTCTTCGTGGCGCAATTGGCTAGCACGATCGGCTGTTATCCGAAAGGTTGGAGGTTTGAGCCCACCCGGTGGTGGTGTGGCGCTTTTTTTTCTTTGGGCTGATAGCTTTGAAGATATGTTCTGACGGTGGTGAGAGTGGAGCAGGACTCTCTCCGTGGCGCAATTGGCTAGCGCGATTGGCTGTTAACCGAACGGTTGGAGGTTCGAGCCCACCCGGTGGTGGTGCGGTGCTTTTTTTTCTTTGGGCTGATAGCTTTGAAGATGTGTTCTGATGGTGGTGAGAGTGGAGCAGGACTGTGTCCGTAGCGCAATGGGCTAGCGCAATCGGCTGTTAACCGAAAAGTTGGAGGTTCGAGCCCACCCGGTGGTGGTGCGGCGCTTTTTCTTCTTTGGGCTGATAGCTTTGAAGGTATGTTCTGACGGTGGTGAGAGTGGAGCAGGACTCTCTCCGTGGCGCAATTGGCTAGCGCGATTGGCTGTTAACCGAAAGGTTGGAGGTTCGAGCCCACCCGGTGGTGGTGCGGTGCTTTTTTTTCTTTGTGCTGATAGCTTTGAAGATATGTTCTGATGGTGGTGAGAGTGGAGCAGGACTGTCTCCGTGGCGCAATTGGGTAGCGCAATCGGCTGTTAACCGAATCGTCGGAGGTTCGAGCCCCCCGGTTGTGGTGCGGCGCTTTTTTTTCTTTGCGCTGATAGCTTTGAAGATATGTTCTGATGGTGGTGAGAGTAGAGCAAGACTGTCTCCGTGGCGCATCGGGCTAGCACGACTGGCTGTTAACCGAAAGGTTGGAGTTTCGAGCCCTCCCGGGAGTGGTGTGTTGCTTTTTTCTTTGCGCTGATAGCTTTGAAGATATGTTCTGATGGTGGTGACAGTGGTGCAGGACTATCTCCGTGGCGCAATTGGCTAGCGCGATTTCGTTGTTAACCGAAAGGTTGGAGGTTCGAGCCCACCCGGTGTTGGTGCGGCGCTTTTTTTTCTTTGGTCTAGCTCTGAAGAAATGTTCTGACGGTGGTGAGAGTGGAGCAGGACTGTCCCCGTGGCGCAATTGGCTAGCGCGATCGGCTATTAACCGAAAATTTGGAGGTTCCAGCCATCCCGGGTGGGCTGTGTTGCTTTTTAATTGCGCTGATAGCTTTGAAGATATTTTCTGATGGTGGTGAGAGTGGAGCACGATTGTCTCCGTGGCGCAATTGGCTAGCGCGATCGGCTGTTAACCGAAAGGTTGGAGGTTCGAGCCCACCCGGTGGTGGTGCGGCGCTTTTTTTTCTTTGGGCTGATAGCTTTGAAGATATGTTCTAATTGTGGTGAGAGTGGAGCAGGACTGTCTCCGTGGCGCAATGGGCTAGCGCGATCGGCTGTTAACCGAAAGGTTGGAGTTTCGAGCCCTCCCGGGAGTAGTGTGTTGCTTTTTTCTTTGCGGTAATAGCTTTGAAGTTATGTTCTGATGGTGGTGAGAGTGGAGCAGGACTGTCTTCGTGGCGCAATTGGCTAGCGCGATCGGCTGTTATCCGAAAGGTTGGAGGTTTGAGCCCACCCGGTGGTGGTGCGGCGCTTTTTCTTCTTTGGGCTGATAGCTTTGAAGATATGTTCTGATGGCGGTGAGAGTGCAGCTGGACTGTCTCCGTGGCGCAATTGGCTTGCGCGATCGGCTGTGAACCGAAAGGTTGGAGGTTCGAGCCCACCCGGTGGTGGATCGGCGCTTTTTTTTCTTTGGGCTGATAGCTTTGAAGATATGTTGTGATGGTGGTGAGAGTGGAGCAGGACTGTCTCCGTTGCGCAATTGGCTAGCGCGATCGGCTGTTAACCAAAAGGTCGGAGGTTCGAGCCCACCCGGGGGTGGTGCGGCGCTTTTTTTTCTTTGGGCTGATAGCTTTGAAGATATGATCTGATGGTGGTGAGAGTGGAGCAGGACTGTGTCCGTGGCGCAATGGGCTAGCGCGATCGGCTGTTAACCGAAAAGTTGGAGGTTCGAGCCCACCCGGTGGTGGTGCGGCGCTTTTTCTTCTTTGGGCTGATAGCTTTGAAGATATGTTCTGATGGCGGTGAGAGTGGAGCTGGACTGTCTCCGTGGCGCAATTGGCTTGCGCGATCGGCTGTGAACCGAAAGGTTGGAGGTTCGAGCCCACCCGGTGGTGGATCGGCGCTTTTTTCTTTGCGCTGATAGCTTTGAAGATATGTTCTGATGGTGGTGACAGTGGTGCAGGACTATCTCCGTGGCGCAATTGGCTAGCGCGATTTCGTTGTTAACCGAAAGGTTGGAGGTTCGAGCCCACCCGGTGTTGGTGCGGCGCTTTTTTTTTTTGGTCTAGCTCTGAAGAAATGTTCTGACGGTGGTGAGAGTGGAGCAGGACTGTCCCCGTGGCGCAATTGGCTAGCGCGATCGGCTATTAACCGAAAATTTGGATGTTCCAGCCATCCCGGGTGGGCTGTGTTGCTTTTTAATTGCGCTGATAGCTTTGAAGATATTTTCTGATGGTGGTGAGAGTGGAGCACGATTGTCTCCGTGGCACAATTGGCTAGCGCGATCGGCTGTTAACCGAAAGGTTGGAGGTTCGAGCCCACCCGGTGGTGGTGCGGCGCTTTTTTTTTTGGGCTGATAGCTTTGAAGATATGTTCTAATTGTGGTGAGAGTGGAGCAGGACTGTCTCCGTGGCGCAATGGGCTAGCGCGATCGGCTGTTAACCGAAAGGTTGGAGTTTCGAGCCCTCCCGGGAGTAGTGTGTTGCTTTTTTCTTTGCGGTAATAGCTTTGAAGTTATGTTCTGATGGTGGTGAGAGTGGAGCAGGACTGTCTTCGTGGCGCAATTGGCTAGCGCGATCGGCTGTTATCCGAAAGGTTGGAGGTTTGAGCCCACCCGGTGGTGGTGTGGCGCTTTTTTTTCTTTGGGCTGATAGCTTTGAAGATATGTGCTGACGGTGGTGAGAGTGGAGCAGGACTCTCTCCGTGGCGCAATTGGCTAGCGCGATTGGCTGTCAACCGAAAGGTTGGAGGTTCGAGCCCACCCGGTGGTGGTGCGGTGCTTTTTTTCCTTTGGGCTGATAGCTTTGAAGATATGTTGTGATGGTGGTGAGAGTGGAGCAGGACTGTCTCCGTTGCGCAATTGGCTAGCGCGATCGGCTGTTAACCAAAAGGTCGGAGGTTCGAGCCCACCCGGGGGTGGTGCGGCGCTTTTTTTTCTTTGGGCTGATAGCTTTGAAGATATGATCTGATGGTGGTGAGAGTGGAGCAGGACTGTGTCCGTGGCGCAATGGGCTAGCGCGATCGGCTGTTAACCGAAAAGTTGGAGGTTCGAGCCCACCCGGTGGTGGTGCGGCGCTTTTTTTTCTTCGGGGTGATAGCTCTGAAGAAATGGTCTGACGGTGGTGAGAGTGGAGCGCGACTGTCTCTGTGGCGCAATTGGCTAGCGCGATTGGCTGTTAACCGAAAGGTTGGAGGTTCGAGCCCACCCGGTGGTGGTGCGGTGCTTTTTTTCTTTGGGCTGATAGCTTTGAAGATATGTTCTGATGGTGGTGAGAGTGGAGCAGGACTGTCTCGGTGGCGCAATTGGCTAGCGCGATCGGCTGTTATCCGAAAGGTTGGAGGTTTGAGCCCACCCGGTGCTGGTGCGGCGCTTTTTTTTCTTCGGGGTGATAGCTCTGAAGAAATGGTCTGACGGTGGTGAGAGTGGAGCGCGACTGTCTCTGTGGCGCAATTGGCTAGCGCGATTGGCTGTTAACCGAAAGGTTGGAGGTTCGAGCCCACCCGGTGGTGGTGCGGTGCTTTTTTTCTTTGGGCTGATAGCTTTGAAGATATGTTCTGATGGTGGTGAGAGTGGAGCAGGACTGTCTTCGTGGCGCAATTGGCTAGCGCGATCGGCTGTTATCCGAAAGGTTGGAAGTTTGAGCCCACCCGGTGGTGGTGCGGCGCTTTTTTTTTCTTTGGGGTGACAGCTCTGAAGAAATGGTCTGATGGTGGTGAGAGTGGAGCAGGACTGTCTCCGTGGCGCAAAGGGCTAGCGCGATCGGCTGTTAACCGAAAGGTTGGAGTTTCGAGCCCTCCCGGGAGTAGTGTGTTGCTTTTTTCTTTGCGGTAATAGCTTTGAAGATATGTTCTGATGGTGGTGAGAGTGGAGCAGGACTGTCTTCGTGGCGCAATTGGCTAGCGCGATCGGCTGTTATCCGAAAGGTTGGAGGTTTGAGCCCACCCGGTGCTGGTGCGGCGCTTTTTTTTCTTCGGGGTGATAGCTCTGAAGAAATGGTCTGACGGTGGTGAGAGTGGAGCGCGACTGTCTCTGTGGCGCAATTGGCTAGCGCGATTGGCTGTTAACCGAAAGGTTGGAGGTTCGAGCCCACCCGGTGGTGGTGCGGTGCTTTTTTTCTTTGGGCTGATAGCTTTGAAGATATGTTCTGATGGTGGTGAGAGTAGAGCAGGACTGTCTTCGTGGCGCAATTGGCTAGCGCGATCGGCTGTTAACCAAAAGGTCGGAGTTTCGAGCCCACCCGGTGGTGGTGCGGTGCTTTTTTTTTATTTGGGCTGATAGCTTTGAAGATATGTTCTGATGGTGGTGAGAGTGGAGCAGGACTGTCTCCGTGGCGCAATTGGCTGGCGCAATCGGCTGTTAACGGAATCGTTGGAGGTTCGAGCCCACCTGGTGGTGGTGCGGCGCTTTTTTTTTCTTTGCGCTGATAGCTTTGAAGATATGCTTTGATGGTGGTCAGAGTAGAGCAAGACTGTCTCCGTGGCGCAATGGGCAAGCACGATTCTCTGTTAACCGAAAGGTTGGAGTTTCGAGCCCTCCCGGGAGTGGTGTGTTGCTTTTTTCTTTGCGCTGATAGCTTTGAAGATATGTTCTGATGGTGGTGAGAGTGGTGCAGGACTATCTCCGTGGCGCAATTGGCTAGCGCGATTTCGTTGTTGACCGAAAGGTTGGAGGTTGGAGCCCACCCAGTGGTGGTGCGGCGCTTTTTTTTCTTTGCGCTGCTAGCTTTGAAGATATGTTCTGATTGTGGTGAGAGTGGAGCAAGACTGTCTCCGTGGCGCAATGGGCTAGCGCGATTGGCTGTTAACCGAAAGGTTGGAGTTTCGAGCCCTCCCGGGTGTGGTGTGTTGCTTTTTTCTTTGCGCTAATAGCTTTGAAGATATGTTCTGTTGGTGGTGAGAGTGGAGCAGGACTGACTTCGTGGCGCAATTGGCTAGCGCGATCGGCTATTAACCGAAAAGTTGGAGGTTCCAGCCGTCCCGGGTGAGCTGTGTTGCTTTTTTTATTGCGCTGATAGCTTTCAAGATATTTTCTGATGGTGGTGAGAATGGAGCACAATTGTCTCCGTGGCGCAATTGGCTAGCGCGATCGGCTGTTAACCGAAAGGTTGGAGGTTCGAGCCCACCCGGTGGTGGTGCGGCGCTTTTTTTTTCTTTGGGCTGATAGCTTTGAAGATATGTTCTAATTGTGGTGAGAGTGGAGCAGGACTGTCTCTGTGGCGCAATGGGCTAGCGCGATCGGCTGTTAACCGAAAGGTTGGAGTTTCGAGCCCTCCCGGGAGTAGTGTGTTGCTTTTTTCTTTGCGGTAATAGCTTTGAAGTTATGTTTTGATGGTGGTGAGAGTGGAGCAGGACTGTCTTCGTGGCGCAATTGGCTAGCGCGATCGGCTGTTATCCGAAAGGTTGGAGGTTTGAGCCCACCCGGTGGTGGTGTGGCGCTTTTTTTTCTTTGGGCTGATAGCTTTGAAGATATGTTCTGACGGTGGTGAGAGTGGAGCAGGACTCTCTCCGTGGCGCAATTGGCTAGCGCGAATGGCTGTCAACCGAAAGGTTGGAGGTTCGAGCCCACCCGGTGGTGGTGCGGTGCTTTTTTTTCTTTGGGCTGATAGCTTTGAAGATATGTTGTGATGGTGGTGAGAGTGGAGCAGGACTGTCTCCGTTGCGCAATTGGCTAGCGCGATCGGCTGTTAACCGAAAGGTTGGAGGTTCGAGCCCACCCGGTGGTGGATCGGCGCTTTTTTTTCTTTGGGCTGATAGCTTTGAAGATATGTTCTGATGGTGGTGAGAGTGGAGCACGATTGTCTCCGTGGCGCAATTGGCTAGCGCGATCGGCTGTTAACCGAAAGGTTGGAGGTTCGAGCCCACCCGATGGTTGTGCGGCGCATTTCTTTCTTTGGGCTCATAGCTTTGAAGATATGTTCTAATTGTGGTGAGAGTGGAGCAGGACTGTCTCCGTGGCGCAATGGGCTAGCGCGATCGGCTGTTAACCGAAAGGTTGGAGTTTCGAGCCCTCCCGGGAGTAGTGTGTTGCTTTTTTCTTTGCGGTAATAGCTTTGAAGATATGTTCTGATGGTGGTGAGAGTGGAGCAGGACTGTCTTCGTGGCGCAATTGGCTAGCACGATCGGCTGTTATCCGAAAGGTTGGAGGTTTGAGCCCACCCGGTGGTGGTGTGGCGCTTTTTTTTCTTTGGGCTGATAGCTTTGAAGATATGTTCTGACGGTGGTGAGAGTGGAGCAGGACTCTCTCCGTGGCGCAATTGGCTAGCGCGATTGGCTGTTAACCGAAAGGTTGGAGGTTCGAGCCCACCCGGTGGTGGTGCGGTGCTTTTTTTTCTTTGGGCTGATAGCTTTGAAGATATGTTCTGATGGTGGTGAGAGTGGAGCAGGACTGTGTCCGTAGCGCAATGGGCTAGCGCAATCGGCTGTTAACCGAAAAGTTGGAGGTTCGAGCCCACCCGGTGGTGGTGCGGCGCTTTTTCTTCTTTGGGCTGATAGCTTTGAAGGTATGTTCTGACGGTGGTGAGAGTGGAGCAGGACTCTCTCCGTGGCGCAATTGGCTAGCGCGATTGGCTGTTAACCGAAAGGTTGGAGGTTCGAGCCCACCCGGTGGTGGTGCGGTGCTTTTTTTTCTTTGTGCTGATAGCTTTGAAGATATGTTCTGATGGTGGTGAGAGTGGAGCAGGACTGTCTCCGTGGCGCAATTGGGTAGCGCAATCGGCTGTTAACCGAATCGTCGGAGGTTCGAGCCCCCCGGTTGTGGTGCGGCGCTTTTTTTTCTTTGCGCTGATAGCTTTGAAGATATGTTCTGATGGTGGTGAGAGTAGAGCAAGACTGTCTCCGTGGCGCATCGGGCTAGCACGACTGGCTGTTAACCGAAAGGTTGGAGTTTCGAGCCCTCCCGGGAGTGGTGTGTTGCTTTTTTCTTTGCGCTGATAGCTTTGAAGATATGTTCTGATGGTGGTGACAGTGGTGCAGGACTATCTCCGTGGCGCAATTGGCTAGCGCGATTTCGTTGTTAACCGAAAGGTTGGAGGTTCGAGCCCACCCGGTGTTGGTGCGGCGCTTTTTTTTCTTTGGTCTAGCTCTGAAGAATTGTTCTGACGGTGGTGAGAGTGGAGCAGGACTGTCCCCGTGGCGCAATTGGCTAGCGCGATCGGCTATTAACCGAAAATTTGGAGGTTCCAGCCATCCCGGGTGGGCTGTGTTGCTTTTTAATTGCGCTGATAGCTTTGAAGATATTTTCTGATGGTGGTGAGAGTGGAGCACGATTGTCTCCGTGGCGCAATTGGCTAGCGCGATCGGCTGTTAACCGAAAGGTTGGAGGTTCGAGCCCACCCGGTGGTGGTGCGGCGCTTTTTTTTCTTTGGGCTGATAGCTTTGAAGATATGTTCTAATTGTGGTGAGAGTGGAGCAGGACTGTCTCCGTGGCGCAATGGGCTAGCGCGATCGGCTGTTAACCGAAAGGTTGGAGTTTCGAGCCCTCCCGGGAGTAGTGTGTTGCTTTTTTCTTTGCGGTAATAGCTTTGAAGTTATGTTCTGATGGTGGTGAGAGTGGAGCAGGACTGTCTTCGTGGCGCAATTGGCTAGCGCGATCGGCTGTTATCCGAAAGGTTGGAGGTTTGAGCCCACCCGGTGGTGGTGCGGCGTTTTTCTTCTTTGGGCTGATAGCTTTGAAGATATGTTCTGATGGCGGTGAGAGTGCAGCTGGACTGTCTCCGTGGCGCAATTGGCTTGCGCGATCGGCTGTGAACCGAAAGGTTGGAGGTTCGAGCCCACCCGGTGGTGGATCGGCGCTTTTTTTTCTTTGGGCTGATAGCTTTGAAGATATGTTGTGATGGTGGTGAGAGTGGAGCAGGACTGTCTCCGTTGCGCAATTGGCTAGCGCGATCGGCTGTTAACCAAAAGGTCGGAGGTTCGAGCCCACCCGGGGGTGGTGCGGCGCTTTTTTTTCTTTGGGCTGATAGCTTTGAAGATATGATCTGATGGTGGTGAGAGTGGAGCAGGACTGTGTCCGTGGCGCAATGGGCTAGCGCGATCGGCTGTTAACCGAAAAGTTGGAGGTTCGAGCCCACCCGGTGGTGGTGCGGCGCTTTTTCTTCTTTGGGCTGATAGCTTTGAAGATATGTTCTGATGGCGGTGAGAGTGGAGCTGGACTGTCTCCGTGGCGCAATTGGCTTGCGCGATCGGCTGTGAACCGAAAGGTTGGAGGTTCGAGCCCACCCGGTGGTGGATCGGCGCTTTTTTCTTTGCGCTGATAGCTTTGAAGATATGTTCTGATGGTGGTGACAGTGGTGCAGGACTATCTCCGTGGCGCAATTGGCTAGCGCGATTTCGTTGTTAACCGAAAGGTTGGAGGTTCGAGCCCACCCGGTGTTGGTGCGGCGCTTTTTTTTTTGGTCTAGCTCTGAAGAAATGTTCTGACGGTGGTGAGAGTGGAGCAGGACTGTCCCCGTGGCGCAATTGGCTAGCGCGATCGGCTATTAACCGAAAATTTGGATGTTCCAGCCATCCCGGGTGGGCTGTGTTGCTTTTTAATTGCGCTGATAGCTTTGAAGATATTTTCTGATGGTGGTGAGAGTGGAGCACGATTGTCTCCGTGGCACAATTGGCTAGCGCGATCGGCTGTTAACCGAAAGGTTGGAGGTTCGAGCCCACCCGGTGGTGGTGCGGCGCTTTTTTTTCTTTGGGCTGATAGCTTTGAAGATATGTTCTAATTGTGGTGAGAGTGGAGCAGGACTGTCTCCGTGGCGCAATGGGCTAGCGCGATCGGCTGTTAACCGAAAGGTTGGAGTTTCGAGCCCTCCCGGGAGTAGTGTGTTGCTTTTTTCTTTGCGGTAATAGCTTTGAAGTTATGTTCTGATGGTGGTGAGAGTGGAGCAGGACTGTCTTCGTGGCGCAATTGGCTAGCGCGATCGGCTGTTATCCGAAAGGTTGGAGGTTTGAGCCCACCCGGTGGTGGTGTGGCGCTTTTTTTTCTTTGGGCTGATAGCTTTGAAGATATGTGCTGACGGTGGTGAGAGTGGAGCAGGACTCTCTCCGTGGCGCAATTGGCTAGCGCGATTGGCTGTCAACCGAAAGGTTGGAGGTTCGAGCCCACCCGGTGGTGGTGCGGCGCTTTTTCTTCTTTGTGCTGATAGCTTTGAAGCTATGTTCTCATGGTGGTGAGAGTGGAGCAGGACTGTCTTCGTGGTGCAATTGGCTAGCGCGATCGGCTGTTAACCAAAAGGTCGGAGGTTCGAGCCCACCCGGGGGTGGTGCGGCGCTTTTTTTTCTTTGGGCTGATAGCTTTGAAGATATGATCTGATGGTGGTGAGAGTGGAGCAGGACTGTGTCCGTGGCGCAATGGGCTAGCGCGATCGGCTGTTAACCGAAAAGTTGGAGGTTCGAGCCCACCCGGTGGTGGTGCGGCGCTTTTTCTTCTTTGTGCTGATAGCTTTGAAGCTATGTTCTCATGGTGGTGAGAGTGGAGCAGGACTGTCTTCGTGGTGCAATTGGCTAGCGCGATCGGCTGTTATCCGATAGTTGGAGGTTTGAGCCCACCCGGTGGTGGTGCGGCGCTTTTTTTTTCTTTGGGGTGACAGCTCTGAAGAAATGGTCTGATGGTGGTGAGAGTGGAGCAGGACTGTCTCCGTGGCGCAATGGGCTAGCGCGATCGGCTGTTAACCGAAAGGTTGGAGTTTCGAGCCCTCCCGGGAGTAGTGTAATGCTTTTTTCTTTGCGGTAATAGCTTTGAAGATATGTTCTGATGGTGGTGAGAGTGGAGCAGGACTGTCTTCGTGGCGCAATTGGCTAGCGCGATCGGCTGTTATCCGAAAGGTTGGAGGTTTGAGCCCACCCGGTGCTGGTGCGGCGCTTTTTTTTCTTCGGGGTGATAGCTCTGAAGAAATGGTCTGACGGTGGTGAGAGTGGATCGCGACTGTCTCTGTGGCGCAATTGGCTAGCGCGATTGGCTGTTAACCGAAAGGTTGGAGGTTCGAGCCCACCCGGTGGTGGTGCGGCGCTTTTTTTTTCTTTGCGCTGATAGCTTTGAAGATATGCTTTGATGGTGGTGAGAGTAGAGCAAGACTGTCTCCGTGGCGCAATGGGCAAGCACGATTGGCTGTTAACCGAAAGGTTGGAGTTTCGAGCCCTCCCGGGAGTGGTGTGTTGCTTTTTTCTTTGCGCTGATAGCTTTGAAGATATGTTCTGATGGTGATGAGAGTGGTGCAGGACTATCTCCGTGGCGCAATTGGCTAGCGCGATTTCGTTGTTGACCGAAAGGTTGGAGGTTGGAGCCCACCCAGTGGTGGTGCGGCGCTTTTTTTTCTTTGCGCTGCTAGCTTTGAAGATATGTTCTGATTGTGTTGAGAGTGGAGCAAGACTGTCTCCGTGGCGCAATGGGCTAGCGCGATTGGCTGTTAACCGAAAGGTTGGAGTTTCGAGCCCTCGCGGGTGTGGTGTGTTGCTTTTTTCTTTGCGCTAATAGCTTTGAAGATATGTTCTGTTGGTGGTGAGAGTGGAGCAGGACTGACTTCGTGGCGCAATTGGCTAGCGCGATCGGCTGTTATCCGAAAGGTTGGAGGTTTGAGCCCACCCGGTGGTGGTGCGGCGCTTTTTTTTCTTTGGGGTGATAGCTCTGAAGAAATGGTCTGACGGTGGTGAGAGTGGAGCACGACTGTCTCTGTGGCGCAATTGGCTAGCGCGATCGGCTGTTAACCGAAAGGTTGGAGTTTCGAGCCCACCCGGTGTTGGTGCGGCGCTTTTTTTTCTTTGGTCTAGCTCTGAAGAAATGTTCTCACGGTGGTGAGAGTGGAGCAGGACTGTCCCCGTGGCGCAATTGGCTAGCGCGATCGGCTATTAACCGAAAAGTTGGAGGTTCCAGCCGTCCCGGGTGGGCTGTGTTGCTTTTTTTATTGCGCTGATAGCTTTCAAGATATTTTCTGATGGTGGTGAGAATGGAGCACAATTGTCTCCGTGGCGCAATTGGCTAGCGCGATCGGCTGTTAACCGAAAGGTTGGAGGTTCGAGCCCACCCGGTGGTGGTGCGGCGCTTTTTTTTCTTTGGGCTGATAGCTTTGAAGATATGTTCTAATTGTGGTGAGAGTGGAGCAGGACTGTCTCCGTGGCGCAATGGGCTAGCGCGATCGGCTGTTAACCGAAAGGTTGGAGTTTCGAGCCCTCCCGGGAGTAGTGTGTTGCTTTTTTCTTTGCGGTAATAGCTTTGAAGTTATGTTCGGATGGTGGTGAGAGTGGAGCAGGACTGTCTTCGTGGCGCAATTGGCTAGCGCGATCGGCTGTTATCCGAAAGGTTGGAGGTTTGAGCCCACCCGGTGGTGGTGTGGCGCTTTTTTTTCTTTGGGCTGATAGCTTTGAAGATATGTTCTGACGGTGGTGAGAGTGGAGCAGGACCCTCTCCGTGGCGCAATTGGCTAGCGCGATTGGCTTTCAACCGAAAGGTTGGAGGTTCGAGCCCACCCGGTGGTGGTGCGGTGCTTTTTTGTTTGGGCTGATAGCTTTGAAGGTATGTTGTGATGGTGGTGAGAGTGGAGCAGGACTGTCTCCGTTGCGCAATTGGCTAGCGCGATCGGCTGTTGACCAAAAGGTCGGAGGTTCGAGCCCACCCGGGGGTGGTGCGGCGCTTTTTTTTTCTTTGGGCTGATAGCTTTGAAGATATGTTCTGATGGTGGTGAGAGTGGAGACGGACTGTGTCCGTGGCGCAATGGGCTAGCGCGATCGGCTGTTAACCGAAAAGTTGGAGGTTCGAGCCCACCTGGTGGTGGTGCGGCGCTGTTTCTTCTTTGGGCTGATAGCTTTGAAGGTATGTTCTGACGGTGGTGAGAGTGGAGCAGGACTCTCTCCGTGGCGCAATTGGCTAGCGCGATTGGCTGTTAACCGAAAGGTTGGAGGTTCGAGCCCACCCGGTGGTGGTGCGGTGCTTTTTTTTCTTTGTGCTGATAGCTTTGAAGATATGTTCTGATGGTGGTGAGAGTGGAGCAGGACTGTCTCCGTGGCGCAATTTGCTAGCGCAATCGGCTGTTAACCGAATCGTCGGAGGTTCGAGCCCACCCGGTGGTGGTGTGGCGCTTTTTTTTCTTTGGGCTGATAGCTTTGAAGATATGTTCTGATGGTGGTGAGAGTGGAGCTGGACTGTCTCCGTGGCGCAATTCGCTTGCGCGATCGGCTGTGAACCGAAAGGTTGGAGGTTCGAGCCCACCCGGTGGTGGATCGGCGCTTTTTTTTCTTTGGGCTGATAGCTTTGAAGATATGTTCTCATGGTGGTGAGAGTGGAGCAGGACTGTCTCCGTGGCGCAATTGGCTAGCGCGATTGGCTGTTAACCGAAAAGTTGGAGGTTCCAGCCGTCCGGGGTGGGCTGTGTTCCTTTTTTATTGCGCTGATAGCTTTGAAGATATGTTCTGATGGTGGTGAGAGTGGAGCACGATTGTCTCCGTGGCGCAATTGGCTAGCGCGATCGGCTGTTAACCGAAAGGTTGGAGGTTCGAGCCCACCCGGTGGTTGTGCGGCGCTTTTCTTCCTTTGGGCTCATAGCTTTGAAGATATGTTCTAATTGTGGTGAGAGTGGAGCAGGACTGTCTCCGTGGCGCAATGGGCTAGCGCGATCGGCTGTTAACCGAAATGTTGGAGTTTTGAGCCCTCCCGGGAGTAGTGTGTTGCTTTTTTCTTTGCGGTAATAGCTTTGAAGATATTTTCTGATGGTGGTGAGAGTGGAGCACGATTGTCTCCGTGGCGCAATTGGCTTGCGCGATCGGCTGTTAACCGAAAGGTTGGAGGTTCGAGCCCACCCGGTGGTGGTGCGGCGCTTTTTTTTCTTTGGGCTCATAGCTTTGAAGATATGTTCTAATTGTGGTGAGAGTGGAGCTGGACTGTCTCCGTGGCGCAATGGGCTAGCGCGATCGGCTGTTAACCGAAAGGTTGGAGTTTCGAGCCCTCCCGGGAGTAGTGTGTTGCTTTTTTCTTTGCGGTAATAGCTTTGAAGATATGTTCTGACGGTGGTGAGAGTGGAGCAGGACTCTCTCCGTGGCGCAATTGGCTAGCGCGATTGGCTGTTAACCGAAAGGTTGGAGGTTCGAGCCCACCCGGTGGTGGTGCGGTGCTTTTTTTTCTTTGGGCTGATAGCTTTGAAGATATGTTCTGATGGTGGTGAGAGTGGAGCAGGACTGTGTCCGTAGCGCAATGGGCTAGCGCAATCGGCTGTTAACCGAAAAGTTGGAGGTTCGAGCCCACCCGGTGGTGGTGCGGCGCTTTTTCTTCTTTGGGCTGATAGCTTTGAAGGTATGTTCTGACGGTGGTGAGAGTGGAGGAGGACTCTCTCCGTGGCGCAATTGGCTAGCGCGATTGGCTGTTAACCGAAAGGTTGGAGGTTCGAGCCCACCCGGTGGTGGTGCGGTGCTTTTTTTTCTTTGTGGTGATAGCTTTGAAGATATGTTCTGATGGTGGTGAGAGTGGAGCAGGACTGTCTCCGTGGCGCAATTGGGTAGCGCAATCGGCTGTTAATCGAATCGCCGGAGGTTCGAGCCCACCCGGTTGTGGTGCGGCGCTTTTTTTTTCTTTGCGCTGATAGCTTTGAAGATATGTTCTGATGGTGGTGAGAGTAGAGCAAGACTGTCTCCGTGGCGCATCGGGCTAGCACGATTGGCTGTTAACCGAAAGGGTGAGTTTCGAGCCCTCCCGGGAGTGGTGTGTTGCTTTTTTCTTGGCGCTGATAGCTTTGAAGATATGTTCTGATGGTGGTGACAGTGGTGCAGGACTATCTCCGTGGCGCAATTGGCTAGCGCGATTTCGTTGTTAACCGAAAGGTTGGAGGTTCGAGCCCACCCGGTGTTGGTGCGGCGCTTTTTTTTCTTTGGTCTAGCTCTGAAGAAATGTTCTGACGGTGGTGAGAGTGGAGCAGGACTGTCCCCGTGGCGCAATTGGCTAGCGCGATCGGCTATTAACCGAAAATTTGGAGGTTCCAGCCGTCCCGGGTGGGCTGTGTTGCTTTTTAATTGCGCTGATAGCTTTGAAGATATTTTCTGATGGTGGTGAGAGTGGAGCACGATTGTCTCCGTGGCGCGATTGGCTAGCGCGATCGGCTGTTAACCGAAAGGTTGGAGGTTCGAGCCCACCCGGTGGTGGTGCGGCGCTTTTTTTTCTTTGGGCTGATAGCTTTGAAGATATGTTCTAATTGTGGTGAGAGTGAAGCAGGACTGTCTCCGTGGCGCAATGGGCTAGCGCGATCGGCTGTTAACCGAAAGGTTGGAGTTTCGAGGCCTCCCGGGAGTAGTGTGTTGCTTTTTCTTTGCGGTAATAGCTTTGAAGTTATGTTCTGATGGTGGTGAGAGTGGAGCAGGACTGTCTTCGTGGCGCAATTGGCTAGCGCGATCGGCTATTATCCGAAAGGTTGGAGGTTTGAGCCCACCCGGTGGTGGTGTGGCGCTTTTTTTTCTTTGGGCTGATAGCTTTGAAGATATGTTCTGACGGTGGTGAGAGTGGAGCAGGACTCTCTCCGTGGCGCAATTGGCTAGCGCGATTGGCTGTCAACCGAAAGGTTGGAGGTTCCAGCCCACCCGGTGGTGGTGCGGTGCTTTTTTTTCTTTGGGCTGATAGCTTTGAAGATATGTTGTGATGGTGGTGAGAGTGGTGCAGGACTGTCTCCGTTGCGCAATTGGCTAGCGCGATCGGCTGTTAACCGAAAAGTTGGAGCTTCGAGCCCACCCGGTGGTGGTGCGGCACTTTTTCTTCTTTGGGCTGATAGCTTTGAAGGTATGTTCTGACGGTGGTGAGAGTGGAGCGGGACTCTCTCCGTGGCGCAATTGGCTGGCGCGATTGGCTGTTAACCGAAAGGTTGGAGGTTCGAGCCCACCCGGTGGTGGTGCGGTGCTTTTTTTCTTTGTGCTGATAGCTTTGAAGATATGTTCTGATGGTGGTGAGAGTGGAGCAGGACTGTGTCCGTGGCGCAATTGGCTAGCGCAATCGGCTGTTAACCGAATCGTCGGAGGTTCGAGCCCACCCGGTGGTGGTGTGGCGCTTTTTTTTCTTTGGGCTGATAGCTTTGAAGATATGTTCTGATGGTGGTGAGAGTGGAGCTGGACTGGTTCCGTGGCGCAATTGGCTTGCGCGATCGGCTGTGAACCGAAAGGTTGGAGGTTCGAGCCCACCCGGTGGTTGTGCGGCGCTTTTCTTTCTTTCGGCTGATAGCTTTGAAGATATGTTCTAATTGTGGTGAGAGTGGAGCAGGACTGTCTCCGTGGCGCAATGGGCTAGCGCGATCGGCTGTTAACCTAAATGTTGGAGTTTCGAGCCCTGCCGGGAGTAGTGTGTTGCTTTTTTCTTTGCGGTAATAGCTTTGAAGATATTTTCTGATGGTGGTGAGAGTGGAGCACGATTGTTTCCGTGGCGCAATTGGCTAGCGTGATCGGCTGTTAACCGAAAGGTTGGAGGTTCGAGCCCACCCGGTGGTGGTGCGGCGCTTTTTTTGGGCTGATAGCTTTGAAGATATGTTTTAATTGTGGTGAGAGTGGAGCAGGACTGTCTCCGTGGCACACTGGGCTAGCGCGATCGGCTGTTAACCGAAAGGTTGGAGTTTCGAGCCCTCCCGGCAGTAGTGTGTTGCTTTTTTCTTTGCGGTAATAGCTTTGAAGATATGTTCTGATGGTGGTGAGAGTGGAGCAGGACTGTCTTCGTGGCGCAATTGGCTAGCACGATCGGCTGTTATCCGAAAGGTTGGAGGTTTGAGCCCACCCGGTGGTGGTGTGGCGCTTTTTTTTCTTTGGGCTGATAGCTTGGGAGATATGTTCTGACGGTGGTGAGAGTGGAGCAGGACTCTCCGTGGCGCAACTGGCTAGCGCGATTGGCTGTTAACCAAAAGGTTGGAGGTTCGAGCCCACCCGGTGTTGGTGCGGTGCTTTTTTTTCTTTGGGCTGATAGCTTTGAAGATATGTTCTGATAGTGGTGAGAGTGGAGCAGGACTGTGTCCGTGGCGCAATGGGCTAGCGCGATCGGCTGTTAACCGAAAAGTTGGAGGTTCGAGCCCACCCGGTGGTGGTGCGGCGCTTTTTCTTCTTTGGGCTGATAGCTTTGAAGGTATGTTCTGACGGTGGTGAGAGTGGAGGAGGACTGTCTCCGTGGCGCAATTGACTAGCGCGACTGGCTGTTAACCGAAAGGTTGGAGGTTCGAGCCCACCCGGTGGTGGTGCGGTGCTTTTTTTTCTTTGTGCTGATAGCTTTGAAGATATGTTCTGATGGTGGTGAGAGTGGAGCAGGACTGTCTCCGTGGCGCAATTGGCCTGCGCAATCGGCTGTTAACCGAATCGTCGGAGGTTCGAGCCCACCCGGTGGTGGTGTGGCGCTTTTTTTTCTTTGGGATGATAGCTTTGAAGATATGTTCTGATGGTGGTGAGAGTGGAGCTGGACTGTCTCCGTGGCGCAATTGGCTTGCGCGATCGGCTGTGAACCGAAAGGTTGGAGGTTCGAGCCCACCCGGTGGTGGATCGGCGCTTTTTTTTTCTTTGGGCTGATAGCTTTGAAGATATGTTCTCATGGTGGTGAGAGTGGAGCAGGACTGTATCCGTGGCGCAATCGGCTAGCGCGCATGGCTGTTAACCGAAAAGTTGGAGGTTCCAGCTGTCCGGGGTGGGCGGTGTTCCTTTTTTTATTGCGCTGATAGCTTTGAAGATATGTTCTGATGGTGGTGAGAGTGGAGCACGCTGTCTCTGTGGCGCAATCGGCTAGCGCGATCGGCTGTTAACCGAAAGGTTGGAGGTTCGAGCCCACCCAGTGGTGGTGCGGCGCGTTTTTTTCTTTGGGCTGATAGCTTTGAAGATATGTTCTAATTGTGGTGAGAGTGGAGCAGGACTCTCTCCGTGGCGCAATGGGGTAGCGCGATCGGCTGTTAACGAAAAGGTTGGAGTTTCGAGCCCTCCCGGGATTAGTGTGTTGCTTTTTTCTTTGCGGTAATAGTTTTGAAGATATGTTCTGATGGTGGTGAGAGTGGAGCAGGACTGTCTTCGTGGCGCAATTGGCTAGCGCAATCGGCTGTTATCCGAAAGGTTGGAGGTTTGAGCCCACCCGGTGGTGGTGTGGCGCTTTTTTTTCTTTGGGCTGATAGCTTTGAAGATAGGTTCTGATGGTGGTGAGAGTGGAGCTGGACTGTCTCCGTGGCGCAATTGGCTTGCGCGATCGGCTGTTAACTGAAAGGTTGGAGTTTCGAGCCCTCCTGGGATTGGTGTGTTGCTTCCTTTCTTTGCGCTGATAGCTTTGAAGATATGTTCTGATGGTGGTGAGAGTGGAGCACGACTGTCTCCGTGGCGCAGTTCGCTAGCGTGATCGGCTGTTAACTGAAAGGTTGGAGGTTCGAGCCCACCCGGTCGTGGTGCGGCGCTTTTTTTTCTTTGTGCTGATAGCTTTGAAGATATGTTCTCATGGTGGTGAGAGTGGAGCACGACTGTCTCTGTGGCGCAGTTCGCTCGCGTGATCGGCTGTTAACCGAAAGGTTGGAGGTTCGAGCCCACCCGGTGGTGGGGCGTTGCTTTTTTTTCATTGGGCTGATAGCTTTGAAGATATGTTCTGATGGTGGTGAGAGTGGAGCACGACTGTCTCCGTGGCGCAGTTCGCTAGCGCGATCGGCTGTTAACCGAAAGGTTGGAGGTTCGAGCCCACCCGGTGGTGGTGTGGCGCTTTTTTTTTTGGGCTGATAGCTTTGAAGATATGTTATGATGGTGGTGAGAGTGGAGCTGGACTGTCTCCGTGGCGCAATTGGCTTGCGCGATCGGCTGTGAACCGAAAGGTTGGAGGTTCGAGCCCACCAGGTGGTGGTGCGGCGCTTTTTTTTTTGCGCTGATAGCTTTGAAGATATGTTCTGATGGCGGTGAGAGTGGAGCAAGACTGTCTCCGTGGCGCAATGGGCTAGCGCGATTGGCTGTTAACCGAAAGGTTGGAGTTTCGAGCCCTCGCGGGTGTGGTGTGTTGCTTTTTTCTTTGCGCTAATAGCTTTGAAGATATGTTCTGTTGGTGGTGAGAGTGGAGCAGGACTGACTTCGTGGCGCAATTGGCTAGCGCGATCGGCTGTTATCCGAAAGGTTGGAGGTTTGAGCCCACCCGGTGGTGGTGCGGCGCTTTTTTTTCTTTGGGGTGATAGCTCTGAAGAAATGGTCTGACGGTGGTGAGAGTGGAGCACGACTGTCTCTGTGGCGCAATTGGCTAGCGCGATCGGCTGTTAACCGAAAGGTTGGAGTTTCGAGCCCACCCGGTGTTGGTGCGGCGCTTTTTTTTCTTTGGTCTAGCTCTGAAGAAATGTTCTCACGGTGGTGAGAGTGGAGCAGGACTGTCCCCGTGGCGCAATTGGCTAGCGCGATCGGCTATTAACCGAAAAGTTGGAGGTTCCAGCCGTCCCGGGTGGGCTGTGTTGCTTTTTTTATTGCGCTGATAGCTTTCAAGATATTTTCTGATGGTGGTGAGAATGGAGCACAATTGTCTCCGTGGCGCAATTGGCTAGCGCGATCGGCTGTTAACCGAAAGGTTGGAGGTTCGAGCCCACCCGGTGGTGGTGCGGCGCTTTTTTTTCTTTGGGCTGATAGCTTTGAAGATATGTTCTAATTGTGGTGAGAGTGGAGCAGGACTGTCTCCGTGGCGCAATGGGCTAGCGCGATCGGCTGTTAACCGAAAGGTTGGAGTTTCGAGCCCTCCCGGGAGTAGTGTGTTGCTTTTTTCTTTGCGGTAATAGCTTTGAAGTTATGTTCGGATGGTGGTGAGAGTGGAGCAGGGCTGTCTTCGTGGCGCAATTGGCTAGCGCGATCGGCTGTTATCCGAAAGGTTGGAGGTTTGAGCCCACCCGGTGGTGGTGTGGCGCTTTTTTTTCTTTGGGCTGATAGCTTTGAAGATATGTTCTGACGGTGGTGAGAGTGGAGCAGGACCCTCTCCGTGGCGCAATTGGCTAGCGCGATTGGCTTTCAACCGAAAGGTTGGAGGTTCGAGCCCACCCGGTGGTGGTGCGGTGCTTTTTTGTTTGGGCTGATAGCTTTGAAGGTATGTTGTGATGGTGGTGAGAGTGGAGCAGGACTGTCTCCGTTGCGCAATTGGCTAGCGCGATCGGCTGTTGACCAAAAGGTCGGAGGTTCGAGCCCACCCGGGGGTGGTGCGGCGCTTTTTTTTTCTTTGGGCTGATAGCTTTGAAGATATGTTCTGATGGTGGTGAGAGTGGAGACGGACTGTGTCCGTGGCGCAATGGGCTAGCGCGATCGGCTGTTAACCGAAAAGTTGGAGGTTCGAGCCCACCTGGTGGTGGTGCGGCGCTGTTTCTTCTTTGGGCTGATAGCTTTGAAGGTATGTTCTGACGGTGGTGAGAGTGGAGCAGGACTCTCTCCGTGGCGCAATTGGCTAGCGCGATTGGCTGTTAACCGAAAGGTTGGAGGTTCGAGCCCACCCGGTGGTGGTGCGGTGCTTTTTTTTCTTTGTGCTGATAGCTTTGAAGATATGTTCTGATGGTGGTGAGAGTGGAGCAGGACTGTCTCCGTGGCGCGATTTGCTAGCGCAATCGGCTGTTAACCGAATCGTCGGAGGTTCGAGCCCACCCGGTGGTGGTGTGGCGCTTTTTTTTCTTTGGGCTGATAGCTTTGAAGATATGTTCTGATGGTGGTGAGAGTGGAGCTGGACTGTCTCCGTGGCGCAATTCGCTTGCGCGATCGGCTGTGAACCGAAAGGTTGGAGGTTCGAGCCCACCCGGTGGTGGATCGGCGCTTTTTTTTCTTTGGGCTGATAGCTTTGAAGATATGTTCTCATGGTGGTGAGAGTGGAGCAGGACTGTCTCCGTGGCGCAATTGGCTAGCGCGATTGGCTGTTAACCGAAAAGTTGGAGGTTCCAGCCGTCCGGGGTGGGCTGTGTTCCTTTTTTATTGCGCTGATAGCTTTGAAGATATGTTCTGATGGTGGTGAGAGTGGAGCACGATTGTCTCCGTGGCGCAATTGGCTAGCGCGATCGGCTGTTAACCGAAAGGTTGGAGGTTCGAGCCCACCCGGTGGTTGTGCGGCGCTTTTCTTCCTTTGGGCTCATAGCTTTGAAGATATGTTCTAATTGTGGTGAGAGTGGAGCAGGACTGTCTCCGTGGCGCAATGGGCTAGCGCGATCGGCTGTTAACCGAAATGTTGGAGTTTTGAGCCCTCCCGGGAGTAGTGTGTTGCTTTTTTCTTTGCGGTAATAGCTTTGAAGATATTTTCTGATGGTGGTGAGAGTGGAGCACGATTGTCTCCGTGGCGCAATTGGCTAGCGCGATCGGCTGTTAACCGAAAGGTTGGAGGTTCGAGCCCACCCGGTGGTGGTGCGGCGCTTTTTTTTCTTTGGGCTCATAGCTTTGAAGATATGTTCTAATTGTGGTGAGAGTGGAGCTGGACTGTCTCCGTGGCGCAATGGGCTAGCGCGATCGGCTGTTAACCGAAAGGTTGGAGTTTCGAGCCCTCCCGGGAGTAGTGTGTTGCTTTTTTCTTTGCGGTAATAGCTTTGAAGATATGTTCTGACGGTGGTGAGAGTGGAGCAGGACTCTCTCCGTGGCGCAATTGGCTAGCGCGATTGGCTGTTAACCGAAAGGTTGGAGGTTCGAGCCCACCCGGTGGTGGTGCGGTGCTTTTTTTTCTTTGGGCTGATAGCTTTGAAGATATGTTCTGATGGTGGTGAGAGTGGAGCAGGACTGTGTCCGTAGCGCAATGGGCTAGCGCAATCGGCTGTTAACCGAAAAGTTGGAGGTTCGAGCCCACCCGGTGGTGGTGCGGCGCTTTTTCTTCTTTGGGCTGATAGCTTTGAAGGTATGTTCTGACGGTGGTGAGAGTGGAGGAGGACTCTCTCCGTGGCGCAATTGGCTAGCGCGATTGGCTGTTAACCGAAAGGTTGGAGGTTCGAGCCCACCCGGTGGTGGTGCGGTGCTTTTTTTTCTTTGTGGTGATAGCTTTGAAGATATGTTCTGATGGTGGTGAGAGTGGAGCAGGACTGTCTCCGTGGCGCAATTGGGTAGCGCAATCGGCTGTTAATCGAATCGCCGGAGGTTCGAGCCCACCCGGTTGTGGTGCGGCGCTTTTTTTTTCTTTGCGCTGATAGCTTTGAAGATATGTTCTGATGGTGGTGAGAGTAGAGCAAGACTGTCTCCGTGGCGCATCGGGCTAGCACGATTGGCTGTTAACCGAAAGGGTGAGTTTCGAGCCCTCCCGGGAGTGGTGTGTTGCTTTTTTCTTGGCGCTGATAGCTTTGAAGATATGTTCTGATGGTGGTGACAGTGGTGCAGGACTATCTCCGTGGCGCAATTGGCTAGCGCGATTTCGTTGTTAACCGAAAGGTTGGAGGTTCGAGCCCACCCGGTGTTGGTGCGGCGCTTTTTTTTCTTTGGTCTAGCTCTGAAGAAATGTTCTGACGGTGGTGAGAGTGGAGCAGGACTGTCCCCGTGGCGCAATTGGCTAGCGCGATCGGCTATTAACCGAAAATTTGGAGGTTCCAGCCGTCCCGGGTGGGCTGTGTTGCTTTTTAATTGCGCTGATAGCTTTGAAGATATTTTCTGATGGTGGTGAGAGTGGAGCACGATTGTCTCCGTGGCGCGATTGGCTAGCGCGATCGGCTGTTAACCGAAAGGTTGGAGGTTCGAGCCCACCCGGTGGTGGTGCGGCGCTTTTTTTTCTTTGGGCTGATAGCTTTGAAGATATGTTCTAATTGTGGTGAGAGTGAAGCAGGACTGTCTCCGTGGCGCAATGGGCTAGCGCGATCGGCTGTTAACCGAAAGGTTGGAGTTTCGAGGCCTCCCGGGAGTAGTGTGTTGCTTTTTCTTTGCGGTAATAGCTTTGAAGTTATGTTCTGATGGTGGTGAGAGTGGAGCAGGACTGTCTTCGTGGCGCAATTGGCTAGCGCGATCGGCTATTATCCGAAAGGTTGGAGGTTTGAGCCCACCCGGTGGTGGTGTGGCGCTTTTTTTTCTTTGGGCTGATAGCTTTGAAGATATGTTCTGACGGTGGTGAGAGTGGAGCAGGACTCTCTCCGTGGCGCAATTGGCTAGCGCGATTGGCTGTCAACCGAAAGGTTGGAGGTTCCAGCCCACCCGGTGGTGGTGCGGTGCTTTTTTTTCTTTGGGCTGATAGCTTTGAAGATATGTTGTGATGGTGGTGAGAGTGGTGCAGGACTGTCTCCGTTGCGCAATTGGCTAGCGCGATCGGCTGCTAACCAAAAGGTCGGAGGTTCGAGCCCACCCGGGGGTGGTGCGGCGCTTTTTTTTCTTTGGGCTGATAGCTTTGAAGATATGATCTGATGGTGGTGAGAGTGGAGCAGGACTGTGTCCGTGGCGCAATGGGCTAGCGCGATCGGCTGTTAACCGAAAAGTTGGAGCTTCGAGCCCACCCGGTGGTGGTGCGGCACTTTTTCTTCTTTGGGCTGATAGCTTTGAAGGTATGTTCTGACGGTGGTGAGAGTGGAGCGGGACTCTCTCCGTGGCGCAATTGGCTGGCGCGATTGGCTGTTAACCGAAAGGTTGGAGGTTCGAGCCCACCCGGTGGTGGTGCGGTGCTTTTTTTTCTTTGTGCTGATAGCTTTGAAGATATGTTCTGATGGTGGTGAGAGTGGAGCAGGACTGTGTCCGTGGCGCAATTGGCTAGCGCAATCGGCTGTTAACCGAATCGTCGGAGGTTCGAGCCCACCCGGTGGTGGTGTGGCGCTTTTTTTTCTTTGGGCTGATAGCTTTGAAGATATGTTCTGATGGTGGTGAGAGTGGAGCTGGACTGGTTCCGTGGCGCAATTGGCTTGCGCGATCGGCTGTGAACCGAAAGGTTGGAGGTTCGAGCCCACCCGGTGGTTGTGCGGCGCTTTTCTTTCTTTCGGCTGATAGCTTTGAAGATATGTTCTAATTGTGGTGAGAGTGGAGCAGGACTGTCTCCGTGGCGCAATGGGCTAGCGCGATCGGCTGTTAACCTAAATGTTGGAGTTTCGAGCCCTGCCGGGAGTAGTGTGTTGCTTTTTTCTTTGCGGTAATAGCTTTGAAGATATTTTCTGATGGTGGTGAGAGTGGAGCACGATTGTTTCCGTGGCGCAATTGGCTAGCGCGATCGGCTGTTAACCGAAAGGTTGGAGGTTCGAGCCCACCCGGTGGTGGTGCGGCGCTTTTTTTGGGCTGATAGCTTTGAAGATATGTTCTAATTGTGGTGAGAGTGGAGCAGGACTGTCTCCGTGGCACACTGGGCTAGCGCGATCGGCTGTTAACCGAAAGGTTGGAGTTTCGAGCCCTCCCGGCAGTAGTGTGTTGCTTTTTTCTTTGCGGTAATAGCTTTGAAGATATGTTCTGATGGTGGTGAGAGTGGAGCAGGACTGTCTTCGTGGCGCAATTGGCTAGCACGATCGGCTGTTATCCGAAAGGTTGGAGGTTTGAGCCCACCCGGTGGTGGTGTGGCGCTTTTTTTTCTTTGGGCTGATAGCTTGGGAGATATGTTCTGACGGTGGTGAGAGTGGAGCAGGACTCTCCGTGGCGCAACTGGCTAGCGCGATTGGCTGTTAACCAAAAGGTTGGAGGTTCGAGCCCACCCGGTGTTGGTGCGGTGCTTTTTTTTCTTTGGGCTGATAGCTTTGAAGATATGTTCTGATAGTGGTGAGAGTGGAGCAGGACTGTGTCCGTGGCGCAATGGGCTAGCGCGATCGGCTGTTAACCGAAAAGTTGGAGGTTCGAGCCCACCCGGTGGTGGTGCGGCGCTTTTTCTTCTTTGGGCTGATAGCTTTGAAGGTATGTTCTGACGGTGGTGAGAGTGGAGGAGGACTCTCTCCGTGGCGCAATTGACTAGCGCGACTGGCTGTTAACCGAAAGGTTGGAGGTTCGAGCCCACCCGGTGGTGGTGCGGTGCTTTTTTTTCTTTGTGCTGATAGCTTTGAAGATATGTTCTGATGGTGGTGAGAGTGGAGCAGGACTGTCTCCGTGGCGCAATTGGCCTGCGCAATCGGCTGTTAACCGAATCGTCGGAGGTTCGAGCCCACCCGGTGGTGGTGTGGCGCTTTTTTTTCTTTGGGATGATAGCTTTGAAGATATGTTCTGATGGTGGTGAGAGTGGAGCTGGACTGTCTCCGTGGCGCAATTGGCTTGCGCGATCGGCTGTGAACCGAAAGGTTGGAGGTTCGAGCCCACCCGGTGGTGGATCGGCGCTTTTTTTTTCTTTGGGCTGATAGCTTTGAAGATATGTTCTCATGGTGGTGAGAGTGGAGCAGGACTGTATCCGTGGCGCAATCGGCTAGCGCGCATGGCTGTTAACCGAAAAGTTGGAGGTTCCAGCTGTCCGGGGTGGGCGGTGTTCCTTTTTTTATTGCGCTGATAGCTTTGAAGATATGTTCTGATGGTGGTGAGAGTGGAGCACGCTGTCTCTGTAGCGCAATCGGCTAGCGCGATCGGCTGTTAACCGAAAGGTTGGAGGTTCGAGCCCACCCAGTGGTGGTGCGGCGCGTTTTTTTCTTTGGGCTGATAGCTTTGAAGATATGTTCTAATTGTGGTGAGAGTGGAGCAGGACTCTCTCCGTGGCGCAATGGGGTAGCGCGATCGGCTGTTAACGAAAAGGTTGGAGTTTCGAGCCCTCCCGGGATTAGTGTGTTGCTTTTTTCTTTGCGGTAATAGTTTTGAAGATATGTTCTGATGGTGGTGAGAGTGGAGCAGGACTGTCTTCGTGGCGCAATTGGCTAGCGCAATCGGCTGTTATCCGAAAGGTTGGAGGTTTGAGCCCACCCGGTGGTGGTGTGGCGCTTTTTTTTCTTTGGGCTGATAGCTTTGAAGATAGGTTCTGATGGTGGTGAGAGTGGAGCTGGACTGTCTCCGTGGCGCAATTGGCTTGCGCGATCGGCTGTTAACTGAAAGGTTGGAGTTTCGAGCCCTCCTGGGATTGGTGTGTTGCTTCCTTTCTTTGCGCTGATAGCTTTGAAGATATGTTCTGATGGTGGTGAGAGTGGAGCACGACTGTCTCCGTGGCGCAGTTCGCTGGCGTGATCGGCTGTTAACTGAAAGGTTGGAGGTTCGAGCCCACCCGGTCGTGGTGCGGCGCTTTTTTTTCTTTGTGCTGATAGCTTTGAAGATATGTTCTCATGGTGGTGAGAGTGGAGCACGACTGTCTCTGTGGCGCAGTTCGCTCGCGTGATCGGCTGTTAACCGAAAGGTTGGAGGTTCGAGCCCACCCGGTGGTGGGGCGTTGCTTTTTTTTCATTGGGCTGATAGCTTTGAAGATATGTTCTGATGGTGGTGAGAGTGGAGCACGACTGTCTCCGTGGCGCAGTTCGCTAGCGCGATCGGCTGTTAACCGAAAGGTTGGAGGTTCGAGCCCACCCGGTGGTGGTGTGGCGCTTTTTTTTTGGGCTGATAGCTTTGAAGATATGTTATGATGGTGGTGAGAGTGGAGCTGGACTGTCTCCGTGGCGCAATTGGCTTGCGCGATCGGCTGTGAACCGAAAGGTTGGAGGTTCGAGCCCACCCGGTGATGGTGCGGCGCTTTTTTTTTCTTTGGGGTGATAGCTCTGAAGAAATGTTCTGACGGTGGTGAGTGTGGAGCAGGACTGTCCCCGTGGCGCAATTGGCTAGCGTGATCGGCTATTAACCGAAAAGTTGGAGGTTCCAGCCGTCCGGGGTGGGCTGTGTTCCTTTTTTATTGCGCTGATAGCTTTGAAGATATGTTCTGATGGTGGTGAGAGTGGAGCACGATTGTCTCCGTGGCGCAATTGGCTAGCGCGATCGGCTGTTAACCGAAAGGTTGGAGGTTCGAGCCCACCCGGTGGTGGTGCGGCGCTTTTTTTCTTTGGGCTGATAGCTTTGAAGATATGTTCTAATTGTGGTGAGAGTGGAGCAGGACTGTCTCCGTGGCGCAATGGGCTAGCGCGATCGGCTGTTAACCGAAAGGTTGGAGTTTCGAGCCCTCCCGGGAGTAGTGTGTTGCTTTTTTCTTTGCGGTAATAGCTTTGAAGATATGTTCTGATGGTGGTGAGAGTGGAGCTGGACTGTCTCCGTGGCGCAATTGGCTAGCGCGATCGGCTGTTAACCGAAAGGTTGGAGTTTCGAGCCCTCCCGGGATTGGTGTGTTGCTTCTTTTCTTTGCGCTGATAGCTTTGAAGATATGTTCTGATGGTGGTGAGAGTGGAGCACGACTGTCTCCGTGGCGCAGTTCGCTAGCGTGATCGGCTGTTAACTGAAAGGTTGGAGGTTCGAGCCCACCCGGTGGTGGTGCGGCGCTTTTTTTTCTTTGTGCTGATAGCTTTGAAGATATGTTCTCATGGTGGTGAGAGTGGAGCAGGACTGTCTTCGTGGCGCAATTGGCTAGCGCGATCGGCTGTTAACTGAAAAGTCAGAGGTTTGAGCCCACCCGGTGGTGGTGTGGCGCTTTTTTTCTTTGGGCTGATAGCTTTGAAGATATGTTCTGATGGTGGTGAGAGTGGAGCTGGACTGTCTCCGTGGCGCAATTGGCTTGCGCGATCGGCTGTTACCCGAAAGGTTGAGGGTTCAGCCCACCCGGCGGTGGTGCGGCGCTTTTTTTCTTCGCGCTGATAGCTTTGAAGATATGTTCTGATGGTGGTGAGAGTAGAGCAAGACTGTCTCCGTGGCGCAATGGGCTAGCGCGATCGGCTGTTAACCGAAAGGTTGGAGTTTCGAGCCCTCCCGGGAGTGGTGTGTCGCTTTTTTCTTTGCGCTGATAGCTTTGAAGATATGTTCTGATGGTGGTGAGAGTGGAGTAGGACTATCTCCGTGGTGCAATTGGCTAGCGCGATTTCGGTTTTAACCAAATGGTTGGAGGTTTAAGCCCACCAGGTGGTGGTGCGGCGCTTTTTTTTCTTTGCGCTGATAGCTTTGAAGATATGTTCTGATGGCGGTGAGAGTGGAGCTAGACTGTCTCCGTGGCGCAATGGGCTAGCGCGATCGGCTGTTAACCGAAAGGTTGGAGTTTCGAGCCCTCCCGGGAGTGGTGTGTTGCTTTTTTTTGCGGTAATAGCTTTGAAGATATGTTCTGATGGTGGCGAGAGTGGAGCAGGACTGTCTTCGTGGCGCAATTGGCTAGCGCGATCGGCTGTTATCCGAAAGGTTGGATGTTTGAGCCCACCCGGTGGTGGTGCGGCGCTTTTTTTTTCTTTGGGGTGACAGCTCTGAAGAAATGGTCTGATGGTGGTGAGAGTGGAGCAGGACTGTCTCCGTGGCGCAATGGGCTAGCGCGATCGGCTGTTAACCGAAAGGTTGGAGTTTCGAGCCCTCCCAGGAGTAGTGTGTTGCTTTTTTCTTTGCGGTAATAGCTTTGAAGATATGTTCTGATGGTGGTGAGAGTGGAGCAGGACTGTCTTCGTGGCGCAATTGGCTAGCACGATCGGCTGTTATCCAAAAGGTTGGAGGTTTGAGCCCACCCGGTGGTGGTGTGGCGCTTTTTTTTCTTTGGGCTGATAGCTTTGAAGATATGTTCTGACGGTGGTGAGAGTGGAGCAGGACTCTCCGTGGCGCAATTGGCTAGCGCGATTGGCTGTTAACCGAAAGGTTGGAGGTTCGAGCCCACCCGGTGTTGGTGCGGTGCTTTTTTTTCTTTGGGCTGATAGCTTTGAAGATATGTTCTGATAGTGGTGAGAGTGGAGCAGGACTGTGTCCGTGGCGCAATGGGCTAGCGCGATCGGCTGTTAACCGAAAAGTTGGAGGTTCGAGCCCACCCGGTGGTGGTGCGGCGCTTTTTCTTCTTTGGGCTGATAGCTTTGAAGGTATGTTCTGACGGTGGTGAGAGTGGAGGAGGACTCTCTCCGTGGCGCAATTGGCTAGCGCGATTGGCTGTTAACCGAAAGGTTGGAGGTTCGAGCCCACCCGGTGGTGGTGCGGTGCTTTTTTTTCTTTGTGCTGATAGCTTTGAAGATATGTTCTGATGGTGGTGAGAGTGGAGCTGGACTGGTTCCGTGGCGCAATTGGCTTGCGCGATCGGCTGTGAACCGAAAGGTTGGAGGTTCGAGCCCACCCGGTGGTTGTGCGGCGCTTTTCTTTCTTTCGGCTGATAGCTTTGAAGATATGTTCTAATTGTGGTGAGAGTGGAGCAGGACTGTCTCCGTGGCGCAATGGGCTAGCGCGATCGGCTGTTAACCGAAATGTTGGAGTTTCGAGCCCTCCCGGGAGTAGTGTGTTGCTTTTTTCTTTGCGGTAATAGCTTTGAAGATATTTTCTGATGGTGGTGAGAGTGGAGCACGATTGTTTCCGTGGCGCAATTGGCTAGCGCGATCGGCTGTTAACCGAAAGGTTGGAGGTTCGAGCCCACCCGGTGGTGGTGCGGCGCTTTTTTTGGGCTGATAGCTTTGAAGATATGTTCTAATTGTGGTGAGAGTGGAGCAGGACTGTCTCCGTGGCACACTGGGCTAGCGCGATCGGCTGTTAACCGAAAGGTTGGAGTTTCGAGCCCTCCCGGCAGTAGTGTGTTGCTTTTTTCTTTGCGGTAATAGCTTTGAAGATATGTTCTGATGGTGGTGAGAGTGGAGCAGGACTGTCTTCGTGGCGCAATTGGCTAGCACGATCGGCTGTTATCCGAAAGGTTGGAGGTTTGAGCCCACCCGGTGGTGGTGTGGCGCTTTTTTTTCTTTGGGCTGATAGCTTTGAAGATATGTTCTGACGGTGGTGAGAGTGGAGCAGGACTCTCCGTGGCGCAACTGGCTAGCGCGATTGGCTGTTAACCGAAAGGTTGGAGGTTCGAGCCCACCCGGTGTTGGTGCGGTGCTTTTTTTTCTTTGGGCTGATAGCTTTGAAGATATGTTCTGATAGTGGTGAGAGTGGAGCAGGACTGTGTCCGTGGCGCAATGGGCTAGCGCGATCGGCTGTTAACCGAAAAGTTGGAGGTTCGAGCCCACCCGGTGGTGGTGCGGCGCTTTTTCTTCTTTGGGCTGATAGCTTTGAAGGTATGTTCTGACGGTGGTGAGAGTGGAGGAGGACTCTCTCCGTGGCGCAATTGGCTAGCGCGATTGGCTGTTAACCGAAAGGTTGGAGGTTCGAGCCCACCCGGTGGTGGTGCGGCGCTTTTTTTTCTTTGTGCTGATAGCTTTGAAGATATGTTCTGATGGTGGTGAGAGTGGAGCAGGACTGTCTCCGTGGCGCAATTGGCCTGCGCAATCGGCTGTTAACCGAATCGTCGGAGGTTCGAGCCCACCCGGTGGTGGTGTGGCGCTTTTTTTTCTTTGGGATGATAGCTTTGAAGATATGTTCTGATGGTGGTGAGAGTGGAGCTGGACTGTCTCCGTGGCGCAATTGGCTTGCGCGATCGGCTGTGAACCGAAAGGTTGGAGGTTCGAGCCCACCCGGTGGTGGATCGGCGCTTTTTTTTCTTTGGGCTGATAGCTTTGAAGATATGTTCTCATGGTGGTGAGAGTGGAGCAGGACTGTATCCGTGGCGCAATCGGCTAGCGCGCATGGCTGTTAACCGAAAAGTTGGAGGTTCCAGCTGTCCGGGGTGGGCGGTGTTCCTTTTTTTATTGCGCTGATAGCTTTGAAGATATGTTCTGATGGTGGTGAGAGTCGAGCACGCTGTCTCTGTGGCGCAATCGGCTAGCGCGATCGGCTGTTAACCGAAAGGTTGGAGGTTCGAGCCCACCCAGTGGTGGTGCGGCGCGTTTTTTTCTTTGGGCTGATAGCTTTGAAGATATGTTCTAATTGTGGTGAGAGTGGAGCAGGACTGTCTCCGTGGCGCAATGGGGTAGCGCGATCGGCTGTTAACGAAAAGGTTTGAGTTTCGAGCCCTCCCGGAATTAGTGTGTTGCGTTTTTCTTTGCGGTAATAGTTTTGAAGATATGTTCTGATGGTGGTGAGAGTGGAGCAGGACTGTCTTCGTGGCGCAATTGGCTAGCGCGATTTCGGTTTTAACCAAATGGTTGGAGGTTTGACCCCACCAGGTGGTGGTGTGGCGCTTTTTTTTCTTTGGGCTGATAGCTTTGAAGATAGGTTCTGATGGTGGTGAGAGTGGAGCTGGACTGTCTCCGTGGCGCAATTGGCTTGCGCGATCGGCTGTTAACTGAAAGGTTGGAGTTTCGAGCCCTCCTGGGATTGGTGTGTTGCTTCCTTTCTTTGCGCTGATAGCTTTGAAGATATGTTCTGATGGTGGTGAGAGTGGAGCACGACTGTCTCCGTGGCGCAGTTCGCTAGCGTGATCGGCTGTTAACTGAAAGGTTGGAGGTTCGAGCCCACCCGGTCGTGGTGCGGCGCTTTTTTTTCTTTGTGCTGATAGCTTTGAAGATATGTTCTCATGGTGGTGAGAGTGGAGCACGACTGTCTCTGTGGCGCAGTTCGCTCGCGTGATCGGCTGTTAACCGAAAGGTTGGAGGTTCGAGCCCACCCGGTGGTGGGGCGTTGCTTTTTTTTCATTGGGCTGATAGCTTTGAAGATATGTTCTGATGGTGGTGAGAGTGGAGCACGACTGTCTCCGTGGCGCAGTTCGCTAGCGCGATCGGCTGTTAACCGAAAGGTTGGAGGTTCGAGCCCACCCGGTGGTGGTGTGGCGCTTTTTTTTCTTTGGGCTGATAGCTTTGAAGATATGTTATGATGGTGGTGAGAGTGGAGCTGGACTGTCTCCGTGGCGCAATTGGCTTGCGCGATCGGCTGTGAACCGAAAGGTTGGAGGTTCGAGCCCACCCGGTGATGGTGCGGCGCTTTTTTTTCTTTGGGGTGATAGCTCTGAAGAAATGTTCTGACGGTGGTGAGTGTGGAGCAGGACTGTCCCCGTGGCGCAATTGGCTAGCGTGATCGGCTATTAACCGAAAAGTTGGAGGTTCCAGCCGTCCGGGGTGGGCTGTGTTCCTTTTTTATTGCGCTGATAGCTTTGAAGATATGTTCTGATGGTGGTGAGAGTGGAGCACGATTGTCTCCGTGGCGCAATTGGCTAGCGCGATCGGCTGTTAACCGAAAGGTTGGAGGTTCGAGCCCACCCGGTGGTGGTGCGGCGCTTTTTTTTCTTTGGGCTGATAGCTTTGAAGATATGTTCTAATTGTGGTGAGAGTGGAGCAGGACTGTCTCCGTGGCGCAATGGGCTAGCGCGATCGGCTGTTAACCGAAAGGTTGGAGTTTCGAGCCCTCCCGGGAGTAGTGTGTTGCTTTTTTCTTTGCGGTAATAGCTTTGAAGATATGTTCTGATGGTGGTGAGAGTGGAGCTGGACTGTCTCCGTGGCGCAGTTGGCTAGCGCGATCGGCTGTTAACCGAAAGGTTGGAGGTTCGAGCCCACCCGGTGGTGGGGCGTTGCTTTTTTTTCATTGGGCTGATAGCTTTGAAGATATGTTCTTATGGTGGTGAGAGTGGAGCAGGACTGTCTCCGTGGCGCAATTGGCTAGCGCGATCGGCTGTTAACCGAAAAGTCGGAGGTTTGAGCCCACCCGGTGGTGGTGTGGCGCTTTTTTTTCTTTGGGCTGATAGCTTTGAAGATATGTTCGGATGGTGGTGAGAGTGGAGCTGGACTGTCTCGGTGGCGCAATTGCCTTGCGCGATCTGATCTGTCTCCGTGGCGCAGTTCGCTAGCGCGATCGGCTGTTAACCGAAAGGTTGGAGGTTCGAGCCCACCCGGTGGTGGTGTGGCGCTTTTTTTTTCTTTGGGCTGATAGCTTTGAAGATATGTTATGATGGTGGTGAGAGTGGAGCTGGACTGTCTCCGTGGCGCAATTGGCTTGCGCGCTCGGCTGTTATCCGAAAGGTTGGAGGTTTCAGCCCACCCGGTGGTGGTGCGGCGCTTTTTTTTTCTTTGGGGTGACAGCTCTGAAGAAATGGTCTGATGGTGGTGAGAGTGGAGCAGGACTGTCTCCGTGGCGCAATGGGCTAGCGCGATCGGCTGTTAACCGAAAGGTTGGAGTTTCGAGCCCTCCCGGGAGTAGTGTGTTGCTTTTTTCTTTGCGGTAATAGCTTTGAAGATATGTTCTTATGGTGGTGAGAGTGGAGCAGGACTGTCTTCGTGGCGCAATTGGCTAGCGCGATCGGCTGTTATCCGAAAGGTTGGAGGTTTGAGCCCACCCGGTGGTGGTGCGGCGCTTTTTTTTCTTCGGGGTGATAGCTCTGAAGAAATGGCCTGACGGTGGTGAGAGTGGAGCACGACTGTCTCTGTGGCGCAATTGGCTAGCGCGATTGGCTGTTAACCGAAAGGTTGGAGGTTCGAGCCCACCCGGTGGTGGTGCGGTGCTTTTTTTTCTTTGGGCTGATAGCTTTGAAGATATGTTCTGATAATGGTGAGAGTGGAGCAGGACTGTCTCCGTGGCGCAATTGGCTAGCGCGATCGGCTGTTAACCAAAAGGTCGGAGTTTCGAGCCCACCCGGTGGTGGTGCGGCGCTTTTTTTTCTTTGGGCTGATAGCTTTGAAAATATGTTCTGATGGTGGTGAGAGTAGAGCATGACTGTCTCCGTGGCGCAATTGGCTAGCGCGATCGGCTGTTAACCGAAAGGTTGGAGTTTCGAGCCCTCCCGGGAGAGGTGTGTTGCTTCTTTTCTTTGCGCTGATAGCTTTGAAGATATGTTCTGATGGTGGTGAGAGTAGAGCAGGACTGTCTCTGTGGCGCAATTGGTTAGCGCGATCGGCTGTTAACCGAAAGGTTGGAGTTTCGAGCCCTCCCGGGATTGGTGTGTTGCTTCTTTTCTTTGCGCTGATAGCTTTGAAGATATGTTCTGATGGTGGTGAGAGTGGAGCACGACTGTCTCCGTGGCACAGTTCGCTAGCGTGATCAGCTGTTAACTGAAAGGTTGGAGGTTCGAGCCCACCCGGTGGTGGTGCGGCGCTTTTTTTTCTTTGTGCTGATAGCTTTGAAGATATGTTCTCATGGTGGTGAGAGTGGAGCACGACTGTCTCTGTGGCGCAGTTCGCTAGCGTGATCGGCTGTTAACCGAAAGGTTGGAGGTTCGAGCCCACCCGGTGGTGGGGCGTTGCTTTTTTTTCATTGTTCTGATAGCTTTGAAGATATGTTCTTATGGTGGTGAGAGTGGAGCAGGACTGTCTCCGTGGCGCAATTGGCTAGCGCGATCGGCTGTTAACCGAAAAGTCGGAGGTTTGAGCCCATCCGGTGATGGTGTGGCGCTTTTTTTTTCTTTGGGCTGATAGCTTTGAAGATATGTTCTGATGGTGAGAGTGGAGCTGGACTGTCTCGGTGGCGCAACTGGCTTGCGCGATCGGCTGTTACCCGAAAGGTTGAGGGTTCAGCCCACCCGGTGGCGGTGCGGCGCTTTTTTTTCTTCGCGCTGATAGCTTTGAAGATATGTTCTGATGGTGGTGAGAGTAGAGCAAGACTGTCTCCGTGGCGCAATGGGCTAGCGCGATCGGCTGTTAACCGAAAGGTTGGAGTTTCGAGCCCTCCCGTGAGTGGTGTGTTGCTTTTTTCTTTGCACTGATAGCTTTGAAGATATGTTCTGATGGTGGTGAGAGTGGAGTAGGACTATCTCCGTTGTGCAATTGGCTAGCGCGATTTCGGTTTTAACCGAAAGGTTGGAGGTTTGAGCCCACCAGGTGGTGGTGCGGCGCTTTTTTTTCTTTGCGCTGATAGCTTTGAAGATATGTTCTGATGGCGGTGAGAGTGGAGAAAGACTGTCTCCGTGGCGCAATGGGCTAGCGCGATCGGCTGTTAACCGAAAGGTTGGAAATTCGAGCCCTCCCGGGAGTGGTGTGTTGCTTTTTTCTTTGCGGTAATAGCTTTGAAGATATGTTCTGATGGTGGCGAGAGTGGAGCAGGACTGTCTTCGTGGCGCAATTGGCTAGCGCGGTCGGCTGTTATCCGAAAGGTTGGAGGTTTGAGCCCACCCGGTGGTGGTGCGGCGCTTTTTTTTTCTTTGGGGTGACAGCTCTGAAGAAATGGTCTGACGGTGGTGAGAGTGGAGCAGGACTGTCTCTGTGGCGCAATGGGCTAGCGCGATCGGCTGTTAACCGAAAGGTTGGAGTTTCGAGCCCTCCCGGGAGTAGTGTGTTGCTTTTTTCTTTGCGGTAATAGCTTTGAAGATATTTTCTGATGGTAGTGAGAGTGGAGCACGATTGTCTCCGTGGCGCAATTGGCTAGCGCGATCGGCTGTTAACCGAAAGGTTGGAGGTTCGAGCCCACCCGGTGGTGGTGCGGCGCTTTTTTTTCTTTGGGGTGATAGCTTTGAAGATATGTTCCAATTGTGGTGAGAGTGGAGCAGGACTGTCTCCGTGGCACAATGGGCTAGCGCGATCGGCTGTTAACCGAAAGGTTGGACTTTCGAGCCCTCCCGGCAGTGGTGTGTTGCTTTTTTCTTTGCGGTAATAGCTTTGAAGATATGTTCTGATGGTGGTGAGAGTGGAGCAGGACTGTCTTCGTGGCGCAATTGGCTAGCACGATCGGCTGTTATCCGAAAGGTTGGAGGTTTGAGCCCACCCGGTGGTGGTGTGGCGCTTTTTTTTCTTTGGGCTGATAGCTTTGAAGATATGTTCTGACGGTGGTGAGAGTGGAGCAGGACTCTCTCCGTGGCGCAATTGGCTAGCGCAATCGGCTGTTAACCGAATCGTCGGAGGTTCGAGCCCACCCGGTGGTGGTGTGGCGCTTTTTTTTCTTTGGGATGATAGCTTTGAAGATATGTTCTGATGGTGGTGAGAGTGGAGCTGGACTGTCTCCGTGGCGCAATTGGCTTGCGCGATCGGCTGTGAACCGAAAGGTTGGAGGTTCGAGCCCACCCGGTGGTGGATTGGCGCTTTTTTTTCTTTGGGCTGATAGCTTTGAAGATATGTTCTCATGGTGGTGAGAGTGGAGCAGGACTGTATCCGTGGCGCAATCGGCTAGCGCGCATGGCTGTTAACCGAAAAGTTGGAGGTTCCAGCTGTCCGGGGTGGGCGGTGTTCCTTTTTTTATTGCGCTGATAGCTTTGAAGATATGTTCTGATGGTGGTGAGAGTGGAGCACGTTGTCTCCGTGGCGCAATCGGCTAGCGCGATCGGCTGTTAACCGAAAGGTTGGAGGTTCGAGCCCACCCAGTGGTGGTGCGGCGCGTTTTTTTCTTTGGGCTGATAGCTTTGAAGATATGTTCTAATTGTGGTGAGAGTGGAGCAGGACTGTCTCCGTGGCGCAATGGGGTAGCGCGATCGGCTGTTAACGGAAAGGTTGGAGTTTCGAGCCCTCCCGGGAGTAGTGTGTTGCTTTTTTCTTTGCGGTAATAGTTTTGAAGATATGTTCTGATGGTGGTGAGAGTGGAGCAGGACTGTCTTCGTGGCGCAATTGGCTAGCGCAATCGGCTGTTATCCGAAAGGTTGGAGGTTTGAGCCCACCCGGTGGTGGTGTGGCGCTTTTTTTTCTTTGGGCTGATAGCTTTGAAGATAGGTTCTGATGGTGGTGAGAGTGGAGCTGGACTGTCTCCGTGGCGCAATTGGCTTGCGCGATCGGCTGTTAACCGAAAGGTTGGAGTTTCGAGCCCTCCCGGGATTGGTGTGTTGCTTCCTTTCTTTGCGCTGATAGCTTTGAAGATATGTTCTGATGGTGGTGAGAGTGGAGCACGACTGTCTCCGTGGCGCAGTTCGCTAGCGTGATCGGCTGTTAACTGAAAGGTTGGAGGTTCGAGCCCACCCGGTGGTGGTGCGGCGCTTTTTTTTCTTTGTGCTGATAGCTTTGAAGATATGTTCTCATGGTGGTGAGAGTGGAGCACGACTGTCTCTGTGGCGCAGTTCGCTCGCGTGATCGGCTGTTAACCGAAAGGTTGGAGGTTCGAGCCCACCCGGTGGTGGGGCGTTGCTTTTTTTTCATTGGGCTGATAGCTTTGAAGATATGTTCTTATGGTGGTGAGAGTGGAGCAGGACTGTCTCCGTGGCGCAATTGGCTAGCGCGATCGGCTGTTAACTGAAAAGTCGGAGTTTTGAGCCCACCCGGTGGTGGTGTGGCGCTTTTTTTTCTTTGGGCTGATAGCTTTGAAGATATGTTCGGATGGTGGTGAGAGTGGAGCTGGACTGTCTCGGTGGCGCAATTGGCTAGCGCGATTTCGGTTTTAACCGAAAAGTTGGAGGTTTGAGCCCACCAGGTGGTGGTGCGGCGCTTTTTTTTTTTGCGCTGATAGCTTTGAAGATATGTTCTGATGGCGGTGAGAGTGGAGAAAGACTGTCTCCGTGGCGCAATGGGCTAGCGCGATCGGCTGTTAACCGAAAGGTTGGAAATTCGAGCCCTCCCGGGAGTGGTGTGTTGCTTTTTTCTTTGCGGTAATAGCTTTGAAGATATGTTCTGATGGTGGCGAGAGTGGAGCAGGACTGTCTTCGTGGCGCAATTGGCTAGCGTGGTCGGCTGTTATCCGAAAGGTTGGAGGTTTGAGCCCACCCGGTGGTGGTGCGGCGCTTTTTTTTTCTTTGGGGTGACAGCTCTGAAGAAATGGTCTGACGGTGGTGAGAGTGGAGCAGGACTGTCTCCGTGGCGCAATGGGCTAGCGCGATCGGCTGTTAACCGAAAGGTTGGAGTTTCGAGCCCTCCCGGGAGTAGTGTGTTGCTTTTTTCTTTGCGGTAATAGCTTTGAAGATATGTTCTGATGGTGGTGAGAGTGGAGCAGGACTGTCTTCGTGGCGCAGTTCGCTAGCGCGATCGGCTGTTAACCGAAAGGTTGGAGGTTCGAGCCCACCCGGTGGTGGTGTGGCGCTTTTTTTTCCTTTGGGCTGATAGCTTTGAAGATATGTTATGATGGTGGTGAGAGTGGAGCTGGACTGTCTCCGTGGCGCAATTGGCTTGCGCGATCGGCTGTGAACCGAAAGGTTGGAGGTTCGAGCCCACCCGGTGATGGTGCGGCGCTTTTTTTTCTTTGGGGTGATAGCTCTGAAGAAATGTTCTGACGGTGGTGAGTGTGGAGCAGGACTGTCCCCGTGGCGCAATTGGCTAGCGTGATCGGCTATTAACCGAAAAGTTGGAGGTTCCAGCCGTCCGGGGTGGGCTGTGTTCCTTTTTTATTGCGCTGATAGCTTTGAAGATATGTTCTGATGGTGGTGAGAGTGGAGCACGATTGTCTCCGTGGCGCAATTGGCTAGCGCGATCGGCTGTTAACCGAAAGGTTGGAGGTTCGAGCCCACCCGGTGGTGGTGCGGCGCTTTTTTTTCTTTGGGCTGATAGCTTTGAAGATATGTTCTAATTGTGGTGAGAGTGGAGCAGGACTGTCTCCGTGGCGCAATGGGCTAGCGCGATCGGCTGTTAACCGAAAGGTTGGAGTTTCGAGCCCTCCCGGGAGTAGTGTGTTGCTTTTTTCTTTGCGGTAATAGCTTTGAAGATATGTTCTGATGGTGGTGAGAGTGGAGCTGGACTGTCTCCGTGGCGCAATTGGCTAGCGCGATCGGCTGTTAACCGAAAGGTTGGAGTTTCGAGCCCTCCCGGGATTGGTGTGTTGCTTCTTTTCTTTGCGCTGATAGCTTTGAAGATATGTTCTGATGGTGGTGAGAGTGGAGCACGACTGTCTCCGTGGCGCAGTTCGCTAGCGTGATCGGCTGTTAACTGAAAGGTTGGAGGTTCGAGCCCACCCGGTGGTGGTGCGGCGCTTTTTTTTCTTTGTGCTGATAGCTTTGAAGATATGTTCTGATGGTGGTGAGAGTAGAGCAAGACTGTCTCCGTGGCGCAATGGGCTAGCGCGATCGGCTGTTAACCGAAAGGTTGGAGTTTCGAGCCCTCCCGGGAGTGGTGTGTCGCTTTTTTCTTTGCGCTGATAGCTTTGAAGATATGTTCTGATGGTGGTGAGAGTGGAGTAGGACTATCTCCGTGGTGCAATTGGCTAGCGCGATTTCGGTTTTAACCAAATGGTTGGAGGTTTGAGCCCACCAGGTGGTGGTGCGGCGCTTTTTTTTCTTTGCGCTGATAGCTTTGAAGATATGTTCTGATGGCGGTGAGAGTGGAGCTAGACTGTCTCCGTGGCGCAATGGGCTAGCGCGATCGGCTGTTAACCGAAAGGTTGGAGTTTCGAGCCCTCCCGGGAGTGGTGTGTTGCTTTTTTTTTGCGGTAATAGCTTTGAAGATATGTTCTGATGGTGGCGAGAGTGGAGCAGGACTGTCTTCGTGGCGCAATTGGCTAGCGCGATCGGCTGTTATCCGAAAGGTTGGAGGTTTGAGCCCACCCGGTGGTGGTGCGGCGCTTTTTTTTTCTTTGGGGTGACAGCTCTGAAGAAATGGTCTGATGGTGGTGAGAGTGGAGCAGGACTGTCTCAGTGGCGCAATGGGCTAGCGCGATCGGCTGTTAACCGAAAGGTTGGAGTTTCGAGCCCTCCCGGGAGTAGTGTGTTGCTTTTTTCTTTGCGGTAATAGCTTTGAAGATATGTTCTGATGGTGGTGAGAGTGGAGCAGGACTGTCTTCGTGGCGCAATTGGCTAGCGCGATCGGCTGTTATCCGAAAGGTTGGAGGTTTGAGCCCACCCGGTGGTGGTGCGGCGCTTTTTTTTCTTCGGGGTGATAGCTCTGAAGAAATGGCCTGACGGTGGTGAGAGTGGAGCACGACTGTCTCTGTGGCGCAATTGGCTAGCGCGATTGGCTGTTAACCGAAAGGTTGGAGGTTCGAGCCCACCCGGTGGTGGTGCGGTGCTTTTTTTTCTTTGGGCTGATAGCTTTGAAGATATGTTCTGATAATGGTGAGAGTGGAGCAGGACTGTCTCCGTGGCGCAATTGGCTAGCGCGATCGGCTGTTAACCAAAAGGTCGGAGTTTCGAGCCCACCCGGTGGTGGTGCGGCGCTTTTTTTTCTTTGGGCTGATAGCTTTGAAAATATGTTCTGATGGTGGTGAGAGTAGAGCATGACTGTCTCCGTGGCGCAATTGGCTAGCGCGATCGGCTGTTAACCGAAATGTTGGAGTTTCGAGCCCTCCCGGGAGAGGTGTGTTGCTTCTTTTCTTTGCGCTGATAGCTTTGAAGATATGTTCTGATGGTGGTGAGAGTAGAGCAGGACTGTCTCTGTGGCGCAATTGGTTAGCGCGATCGGCTGTTAACCGAAAGGTTGGAGTTTCGAGCCCTCCCGGGATTGGTGTGTTGCTTCTTTTCTTTGCGCTGATAGCTTTGAAGATATGTTCTGATGGTGGTGAGAGTGGAGCACGACTGTCTCCGTGGCACAGTTCGCTAGCGTGATCAGCTGTTAACTGAAAGGTTGGAGGTTCGAGCCCACCCGGTGGTGGTGCGGCGCTTTTTTTTCTTTGTGCTGATAGCTTTGAAGATATGTTCTCATGGTGGTGAGAGTGGAGCACGACTGTCTCTGTGGCGCAGTTCGCTAGCGTGATCGGCTGTTAACCGAAAGGTTGGAGCTTCGAGCCCACCCGGTGGTGGGGCGTTGCTTTTTTTTCATTGTTCTGATAGCTTTGAAGATATGTTCTTATGGTGGTGAGAGTGGAGCAGGACTGTCTCCGTGGCGCAATTGGCTAGCGCGATCGGCTGTTAACCGAAAAGTCGGAGGTTTGAGCCCATCCGGTGATGGTGTGGCGCTTTTTTTTCTTTGGGCTGATAGCTTTGAAGATATGTTCTGATGGTGAGAGTGGAGCTGGACTGTCTCGGTGGCGCAATTGGCTTGCGCGATCGGCTGTTACCCGAAAGGTTGAGGGTTCAGCCCACCCGGTGGTGGTGCGGCGCTTTTTTTTCTTCGCGCTGATAGCTTTGAAGATATGTTCTGATGGTGGTGAGAGTAGAGCAAGACTGTCTCCGTGGCGCAATGGGCTAGCGCGATTTCGGTTTTAACCGACAGGTTGGAGGTTTGAGCCCACCAGGTGGTGGTGCGGCGCTTTTTTTTCTTTGCGCTGATAGCTTTGAAGATATGTTCTGATGGCGGTGAGAGTGGAGAAAGACTGTCTCCGTGGCGCAATGGGCTAGCGCGATCGGCTGTTAACCGAAAGGTTGGAAATTCGAGCCCTCCCGGGAGTGGTGTGTTGCTTTTTTCTTTGCGGTAATAGCTTTGAAGATATGTTCTGATGGTGGCGAGAGTGGAGCAGGACTGTCTTCGTGGCGCAATTGGCTAGCGCGGTCGGCTGTTATCCGAAAGGTTGGAGGTTTGAGCCCACCCGGTGGTGGTGCGGCGCTTTTTTTTTTCTTTGGGGTGACAGCTTTGAAGAAATGGTCTGACGGTGGTGAGAGTGGAGCAGGACTGTCTCCGTGGCGCAATGGGCTAGCGCGATCGGCTGTTAACCGAAAGGTTGGAGTTTCGAGCCCTCCCGGGAGTAGTGTGTTGCTTTTTTCTTTGCGATAATAGCTTTGAAGATATTTTCTGATGGTAGTGAGAGTGGAGCACGATTGTCTCCGTGGCGCAATTGGCTAGCGCGATCGGCTGTTAACCGAAAGGTTGGAGGTTCGAGCCCACCCGGTGGTGGTGCGGCGCTTTTTTTTTCTTTGGGCTGATAGCTTTGAAGATATGTTCTAATTGTGGTGAGAGTGGAGCAGGACTGTCTCCGTGGCACAATGGGCTAGCGCGATCGGCTGTTAACCGAAAGGTTGGAGTTTCGAGCCCTCCCGGCAGTAGTGTGTTGCTTTTTTCTTTGCGGTAATAGCTTTGAAGATATGTTCTGATGGTGGTGAGAGTGGAGCAGGACTGTCTTCGTGGCGCAATTGGCTAGCACGATCGGCTGTTATCCGAAAGGTTGGAGGTTCGAGCCCACCCGGTGCTGGTGCGGTGCTTTTTTTTCTTTGGGCTGATAGCTTTGAAGATATGTTCTGATAGTGGTGAGAGTGGAGCAGGAATGTGTCCGTGGCGCAATGGGCTAGCGCGATCGGCTGTTAACCGAAAAGTTGGAGGTTCGAGCCCACCCGGTGGTGGTGCGGCGCTTTTTCTTCTTTGGGCTGATAGCTTTGAAGATATGTTCTGATGGTGGTGAGAGTGGAGCTGGACTGTCTCCGTGGCGCAATTGGCTTGCGCGATCGGCTGTGAACCGAAAGGTTGGAGGTTCGAGCCCACCCGGTGGTGGATCGGCGGTTTTTTTTTCTTTGGGCTGATAGCTTTGAAGATATGTTCTCATGGTGGTGAGAGTGGAGCAGGACTGTATCCGTGGCGCAATCGGCTAGCGCGCATGGCTGTTAACCGAAAAGTTGGAGGTTCCAGCTGTCCGGGGTGGGCTGTGTTCCTTTTTTTATTGCGCTGATAGCTTTGAAGATATGTTCTGATGGTGGTGAGAGTGGAGCACGTTGTCTCCGTGGCGCAATCGGCTAGCGCGATCGGCTGTTAACCGAAAGGTTGGAGGTTCGAGCCCACCCGGTGGTGGTGTGGCGCTTTTTTTTCTTTGGGCTGATAGCTTTGAAGATATGTTATGATGGTGGTGAGAGTGGAGCTGGACTGTCTCCGTGGCGCAATTGGCTTGCGCGATCGGCTGTGAACCGAAAGGTTGGAGGTTCGAGCCCACCCGGTGATGGTGCGGCGCTTTTTTTTCTTTGGGGTGATAGCTCTGAAGAAATGTTCTGACGGTGGTGAGTGTGGAGCAGGACTGTCCCCGTGGCGCAATTGGCTAGCGTGATCGGCAATTAACCGAAAAGTTGGAGGTTCCAGCCGTCCGGGGTGGGCTGTGTTCCTTTTTTATTGCGCTGATAGCTTTGAAGATATGTTCTGATGGTGGTGAGAGTGGAGCACGATTGTCTCCGTGGCGCAATTGGCTAGCGCGATCGGCTGTTAACCGAAAGGTTGGAGGTTCGAGCCCACCCGGTGGTGGTGCGGCGCTTTTTTTTCTTTGGGCTGATAGCTTTGAAGATATGTTCTAATTGTGGTGAGAGTGGAGCAGGACTGTCTCCGTGGCGCAATGGGCTAGCGCGATCGGCTGTTAACCGAAAGGTTGGAGTTTCGAGCCCTCCCGGGAGTAGTGTGTTGCTTTTTTCTTTGCGGTAATAGCTTTGAAGATATGTTCTGATGGTGGTGAGAGTGGAGCTGGACTGTCTCCGTGGCGCAATTGGCTTGCGCGATCGGCTGTTAACCGAAAGGTTGGAGTTTCGAGCCCACCCGCTTGTGGTGCGGCGCTTTTTTTTCTTTGGGCTGATAGCTTTGAAGATATGTTCTGATGGTGGTGAGAGTAGAGCAGGACTGTCTCCGTGGCGCAATTGGCTAGCGCGATCGGCTGTTAACCGAAAGGTTGGAGTTTCGAGCCCTCCCGGGATTGGTGTGTTGCTTCTTTTCTTTGCGCTGATAGCTTTGAAGATATGTTCTGATGGTGGTGAGAGTGGAGCACGACTGTCTCCGTGGCGCAGTTCGCTAGCGTGATCGGCTGTTAACTGAAAGGTTGGAGGTTCGAGCCCACCCGGTGGTGGTGCGGCGCTTTTTTTTCTTTGTGCTGATAGCTTTGAAGATATGTTCTCATGGTGGTGAGAGTGGAGCTGGACTGTCTTCGTGGCGCAATTGGCTAGCGCGATCGGCTGTTAACTGAAAAGTCAGAGGTTTGAGCCCACCCGGTGGTGGTGTGGCGGTTTTTTTCTTTGGGCTGATAGCTTTGAAGATATGTTCTGATGGTGGTGAGAGTGGAGCTGGACTGTCTCCGTGGCGCAATTGGCTTGCGCGATCGGCTGTTACCCGAAAGGTTGAGGGTTCAGCCCACCCGGCGGTGGTGCGGCGCTTTTTTTCTTCGCGCTGATAGCTTTGAAGATATGTTCTGATGGTGGTGAGAGTAGAGCAAGACTGTCTCCGTGGCGCAATGGGCTAGCGCGATCGGCTGTTAACCGAAAGGTTGGAGTTTCGAGCCCTCCCGGGAGTGGTGTGTCGCTTTTTTCTTTGCGCTGATAGCTTTGAAGATATGTTCTGATGGTGGTGAGAGTGGAGTAGGACTATCTCCGTGGTGCAATTGGCTAGCGCGATTTCGGTTTTAACCAAATGGTTGGAGGTTTGAGCCCACCAGGTGGTGGTGCGGCGCTTTTTTTTCTTTGCGCTGATAGCTTTGAAGATATGTTCTGATGGCGGTGAGAGTGGAGCTAGACTGTCTCCGTGGCGCAATGGGCTAGCGCGATCGGCTGTTAACCGAAAGGTTGGAGTTTCGAGCCGTCCCGGGAGTGGTGTGTTGCTTTTTTTTTGCGGTAATAGCTTTGAAGATATGTTCTGATGGTGGCGAGAGTGGAGCAGGACTGTCTTCGTGGCGCAATTGGCTAGCGCGATCGGCTGTTATCCGAAAGGTTGGAGGTTTGAGCCCACCCGGTGGTGGTGCGGCGCTTTTTTTTCTTTGGGGTGACAGCTCTGAAGAAATGGTCTGATGGTGGTGAGAGTGGAGCAGGACTGTCTCCGTGGCGCAATGGGCTAGCGCGATCGGCTGTTAACCGAAAGGTTGGAGTTTCGAGCCCTCCCGGGAGTAGTGTGTTGCTTTTTTCTTTGCGGTAATAGCTTTGAAGATATGTTCTGATGGTGGTGAGAGTGGAGCAGGACTGTCTTCGTGGCGAAATTGGCTAGCGCGATCGGCTGTTATCCGAAAGGTTGGAGGTTTGAGCCCACCCGGTGGTGGTGCGGCGCTTTTTTTTCTTCGGGGTGATAGCTCTGAAGAAATGGTCTGACGGTGGTGAGAGTGGAGCACGACTGTCTCTGTGGCGCAATTGGCTAGCGCGATTGGCTGTTAACCGAAAGGTTGGAGGTTCGAGCCCACCCGGTGGTGGTGCGGTGCTTTTTTTTCTTTGGGCTGATAGCTTTGAAGATATGTTCTGATAATGGTGAGAGTGGAGCAGGACTGTCTCCGTGGCGCAATTGGCTAGCGCGATCGGCTGTTAACCAAAAGGTCGGAGTTTCCAGCCCACCCGGTGGTGGTGCGGCGCTTTTTTTTCTTTGTGCTGATAGCTTTGAAGATATGTTCTCATGGTGGTGAGAGTAGAGCAGGATTGTCTCCGTGGCGCAATTGGCTAGCACGATCGGCTGTTAACCGAAAGGTTGGAGTTTCGAGCCCTCCCGGGATTGGTGTGTTGCTTCTTTTCTTTGCGCTGGTAGCTTTGAAGATATGTTCTCATGGTGGTGAGAGTGGAGCAGGACTGTCTCCGTGGCGCAATTGGCTAGCGCGATCGGCTGTTAACCGAAAAGTCAGAGGTTTGAGCCCACCCGGTGGTGGTGTGGCGCTTTTTTTCTTTGGGCTGATAGCTTTGAAGATATGTTCTGATGGTGGTGAGAGTGGAGCTGGACTGTCTCCGTGGCGCAATTGGCTTGCGCGATCGGCTGTTACCCGAAAGGTTGAGGGTTCAGCCCACCCGGTGGTGGTGCGGCGCTTTTTTTCTTCGCGCTGATAGCTTTGAAGATATGTTCTGATGGTGGTGAGAGTAGAGCAAGACTGTCTCCGTGGCGCAATGGGCTAGCGCGATCGGCTGTTAACCGAAAGGTTGGAGTTTCGAGCCCTCCCGGGAGTGGTGTGTCGCTTTTTTCTTTGCGCTGATAGCTTTGAAGATATGTTCTGATGGTGGTGAGAGTGGAGTAGGACTATCTCCGTGGTGCAATTGGCTAGCGCGATTTCGGTTTTAACCAAATGGTTGGAGGTTTGAGCCCACCAGGTGGTGGTGCGGCGCTTTTTTTTCTTTGCGCTGATAGCTTTGAAGATATGTTCTGATGGCGGTGAGAGTGGAGCAAGACTGTCTCCGTGGCGCAATGGGCTAGCGCGATCGGCTGTTAACCGAAAGGTTGGAGTTTCGAGCCCTCCCGGGAGTGGTGTGTTGCTTTTTTTGTGGTAATAGCTTTGAAGATATGTTCTGATGGTGGCGAGAGTGGAGCAGGACTGTCTTCGTGGCGCAATTGGCTAGCGCGATCGGCTGTTATCCGAAAGGTTGGAGGTTTGAGCCCACCCAGTGGTGGTGCGGCGCTTTTTTTTTCTTTGGGGTGACAGCTCTGAAGAAATGGTCTGATGGTGGTGAGAGTGGAGCAGGACTGTCTCCGTGGCGCAATGGGCTAGCGCGATCGGCTGTTAACCGAAAGGTTGGAGTTTCGAGCCCTCCCGGGAGTAGTGTGTTGCTTTTTTCTTTGCGGTAATAGCTTTGAAGATATGTTCTGATGGTGGTGAGAGTGGAGCAGGACTGTCTTCGTGGCGCAATTGGCTAGCGCGATCGGCTGTTATCCGAAAGGTTGGAGGTTTAAGCCCACCCGGTGGTGGTGCAGCGCTTTTTTTTCTTCGGGGTGATAGCTCTGAAGAAATGGTCTGACGGTGGTGAGAGTGGAGCACGACTGCCTCTGTGGCGCAATTGGCTAGCGCGATTGGCTGTTAACCGAAAGGTTGGAGGTTCGAGCCCACCCGGTGGTGGTGCGGTGCTTTTTTTTCTTTGGGCTGATAGCTTTGAAGATATGTTCTGATGGTGGTGAGAGTGGAGCAGGACTGTCTCCGTGGCGCAATTGGCTTGCGCGATCGGCTGTTACCCGAAAGGTTGAGGGTTCAGCCCACCCGGCGGTGGTGCGGCGCTTTTTTTCTTCGCGCTGATAGCTTTGAAGATATGTTCTGATGGTGGTGAGAGTAGAGCAAGACTGTCTCCGTGGCGCAATGGGCTAGCGCGATCGGCTGTTAACCGAAAGGTTGGAGTTTCGAGCCCTCCCGGGAGTGGTGTGTCGCTTTTTTCTTTGCGCTGATAGCTTTGAAGATATGTTCTGATGGTGGTGAGAGTGGAGTAGGACTATCTCCGTGGTGCAATTGGCTAGCGCGATTTCGGTTTTAACCAAATGGTTGGAGGTTTGAGCCCACCAGGTGGTGGTGCGGCGCTTTTTTTTCTTTGCGCTGATAGCTTTGAAGATATGTTCTGATGGCGGTGAGAGTGGAGCTAGACTGTCTCCGTGGCGCAATGGGCTAGCGCGATCGGCTGTTAACCGAAAGGTTGGAGTTTCGAGCCGTCCCGGGAGTGGTGTGTTGCTTTTTTTTTGCGGTAATAGCTTTGAAGATATGTTCTGATGGTGGCGAGAGTGGAGCAGGACTGTCTTCGTGGCGCAATTGGCTAGCGCGATCGGCTGTTATCCGAAAGGTTGGAGGTTTGAGCCCACCCGGTGGTGGTGCGGCGCTTTTTTTTCTTTGGGGTGACAGCTCTGAAGAAATGGTCTGATGGTGGTGAGAGTGGAGCAGGACTGTCTCCGTGGCGCAATGGGCTAGCGCGATCGGCTGTTAACCGAAAGGTTGGAGTTTCGAGCCCTCCCGGGAGTAGTGTGTTGCTTTTTTCTTTGCGGTAATAGCTTTGAAGATATGTTCTGATGGTGGTGAGAGTGGAGCAGGACTGTCTTCGTGGCGAAATTGGCTAGCGCGATCGGCTGTTATCCGAAAGGTTGGAGGTTTGAGCCCACCCGGTGGTGGTGCGGCGCTTTTTTTTCTTCGGGGTGATAGCTCTGAAGAAATGGTCTGACGGTGGTGAGAGTGGAGCACGACTGTCTCTGTGGCGCAATTGGCTAGCGCGATTGGCTGTTAACCGAAAGGTTGGAGGTTCGAGCCCACCCGGTGGTGGTGCGGTGCTTTTTTTTCTTTGGGCTGATAGCTTTGAAGATATGTTCTGATAATGGTGAGAGTGGAGCAGGACTGTCTCCGTGGCGCAATTGGCTAGCGCGATCGGCTGTTAACCAAAAGGTCGGAGTTTCCAGCCCACCCGGTGGTGGTGCGGCGCTTTTTTTTCTTTGTGCTGATAGCTTTGAAGATATGTTCTCATGGTGGTGAGAGTAGAGCAGGATTGTCTCCGTGGCGCAATTGGCTAGCACGATCGGCTGTTAACCGAAAGGTTGGAGTTTCGAGCCCTCCCGGGATTGGTGTGTTGCTTCTTTTCTTTGCGCTGGTAGCTTTGAAGATATGTTCTTATGGTGGTGAGAGTGGAGCAGGACTGTCTCCGTGGCGCAATTGGCTAGCGCGATCGGCTGTTAACCGAAAAGTCAGAGGTTTGAGCCCACCCGGTGGTGGTGTGGCGCTTTTTTTCTTTGGGCTGATAGCTTTGAAGATATGTTCTGATGGTGGTGAGAGTGGAGCTGGACTGTCTCCGTGGCGCAATTGGCTTGCGCGATCGGCTGTTACCCGAAAGGTTGAGGGTTCAGCCCACCCGGTGGTGGTGCGGCGCTTTTTATCTTCGCGCTGATAGCTTTGAAGATATGTTCTGATGGTGGTGAGAGTAGAGCAAGACTGTCTCCGTGGCGCAATGGGCTAGCGCGATCGGCTGTTAACCGAAAGGTTGGAGTTTCGAGCCCTCCCGGGAGTGGTGTGTCGCTTTTTTCTTTGCGCTGATAGCTTTGAAGATATGTTCTGATGGTGGTGAGAGTGGAGTAGGACTATCTCCGTGGTGCAATTGGCTAGCGCGATTTCGGTTTTAACCAAATGGTTGGAGGTTTGAGCCCACCAGGTGGTGGTGCGGCGCTTTTTTTTCTTTGCGCTGATAGCTTTGAAGATATGTTCTGATGGCGGTGAGAGTGGAGCAAGACTGTCTCCGTGGCGCAATGGGCTAGCGCGATCGGCTGTTAACCGAAAGGTTGGAGTTTCGAGCCCTCCCGGGAGTGGTGTGTTGCTTTTTTTGTGGTAATAGCTTTGAAGATATGTTCTGATGGTGGCGAGAGTGGAGCAGGACTGTCTTCGTGGCGCAATTGGCTAGCGCGATCGGCTGTTATCCGAAAGGTTGGAGGTTTGAGCCCACCCAGTGGTGGTGCGGCGCTTTTTTTTTCTTTGAGTGACAGCTCTGAAGAAATGGTCTGATGGTGGTGAGAGTGGAGCAGGACTGTCTCCGTGGCGCAATGGGCTAGCGCGATCGGCTGTTAACCGAAAGGTTGGAGTTTCGAGCCCTCCCGGGAGTAGTGTGTTGCTTTTTTCTTTGCGGTAATAGCTTTGAAGATATGTTCTGATGGTGGTGAGAGTGGAGCAGGACTGTCTTCGTGGCGCAATTGGCTAGCGCGATCGGCTGTTATCCGAAAGGTTGGAGGTTTAAGCCCACCCGGTGGTGGTGCAGCGCTTTTTTTTCTTCGGGGTGATAGCTCTGAAGAAATGGTCTGACGGTGGTGAGAGTGGAGCACGACTGCCTCTGTGGCGCAATTGGCTAGCGCGATTGGCTGTTAACCGAAAGGTTGGAGGTTCGAGCCCACCCGGTGGTGGTGCGGTGCTTTTTTTTCTTTGGGCTGATAGCTTTGAAGATATGTTCTGATGGTGGTGAGAGTGGAGCAGGACTGTCTCCGTGGCGCAGTTCGCTAGCGTGATCGGCTGTTAACTGAAAGGTTGGAGGTTCGAGCCCACCCGGTGGTGGTGCGGCGCTTTTTTTTCTTTGTGCTGATAGCTTTGAAGATATGTTCTCATGGTGGTGAGAGTGGAGCAGGACTGTCTCCGTGGCGCAATTGGCTAGCGCGATCGGCTGTTAACCGAAAAGTCAGAGGTTTGAGCCCACCCGGTGGTGGTGTGGCGCTTTTTTTCTTTGGGCTGATAGCTTTGAAGATATGTTCTGATGGTGGTGAGAGTGGAGCTGGACTGTCTCCGTGGCGCAATTGGCTTGCGCGATCGGCTGTTACCCGAAAGGTTGAGGGTTCAGCCCACCCGGTGGTGGTGCGGCGCTTTTTTTCTTCGCGCTGATAGCTTTGAAGATATGTTCTGATGGTGGTGAGAGTAGAGCAAGACTGTCTCCGTGGCGCAATGGGCTAGCGCGATCGGCTGTTAACCGAAAGGTTGGAGTTTCGAGCCCTCCCGGGAGTGGTGTGTCGCTTTTTTCTTTGCGCTGATAGCTTTGAAGATATGTTCTGATGGTGGTGAGAGGGGAGTAGGACTATCTCCGTGGTGCAATTGGCTAGCGCGATTTCGGTTTTAACCAAAAGGTTGGAGGTTTGAGCCCACCAGGTGGTGGTGCGGCGCTTTTTTTTTTGCGCTGATAGCTTTGAAGATATGTTCTGATGGCGGTGAGAGTGGAGCAAGACTGTCTCCGTGGCGCAATGGGCTAGCGCGATCGGCTGTTAACCGAAAGGTTGGAGTTTCGAGCCCTCCCGGGAGTGGTGTGTTGCTTTTTTTTGCGGTAATAGCTTTGAAGATATGTTCTGATGGTGGCGAGAGTGGAGGAGGACTGTCTTCGTGGCGCAATTGGCTAGCGCGATCGGCTGTTATCCGAAAGGTTGGAGGTTTGAGCCCACCCGGTGGTGGTGCGGCGCTTTTTTTTTCTTTGGGGTGACAGCTCTCAAGAAATGGTCTGATGGTGGTGAGAGTGGAGCAGGACTGTCTCCGTGGCGCAATGGGCTAGCGCGATCGGCTGTTAACCGAAAGGTTGGAGGTTCGAGCTTACCCGGTGGTGGTGCGGTGCTTTTTTTTCTTTGGGCTGATAGCTTTGAAGATATGTTCTGATGGTGGTGAGAGTGGAGCAGGACTGTCTCCGTGGCGCAATAGGCTAGCGCGATCGGCTGTTAACTGAAAGGTTGGAGTTTCGAGCCCACTGGGGGTGGTGTGTTGCTTTTTTATTGCGCTGAAAGCTTTGAAGATATGTTCTGATGATGGTGAGAGTGCAGCACGATTGTCTCCGTGGCGCAATTGGCTAGCGCGATCGGCTGTTAACCGAAAGGTTGAAGGTTCGAGCCCACCCGGTGATGGTGCGGCGCTTTTTTTCTTTGTGCTGATAGCTTTGAAGATATGTACTGATGGTGGTGAGAGTGGAGCTGGACTGTCTCCGTGGCGCAATTGGCTTGCGCGATCGGCTGTTAACCGAAAGGTTGAGGGTTCAGCCCAGTCGGTGGTGGTGTGGCGCTTTTTTTTCTTTGCGCTGATAGCTTTGAAGATATGTTCTGATGGTGGTGAGAGTAGAGCAAGACTGTCTCCGTGGCGCAATGGGCTAGCGCGATTGGCTGTTAACGGAAAGTTTGGAGTTTCGAGCCCTCCCGGGAGTGGTGTGTTGCTTTTTTTTCTTTTTGCTGATAGCTTTGAAGATATGTTCTGATGGTGGAGAGAGTGGAGTAGGACTATCTCTGTGGCGCAATTGGCTAGCGCGATTTCAGTGTTAACCGAAAGGTTGGAGGTTTGAGATCAACCGGTGGTGGTGCGGCGCTTTTTTTTCTTTGCGCTGATAGCTTTGAAGATATGTTCTGATGGTGGTGAGAGTGGAGCAAGACTGTCTCCGTGGCACATTGGGCTAGCGCGATCGGCTGGTAACCGAAAGGTTGGAGGTTTGAGCCCACCCGGTGGTGGTGCGGCGCTTTTTTTTCTTTGGGGTGATAGCTCTGAAGAAATGGTCTGACGGTGGTGAGAGTGGAGCACGACTGTCTCTGTGGCGCAATTGGCTAGCGCGATTGGCTGTTAACCGAAAGGTTGGAGGTTCGAGCCCACCCGGTGGTGGTGCGGTGCTTTTTTCTTTGGGCTGATAGCTTTGAAGATATGTTCTGATGGTGGTGAGAGTGCAGCAGGACTGTCTCCGTGGCGCAATTGGCTAGCGCGATCGGCTGTTAACCAAGAGGTTGGAGGTTCGAGCCCTCCCGGGGGTGGTGCGGCGCTTTTTTTTCTTTGGGCTGATAGCTTTGAAGATATGTTCTGATGGTGGTGAGAGTGGAGCAAGACTGTGTCCGTGGCGCAATGGGCTAGCGCGATCGGCTGTTAACCGAAAAGTTAGAGGTTCGAGCCCACCCGGTGGTTGTGCGGCGCTTGTTTTTCTGTGGGCTTATAGCTTTGAAGATATGTTCTGATGGTGGTGAGAGTGCAGCACGATTGTCTCCGTGGCGCAATTGGCTAGCGCGATCGGCTGTTAACCGAAAGGTTGGAGGTTCGAGCCCACCCAGTGATGGTGCGGCGCTTTTTTTTCTTTGTGCTGATAGCTTTGAAGATATGTTCTCATGGTGGTGAGAGTGGAGCAGGACTGTCTCCGTCGCGCAATTGGCTTGCGCGATCGGCTGTTAACCGAAAGGTTGAGGGTTCAGCCCACTCGGTGGTGGTGCGGCGCTTTTTTTCTTCGCGCTGATAGCTTTGAAGATATGTTCTGATGGTGGTGAGAGTAGAGCAAGACTGTCTCCGTGGCGCAATGGGCTAGCGCGATCGGCTGTTAACCGAAAGGTTGGAGTTTCGAGCCCTCCCGGGAGTGGTGTGTTGCTTTTTTATTTTTGCTGATAGCTTTGAAGATATGTTCTGATGGTGGTGAGAGTGGAGTAGGACTATCTCTGTGGCGCAATTGGCTAGCGCGATTTCAGTGTTAACCGAAAGGTTGGTGGTTTGAGCCCACCCGGTGGTGGTGCGGCGCTTTTTTTTCTTTGCGCTGATAGCTTTGAAGATATCTTCTGATGGTGGTGAGAGCCGAGCAAGACTGCCTCCGTGGCGCAATGGGCTAGCGCGATCGGCTATTAACCGAAAAGTTGGAGTTTCGAGCCCTCCCGGGAGTGGTGTGTTGCTTTTTCTTTGCGGTAATAGCTTTGAAGATATGTTCTGATGGTGGCGAGAGTGGAGCAGGACTGTCTTCGTGGCGCAATTGGCTAGCGCGATCGGCTGTTATCCGAAAGGTTGGAGGTTTGAGCCCACCCGGTGGTGGTGCGGCGGTTTTTTTCTTTGGAGTGATAGCTATGAAGAAATGGTCGGACGGTGGTGAGAGTAGAGCAGGACTGTCTCCGTGGCGCAATGGGCTAGCGCGATCGGCTGTTAACTGAAAGGTTGGAGGTTCGAGCCCACCCGGTGGTGGTGCGGCGCTTTTTTTTCTTTGGGGTGATAGCTCTGAAGAAATGGTCCTACGGTGGTGAGAGTGGAGCACGACTGTCTTCGTGGCGCAATAGGCTAGTACGATCGGCTGTTAACCGAAAGGTTGGAGTTTCGAGCCCACCCGCTGGTGGTGCGGCGCTTTTTTTTCTTTGGGCTGATAGCTTTGAAGATATGTTCTGATGGTGGTGAGAGTAGAGCATGCTGTCTCCATGGCGCAATTGGCTAGCGCGATCGGCTGTTAACCGAAAGGTTGGAGTTTCGAGCCCTCCCGGGAGAGGTGTGTTGCTTCTTTTCTTTGCGCTGATAGCTTTGAAGATGTGTTCTGATGGTGGTGAGAGTGGAGCACGACTGTCTCCGTGGCGCAGTTCGCTAGCGCGATCGGCTGTTAACCGAAAGGTTGGAGGTTAGAGCCCACCCGGTGGTGGTGCGGCGCTTTTTTTTCTTTGTGCTGATAGCTTTGAAGATATGTTCTTATGGTGGTGAGAGTGGAGCAGGACAGTCTTCGTGGCGCAATTGGCTAGCGCGATCGGCTGTTAACCGAATCGTCGGAGGTTCGAGCCCTCCCGGTGGTGGTGTTGCGCTTTTTTTTCTTTGGGCTGATAGCTTTGAAGATATGTTTTGATGGTGGCGAGAGTGGAGCTGGACTGTCTCCGTGGCGCAATTGGCTTGCGCGATCGGCTGTGAGCCGAAAGGTTGGAGGTTCGAGCCCACCCGGTGGTGGTGCGGCGCTTTTTTTTCTTTGCGCTGATAGCTTTGAAGATATGTTCTGATGGTGGTGAGAGTAGAGCAAGACTGTCTCCGTGGCGCAATGGGCTAGCGCGATTGGCTGTTAACCGAAAGGTTGGAGTTTCGAGCCCTCCCGGGAGTGGTGTGTTGCTTTTTTCTTTGCGGTAATAGCTTTGAAGATATGTTCTGATGGTGGTGAGAGTGGAGCAGGACTGTCTTCGTGGCGCAATTGGCTAGCGCGATCGGCTGTTATCCGAAAGGTTGGAGGTTTGAGCCCACCCGGTGGTGGTGCGGCGCTTTTTTTTTCTTTGGGGTGACAGCTCTCAAGAAATGGTCTGATGGTGGTGAGAGTGGAGCAGGACTGTCTCCGTGGCGCAATGGGCTAGCGCGATCGGCTGTTAACCGAAAGGTTGGAGGTTCGAGCCCACCCGGTTGTGGTGCGGTGCTTTTTTTTCTTTGGGCTGATAGCTTTGAAGATATGTTCTGATGGTGGTGAGAGTGGAGCAGGACTGTCTCCGTGGCGCAATAGGCTAGCGCGATCGGCTGTTAACTGAAAGGTTGGAGTTTCGAGCCCACTGGGAGTGGTGTGTTGCTTTTTTATTGCGCTGAAAGCTTTGAAGATATGTTCTGATGGTGGTGAGAGTGCAGCACGATTGTCTCCGTGGCGCAATTGGCTAGCGCGATCGGCTGTTAACCGAAAGGTTGAAGGTTCGAGCCCACCCGGTGATGGTGCGGCGCTTTTTTCTTTGTGCTGATAGCTTTGAAGATATGTACTGATGGTGGTGAGAGTGGAGCTGGACTGTCTCCGTGGCGCAATTGGCTTGCGCGATCGGCTGTTAACCGAAAGGTTGAGGGTTCAGCCCAGTCGGTGGTGGTGTGGCGCTTTTTTTTCTTTGCGCTGATAGCTTTGAAGATATGTTCTGATGGTGGTGAGAGTAGAGCAAGACTGTCTCCGTGGCGCAATGGGCTAGCGCGATTGGCTGTTAACGGAAAGTTTGGAGTTTCGAGCCCTCCCGGGAGTGGTGTGTTGCTTTTTTTTCTTTTTGCTGATAGCTTTGAAGATATGTTCTGATGGTGGAGAGAGTGGAGTAGGACTATCTCTGTGGCGCAATTGGCTAGCGCGATTTCAGTGTTAACCGAAAGGTTGGAGGTTTGAGATCAACCGGTGGTGGTGCGGCGCTTTTTTTTCTTTGCGCTGATAGCTTTGAAGATATGTTCTGATGGTGGTGAGAGTGGAGCAAGACTGTCTCCGTGGCACATTGGGCTAGCGCGATCGGCTGGTAACCGAAAGGTTGGAGGTTTGAGCCCACCCGGTGGTGGTGCGGCGCTTTTTTTTCTTTGGGGTGATAGCTCTGAAGAAATGGTCTGACGGTGGTGAGAGTGGAGCACGACTGTCTCTGTGGCGCAATTGGCTAGCGCGATTGGCTGTTAACCGAAAGGTTGGAGGTTCGAGCCCATCCGGTGGTGGTGCGGTGCTTTTTTCTTTGGGCTGGTAGCTTTGAAGATATGTTCTGATGGTGGTGAGAGTGCAGCAGGACTGTCTCCGTGGCGCAATTGGCTAGCGCGATCGGCTGTTAACCAAGAGGTTAGAGGTTCGAGCCCTCCCGGGGGTGGTGCGGCGCTTTTTTTTCTTTGGGCTGATAGCTTTGAAGATATGTTCTGATGGTGGTGAGAGTGGAGCAAGACTGTGTCCGTGGCGCAATGGGCTAGCGCGATCGGCTGTTAACCGAAAAGTTAGAGTTTCGAGCCCACCCGGTGGTTGTGCGGCGCTTGTTTTTCTGTGGGCTTATAGCTTTGAAGATATGTTCTGATGGTGGTGAGAGTGCAGCACGATTGTCTCCGTGGCGCAATTGGCTAGCGCGATCGGCTGTTAACCGAAAGGTTGGAGGTTCGAGCCCACCCGGTGATGGTGTGGCGCTTTTTTTCTTTGTGCTGATAGCTTTGAAGATATGTTCTCATGGTGGTGAGAGTGGAGCAGGACTGTCTCTGTGGTGCAATTGACTAGCGCGATTGGCTGTTAACCGAAATGTTGGAGGTTCGAGCCCACCCGCTGGTGGTGCGGTGCTTTTTTTTCTTTGGGCTGATAGCTTTGAAGATATGTTCTTATGGTGGTGAGAGTGGAGCAGGACTGTCTCCGTAGCGAAATTGGCTAGCGCGATCAGCTGTTAACCGAAAAGTCGGAGGTTTGAGCCCACCCTGTGGTGGTGTGGCGCTTTTTTTTCTTTGGGCTAATAGCTTTGAAGATATGTACTGATGGTGGTGAGAGTGGAGCTGGACTGTCTCCGTCGCGCAATTGGCTTGCGCGATCGGCTGTTAACCGAAAGGTTGAGGGTTCAGCCCACTCGGTGGTGGTGCGGCGCTTTTTTTCTTCGCGCTGATAGCTTTGAAGATATGTTCTGATGGTGGTGAGAGTAGAGCAAGACTGTCTCCGTGGCGCAATGGGCTAGCGCGATCGGCTGTTAACCGAAAGGTTGGAGTTTCGAGCCCTTTCGGGAGTGGTGTGTTGCTTTTTTCTTTTTGCTGATAGCTTTGAAGATATGTTCTGATGGTGGTGAGAGTGGAGTAGGACTATCTCTGTGGCGCAATTGGCTAGCGCGATTTCAGTGTTAACCGAAAGGTTGGAGTTTCGAGCCCTCCCGGGAGTGGTGTGTTGCTTTTTCTTTGCGGTAATAGCTTTGAAGATATGTTCTGATGGTGGCGAGAGTGGAGCAGGACTGTCTTCGTGGCGCAATTGGCTAGTGCGATCGGCTGTTATCCGAAAGGTTGGAGGTTTGAGCCCACCCGGTGGTGGTGCGGCGGTTTTTTTCTTTGGAGTGATAGCTCTGAAGAAATGGTCGGACGGTGGTGAGAGTAGAGCAGGACTGTCTCCGTGGCGCAATGGGCTAGCGCGATCGGCTGTTAACCGAAAGGTTGGAGGTTCGAGCCCACCCGGTGGTGGTGCGGTGCTTTTTTTTCTTTGGGGTGATAGCTCTGAAGAAATGGTCCTACGGTGGTGAGAGTGGAGCACGACTGTCTTCGTGGCGCAATAGGCTAGTACGATCGGCTGTTAACCGAAAGGGTGGAGTTTCGAGCCCACCCTCTGGTGGTGCGGCGCTTTTTTTTCTTTGGGCTGATAGCTTTGAAGATATGTTCTGATAGTGGTGAGAGTAGAGCATGCTGTCTCCGTGGCGCAATTGGCTAGCGCGATCGGCTGTTAACCGAAAGGTTGGAGTTTCGAGCCCTCCCGGGAGAGGGGTGTTGCTTCTTTTCTTTGCGCTGATAGCTTTGAAGATATGTTCTGATGGTGGTGAGAGTGGAGCACGACTGTCTCCGTGGCGCAGTTCGCTAGCGCGATCGGCTGTTAACCGAAAGGTTGGAGGTTAGAGCCCACCCGGTGGTGGTGCGGCGCTTTTTTTTCTTTGGGGTGATAGCTCTGAAGAAATGGTCTGACGGTGGTGAGAGTGGAGCACGACTGTCTCTGTGGCGCAATGGGCTAGCGCGATCGGCTGTTAACCGAAAGGTTGGAGGTTCGAGCCCACCCGGTTGTGGTGCGGTGCTTTTTTTTCTTTGGGCTGATAGCTTTGAAGATATGTTCTGATGGTGGTGAGAGTGGAGCAGGACTGTCTCCGTGGCGCAATAGGCTAGCGCGATCGGCTGTTAACTGAAAGGTTGGAGTTTCGAGCCCACTGGGAGTGGTGTGTTGCTTTTTTATTGCGCTGAAAGCTTTGAAGATATGTTCTGATGGTGGTGAGAGTGCAGCACGATTGTCTCCGTGGCGCAATTGGCTAGCGCGATCGGCTGTTAACCGAAAGGTTGAAGGTTCGAGCCCACCCGGTGATGGTGCGGCGCTTTTTTCTTTGTGCTGATAGCTTTGAAGATATGTACTGATGGTGGTGAGAGTGGAGCTGGACTGTCTCCGTGGCGCAATTGGCTTGCGCGATCGGCTGTTAACCGAAAGGTTGAGGGTTCAGCCCAGTCGGTGGTGGTGTGGCGCTTTTTTTTCTTTGCGCTGATAGCTTTGAAGATATGTTCTGATGGTGGTGAGAGTAGAGCAAGACTGTCTCCGTGGCGCAATGGGCTAGCGCGATTGGCTGTTAACGGAAAGTTTGGAGTTTCGAGCCCTCCCGGGAGTGGTGTGTTGCTTTTTTTTCTTTTTGCTGATAGCTTTGAAGATATGTTCTGATGGTGGAGAGAGTGGAGTAGGACTATCTCTGTGGCGCAATTGGCTAGCGCGATTTCAGTGTTAACCGAAAGGTTGGAGGTTTGAGATCAACCGGTGGTGGTGCGGCGCTTTTTTTTCTTTGCGCTGATAGCTTTGAAGATATGTTCTGATGGTGGTGAGAGTGGAGCAAGACTGTCTCCGTGGCACATTGGGCTAGCGCGATCGGCTGGTAACCGAAAGGTTGGAGGTTTGAGCCCACCCGGTGGTGGTGCGGCGCTTTTTTTTCTTTGGGGTGATAGCTCTGAAGAAATGGTCTGACGGTGGTGAGAGTGGAGCACGACTGTCTCTGTGGCGCAATTGGCTAGCGCGATTGGCTGTTAACCGAAAGGTTGGAGGTTCGAGCCCATCCGGTGGTGGTGCGGTGCTTTTTTCTTTGGGCTGGTAGCTTTGAAGATATGTTCTGATGGTGGTGAGAGTGCAGCAGGACTGTCTCCGTGGCGCAATTGGCTAGCGCGATCGGCTGTTAACCAAGAGGTTAGAGGTTCGAGCCCTCCCGGGGGTGGTGCGGCGCTTTTTTTTCTTTGGGCTGATAGCTTTGAAGATATGTTCTGATGGTGGTGAGAGTGGAGCAAGACTGTGTCCGTGGCGCAATGGGCTAGCGCGATCGGCTGTTAACCGAAAAGTTAGAGTTTCGAGCCCACCCGGTGGTTGTGCGGCGCTTGTTTTTCTGTGGGCTTATAGCTTTGAAGATATGTTCTGATGGTGGTGAGAGTGCAGCACGATTGTCTCCGTGGCGCAATTGGCTAGCGCGATCGGCTGTTAACCGAAAGGTTGGAGGTTCGAGCCCACCCGGTGATGGTGTGGCGCTTTTTTTCTTTGTGCTGATAGCTTTGAAGATATGTTCTCATGGTGGTGAGAGTGGAGCAGGACTGTCTCTGTGGTGCAATTGACTAGCGCGATTGGCTGTTAACCGAAAGGTTGGAGGTTCGAGCCCACCCGCTGGTGGTGCGGTGCTTTTTTTTCTTTGGGCTGATAGCTTTGAAGATATGTTCTTATGGTGGTGAGAGTGGAGCAGGACTGTCTCCGTAGCGCAATTGGCTAGCGCGATCAGCTGTTAACCGAAAAGTCGGAGGTTTGAGCCCACCCTGTGGTGGTGTGGCGCTTTTTTTTCTTTGGGCTAATAGCTTTGAAGATATGTACTGATGGTGGTGAGAGTGGAGCTGGACTGTCTCCGTCGCGCAATTGGCTTGCGCGATCGGCTGTTAACCGAAAGGTTGAGGGTTCAGCCCACTCGGTGGTGGTGCGGCGCTTTTTTTCTTCGCGCTGATAGCTTTGAAGATATGTTCTGATGGTGGTGAGAGTAGAGCAAGACTGTCTCCGTGGCGCAATGGGCTAGCGCGATCGGCTGTTAACCGAAAGGTTGGAGTTTCGAGCCCTTTCGGGAGTGGTGTGTTGCTTTTTTCTTTTTGCTGATAGCTTTGAAGATATGTTCTGATGGTGGTGAGAGTGGAGTAGGACTATCTCTGTGGCGCAATTGGCTAGCGCGATTTCAGTGTTAACCGAAAGGTTGGAGTTTCGAGCCCTCCCGGGAGTGGTGTGTTGCTTTTTCTTTGCGGTAATAGCTTTGAAGATATGTTCTGATGGTGGCGAGAGTGGAGCAGGACTGTCTTCGTGGCGCAATTGGCTAGTGCGATCGGCTGTTATCCGAAAGGTTGGAGGTTTGAGCCCACCCGGTGGTGGTGCGGCGGTTTTTTTCTTTGGAGTGATAGCTCTGAAGAAATGGTCCTACGGTGGTGAGAGTGGAGCACGACTGTCTTCGTGGCGCAATAGGCTAGTACGATCGGCTGTTAACCGAAAGGGTGGAGTTTCGAGCCCACCCTCTGGTGGTGCGGCGCTTTTTTTTCTTTGGGCTGATAGCTTTGAAGATATGTTCTGATAGTGGTGAGAGTAGAGCATGCTGTCTCCGTGGCGCAATTGGCTAGCGCGATCGGCTGTTAACCGAAAGGTTGGAGTTTCGAGCCCTCCCGGGAGAGGGGTGTTGCTTCTTTTCTTTGCGCTGATAGCTTTGAAGATATGTTCTGATAGTGGTGAGAGTAGAGCATGCTGTCTCCGTGGCGCAATTGGCTAGCGCGATCGGCTGTTAACCGAAAGGTTGGAGTTTCGAGCCCTCCCGGGAGAGGGGTGTTGCTTCTTTTCTTTGCGCTGATAGCTTTGAAGATATGTTCTGATGGTGGTGAGAGTGGAGCACGACTGTCTCCGTGGCGCAGTTCGCTAGCGCGATCGGCTGTTAACCGAAAGGTTGGAGGTTAGAGCCCACCCGGTGGTGGTGCGGCGCTTTTTTTTCTTTGGGGTGATAGCTCTGATGAAATGGTCTGACGGTGGTGAGAGTGGAGCACGACTGTCTCTGTGGCGCAATGGGCTAGCGCGATCGGCTGTTAACCGAAAGGTTGGAGGTTCGAGCCCACCCGGTTGTGGTGCGGTGCTTTTTTTTCTTTGGGCTGATAGCTTTGAAGATATGTTCTGATGGTGGTGAGAGTGGAGCAGGACTGTCTCCGTGGCGCAATAGGCTAGCGCGATCGGCTGTTAACTGAAAGGTTGGAGTTTCGAGCCCACTGAGAGTGGTGTGTTGCTTTTTTATTGCGCTGAAAGCTTTGAAGATATGTTCTGATGGTGGTGAGAGTGCAGCACGATTGTCTCCGTGGCGCAATTGGCTAGCGCGATCGGCTGTTAACCGAAAGGTTGAAGGTTCGAGCCCACCCGGTGATGGTGCGGCGCTTTTTTCTTTGTGCTGATAGCTTTGAAGATATGTACTGATGGTGGTGAGAGTGGAGCTGGACTGTCTCCGTGGCGCAATTGGCTTGCGCGATCGGCTGCTAACCGAAAGGTTGAGGGTTCAGCCCAGTCGGTGGTGGTGTGGCGCTTTTTTTTCTTTGCGCTGATAGCTTTGAAGATATGTTCTGATGGTGGTGAGAGTAGAGCAAGACTGTCTCCGTGGCGCAATGGGCTAGCGCGATTGGCTGTTAACGGAAAGTTTGGAGTTTCGAGCCCTCCCGGGAGTGGTGTGTTGCTTTTTTTTCTTTTTGCTGATAGCTTTGAAGATATGTTCTGATGGTGGAGAGAGTGGAGTAGGACTATCTCTGTGGCGCAATTGGCTAGCGCGATTTCAGTGTTAACCGAAAGGTTGGAGGTTTGAGATCAACCGGTGGTGGTGCGGCGCTTTTTTTTCTTTGCGCTGATAGCTTTGAAGATATGTTCTGATGGTGGTGAGAGTGGAGCTAGACTGTCTCCGTGGCGCAATGGGCTAGCGCGATCGGCTGTTAACCGAAAGGTTGGAGTTTCGAGCCGTCCCGGGAGTGGTGTGTTGCTTTTTTTTGCGGTAATAGCTTTGAAGATATGTTCTGATGGTGGCGAGAGTGGAGCAGGACTGTCTTCGTGGCGCAATTGGCTAGCGCGATCGGCTGTTATCCGAAAGGTTGGAGGTTTGAGCCAACCCGGTGGTGGTGCGGCGCTTTTTTTTCTTTGGGGTGACAGCTCTGAAGAAATGGTCTGATGGTGGTGAGAGTGGAGCAGGACTGTCTCCGTGGCGCAATGGGCTAGCGCGATCGGCTGTTAACCGAAAGGTTGGAGTTTCGAGCCCTCCCGGGAGTAGTGTGTTGCTTTTTTCTTTGCGGTAATAGCTTTGAAGATATGTTCTGATGGTGGTGAGAGTGGAGCAGGACTGTCTTCGTGGCGAAATTGGCTAGCGCGATCGGCTGTTATCCGAAAGGTTGGAGGTTTGAGCCCACCCGGTGGTGGTGCGGCGCTTTTTTTTCTTCGGGGTGATAGCTCTGAAGAAATGGTCTGACGGTGGTGAGAGTGGAGCACGACTGTCTCTGTGGCGCAATTGGCTAGCGCGATTGGCTGTTAACCGAAAGGTTGGAGGTTCGAGCCCACCCGGTGGTGGTGCGGTGCTTTTTTTTCTTTGGGCTGATAGCTTTGAAGATATGTTCTGATAATGGTGAGAGTGGAGCAGGACTGTCTCCGTGGCGCAATTGGCTAGCGCGATCGGCTGTTAACCAAAAGGTCGGAGTTTCCAGCCCACCCGGTGGTGGTGCGGCGCTTTTTTTTCTTTGTGCTGATAGCTTTGAAGATATGTTCTCATGGTGGTGAGAGTAGAGCAGGATTGTCTCCGTGGCGCAATTGGCTAGCACGATCGGCTGTTAACCGAAAGGTTGGAGTTTCGAGCCCTCCCGGGATTGGTGTGTTGCTTCTTTTCTTTGCGCTGGTAGCTTTGAAGATATGTTCTCATGGTGGTGAGAGTGGAGCAGGACTGTCTCCGTGGCGCAATTGGCTAGCGCGATCGGCTGTTAACCGAAAAGTCAGAGGTTTGAGCCCACCCGGTGGTGGTGTGGCGCTTTTTTTCTTTGGGCTGATAGCTTTGAAGATATGTTCTGATGGTGGTGAGAGTGGAGCTGGACTGTCTCCGTGGCGCAATTGGCTTGCGCGATCGGCTGTTACCCGAAAGGTTGAGGGTTCAGCCCACCCGGTGGTGGTGCGGCGCTTTTTTCTTCGCGCTGATAGCTTTGAAGATATGTTCTGATGGTGGTGAGAGTAGAGCAAGACTGTCTCCGTGGCGCAATGGGCTAGCGCGATCGGCTGTTAACCGAAAGGTTGGAGTTTCGAGCCCTCCCGGGAGTGGTGTGTCGCTTTTTTCTTTGCGCTGATAGCTTTGAAGATATGTTCTGATGGTGGTGAGAGTGGAGTAGGACTATCTCCGTGGTGCAATTGGCTAGCGCGATTTCGGTTTTAACCAAATGGTTGGAGATTTGAGCCCACCAGGTGGTGGTGCGGCGCTTTTTTTTCTTTGCGCTGATAGCTTTGAAGATATGTTCTGATGGCGGTGAGAGTGGAGCAAGACTGTCTCCGTGGCGCAATGGGCTAGCGCGATCGGCTGTTAACCGAAAGGTTGGAGTTTCGAGCCCTCCCGGGAGTGGTGTGTTGCTTTTTTGTGGTAATAGCTTTGAAGATATGTTCTGATGGTGGCGAGAGTGGAGCAGGACTGTCTTCGTGGCGCAATTGGCTAGCGCGATCGGCTGTTATCCGAAAGGTTGGAGGTTTGAGCCCACCCAGTGGTGGTGCGGCGCTTTTTTTTTCTTTGGGGTGACAGCTCTGAAGAAATGGTCTGATGGTGGTGAGAGTGGAGCAGGACTGTCTCCGTGGCGCAATGGGCTAGCGCGATCGGCTGTTAACCGAAAGGTTGGAGTTTCGAGCCCTCCCGGGAGTAGTGTGTTGCTTTTTTCTTTGCGGTAATAGCTTTGAAGATATGTTCTGATGGTGGTGAGAGTGGAGCAGGACTGTCTTCGTGGCGCAATTGGCTAGCGCGATCGGCTGTTATCCGAAAGGTTGGAGGTTTAAGCCCACCCGGTGGTGGTGCAGCGCTTTTTTTTCTTCGGGGTGATAGCTCTGAAGAAATGGTCTGACGGTGGTGAGAGTGGAGCACGACTGCCTCTGTGGCGCAATTGGCTAGCGCGATTGGCTGTTAACCGAAAGGTTGGAGGTTCGAGCCCACCCGGTGGTGGTGCGGTGCTTTTTTTTCTTTGGGCTGATAGCTTTGAAGATATGTTCTGATGGTGGTGAGAGTGGAGCAGGACTGTCTCCGTGGCGCAATTGGCTAGCGCGATCGGCTGTTAACCAAAAGGTTGGAGTTTCGAGCCCACCCGGTGGTGGTGCGGCGCTTTTTTTTCTTTGGACTGATAGCTTTGAAGATATGTTCTGATGGTGGTGAGAGTAGAGCATGACTGTCTCCGTGGCGCAATTGGCTAGCGCGATCGGCTGTTAACCGAAAGGTTGGAGTTTCGAGCCCTCCCGGGAGAGGTGTGTTGCTTCTTTTCTTTGCGCTGATAGCTTTGAAGATATGTTCTGATGGTGGTGAGAGTAGAGCAGGACTGTCTCCGTGGCGAAATTGGCTAGCGCGATCGGCTATTAACCGAAAGGTTGGAGTTTCGAGCCCCCCAGGATTGGTGTGTTGCTTCTTTTCTTTGCGCTGATAGCTTTGAAAATATGTTCTGATGGTGGTGAGAGTGGAGCACGACTGTCTCCGTGGCGCAGTTCGCTAGCGTGATCGGCTGTTAACTGAAAGGTTGGAGGTTCGAGCCCACCCGGTGGTGGTGCGGCGCTTTTTTTTCTTTGTGCTGATAGCTTTGAAGATATGTTCTCATGGTGGTGAGAGTGGAGCAGGACTGTCTCCGTGGCGCAATTGGCTAGCGCGATCGGCTGTTAACCGAAAAGTCAGAGGTTTGAGCCCACCCGGTGGTGGTGTGGCGCTTTTTTTCTTTGGGCTGATAGCTTTGAAGATATGTTCTGATGGTGGTGAGAGTGGAGCTGGACTGTCTCCGTGGCGCAATTGGCTTGCGCGATCGGCTGTTACCCGAAAGGTTGAGGGTTCAGCCCACCCGGTGGTGGTGCGGCGCTTTTTTTCTTCGCGCTGATAGCTTTGAAGATATGTTCTGATGGTGGTGAGAGTAGAGCAAGACTGTCTCCGTGGCGCAATGGGCTAGCGCGATCGGCTGTTAACCGAAAGGTTGGAGTTTCGAGCCCTCCCGGGAGTGGTGTGTCGCTTTTTTCTTTGCGCTGATAGCTTTGAAGATATGTTCTGATGGTGGTGAGAGTGGAGCAGGACTATCTCCGTGGTGCAATTGGCTAGCGCGATTTCGGTTTTAACCAAAAGGTTGGAGGTTTGAGCCCACCAGGTGGTGGTGCGGCGCTTTTTTTTGCGCTGATAGCTTTGAAGATATGTTCTGATGGCGGTGAGAGTGGAGCAAGACTGTCTCCGTGGCGCAATGGGCTAGCGCGATCGGCTGTTAACCGAAAGGTTGGAGTTTCGAGCCCTCCCGGGAGTGGTGTGTTGCTTTTTTTTGCGGTAATAGCTTTGAAGATATGTTCTGATGGTGGCGAGAGTGGAGGAGGACTGTCTTCGTGGCGCAATTGGCTAGCGCGATCGGCTGTTATCCGAAAGGTTGGAGGTTTGAGCCCACCCGGTGGTGGTGCGGCGCTTTTTTTTTCTTTGGGGTGACAGCTCTCAAGAAATGGTCTGATGGTGGTGAGAGTGGAGCAGGACTGTCTCCGTGGCGCAATGGGCTAGCGCGATCGGCTTTTAACCGAAAGGTTGGAGGTTCGAGCTTACCCGGTGGTGGTGCGGTGCTTTTTTTTCTTTGGGCTGATAGCTTTGAAGATATGTTCTGATGGTGGTGAGAGTGGAGCAGGACTGTCTCCGTGGCGCAATAGGCTAGCGCGATCGGCTGTTAACTGAAAGGTTGGAGTTTCGAGCCCACTGGGGGTGGTGTGTTGCTTTTTTATTGCGCTGTGTTGTGAGTGAAGTGCGCGAGTCAAGTGACTTTCAAATTTGGCGCGTAAGATGAACTACTGACAATGTGTGCAAGATGGCGTATTGCGCCAGTGCGGCGAACACTGGCGATTGGAAAAAGAAGAAAATTCAAGGGAATGGGAGAAAAATCCAGAGCCAGGGCATCGAAGAACGAGGAAGAGGAGATTCGGGCTCGTGCTTAGAAGAAGAAGGCTAGGGTGCGGCGTGCGACCTCGTCGGGTGCGAGTACCTCCTGGGCGTCAGGGCATCCACCTAGCTGGCGACTGTTTCCACGGGGTCCTGGTGACCATTCAACCGCAGCGGCTATTGGCGAATCCTTGGCAAGACCTTGGTCTGATGTTCGAGCGGAAGACAGCGCAGCAGATGACGTCTACCGGGAGCGGGAGCAAGCCGTCGGGCTACGGGCCCGAGCTTATGCACTCTCACCACGGCAGCTTCCCCAATGGACTATTGAAGGGCGTGAACCGCTGGTGAGCCGTATCCGTCTTCTTTCGCGTCCGGACTCAAACACGAGGACTTTAACGAAAAGGACTGTTTAGATTCTTAGAGGTTTCCGCTCGCTAACGAAACTGACAGTGCTAATTAGTTAACATTTTTCTGATCTTAGTATTTTCCTTTTTGTGTTTTTTTTTTGTGTGTTTGTGAAAGTATAATTTTTTTGCAAATCAAACGCTCACTTCCTTTTCTCGTGAGAGAATAACGTTTCACAGCTAGCTCGACTGGCTTTATTTACTGAACCTGTCACAAATTGGCGTCCGCTACGACAGGACGTGAGTGTTTGCCACTAAAAAGTAGATTTGAGTAAGGCTAACTAAAAAAGTAAAATGGGCTCGCGAGAGTTGATGGCGCTGGCAGAACGCATGGGGTTGGAGGGAGCAGAATTGCAGGCTTGGTTTGACGCACGAGAAGCGCGTGAGCGCGATGAACGAGCCGCGGAGAGAGACGCGAAGAAAGAACAGTTGGAGCTGGAAGGCCGCAATTTACAGCTACGTCTTGAAGTAGCAAAAACGGAGAACCAAACCCGAGAAGCAAGCCAGCGACACTTGGAAGTAGAAGAGAGGACGCTGCAACTGCGCCTGAGAGTAGCTGAGGCCGGTGTCGGTCAGCCTATGGTGGCTGACACGGGCAACCAAAGGAACGCGCCTATGGTAGTGAACCCGCATAACTTTATACCCGTTTTCAACGAGGACAGAGACGACCTTGACGCCTACCTGAAAAGGTTTGAGAGAGTGGCGACAGGTCAAGATTGGCCACGGGAAAAGTGGGCCACGGCTCTTAGTTTGTGCCTTGGCGGAGAGGCTCTGAAGGTATTTGGACGGTTGTCACCGAACGATTCCCTGTCATACGACGAAGTCAAATTGGCACTGCTCCAGCGTTTTCGCTTCACGGCTGATGGCTACCGTGAGAAATTCCGGAAAAGCAAGCCTGAAGACGGCGAAACTGGAAAACAGTATGCCACGAGACTCCAAAGTTTCTTTGACAGGTGGATAGAAATGTCTCAGACAGAGAGGAATTTCGATTCAGTCTGTGACTTGATTGTAGCCGAACAATTCATGGCGAACTGCAGTAGTCAGCTGGCGCTCTTCTTACGGGAGAAGAACTGCAAGACTCTGGAAGCCATGGCAGAGGCAGCTGATATATATATAGAGGCAAGGAGATTGAAGAACTTATTAATAGTTCAGAATAAGAGTGAGGACACAACTGGGAAGGCTAAATTGATTTCAAGCCCAAGAGCAGAGATGCAATGTTTTGTTTGTGGCCGTAAGGGGCACAAGGCTTCTGACTGTCGAAGTAAACCTAAACAAGTATTTTGTACAAACTGCCGTAAGTGGGGGCATGATGTGAAGGGCTGTCAGAAAATGACTGGCACTTCGAAATCAACTACATCTTGTTTAATGCTACCCAAAGAAGAGACCGGTCCACAACAATCCATGATTGATGGCGACGACTCGGACCGAGACGACAATGTTATGGGCACGGTGAAGACGCAAGCGCAATGTAAGAAACGTCCCATGCCAGTGTTACCAGGGGAAGTGAATGGACAAATTGTTCGAGTCCTAAGGGACACCGGAAGCAACACGTTGGTAGTACGCCGGTCATTAGTACCTGATGAAGCACTAACTGGCACTACCGCGACGTTGTGGTTGGCTGATGGCAGCACCATCGTAACCCCTGAGGCGGAGATACGTATCAGATCTCCATACTTTTCCGGCATGACCATCGTCAAGTGTATGCCGTCGCCACTGTATGACGTCATAGTTGGGAACGTACCGGGGGCCCGTGACGCCAATGACCCCGACGTTTCGCGGAAACTTTCTCAAGATCAATTCATTAAGAAAAAAGTTCATTCTGCGGACGAAGGTAACCACCCAAATTCTCAACTGGTTGGTGCCGCACGTCTCAATAGTTCGCGAAGGGCCATCTCTGTTGGGCTCCCTGGCCAGATGTCTCGCAAAATGTTTCGCGAAGAACAAGAAAAAGACCAGACACTTGACATCTGCAGAGCCAGAGTGGGTAAGAAGTTTGTTAGAAAGGGCTCGACATCTTTTTCTTTCGTAGCCAAGAATGGTATTCTTTACCGACAATACTTCCTGTCCCCTGGTAAGATCATTGAACAAGCCATAGTCCCGAAGTCCCTGAGAGGCCAAGTGTTACGTTTGGCTCATGAAAATGTCATGTCAGGTCATCAGGGTGTAAAAAAAACAATAGATCGAGTTCTGGACGCCTTCTACTGGCCCGGGGTACAAGAAGATATCCGCAGATATGTCCGATCATGTGACGCCTGTCAAAGGACTTTACCGAAAGGCAAGGTGGGCAAGGTGCCTCTAGGGCGTATGCCGTTGATCGACACCCCTTTTGAACGTGTGGCGGTCGACATCATTGGACCGATAACTCCAGCCTCGGCAAAAGGCCATCGGTATATTTTGACTCTTGTGGATTTCGCCACTCGCTACCCTGATGCAGTGCCTTTGACAGCAATTGACTCAGCTACAGTGGCCGAGGGACTTGTCGAGATGTTTTCTCGCATTGGTTTTCCACGAGAAGTCTTGGCTGATCAGGCATCGTGCTTTACCTCAGATCTAATGAAGGAGGTGAATGAACTACTGGCAGTCAAGCATCTTAGCTGCACTCCATACCATCCTATGTGCAACGGGATGGTAGAGAGGTTTAATGGAACACTCAAGCAAATGCTCCGCAAAATGGTTCAAGAACAGCCTAAATGTTGGGATCGCTTGCTAGCACCTCTTTTGTTTGCTTATCGTGAAGCCCCACAAGCAAGCTCCGGGTTCTCACCATTTGAACTTATTTATGGCCGACATATTCGAGGACCTCTGAGCATCCTGAAAGAGCTATGGACTCATGATCAGGAGAACGAAGAACTTAAGACGACGTACGGATATGTCCTGGATTTAAGAGAGCGAATTGAGAAGACACTAGAGCTGGTACGACAAAACCTGAGCCGAGCACAGGTGTCGCAGAAAAGGTATTACGACCGCCACAGCAAGCAACGGGACCTGAAAGCTGGTGACCGTGCATTGATCTTGCTTCCCACAAGCAACAACAAGTTATTGATGCATTGGAAAGGGCCGTTTCCAGTCATAGAAAAGAAAAACGACTATGACTACTGGCTGGACCTTGGACACAGCAAAAAACTTTTCCACATAAACATGCTGAAAAAGTATGAAAAACGCCGTGAAGAACAGCTTCCTCAGACATCATCTTTTGTCGTTCTGGAGGAAGAGGAGTCTGAGAAACCACTACCAACTTTCAAAGTACAGGGTAGCTGCGGTATTGACTCCATAAAGCTTGGAGATGAAATCGGGGAGCGACAGCGGGTGGAGATACGGGACATCTTAAGTACCTACGAAGACGTATTCTCGGAGATCCCAGGTAAAACAAACCTTGTGGAGTGTCGGTTACAAACGACCAGTTCAGAACCAGTTAACACCCCACAATACCCATTGCCATTCTCTATGAAGGAAGTCGTTGAAAAGGAAGTGCAAGACATGTTGCAACTTGGCATTACAGAACCCTCAGAGTCTCCATATAATTCTCCTTTGGTACTAGTCAAAAAGCCAGACAATGGCTACAGGGCCTGTATAGACTTTCGCCGTATAAACAATGTTCTGGTATCTGATGCAGAACCTATACCCAGAACTGATCACTTGTTTGCCGAAGTGGGAACAAAGAAATGGTTCTCGAAGTTTGATTTAACTAAAGGATATTGGCAGGTTCCTCTCGCAAAAGACTCGCAGCAAAAGACCGCCTTTTCAAGCCAATCAGGGCATTATCATTTCCTGTATATGCCTTTTGGCATCAAGACCGCATCCGCGGTCTTCACTCGTCTGATGAGAAAGTTATTGCTTGGAATACCCAACGTCGTTCATTACATAGACGACGTACTGGTGGCTACCACTACGTGGGAAGAACATCTAACAACTTTGAAGCAATTTTTTGCCAGGATACGACAAGCCGGACTAAGGATCAAGCCACAGAAATGTGAAGTGGCTATGAGCACAGTCACCTTTTTGGGACATCGATTGGGAGATGGCAACATACGGCCAGTCGAAAGCACAATACAGAAGATCACCTGTGCTTCTAAGCCTGAAACAAAGAAGCAACTCCGGTCATTCCTTGGACTGGCTGGCTATTACCGTGACCTGATACCTCGGTACGCCGAGAAAGCACAGCCGCTCACTGAGATGACGAGGAAGATGGAGAAAAACAAGACTACGTGGACCACGGATAGAGAAGAAGCGTTTGAATCACTCAAAAAGGCTTTGTCTTCTGGGCCAATCGTCAAAGCACCCGATCTGAAAAGAGAATTCGTGCTTCGGTCTGACGCCTCTGATTCTTGTATAGGCGCTATCCTTATGCAAGAGCATGATGGCATCCTCCACCCTGTGTCATATGCCAGTCGTCAACTTCAGCCTCGCGAAAAGAGATACTCAGCAATCGAGAGGGAATGCTTAGCGTTGGTCTGGGCGATAGAAAAGTATCATGTTTTTCTGTACGGAACGTCATTTGTCGTACAGACCGATCACCAACCACTGCAGTATCTCTTAAGGGCAAAACACCTGAACAGTAGGGTATTACGGTGGAGCCTCGCGTTACAAGAATATTCATTCCGAGTCGAGCACATTAGAGGCTCTGAAAATGTCGGCGCAGATTATATGAGCCGGTTGTGAATTTTTACGTTTTCTCGAGACAAGCGACTACTTCAAGTTGTTTGTTTGTTAAGGACATCTTGTGAATGGACGACGCGTGGTGACTTCTCGCGCACTGAACTGCAGTTTATTTTTCTTCGCAAAAGAAACTTTTCAAAGGGGGGACTCTTGTTGTGAGTGAAGTGCGCGAGTCAAGTGACTTTCAAATTTGGCGCGTAAGATGAACTACTGACAATGTGTGCAAGATGGCGTATTGCGCCAGTGCGGCGAACACTGGCGATTGGAAAAAGAAGAAAATTCAAGGGAATGGGAGAAAAATCCAGAGCCAGGGCATCGAAGAACGAGGAAGAGGAGATTCGGGCTCGTGCTTAGAAGAAGAAGGCTAGGGTGCGGCGTGCGACCTCGTCGGGTGCGAGTACCTCCTGGGCGTCAGGGCATCCACCTAGCTGGCGACTGTTTCCACGGGGTCCTGGTGACCATTCAACCGCAGCGGCTATTGGCGAATCCTTGGCAAGACCTTGGTCTGATGTTCGAGCGGAAGACAGCGCAGCAGATGACGTCTACCGGGAGCGGGAGCAAGCCGTCGGGCTACGGGCCCGAGCTTATGCACTCTCACCACGGCAGCTTCCCCAATGGACTATTGAAGGGCGTGAACCGCTGGTGAGCCGTATCCGTCTTCTTTCGCGTCCGGACTCAAACACGAGGACTTTAACGAAAAGGACTGTTTAGATTCTTAGAGGTTTCCGCTCGCTAACGAAACTGACAGTGCTAATTAGTTAACATTTTTCTGATCTTAGTATTTTCCTTTTTGTGTTTTTTTTTGTGTGTTTGTGAAAGTATAATTTTTTTGCAAATCAAACGCTCACTTCCTTTTCTCGTGAGAGAATAACGTTTCACAGCTAGCTCGACTGGCTTTATTTACTGAACCTGTCACACGCTGAAAGCTTTGAAGATATGTTCTGATGGTGGTGAGAGTGCAGCACGATTGTCTCCGTGGCGCAATTGGCTAGCGCGATCGGCTGTTAACCGAAAGGTTGAAGGTTCGAGCCCACCCGGTGATGGTGCGGCGCTTTTTTTCTTTGTGCTGATAGCTTTGAAGATATGTACTGATGGTGGTGAGAGTGGAGCTGGACTGTCTCCGTGGCGCAATTGGCTTGCGCGATCGGCTGTTAACCGAAAGGTTGAGGGTTCAGCCCAGTCGGTGGTGGTGTGGCGCTTTTTTTTCTTTGCGCTGATAGCTTTGAAGATATGTTCTGATGGTGGTGAGAGTAGAGCAAGACTGTCTCCGTGGCGCAATGGGCTAGCGCGATTGGCTGTTAACGGAAAGTTTGGAGTTTCGAGCCCTCCCGGGAGTGGTGTGTTGCTTTTTTTTCTTTTTGCTGATAGCTTTGAAGATATGTTCTGATGGTGGAGAGAGTGGAGTAGGACTATCTCTGTGGCGCAATTGGCTAGCGCGATTTCAGTGTTAACCGAAAGGTTGGAGGTTTGAGATCAACCGGTGGTGGTGCGGCGCTTTTTTTTCTTTGCGCTGATAGCTTTGAAGATATGTTCTGATGGTGGTGAGAGTGGAGCAAGACTGTCTCCGTGGCACATTGGGCTAGCGCGATCGGCTAGTAACCGAAAGGTTGGAGGTTTGAGCCCACCCGGTGGTGGTGCGGCGCTTTTTTTTCTTTGGGGTGATAGCTCTGAAGAAATGGTCTGACGGTGGTGAGAGTGGAGCACGACTGTCTCTGTGGCGCAATTGGCTAGCGCGATTGGCTGTTAACCGAAAGGTTGGAGGTTCGAGCCCACCCGGTGGTGGTGCGGTGCTTTTTTCTTTGGGCTGATAGCTTTGAAGATATGTTCTGATGGTGGTGAGAGTGCAGCAGGACTGTCGCCGTGGCGCAATTGGCTAGCGCGATCGGCTGTTAACCAAGAGGTTGGAGGTTCGAGCCCTCCCGGGGGTGGTGCGGCGCTTTTTTTTCTTTGGGCTGATAGCTTTGAAGATATGTTCTGATGGTGGTGAGAGTGGAGCAAGACTGTGTCCGTGGCGCAATGGGCTAGCGCGATCGGCTGTTAACCGAAAAGTTAGAGGTTCGAGCCCACCCGGTGGTTGTGCGGCGCTTGTTTTTCTGTGGGCTTATAGCTTTGAAGATATGTTCTGATGGTGGTGAGAGTGCAGCACGATTGTCTCCGTGGCGCAATTGGCTAGCGCGATCGGCTGTTAACCGAAAGGTTGGAGGTTCGAGCCCACCCAGTGATGGTGCGGCGCTTTTTTTTCTTTGTGCTGATAGCTTTGAAGATATGTTCTCATGGTGGTGAGAGTGGAGCAGGACTGTCTCCGTCGCGCAATTGGCTTGCGCGATCGGCTGTTAACCGAAAGGTTGAGGGTTCAGCCCACTCGGTGGTGGTGCGGCGCTTTTTTTCTTCGCGCTGATAGCTTTGAAGATATGTTCTGATGGTGGTGAGAGTGGAGCAAGACTGTCTCCGTGGCGCAATGGGCTAGCGCGATCGGCTGTTAACCGAAAGGTTGGAGTTTCGAGCCCTCCCGGGAGTGGTGTGTTGCTTTTTTATTTTTGCTGATAGCTTTGAAGATATGTTCTGATGGTGGTGAGAGTGGAGTAGGACTATCTCTGTGGCGCAATTGGCTAGCGCGATTTCAGTGTTAACCGAAAGGTTGGTGGTTTGAGCCCACCCGGTGGTGGTGCGGCGCTTTTTTTTCTTTGCGCTGATAGCTTTGAAGATATCTTCTGATGGTGGTGAGAGCCGAGCAAGACTGCCTCCGTGGCGCAATGGGCTAGCGCGATCGGCTATTAACCGAAAAGTTGGAGTTTCGAGCCCTCCCGGGAGTGGTGTGTTGCTTTTTCTTTGCGGTAATAGCTTTGAAGATATGTTCTGATGGTGGCGAGAGTGGAGCAGGACTGTCTTCGTGGCGCAATTGGCTAGCGCGATCGGCTGTTATCCGAAAGGTTGGAGGTTTGAGCCCACCCGGTGGTGGTGCGGCGGTTTTTTTCTTTGGAGTGATAGCTATGAAGAAATGGTCGGACGGTGGTGAGAGTAGAGCAGGACTGTCTCCGTGGCGCAATGGGCTAGCGCGATCGGCTGTTAACTGAAAGGTTGGAGGTTCGAGCCCACCCGGTGGTGGTGCGGCGCTTTTTTTTCTTTGGGGTGATAGCTCTGAAGAAATGGTCCTACGGTGGTGAGAGTGGAGCACGACTGTCTTCGTGGCGCAATAGGCTAGTACGATCGGCTGTTAACCGAAAGGTTGGAGTTTCGAGCCCACCCGCTGGTGGTGCGGCGCTTTTTTTTCTTTGGGCTGATAGCTTTGAAGATATGTTCTGATGGTGGTGAGAGTAGAGCATGCTGTCTCCATGGCGCAATTGGCTAGCGCGATCGGCTGTTAACCGAAAGGTTGGAGTTTCGAGCCCTCCCGGGAGAGGTGTGTTGCTTCTTTTCTTTGCGCTGATAGCTTTGAAGATGTGTTCTGATGGTGGTGAGAGTGGAGCACGACTGTCTCCGTGGCGCAGTTCGCTAGCGCGATCGGCTGTTAACCGAAAGGTTGGAGGTTAGAGCCCACCCGGTGGTGGTGCGGCGCTTTTTTTTCTTTGTGCTGATAGCTTTGAAGATATGTTCTTATGGTGGTGAGAGTGGAGCAGGACAGTCTTCGTGGCGCAATTGGCTAGCGCGATCGGCTGTTAACCGAATCGTCGGAGGTTCGAGCCCTCCCGGTGGTGGTGTTGCGCTTTTTTTTCTTTGGGCTGATAGCTTTGAAGATATGTTTTGATGGTGGCGAGAGTGGAGCTGGACTGTCTCCGTGGCGCAATTGGCTTGCGCGATCGGCTGTGAGCCGAAAGGTTGGAGGTTCGAGCCCACCCGGTGGTGGTGCGGCGCTTTTTTTTCTTTGCGCTGATAGCTTTGAAGATATGTTCTGATGGTGGTGAGAGTAGAGCAAGACTGTCTCCGTGGCGCAATGGGCTAGCGCGATTGGCTGTTAACCGAAAGGTGGGAGTTTCGAGCCCTCCCGGGAGTGGTGTGTTGCTTTTTTCTTTGCGGTAATTGCTTTGAAGATATGTTCTGATGGTGGTGAGAGTGGAGCAGGACTGTCTTCGTGGCGCAATTGGCTAGCGCGATCGGCTGTTATCCGAAAGGTTGGAGGTTTGAGCCCACCCGGTGGTGGTGCGGCGCTTTTTTTTTCTTTGGGGTGACAGCTCTCAAGAAATGGTCTGATGGTGGTGAGAGTGGAGCAGGACTGTCTCCGTGGCGCAATGGGCTAGCGCGATCGGCTGTTAACCGAAAGGTTGGAGGTTCGAGCCCACCCGGTTGTGGTGCGGTGCTTTTTTTTCTTTGGGCTGATAGCTTTGAAGATATGTTCTGATGGTGGTGAGAGTGGAGCAGGACTGTCTCCGTGGCGCAATAGGCTAGCGCGATCGGCTGTTAACTGAAAGGTTGGAGTTTCGAGCCCACTGGGAGTGGTGTGTTGCTTTTTTATTGCGCTGAAAGCTTTGAAGATATGTTCTGATGGTGGTGAGAGTGCAGCACGATTGTCTCCGTGGCGCAATTGGCTAGCGCGATCGGCTGTTAACCGAAAGGTTGAAGGTTCGAGCCCACCCGGTGATGGTGCGGCGCTTTTTTCTTTGTGCTGATAGCTTTGAAGATATGTACTGATGGTGGTGAGAGTGGAGCTGGACTGTCTCCGTGGCGCAATTGGCTTGCGCGATCGGCTGTTAACCGAAAGGTTGAGGGTTCAGCCCAGTCGGTGGTGGTGTGGCGCTTTTTTTTCTTTGCGCTGATAGCTTTGAAGATATGTTCTGATGGTGGTGAGAGTAGAGCAAGACTGTCTCCGTGGCGCAATGGGCTAGCGCGATTGGCTGTTAACGGAAAGTTTGGAGTTTCGAGCCCTCCCGGGAGTGGTGTGTTGCTTTTTTTTCTTTTTGCTGATAGCTTTGAAGATATGTTCTGATGGTGGAGAGAGTGGAGTAGGACTATCTCTGTGGCGCAATTGGCTAGCGCGATTTCAGTGTTAACCGAAAGGTTGGAGGTTTGAGATCAACCGGTGGTGGTGCGGCGCTTTTTTTTCTTTGCGCTGATAGCTTTGAAGATATGTTCTGATGGTGGTGAGAGTGGAGCAAGACTGTCTCCGTGGCACATTGGGCTAGCGCGATCGGCTGGTAACCGAAAGGTTGGAGGTTTGAGCCCACCCGGTGGTGGTGCGGCGCTTTTTTTTCTTTGGGGTGATAGCTCTGAAGAAATGGTCTGACGGTGGTGAGAGTGGAGCACGACTGTCTCTGTGGCGCAATTGGCTAGCGCGATTGGCTGTTAACCGAAAGGTTGGAGGTTCGAGCCCACCCGGTGGTGGTGCGGTGCTTTTTTCTTTGGGCTGGTAGCTTTGAAGATATGTTCTGATGGTGGTGAGAGTGCAGCAGGACTGTCTCCGTGGCGCAATTGGCTAGCGCGATCGGCTGTTAACCAAGAGGTTAGAGGTTCGAGCCCTCCCGGGGGTGGTGCGGCGCTTTTTTTTCTTTGGGCTGATAGCTTTGAAGATATGTTCTGATGGTGGTGAGAGTGGAGCAAAACTGTGTCCGTGGCGCAATGGGCTAGCGCGATCGGCTGTTAACCGAAAAGTTAGAGTTTCGAGCCCACCCGGTGGTTGTGCGGCGCTTGTTTTTCTGTGGGCTTATAGCTTTGAAGATATGTTCTGATGGTGGTGAGAGTGCAGCACGATTGTCTCCGTGGCGCAATTGGCTAGCGCGTTCGGCTGTTAACCGAAAGGTTGGAGGTTCGAGCCCACCCGGTGATGGTGTGGCGCTTTTTTTCTTTGTGCTGATAGCTTTGAAGATATGTTCTCATGGTGGTGAGAGTGGAGCAGGACTGTCTCCGTGGTGCAATTGACTAGCGCGATTGGCTGTTAACCGAAAGGTTGGAGGTTCGAGCCCACCCGCTGGTGGTGCGGTGCTTTTTTTTCTTTGGGCTGATAGCTTTGAAGATATGTTCTTATGGTGGTGAGAGTGGAGCAGGACTGTCTCCGTAGCGCAATTGGCTAGCGCGATCAGCTGTTAACCGAAAAGTCGGAGGTTTGAGCCCACCCTGTGGTGGTGTGGCGCTTTTTTTTCTTTGGGCTAATAGCTTTGAAGATATGTACTGATGGTGGTGAGAGTGGAGCTGGACTGTCTCCGTCGCGCAATTGGCTTGCGCGATCGGCTGTTAACCGAAAGGTTGAGGGTTCAGCCCACTCGGTGGTGGTGCGGCGCTTTTTTTCTTCGCGCTGATAGCTTTGAAGATATGTTCTGATGGTGGTGAGAGTAGAGCAAGACTGTCTCCGTGGCGCAATGGGCTAGCGCGATCGGCTGTTAACCGAAAGGTTGGAGTTTCGAGCCCTCCCGGGAGTGGTGTGTTGCTTTTTTCTTTTTGCTGATAGCTTTGAAGATATGTTCTGATGGTGGTGAGAGTGGAGTAGGACTATCTCTGTGGCGCAATTGGCTAGCGCGATTTCAGTGTTAACCGAAAGGTTGGTGGTTTGAGCCCACCCGGTGGTGGTGCGGCGCTTTTTTTCTTTGCGCTGATAGCTTTGAAGATATGTTCTGATGGTGGTGAGAGCGGAGCAAGACTGCCTCCGTGGCGCAATGGGCTAGCGCGATCGGCTATTAACCGAAAGGTTGGAGTTTCGAGCCCTCCCGGGAGTGGTGTGTTGCTTTTTCTTTGCGGTAATAGCTTTGAAGATATGTTCTGATGGTGGCGAGAGTGGAGCAGGACTGTCTTCGTGGCGCAATTGGCTAGTGCGATCGGCTGTTATCCGAAAGGTTGGAGGTTTGAGCCCACCCGGTGGTGGTGCGGCGGTTTTTTTCTTTGGAGTGATAGCTCTGAAGAAATGGTCGGACGGTGGTGAGAGTAGAGCAGGACTGTCTCCGTGGCGCAATGGGCTAGCGCGATCGGCTGTTAACCGAAAGGTTGGAGGTTCGAGCCCACCCGGTGGTGGTGCGGCGCTTTTTTTTCTTTGGGGTGATAGCTCTGAAGAAATGGTCCTACGGTGGTGAGAGTGGAGCACGACTGTCTTCGTGGCGCAATAGGCTAGTACGATCGGCTGTTAACCGAAAGGTTGGAGTTTCGAGCCCACCCGCTGGTGGTGCGGCGCTTTTTTTTCTTTGGGCTGATAGCTTTGAAGATATGTTCTGATGGTGGTGAGAGTAGAGCATGCTGTCTCCGTGGCGCAATTGGCTAGCGCGATCGGCTGTTAACCGAAAGGTTGGAGTTTCGAGCCCTCCCGGGAGAGGGGTGTTGCTTCTTTTCTTTGCGCTGATAGCTTTGAAGATATGTTCTGATGGTGGTGAGAGTGGAGCACGACTGTCTCCGTGGCGCAGTTCGCTAGCGCGATCGGCTGTTAACCGAAAGGTTGGAGGTTAGAGCCCACCCGGTGGTGGTGCGGCGCTTTTTTTTCTTTGGGGTGATAGCTCTGAAGAAATGGTCTGACGGTGGTGAGAGTGGAGCACGACTGTCTCTGTGGCGCAATGGGCTAGCGCGATCGGCTGTTAACCGAAAGGTTGGAGGTTCGAGCCCACCCGGTTGTGGTGCGGTGCTTTTTTTTCTTTGGGCTGATAGCTTTGAAGATATGTTCTGATGGTGGTGAGAGTGGAGCAGGACCGTCTCCGTGGCGCAATAGGCTAGCGCGATCGGCTGTTAACTGAAAGGTTGGAGTTTCGAGCCCACTGAGAGTGGTGTGTTGCTTTTTTATTGCGCTGAAAGCTTTGAAGATATGTTCTGATGGTGGTGAGAGTGCAGCACGATTGTCTCCGTGGCGCAATTGGCTAGCGCGATCGGCTGTTAACCGAAAGGTTGAAGGTTCGAGCCCACCCGGTGATGGTGCGGCGCTTTTTTCTTTGTGCTGATAGCTTTGAAGATATTTACTGATGGTGGTGAGAGTGGAGCTGGACTGTCTCCGTGGCGCAATTGGCTTGCGCGATCGGCTGTTAACCGAAAGGTTGAGGGTTCAGCCCAGTCGGTGGTGGTGTGGCGCTTTTTTTTCTTTGCGCTGATAGCTTTGAAGATATGTTCTGATGGTGGTGAGAGTAGAGCAAGACTGTCTCCGTGGCGCAATGGGCTAGCGCGATTGGCTGTTAACGGAAAGTTTGGAGTTTCGAGCCCTCCCGGGAGTGGTGTGTTGCTTTTTTTTCTTTTTGCTGATAGCTTTGAAGATATGTTCTGATGGTGGAGAGAGTGGAGTAGGACTATCTCTGTGGCGCAATTGGCTAGCGCGATTTCAGTGTTAACCGAAAGGTTGGAGGTTTGAGATCAACCGGTGGTGGTGCGGCGCTTTTTTTTCTTTGCGCTGATAGCTTTGAAGATATGTTCTGATGGTGGTGAGAGTGGAGCAAGACTGTCTCCGTGGCACATTGGGCTAGCGCGATCGGCTGGTAACCGAAAGGTTGGAGGTTTGAGCCCACCCGGTGGTGGTGCGGCGCTTATTTTTCTTTGGGGTGATAGCACTGAAGAAATGGTCTGACGGTGGTGAGAGTGGAGCACGACTGTCTCTGTGGCGCAATTGGCTAGCGCGATTGGCTGTTAACCGAAAGGTTGGAGGTTCGAGCCCACCCGGTGGTGGTGCGGTGCTTTTTTCTTTGGGCTGGTAGCTTTGAAGATATGTTCTGATGGTGGTGAGAGTGCAGCAGGACTGTCTCCGTGGCGCAATTGGCTAGCGCGATCGGCTGTTAACCAAGAGGTTAGAGGTTCGAGCCCTCCCGGGGGTGGTGCGGCGCTTTTTTTTCTTTGGGCTGATAGCTTTGAAGATATGTTCTGATGGTGGTGAGAGTGGAGCAAGACTGTGTCCGTGGCGCAATGGGCTAGCGCGATCGGCTGGTAACCGAAAAGTTAGAGGTTCGAGCCCACCCGGTGGTTGTGCGGCGCTTGTTTTTCTGTGGGCTTATAGCTTTGAAGATATGTTCTGATGGTGGTGAGAGTGCAGCACGATTGTCTCCGTGGCGCAATTGGCTAGCGTGATCGGCTGTTAACCGAAAGGTTGGAGGTTCGAGCCCACCCGGTGATGGTGTGGCGCTTTTTTTCTTTGTGCTGATAGCTTTGAAGATATGTTCTCATGGTGGTGAGAGTGGAGCAGGACTGTCTCCGTGGTGCAATTGACTAGCGCGATTGGCTGTTAACCGAAAGGTTGGAGGTTCGAGCCCACCCGCTGGTGGTGCGGTGCTTTTTTTTCTTTGGGCTGATAGCTTTGAAGATATGTTCTTATGGTGGTGAGAGTGGAGCAGGACTGTCTCCGTAGCGCAATTGGCTAGCGCGATCAGCTGTTAACCGAAAAGTCGGAGGTTTGAGCCCACCCTGTGGTGGTGTGGCGCTTTTTTTTCTTTGGGCTAATAGCTTTGAAGATATGTACTGATGGTGGTGAGAGTGGAGCTGGACTGTCTCCGTCGCGCAATTGGCTTGCGCGATCGGCTGTTAACCGAAAGGTTGGAGGTTCGAGCCCACCCGGTGATGGTGTGGCGCTTTTTTTCTTTGTGCTGATAGCTTTGAAGATATGTTCTCATGGTGGTGAGAGTGGAGCAGGACTGTCTCCGTGGTGCAATTGACTAGCGCGATTGGCTGTTAACCGAAAGGTTGGAGGTTCGAGCCCACCCGCTGGTGGTGCGGTGCTTTTTTTTCTTTGGGCTGATAGCTTTGAAGATATGTTCTTATGGTGGTGAGAGTGGAGCAGGACTGTCTCCGTAGCGCAATTGGCTAGCGCGATCAGCTGTTAACCGAAAAGTCGGAGGTTTGAGCCCACCCTGTGGTGGTGTGGCGCTTTTTTTTCTTTGGGCTAATAGCTTTGAAGATATGTACTGATGGTGGTGAGAGTGGAGCTGGACTGTCTCCGTCGCGCAATTGGCTTGCGCGATCGGCTGTTAACCGAAAGGTTGAGGGTTCAGCCCACTCGGTGGTGGTGCGGCGCTTTTTTTCTTCGCGCTGATAGCTTTGAAGATATGTTCTGATGGTGGTGAGAGTAGAGCAAGACTGTCTCCGTGGCGCAATGGGCTAGCGCGATCGGCTGTTAACCGAAAGGTTGGAGTTTCGAGCCCTCCCGGGAGTGGTGTGTTGCTTTTTTCTTTTTGCTGATAGCTTTGAAGATATGTTCTGATGGTGGTGAGAGTGGAGTAGGACTATCTCTGTGGCGCAATTGGCTAGCGCGATTTCAGTGTTAACCGAAAGGTTGGTGGTTTGAGCCCACCCGGTGGTGGTGCGGCGCTTTTTTTCTTTGCGCTGATAGCTTTGAAGATATGTTCTGATGGTGGTGAGAGTGGAGCAAGACTGTCTCCGTGGCGCAATGGGCTAGCGCGATCGGCTGTTAACCGAAAGGTTGGAGTTTCGAGCCCTCCCGGGAGTGGTGTGTTGCTTTTTTCTTTTTGCTGATAGCTTTGAAGATATGTTCTGATGGTGGTGAGAGTGGAGTAGGACTATCTCTGTGGCGCAATTGGCTAGCGCGATTTCAGTGTTAACCGAAAGGTTGGTGGTTTGAGCCCACCCGGTGGTGGTGCGGCGCTTTTTTTCTTTGCGCTGATAGCTTTGAAGATATGTTCTGATGGTGGTGAGAGTGGAGCAGGACTGTCTTCGTGGCGCAATTGGCTAGTGCGATCGGCTGTTATCCGAAAGGTTGGAGGTTTGAGCCCACCCGGTGGTGGTGCGGCGGTTTTTTTCTTTGGAGTGATAGCTCTGAAGAAATGGTCGGACGGTGGTGAGAGTAGAGCAGGACTGTCTCCGTGGCGCAATGGGCTAGCGCGATCGGCTGTTAACCGAAAGGTTGGAGGTTCGAGCCCACCCGGTGGTGGTGCGGCGCTTTTTTTTCTTTGGGGTGATAGCTCTGAAGAAATGGTCCTACGGTGGTGAGAGTGGAGCACGACTGTCTTCGTGGCGCAATAGGCTAGTACGATCGGCTGTTAACCGAAAGGTTGGAGTTTCGAGCCCACCCGCTGGTGGTGCGGCGCTTTTTTTTCTTTGGGCTGATAGCTTTGAAGATATGTTCTGATGGTGGTGAGAGTAGAGCATGCTGTCTCCGTGGCGCAATTGGCTAGCGCGATCGGCTGTTAACCGAAAGGTTGGAGTTTCGAGCCCTCCCGGGAGAGGGGTGTTGCTTCTTTTCTTTGCGCTGATAGCTTTGAAGATATGTTCTGATGGTGGTGAGAGTGGAGCACGACTGTCTCCGTGGCGCAGTTCGCTAGCGCGATCGGCTGTTAACCGAAAGGTTGGAGGTTAGAGCCCACCCGGTGGTGGTGCGGCGCTTTTTTTTCTTTGGGGTGATAGCTCTGAAGAAATGGTCTGACGGTGGTGAGAGTGGAGCACGACTGTCTCTGTGGCGCAATGGGCTAGCGCGATCGGCTGTTAACCGAAAGGTTGGAGGTTCGAGCCCACCCGGTTGTGGTGCGGTGCTTTTTTTTCTTTGGGCTGATAGCTTTGAAGATATGTTCTGATGGTGGTGAGAGTGGAGCAGGACCATCTCCGTGGCGCAATAGGCTAGCGCGATCGGCTGTTAACTGAAAGGTTGGAGTTTCGAGCCCACTGAGAGTGGTGTGTTGCTTTTTTATTGCGCTGAAAGCTTTGAAGATATGTTCTGATGGTGGTGAGAGTGCAGCACGATTGTCTCCGTGGCGCAATTGGCTAGCGCGATCGGCTGTTAACCGAAAGGTTGAAGGTTCGAGCCCACCCGGTGATGGTGCGGCGCTTTTTTCTTTGTGCTGATAGCTTTGAAGATATTTACTGATGGTGGTGAGAGTGGAGCTGGACTGTCTCCGTGGCGCAATTGGCTTGCGCGATCGGCTGTTAACCGAAAGGTTGAGGGTTCAGCCCAGTCGGTGGTGGTGTGGCGCTTTTTTTTCTTTGCGCTGATAGCTTTGAAGATATGTTCTGATGGTGGTGAGAGTAGAGCAAGACTGTCTCCGTGGCGCAATGGGCTAGCGCGATTGGCTGTTAACGGAAAGTTTGGAGTTTCGAGCCCTCCCGGGAGTGGTGTGTTGCTTTTTTTTCTTTTTGCTGATAGCTTTGAAGATATGTTCTGATGGTGGAGAGAGTGGAGTAGGACTATCTCTGTGGCGCAATTGGCTAGCGCGATTTCAGTGTTAACCGAAAGGTTGGTGGTTTGAGCCCACCCGGTGGTGGTGCGGCGCTTTTTTTCTTTGCGCTGATAGCTTTGAAGATATGTTCTGATGGTGGTGAGAGTGGAGCAGGACTGTCTTCGTGGCGCAATTGGCTAGTGCGATCGGCTGTTATCCGAAAGGTTGGAGGTTTGAGCCCACCCGGTGGTGGTGCGGCGGTTTTTTTCTTTGGAGTGATAGCTCTGAAGAAATGGTCGGACGGTGGTGAGAGTAGAGCAGGACTGTCTCCGTGGCGCAATGGGCTAGCGCGATCGGCTGTTAACCGAAAGGTTGGAGGTTCGAGCCCACCCGGTGGTGGTGCGGCGCTTTTTTTTCTTTGGGGTGATAGCTCTGAAGAAATGGTCCTACGGTGGTGAGAGTGGAGCACGACTGTCTTCGTGGCGCAATAGGCTAGTACGATCGGCTGTTAACCGAAAGGTTGGAGTTTCGAGCCCACCCGCTGGTGGTGCGGCGCTTTTTTTTCTTTGGGCTGATAGCTTTGAAGATATGTTCTGATGGTGGTGAGAGTAGAGCATGCTGTCTCCGTGGCGCAATTGGCTAGCGCGATCGGCTGTTAACCGAAAGGTTGGAGTTTCGAGCCCTCCCGGGAGAGGGGTGTTGCTTCTTTTCTTTGCGCTGATAGCTTTGAAGATATGTTCTGATGGTGGTGAGAGTGGAGCACGACTGTCTCCGTGGCGCAGTTCGCTAGCGCGATCGGCTGTTAACCGAAAGGTTGGAGGTTAGAGCCCACCCGGTGGTGGTGCGGCGCTTTTTTTTCTTTGGGGTGATAGCTCTGAAGAAATGGTCTGACGGTGGTGAGAGTGGAGCACGACTGTCTCTGTGGCGCAATGGGCTAGCGCGATCGGCTGTTAACCGAAAGGTTGGAGGTTCGAGCCCACCCGGTTGTGGTGCGGTGCTTTTTTTTCTTTGGGCTGATAGCTTTGAAGATATGTTCTGATGGTGGTGAGAGTGGAGCAGGACCATCTCCGTGGCGCAATAGGCTAGCGCGATCGGCTGTTAACTGAAAGGTTGGAGTTTCGAGCCCACTGAGAGTGGTGTGTTGCTTTTTTATTGCGCTGAAAGCTTTGAAGATATGTTCTGATGGTGGTGAGAGTGCAGCACGATTGTCTCCGTGGCGCAATTGGCTAGCGCGATCGGCTGTTAACCGAAAGGTTGAAGGTTCGAGCCCACCCGGTGATGGTGCGGCGCTTTTTTCTTTGTGCTGATAGCTTTGAAGATATTTACTGATGGTGGTGAGAGTGGAGCTGGACTGTCTCCGTGGCGCAATTGGCTTGCGCGATCGGCTGTTAACCGAAAGGTTGAGGGTTCAGCCCAGTCGGTGGTGGTGTGGCGCTTTTTTTTCTTTGCGCTGATAGCTTTGAAGATATGTTCTGATGGTGGTGAGAGTAGAGCAAGACTGTCTCCGTGGCGCAATGGGCTAGCGCGATTGGCTGTTAACGGAAAGTTTGGAGTTTCGAGCCCTCCCGGGAGTGGTGTGTTGCTTTTTTTTCTTTTTGCTGATAGCTTTGAAGATATGTTCTGATGGTGGAGAGAGTGGAGTAGGACTATCTCTGTGGCGCAATTGGCTAGCGCGATTTCAGTGTTAACCGAAAGGTTGGAGGTTTGAGATCAACCGGTGGTGGTGCGGCGCTTTTTTTTCTTTGCGCTGATAGCTTTGAAGATATGTTCTGATGGTGGTGAGAGTGGAGCAAGACTGTCTCCGTGGCACATTGGGCTAGCGCGATCGGCTGGTAACCGAAAGGTTGGAGGTTTGAGCCCACCCGGTGGTGGTGCGGCGCTTATTTTTCTTTGGGGTGATAGCACTGAAGAAATGGTCTGACGGTGGTGAGAGTGGAGCACGACTGTCTCTGTGGCGCAATTGGCTAGCGCGATTGGCTGTTAACCGAAAGGTTGGAGGTTCGAGCCCACCCGGTGGTGGTGCGGTGCTTTTTTCTTTGGGCTGGTAGCTTTGAAGATATGTTCTGATGGTGGTGAGAGTGCAGCAGGACTGTCTCCGTGGCGCAATTGGCTAGCGCGATCGGCTGTTAACCAAGAGGTTAGAGGTTCGAGCCCTCCCGGGGGTGGTGCGGCGCTTTTTTTTCTTTGGGCTGATAGCTTTGAAGATATGTTCTGATGGTGGTGAGAGTGGAGCAAGACTGTGTCCGTGGCGCAATGGGCTAGCGCGATCGGCTGTTAACCGAAAAGTTAGAGGTTCGAGCCCACCCGGTGGTTGTGCGGCGCTTGTTTTTCTGTGGGCTTATAGCTTTGAAGATATGTTCTGATGGTGGTGAGAGTGCAGCACGATTGTCTCCGTGGCGCAATTGGCTAGCGCGATCGGCTGTTAACCGAAAGGTTGGAGGTTCGAGCCCACCCGGTGATGGTGTGGCGCTTTTTTTCTTTGTGCTGATAGCTTTGAAGATATGTTCTCATGGTGGTGAGAGTGGAGCAGGACTGTCTCCGTGGTGCAATTGACTAGCGCGATTGGCTGTTAACCGAAAGGTTGGAGGTTCGAGCCCACCCGCTGGTGGTGCGGTGCTTTTTTTTCTTTGGGCTGATAGCTTTGAAGATATGTTCTTATGGTGGTGAGAGTGGAGCAGGACTGTCTCCGTAGCGCAATTGGCTAGCGCGATCAGCTGTTAACCGAAAAGTCGGAGGTTTGAGCCCACCCTGTGGTGGTGTGGCGCTTTTTTTTCTTTGGGCTAATAGCTTTGAAGATATGTACTGATGGTGGTGAGAGTGGAGCTGGACTGTCTCCGTCGCGCAATTGGCTTGCGCGATCGGCTGTTAACCGAAAGGTTGAGGGTTCAGCCCACTCGGTGGTGGTGCGGCGCTTTTTTTCTTCGCGCTGATAGCTTTGAAGATATGTTCTGATGGTGGTGGGAGTAGAGCAAGACTGTCTCCGTGGCGCAATGGGCTAGCGCGATCGGCTGTTAACCGAAAGGTTGGAGTTTCGAGCCCTCCCGGGAGTGGTGTGTTGCTTTTTTCTTTTTGCTGATAGCTTTGAAGATATGTTCTGATGGTGGTGAGAGTGGAGTAGGACTATCTCTGTGGCGCAATTGGCTAGCGCGATTTCAGTGTTAACCGAAAGGTTGGTGGTTTGAGCCCACCCGGTGGTGGTGCGGCGCTTTTTTTCTTTGCGCTGATAGCTTTGAAGATATGTTCTGATGGTGGTGAGAGCGGAGCAAGACTGCCTCCGTGGCGCAATGGGCTAGCGCGATCGGCTATTAACCGAAAGGTTGGAGTTTCGAGCCCTCCCGGGAGTGGTGTGTTGCTTTTTCTTTGCGGTAATAGCTTTGAAGATATGTTCTGATGGTGGCGAGAGTGGAGCAGGACTGTCTTCGTGGCGCAATTGGCTAGTGCGATCGGCTGTTATCCGAAAGGTTGGAGGTTTGAGCCCACCCGGTGGTGGTGCGGCGGTTTTTTTCTTTGGAGTGATAGCTCTGAAGAAATGGTCGGACGGTGGTGAGAGTAGAGCAGGACTGTCTCCGTGGCGCAATGGGCTAGCGCGATCGGCTGTTAACCGAAAGGTTGGAGGTTCGAGCCCACCCGGTGGTGGTGCGGCGCTTTTTTTTCTTTGGGGTGATAGCTCTGAAGAAATGGTCCTACGGTGGTGAGAGTGGAGCACGACTGTCTTCGTGGCGCAATAGGCTAGTACGATCGGCTGTTAACCGAAAGGTTGGAGTTTCGAGCCCACCCGCTGGTGGTGCGGCGCTTTTTTTTCTTTGGGCTGATAGCTTTGAAGATATGTTCTGATGGTGGTGAGAGTAGAGCATGCTGTCTCCGTGGCGCAATTGGCTAGCGCGATCGGCTGTTAACCGAAAGGTTGGAGTTTCGAGCCCTCCCGGGAGAGGGGTGTTGCTTCTTTTCTTTGCGCTGATAGCTTTGAAGATATGTTCTGATGGTGGTGAGAGTGGAGCACGACTGTCTCCGTGGCGCAGTTCGCTAGCGCGATCGGCTGTTAACCGAAAGGTTGGAGGTTAGAGCCCACCCGGTGGTGGTGCGGCGCTTTTTTTTCTTTGGGGTGATAGCTCTGAAGAAATGGTCTGACGGTGGTGAGAGTGGAGCACGACTGTCTCTGTGGCGCAATGGGCTAGCGCGATCGGCTGTTAACCGAAAGGTTGGAGGTTCGAGCCCACCCGGTTGTGGTGCGGTGCTTTTTTTTCTTTGGGCTGATAGCTTTGAAGATATGTTCTGATGGTGGTGAGAGTGGAGCAGGACCGTCTCCGTGGCGCAATAGGCTAGCGCGATCGGCTGTTAACTGAAAGGTTGGAGTTTCGAGCCCACTGAGAGTGGTGTGTTGCTTTTTTATTGCGCTGAAAGCTTTGAAGATATGTTCTGATGGTGGTGAGAGTGCAGCACGATTGTCTCCGTGGCGCAATTGGCTAGCGCGATCGGCTGTTAACCGAAAGGTTGAAGGTTCGAGCCCACCCGGTGATGGTGCGGCGCTTTTTTCTTTGTGCTGATAGCTTTGAAGATATTTACTGATGGTGGTGAGAGTGGAGCTGGACTGTCTCCGTGGCGCAATTGGCTTGCGCGATCGGCTGTTAACCGAAAGGTTGAGGGTTCAGCCCAGTCGGTGGTGGTGTGGCGCTTTTTTTTCTTTGCGCTGATAGCTTTGAAGATATGTTCTGATGGTGGTGAGAGTAGAGCAAGACTGTCTCCGTGGCGCAATGGGCTAGCGCGATTGGCTGTTAACGGAAAGTTTGGAGTTTCGAGCCCTCCCGGGAGTGGTGTGTTGCTTTTTTTTCTTTTTGCTGATAGCTTTGAAGATATGTTCTGATGGTGGAGAGAGTGGAGTAGGACTATCTCTGTGGCGCAATTGGCTAGCGCGATCGGCTGGTAACCGAAAGGTTGGAGGTTTGAGCCCACCCGGTGGTGGTGCGGCGCTTTTTTTTCTTTGCGCTGATAGCTTTGAAGATATGTTCTGATGGTGGTGAGAGTGGAGCAAGACTGTCTCCGTGGCACATTGGGCTAGCGCGATCGGCTGGTAACCGAAAGGTTGGAGGTTTGAGCCCACCCGGTGGTGGTGCGGCGCTTATTTTTCTTTGGGGTGATAGCACTGAAGAAATGGTCTGACGGTGGTGAGAGTGGAGCACGACTGTCTCTGTGGCGCAATTGGCTAGCGCGATTGGCTGTTAACCGAAAGGTTGGAGGTTCGAGCCCACCCGGTGGTGGTGCGGTGCTTTTTTCTTTGGGCTGGTAGCTTTGAAGATATGTTCTGATGGTGGTGAGAGTGCAGCAGGACTGTCTCCGTGGCGCAATTGGCTAGCGCGATCGGCTGTTAACCAAGAGGTTAGAGGTTCGAGCCCTCCCGGGGGTGGTGCGGCGCTTTTTTTTCTTTGGGCTGATAGCTTTGAAGATATGTTCTGATGGTGGTGAGAGTGGAGCAAGACTGTGTCCGTGGCGCAATGGGCTAGCGCGATCGGCTGTTAACCGAAAAGTTAGAGGTTCGAGCCCACCCGGTGGTTGTGTGGCGCTTGTTTTTCTGTGGGCTTATAGCTTTGAAGATATGTTCTGATGGTGGTGAGAGTGCAGCACGATTGTCTCCGTGGCGCAATTGGCTAGCGCGATCGGCTGTTAACCGAAAGGTTGGAGGTTCGAGCCCACCCGGTGATGGTGTGGCGCTTTTTTTCTTTGTGCTGATAGCTTTGAAGATATGTTCTCATGGTGGTGAGAGTGGAGCAGGACTGTCTCCGTGGTGCAATTGACTAGCGCGATTGGCTGTTAACCGAAAGGTTGGAGGTTCGAGCCCACCCGCTGGTGGTGCGGTGCTTTTTTTTCTTTGGGCTGATAGCTTTGAAGATATGTTCTTATGGTGGTGAGAGTGGAGCAGGACTGTCTCCGTAGCGCAATTGGCTAGCGCGATCAGCTGTTAACCGAAAAGTCGGAGGTTTGAGCCCACCCTGTGGTGGTGTGGCGCTTTTTTTTCTTTGGGCTTATAGCTTTGAAGATATGTACTGATGGTGGTGAGAGTGGAGCTGGACTGTCTCCGTCGCGCAATTGGCTTGCGCGATCGGCTGTTAACCGAAAGGTTGAGGGTTCAGCCCACTCGGTGGTGGTGCGGCGCTTTTTTTCTTCGCGCTGATAGCTTTGAAGATATGTTCTGATGGTGGTGGGAGTAGAGCAAGACTGTCTCCGTGGCGCAATGGGCTAGCGCGATCGGCTGTTAACCGAAAGGTTGGAGTTTCGAGCCCTCCCGGGAGTGGTGTGTTGCTTTTTTCTTTTTGCTGATAGCTTTGAAGATATGTTCTGATGGTGGTGAGAGTGGAGTAGGACTATCTCTGTGGCGCAATTGGCTAGCGCGATTTCAGTGTTAACCGAAAGGTTGGTGGTTTGAGCCCACCCGGTGGTGGTGCGGCGCTTTTTTTCTTTGCGCTGATAGCTTTGAAGATATGTTCTGATGGTGGTGAGAGCGGAGCAAGACTGCCTCCGTGGCGCAATGGGCTAGCGCGATCGGCTATTAACCGAAAGGTTGGAGTTTCGAGCCCTCCCGGGAGTGGTGTGTTGCTTTTTCTTTGCGGTAATAGCTTTGAAGATATGTTCTGATGGTGGCGAGAGTGGAGCAGGACTGTCTTCGTGGCGCAATTGGCTAGTGCGATCGGCTGTTATCCGAAAGGTTGGAGGTTTGAGCCCACCCGGTGGTGGTGCGGCGGTTTTTTTCTTTGGAGTGATAGCTCTGAAGAAATGGTCGGACGGTGGTGAGAGTAGAGCAGGACTGTCTCCGTGGCGCAATGGGCTAGCGCGATCGGCTGTTAACCGAAAGGTTGGAGGTTCGAGCCCACCCGGTGGTGGTGCGGCGCTTTTTTTTCTTTGGGGTGATAGCTCTGAAGAAATGGTTATACGGTGGTGAGAGTGGAGCACGACTGTCTTCGTGGCGCAATAGGCTAGTACGATCGGCTGTTAACCGAAAGGTTGGAGTTTCGAGCCCACCCGCTGGTGGTGCGGCGCTTTTTTTTCTTTGGGCTGATAGCTTTGAAGATATGTTCTGATGGTGGTGAGAGTAGAGCATGCTGTCTCCGTGGCGCAATTGGCTAGCGCGATCGGCTGTTAACCGAAAGGTTGGAGTTTCGAGCCCTCCCGGGAGAGGGGTGTTGCTTCTTTTCTTTGCGCTGATAGCTTTGAAGATATGTTCTGATGGTGGTGAGAGTGGAGCAAGACTGTCTCCGTGGCACATTGGGCTAGCGCGATCGCCTGGTAACCGAAAGGTTGGAGGTTTGAGCCCACCCGGTGGTGGTGCGGCGCTTTTTTTTCTTTGGGGTGATAGCTCTGAAGAAATGGTCTGACGGTGGTGAGAGTGGAGCACGACTGTCTCTGTGGCGCAATTGGCTAGCGCGATTGGCTGTTAACCGAAAGGTTGGAGGTTCGAGCCCACCCGGTGGTGGTGCGGTGCTTTTTTCTTTGGGCTGATAGCTTTGAAGATATGTTCTGATGGTGGTGAGAGTGCAGCAGGACTGTCTCCGTGGCGCAATTGGCTAGCGCGATCGGCTGTTAACCAAGAGGTTGGAGGTTCGAGCCCTCCCGGGGGTGGTGCGGCGCTTTTTTTTCTTTGGGCTGATAGCTTTGAAGATATGTTCTGATGGTGGTGAGAGTGGAGCAAGACTGTGTCCGTGGCGCAATGGGCTAGCGCGATCGGCTGTTAACCGAAAAGTTAGAGGTTCGAGCCCACCCGGTGGTTGTGCGGCGCTTGTTTTTCTGTGGGCTTATAGCTTTGAAGATATGTTCTGATGGTGGTGAGAGTGCAGCACGATTGTCTCCGTGGCGCAATTGGCTAGCGCGATCGGCTGTTAACCGAAAGGTTGGAGGTTCGAGCCCACCCAGTGATGGTGCGGCGCTTTTTTTTCTTTGTGCTGATAGCTTTGAAGATATGTTCTCATGGTGGTGAGAGTGGAGCAGGACTGTCTCCGTCGCGCAATTGGCTTGCGCGATCGGCTGTTAACCGAAAGGTTGAGGGTTCAGCCCACTCGGTGGTGGTGCGGCGCTTTTTTTCTTCGCGCTGATAGCTTTGAAGATATGTTCTGATGGTGGTGAGAGTAGAGCAAGACTGTCTCCGTGGCGCAATGGGCTAGCGCGATCGGCTGTTAACCGAAAGGTTGGAGTTTCGAGCCCTCCCGGGAGTGGTGTGTTGCTTTTTTATTTTTGCTGATAGCTTTGAAGATATGTTCTGATGGTGGTGAGAGTGGAGTAGGACTATCTCTGTGGCGCAATTGGCTAGCGCGATTTCAGTGTTAACCGAAAGGTTGGTGGTTTGAGCCCACCCGGTGGTGGTGCGGCGCTTTTTTTTCTTTGCGCTGATAGCTTTGAAGATATCTTCTGATGGTGGTGAGAGCGGAGCAAGACTGCCTCCGTGGCGCAATGGGCTAGCGCGATCGGCTATTAACCGAAAAGTTGGAGTTTCGAGCCCTCCCGGGAGTGGTGTGTTGCTTTTTCTTTGCGGTAATAGCTTTGAAGATATGTTCTGATGGTGGCGAGAGTGGAGCAGGACTGTCTTCGTGGCGCAATTGGCTAGCGCGATCGGCTGTTATCCGAAAGGTTGGAGGTTTGAGCCCACCCGGTGGTGGTGCGGCGGTTTTTTTCTTTGGAGTGATAGCTATGAAGAAATGGTCGGACGGTGGTGAGAGTAGAGCAGGACTGTCTCCGTGGCGCAATGGGCTAGCGCGATCGGCTGTTAACCGAAAGGTTGGAGGTTCGAGCCCACCCGGTGGTGGTGCGGCGCTTTTTTTTCTTTGGGGTGATAGCTCTGAAGAAATGGTCCTACGGTGGTGAGAGTGGAGCACGACTGTCTTCGGGCGCAATAGGCTAGTACGATCGGCTGTTAACCGAAAGGTTGGAGTTTCGAGCCCACCCGCTGGTGGGGCGGCGCTTTTTTTTCTTTGGGCTGATAGCTTTGAAGATATGTTCTGATGGTGGTGAGAGTAGAGCATGCTGTCTCCATGGCGCAATTGGCTAGCGCGATCGGCTGTTAACCGAAAGGTTGGAGTTTCGAGCCCTCCCGGGAGAGGTGTGTTGCTTCTTTTCTTTGCGCTGATAGCTTTGAAGATGTGTTCTGATGGTGGTGAGAGTGGAGCACGACTGTCTCCGTGGCGCAGTTCGCTAGCGCGATCGGCTGTTAACCGAAAGGTTGGAGGTTAGAGCCCACCCGGTGGTGGTGCGGCGCTTTTTTTTCTTTGTGCTGATAGCTTTGAAGATATGTTCTTATGGTGGTGAGAGTGGAGCAGGACAGTCTTCGTGGCGCAATTGGCTAGCGCGATCGGCTGTTAACCGAATCGTCGGAGGTTCGAGCCCTCCCGGTGGTGGTGTTGCGCTTTTTTTTCTTTGGGCTGATAGCTTTGAAGATATGTTTTGATGGTGGCGAGAGTGGAGCTGGACTGTCTCCGTGGCGCAATTGGCTTGCGCGATCGGCTGTGAGCCGAAAGGTTGGAGGTTCGAGCCCACCCGGTGGTGGTGCGGCGCTTTTTTTTCTTTGCGCTGATAGCTTTGAAGATATGTTCTGATGGTGGTGAGAGTAGAGCAAGACTGTCTCCGTGGCGCAATGGGCTAGCGCGATTGGCTGTTAACCGAAAGGTTGGAGTTTCGAGCCCTCCCGGGAGTGGTGTGTTGCTTTTTTCTTTGTTGTAATAGCTTTGAAGATATGTTCTGATGGTGGTGAGAGTGGAGCAGGACTGTCTTCGTGGCGCAATTGGCTAGCGCGATCGGCTGTTATCCGAAAGGTTGGAGGTTTGAGCCCACCCGGTGGTGGTGCGGCGCTTTTTTTTTCTTTGGGGTGACAGCTCTCAAGAAATGGTCTGATGGTGGTGAGAGTGGAGCAGGACTGTCTCCGTGGCGCAATGGGCTAGCGCGATCGGCTGTTAACCGAAAGGTTGGAGGTTCGAGCCCACCCGGTTGTGGTGCGGTGCTTTTTTTTCTTTGGGCTGATAGCTTTGAAGATATGTTCTGATGGTGGTGAGAGTGAAGCAGGACTGTCTCCGTGGCGCAATAGGCTAGCGCGATCGGCTGTTAACTGAAAGGTTGGAGTTTCGAGCCCACTGGGAGTGGTGTGTTGCTTTTTTATTGCGCTGAAAGCTTTGAAGATATGTTCTGATGGTGGTGAGAGTGCAGCACGATTGTCTCCGTGGCGCAATTGGCTAGCGCGATCGGCTGTTAACCGAAAGGTTGAAGGTTCGAGCCCACCCGGTGATGGTGCGGCGCTTTTTTCTTTGTGCTGATAGCTTTGAAGATATGTACTGATGGTGGTGAGAGTGGAGCTGGACTGTCTCCGTGGCGCAATTGGCTTGCGCGATCGGCTGTTAACCGAAAGGTTGAGGGTTCAGCCCAGTCGGTGGTGGTGTGGCGCTTTTTTTTTTTGCGCTGATAGCTTTGAAGATATGTTCTGATGGTGGTGAGAGTAGAGCAAGACTGTCTCCGTGGCGCAATGGGCTAGCGCGATTGGCTGTTAACGGAAAGTTTGGAGTTTCGAGCCCTCCCGGGAGTGGTGTGTTGCTTTTTTTTCTTTTTGCTGATAGCTTTGAAGATATGTTCTGATGGTGGAGAGAGTGGAGTAGGACTATCTCTGTGGCGCAATTGGCTAGCGCGATTTCAGTGTTAACCGAATGGTTGGAGGTTTGAGATCAACCGGTGGTGGTGCGGCGCTTTTTTTTCTTTGCGCTGATAGCTTTGAAGATATGTTCTGATGGTGGTGAGAGTGGAGCAAGACTGTCTCCGTGGCACATTGGGCTAGCGCGATCGGCTGGTAACCGAAAGGTTGGAGGTTTGAGCCCACCCGGTGGTGGTGCGGCGCTTTTTTTTCTTTGGAGTGATAGCTCTGAAGAAATGGTCTGACGGTGGTGAGAGTGGAGCACGACTGTCTCTGTGGCGCAATTGGCTAGCGCGATTGGCTGTTAACCGAAAGGTTGGAGGTTCGAGCCCACCCGGTGGTGGTGCGGTGCTTTTTTCTTTGGGCTGGTAGCTTTGAAGATATGTTCTGATGGTGGTGAGAGTGCAGCAGGACTGTCTCCGTGGCGCAATTGGCTAGCGCGATCGGCTGTTAACCAAGAGGTTAGAGGTTCGAGCCCTCCCGGGGGTGGTGCGGCGCTTTTTTTTCTTTGGGCTGATAGCTTTGAAGATATGTTCTGATGGTGGTGAGAGTGGAGCAAGACTGTGTCCGTGGCGCAATGGGCTAGCGCGATCGGCTGTTAACCGAAAAGTTAGAGGTTCGAGCCCACCCGGTGGTTGTGCGGCGCTTGTTTTTCTGTGGGCTTATAGCTTTGAAGATATGTTCTGATGGTGGTGAGAGTGCAGCACGATTGTCTCCGTGGCGCAATTGGCTAGCGCGATCGGCTGTTAACCGAAAGGTTGGAGGTTCGAGCCCACCCGGTGATGGTGTGGCGCTTTTTTTCTTTGTGCTGATAGCTTTGAAGATATGTTCTCATGGTGGTGAGAGTGGAGCAGGACTGTCTCCGTGGTGCAATTGACTAGCGCGATTGGCTGTTAACCGAAAGGTTGGAGGTTCGAGCCCACCCGCTGGTGGTGCGGTGCTTTTTTTTCTTTGGGCTGATAGCTTTGAAGATATGTTCTTATGGTGGTGAGAGTGGAGCAGGACTGTCTCCGTAGCGCAATTGGCTAGCGCGATCAGCTGTTAACCGAAAAGTCGGAGGTTTGAGCCCACCCTGTGGTGGTGTGGCGCTTTTTTTTCTTTGGGCTAATAGCTTTGAAGATATGTACTGATGGTGGTGAGAGTGGAGCTGGACTGTCTCCGTCGCGCAATTGGCTTGCGCGATCGGCTGTTAACCGAAAGGTTGAGGGTTCAGCCCACTCGGTGGTGGTGCGGCGCTTTTTTTCTTCGCGCTGATAGCTTTGAAGATATGTTCTGATGGTGGTGAGAGTAGAGCAAGACTGTCTCCGTGGCGCAATGGGCTAGCGCGATCGGCTGTTAACCGAAAGGTTGGAGTTTCGAGCCCTCCCGGGAGTGGTGTGTTGCTTTTTTCTTTTTGCTGATAGCTTTGAAGATATGTTCTGATGGTGGTGAGAGTGGAGTAGGACTATCTCTGTGGCGCAATTGGCTAGCGCGATTTCAGTGTTAACCGAAAGGTTGGTGGTTTGAGCCCACCCGGTGGTGGTGCGGCGCTTTTTTTTCTTTGGTCTAGCTCTGAAGAAATGTTCTGATGGTGGTGAGAGTGGAGCATGACAGTCTTCGTGGCGCAATTGGCTAGCGCGATTGGCTGTTAACCGAAAGGTTGGAGTTTCGAGCCCTCCCGGGAGTGGTGTGTTGGTTTTTTCTTTGCGGTAATAGCTTTGAAGATATGTTCTGATGGTGGTGAGAGTGGAGCAGGACTGTCTTCGTGGCGCAATTCGCTAGCGCGACCGGCTGTTATCCGAAAGATTGGAGGTTTGAGCCCACCCGGTGGTGGTGTGGCACTTTTTTTTCTTTTTGGTGATAGCTCTGAAGAAATGGTCTGACGGTGGTGATAGTGGAGCACGACTGTCTCTGTGGCGCAATTGGCTAGCGCGATCGGCTGTTACCCGAAAGGTTGGAGGTTCGAGCCCACCCGGTGGTGGTGCGGCGCTTTTTTTTCTTTGCGCTGCTAGCTTTGAAGATATGTTCTGATGGTGGTGAGAGTGGAGCTGGACTGTTTCCGTGGCGCAATTGGCTTGCGCGATCGGCTGTTAACCGAAAAGTTGGAGTTTCGAGCCCGCCCGGTGGTGGTGCGGCGCTTTTTTTTGGGCTGATAGCTTTGAAGAAATGTTCTGATGGTGGTGAGAGTAGAGCAGGACTGTCTCCGTGGCGCAATTGGCTAGCGCGATCGGCTGGTAACCGAAGGGTTTGAGTTTCGAGCCCTCCCGGGAGTGGTGTGTTGCTTCTTTTCTTTGCGCTGATAGCTTTGAAGATATGTTCTGATGGTGGTTAGAGTGGAGCACGACTGTCTCCGTGGCGCAGTTCGCTAGCGCGATCGGCTGTTAACCGAAAGGTTGGAGGTTCGAGCCCACCCGGTGGTGGTGCGGCGCTTTTTTTTCTTTGTGCTGATAGCTTTGAAGTTATGTTCTCATGGTGGTGAGAGTGGAGCAGGACTGTCTCCGTGGCGCAATTGGCTAGCGCGATTGGCTGTTAACCGAAAGGTTGGAGGTTCGAGCCCACCCGGTGGTGGTGCGGTGCTTTTTTTTCTTTGGGCTGATAGCTTTGAAGATATGTTCTTATGGTGGTGAGACTGGAGCAAGACTGTCTCCGTGGCGCAATTGGCTAACGCGATCGGCTGTTAACCGAAAAGTCGGAGGTTTGAGCCCACCCGGTGGTAGTGTGGCGATTTTTTTTCTTTGGGCTGATAGCTTTGAAGATATGTTCTGATGGTGGTGAGATTGGAGCACGATTGTCTCCGTGGCGCAATTGGCTAGCGGGATCGGCTGTTAACCGAAAGGTTGGAGGTTCGAGCCCACCCGGTGGTGGTGCGGCGCTTTTTTTTCTTTGGGCTGATAGCTTTGAAGATATGTGTCTGATGGTGGTGAGAGCGGAGCACGACTGTCTCTGTTGCGCAATTGGCTAGCGCGATCGGCTGTTAACCGAAAGGTTGGAGTTTCGAGCCCTCCCGGGAGTGGTGTGTTGCTTTTTTCTTTGCGCTGATAGCTTTGAAGATATGTTCTGATGGTGGTGAGAGTGGAGTAGGACTATCTCCGTGATGCAATTGGCTAGCGCGATTTCGGTTTTAACCGAAAGGTTGGAGGTTTGAGCCCACCAGGTGGTGGTGCGACGCTTTTTTTTCTTTGCGCTGATAGCTTTGAAGATATGTTCTGATGGCGCTGAGAGTGGAGCAAGACTGTCTCCGTGGCGCAATTGCCTAGCGCGATCGGCTGTTAACCGAAAGGTTGGAGTTTCGAGCCCTCCAGGGAGTGGTGTGTTGCTTTTTTTGCGGTAATAGCTTTGAAGATATGTTCTGATGGTGGCGAGAGTGGAGCAGGACTGTCTTCGTGGCGCAATCGGCTAGCGCGATCGGCTGTTATCCGAAAGGTTGGAGGTTTGAGCCCACCCGGCGGTGGTGCGGCGCTTTTTTTTTCTTTGCGCTGATAGCTTTGAAGATATGTTCTGATGGCGGTGAGAGTGGAGCAAGACTGTCTCCGTGGCGCAATTGGCTAGCGCGATCGGCTGTTAACCGAAAGGTTGGAGTTTCGAGCCCTCCCGGGAGTGGTGTGTTGCTTTTTTTGCGGTAATAGCTTTGAAGATATGTTCTGATGGTGGTGAGAGTGGAGCAGGACTGTCTTCGTGGCGCAATTGGTTAGCGCGATCGGCTGTTATCCGAAAGGTTGGAGGTTTGAGCCCACCCGGTGGTGGTGCGGCGCTTTTTTTCTTTGGGGTGATAGCTCTGAAGAAATGGTCTAACGGTGGTGAGAGTGGCGCAGGACTGTGTCCGTGGCGCAATGGGCTAGCGCGATCGGCTGTTAACCGAAAAGTTAGAGGTTCGAGCCCATCCGGTGGTTGTGCGGCGCTTTTTTTCTGTGGGCTGATAGCTTTGAAGATATGTTTTGATGGTGGTGAGAGAGGAGCAGGACTGTCTCCGTGGCACAATTGGCTAGCGTGATAGGCTTTTAACCGAAAAGTTGGAGGTTCGAGCCCACCGGGTGGCGGTGCGGCGCTTTTTTTTCTTTGGGTTGATAGCTTTGAAGATATGTTATGATGGTGGTGAGAGTGGAGCAGGACTGTCTCCGTGGCGCAATAGGCTAGTGCGATCGGCTCTTAACCGAAAGGTTGGAGTTTCGAGCCCACCCGGTGGTGGTGCGGCGCTTTTTTTTCTTTGGGCTGATAGCTTTGAAGATATGTTCTGATGGTGGTGAAAGTAGAGCATGACTGTCTCCGTGGCGCAATTGGCTAGCGCGATCGGCTGTTAACCGAAAGGTTGGAGTTTCGAGCCCTCCCGGGAGAGGTGTGTTGCTTCTTTTCTTTGCGCTGATAGCTTTGAAGATATGTTCTGATGGTGGTGAGAGTGAAGCACGACTGTCTCCGTGGCGCAGTTCTCTAGCGCGATCGGCTGTTAACCGAAAGGTTGGAGGTTCAGCCCACCCGGTGGTGGTGCGGCGCTTTTTTTTCTTCGCGCTGATAGCTTTGAAGATATGTTCTGATGGTGGTGAGAGTAGAGCAAGGCTCTCTCCGTGGCGCAATGGGCTAGCGCGATCGGCTGTTAACCGAAAGGTTGGAGTTTCGAGCCCTCCCGGGAGTGGTGTGTTGCTTTTTTCTTTTTGCTGATAGCTTTGAAGATATGTTCTGATGGTGGTGAGAGTGGAGTAGGACTATCTCTGTGGCGCAATTGGCTAGCGCGATTTCAGTGTTAACCGAAAGGTTGGTGGTTTGAGCCCACCCGGTGGTGGTGCGGCGCTTTTTTTTTCTTTGCGCTGATAGCTTTGAAGATACGTTCTGATGGTGGTGAGAGTGGAGCAAGACTGTCTCCGTGGCGCAATGGGCTAGCGCGATCGGCTGTTAACCGAAAGGTTGGAGTTTCGAGCCCTCCCGGGAGTGGTGTGTTGCTTTTTCTTTGCGGTAATAGCTTTGAAGATATGTTCTGATGGTGGCGAGAGTGGAGCAGGACTGTCTTCGTGGCGCAATTGGCTAGCGCGATCGGCTGTTATCCGAAAGGTTGGAGGTTTGAGCCCACCCGGTGGTGGTGCGGCGCTTTTTTTCTTTGGAGTGATAGCTCTGAAGAAATGGTCGGACGGTGGTGAGAGTGGAGCAGGACTGTCTCCGTGGCGCAATGGGCTAGCGCGATCGGCTGTTAACCGAAAGGTTGGAGGTTCGAGCCCACCCGGTGGTGGTGCGGCGCTTTTTTTTCTTTGGGGTGATAGCTTTGAAGATATGTTCTGATGGTGGTGAGAGTGGAGCACGATTGTCTCCGTGGCGCAATTGGCTAGCGCGATCGGCTGTTAACCGAAAGGTTGGAGGTTCGAGCCCACCCGGTGGTGGTGCGGCGCTTTTTTTTCTTTGCGCTGATAGCTTTGAAGATATGTTCTGATGGTGGTGAGAGTAGAGCAAGACTGTCTCCGTGGCGCAATTGGCTAGCGTGATCGGCTGTTAACCGAAAGGTTGGAGTTTCGAGCCCTCCCGGGAGAGGTGTGTTGCTTCTTTTCTTTGCGCTGATAGATTTGAAGATATGTTCTGATGGTGGTGAGAGTGGAGCACGACTGTTTCCGTGGCGCAGTTCGCTAGCGCGATCGGCTGTTAACCGAAAGGTTGGAGGTTAGAGCCCACCCGGTGGTGGTGCGGCGCTTTTTTTTCTTTGTGCTGATAGCTTTGAAGATATGTTCTGATGGTGGTGAGAGTGGAGCTGGACTATCTCCGTGGCGCAATTGGCTAGCGCGATCGGCTGTTAACCGAAAGGTTGGAGGTTCGAGCCCACCCGGTGGTGGTGCGGCGCTTTTTTTTCTTTGGGATGATAGCTCTGAAGAAATGGTCTGACGGTGGTGATAGTGGAGCACGACTGTCTCTGTGGCGCAATTGGCTAGCGCGATCGGCAGTTAACCGAAAGGTTGGAGGTTCGAGCCCACCCGGTGGTGGTGGGGCGCTTTTTTTTCTTTGCGCTGCTAGCTTTGAAGATATGTTCTGATGGTGGTGAGAGTGGAGCTGGACTGTCTCCGTGGCGCAATTGGCTTGCGCGATCGGCTGTTAACCGAAAAGTTGGAGTTTCGAGCCCACCCGGTGGTGGTGCGGCGCTTTTTTTTCTTTGGGGTGATAGCTCTGAAGAAATGGTCTGACGGTGGTGATAGTGGAGCACGACTGTCTCTGTGGCGCGATTGGCTAGCGCGATCGGCTGTTAACCGAAAGGTTGGAGGTTCGAGCCCACCCGGTGGTGGTGCGGCGCTTTTTTTTTTGCGCTGCTAGCTTTGAAGATATGTTCTGATGGCGGTGAGAGTGGAGCAAGACTGTCTCCGTGGCGCAATTGGCTAGCGCGATCGGCTGTTAACCGAAAGGTTGGAGTTTCGAGCCCTCCCGGGAGTGGTGTGTTGCTTTTTTTGCGGTAATAGCTTTGAAGATATGTTCTGATGGTGGTGAGAGTGGAGCAGGACTGTCTTCGTGGCTCAATTGGTTAGCGCGATCGGCTGTTATCCGAAAGGTTGGAGGTTTGAGCCCACCCGGTGGTGGTGCGGCGCTTTATTTCTTTGGGGTGATAGCTCTGAAGAAATGGTCTGACGGTGGTGAGAGTGGCGCAGGACTGTGTCCGTGGCGCAATGGGCTAGCGCGATCGGCTGTTAACCGAAAAGTTAGAGGTTCGAGCCCATCCGGTGGTTGTGCGGCGCTTTTTTTCGGTGGGCTGATAGCTTTGAAGATATGTTTTGATGGTGGTGAGAGTGGAGCAGGACTGTCTCCGTGGCACAATTGGCTAGCGTGATAGGCTTTTAACCGAAAAGTTGGAGGTTCGAGCCCACCGGGTGGCGGTGCGGCGCTTTTTTTTCTTTGGGCTGATAAATTTGAAGATATGTTCTGACGGTGGTGAGAGTGGAGCTGGACTGTCTCCGTTGCGCAATTGGCTTGCGCGATTGGCTGTGAACCAAAAGGTTGGAGCTTCGAGCCCACCGGGTGGTGGTGCGGCGCTTTTTTTTCTTTGCGCTGATAGCTTTGAAGATATGTTCTAATTGTGGTGAGAGTGGAGCAGGACTGTCTCCGTGGCGCAATTGGCCAGCGCGATCGGCTGTTAACTGAAAGGTTGGAGTTTCGAGCCCTCCCGGGAGTGGTCTGTTGCTTTTTTCTTTGCGCTGATAGCTTTGAACATATGTTCTGGTGGTGGTGAGAGTGGAGTAGGACTATCTCCGTGGCGCAATTGGCTAGCGCGATTTCGTTGTTAACCGAAAGGTTGGAGGTTTGAGCCCACCCGGTGGTGGTGCGGCGCTTCTTTTTCTTTGCTGTGATAGCTTTGAAGGTATGTTCTGATGGTGGTGAGAGTGGAGCAAGACTGTCTCCGTGGCGCAATGGGCTAGCGCGATCGGCTGTTAACCGAAAGGTTGGAGTTTCGAGCCCTCCCGGGAGTGGTGTGTTGCTTTTTTCTTTGCGGTAATAGCTTTGAAGCTATATTCTGATGGTGGCGAGAGTGGAGCAGGACTGTCTTCGTGGCGCAATTGGCTAGCGCGATCGGCTGTTATCCGAAATGTTGGAGGTTTGAGCCCACCCGGTGGTGGTGCGGCGCTTTTTTTTTCTCTGGGGTGATAGCTCTGAAGAAATGGTCTGACGGTGGTGAGAGTGGAGCAGGACTGTCTCCGTGGCGCAATGGGCTAGCGCGATCGGCTGTTAACCGAAAGGTTGGAGTTTCGAGCCCTCCCGGGAGTATTGTGTTGCTTTTTTCTTTGCGGCAATAGCTTTGAAGATATGTTCTGATGGTGGTGAGAGTGGAGCAGGACTGTCTTCGTGGCGCAATTGGCTAGCGCGATCGGCTGTTATCCGAAAGGATGCAGGTTTGGCCCACCCGGTGGTGGTGCGGCGCTTTTTTTTTCTTTGGGGTGATAGCTCTGAAGAAATGGTCTGACGGTGGTGAGAGTGGAGCATGACTGTCTCTGTGGCGCAATTGGCTAGCGCGATCGGCTGTTAACCGAAAGGTTGGAGGTTCGAGCCCACCCCGTGGTAGTGCGGCGCTTTTTTTTCTTTGGCCTGATAGCTCTGAAGAAATGTTCTGACGGTGGTGAGAGTGGAGCAGGACCGTCTTCGTGGCGCAATTGGCTAGCGCGATCGGCTGTTATCCGAAAGGTTGGAGGTTTGAGATCACCCGGTGGTCGTGTGGCTCTTTTTTTTCTTTCGGCTGATAGCTTTGAAGATATGTTCTGATGGTGGTGAGAGTGGAGCTGGACTCTCTCCGTGGCGCAATTGGCTAGCGCGATCGGCTGTTAACCGAAAGGTTGGAGGTTCGAGCCCACCCCGTGGTGGTGCGGCGCTTTTTTTTCTTTGGCCTGATAGCTCTGAAGAAATGTTCTGACGGTGGTGAGAGTGGAGCAGGACCGTCTTCGTGGCGCAATTGGCTCGCGGGATCGGCTGTTATCCGAAAGGTTGGAGGTTTGAGCCCACCCGGTGGTGGTGTGGCGCTTTTTTTTCTTTGGGCTGATAGCTTTGAAGATATGTTCTGATGGTGGTGAGAGTGGAGCTGGACTCTCTCCGTGGCGCAATTGGCTTGCGCGATCGGCTGTTAACCGAAAGGTTGGAGTTTCGAGCCCACCCGGTGGTGGTGCAGCGCTTTTTTTTCTTTGGGCTGATAGCTTTGAAGATATGTTCTGAGGGTGGTGAGAGTAGAGCAGGACTGTCTCCTTGGTGCAAGTGGCTAGCGCGATCGGCTGTTAACCGAAAGGTTGGAGTTTCGAGCCCTCCCGGGAGTGGTGTGTTGCTTTTTTCTTTTTGCTGATAGCTTTGAAGATATGTTCTGATGGTGGCGAGAGTGGAGCAGGACTGTCTTCGTGGCGCAATTGGCTAGCGCGATCGACTGTTATCCGAAAGGTTGGAGGTTTGAGCCCACCCGGTGGTGGTGCGGCGCTTTTTTATCTTTGGAGTCATAGCTCTGAAGAAATGGTCGGACGGTGGTGAGAGTGGAGCAGGACTGTCTCCGTGGCGCAATGGGCTAGCGCGATCGGCTGTTAACCGAAAGGTTGGAGGTTTGAGCCCACCCGGTGGTGGTGCGGCGCTTTTTTTTCTTTGGGGTGATAGCTCTGAAGAAATGGTCTTACGGTGGTGAGAGTGGAGCACGACTGTCTCTGTGGCGCAATTGGCTAGCGCGATTGGCTGTTAACCGAAAGGTTGGAGGTTCGAGCCCACCCGGTGGTGGTGCGGTGCTTTTTTCTTTAGGCTGATAGCTTTGAAGATATGTTCTGATGGTGGCGAGAGTGCAGCAGGACTGTCTCCGTGGCGCAGTTGTCTAGCGCGATCGGCTGTCAACCAAAAGGTCGGAGGTTCGAGCCCACCCGGGGGTGGTGCGGCGCTTTTTTTTCTTTGGGCTGATAGCTTTGAAGATATGTTCTGATGGTGGTGAGAGTGGAGCAAGACTGTGTCCGTGGCGCAATGGGCTAGCGCGATCGGCTGTTAACCGAAAAGTTAGAGGTTCGAGCCCACCCGGTGGTTGTGTGGCTCTTGTTTTTCTGTGGGCTGATAGCTTTGAAGATATGTTCTGATGGTGGTGAGAGTGGAGCAGGACTGTCTTCGTGGCGCAATTGGCTAGCGTGATCGGCTTTTAACCGAAAAGTTGGAGTTTCGAGCCCACCCGCTGGTGGTGTGGCGCTTTTTTTCTTTGGGCTGATAGCTTTGAAGATATCTTCTGACGGTGGTGAGAGTGGAGCTGGACTGTCTCCGTTGCGTTATTGGCTTGCGCGATTGGCTGTGAACCGAAAGGTTGGAGCTTCGAGCCCACCGGGTGGTGGTGCGGCGCTTTTTTTTCTTTGCGCTGATAGCTTTGAAGATATGTTCTGATGGTGGTGAGAGTAGAGCAAGACTGTCTCCGTGGCGCAATGGGCTAGCGCGATTGGCTGTTAACCGAAAGGTTGGAGTTTCGAGCCCACCCGTTGGTGGTGCGGCGCTTTTTTTTCTTTGTGCTGATAGCTTTGAAGATATGTTCTGATGGTGGTGAGAGTGGAGCAGGACTGTCTTCGTGGCGCAATTCGCTAGCGCGATCGGCTGTTATCCGAAAGATTGGATGTTTGAGCCCACCCGGTGGTGGTGCGGCACTTTTTTTTCTTTGGGGTGATAGCTCTGAAGAAATGGTCTGACGGTGGTGATAGTGGAGCACGACTGTCTCTGTGGCGCAATTGGCTAGCGCGATCGGCTGTTGACCGAAAGGGTGGAGGTTCGAGCCCACCCGGTGGTGGTGCGGCGCTTTTTTTTCTTTGGTCTAGCTCTGAAGAAATGTTCTGACGGTGGTGAGAGTGGAGCAGGACTGTCCCCGTGGCGCAATTGGCTAGCGCGATCGGCTATTAACCGAAAAGTTGGAGGTTCCAGCCGTCCCGGGTGGGCTGTGTTGCGTTTTTTATTGCGCTGATAGCTTTGAAGATATGTTCTGATGGTGGTTAGAGTGGAGCACGATTGTCTCCGTGGCGCAATTGGCTAGCGCGATCGGCTGTTAACCGAAAGGTTGGAGGTTCGAGCCCACCCGGTGGTGGTGCGGCGCTTTTTTTTCTTTGCGCTGATAGCTTTGAAGATATGCTCTGATGGTGGTGAGAGTAGATCAAGACTGTCTCCGCTGCGCAATGGGCTAGCGCGATTGGCTGTTAACCGAAAGGTTGGAGTTTCGAGCCCTCCCGGAAGTGGTGTGTTGCTTTTTCTTTGCGCTGATAGCTTTGAAGATATGTTCTGATGGTGGTGAGAGTGGAGCAGGACTATCTCCGGGGCGCAATTGGCTAGCGCGATTTCGTTGTTAACCGAAAAGTTGGAGGTTGGAGCCCACCCGGTGGTGGTGCGGCGCTTTTTTTTCTTTGCGCTGCTAGCTTTGAAGATATGTTCTGATGGTGGTGAGAATGGAGCAAGACTGTCTCCGTGGCGCAATGGGCTAGCGCGATTGGCTGTTAACCGAAAGGTTGGAGTTTCGAGCCCTCCCGGGAGTGGTGTGTTGCTTTTTTTTTGCGGTAATAGCTTTGAAGATATGTTCTGATGGTGGTGAGAGTGGAGAAGGACTGTCTTCGTGGCGCAATTGGCTAGCGCGATCGGCTGTTATCCGAAAGATTGGAGGTTTGAGCCCACCTGGTGGTGGTGCGGCGGTTTTTTTTTTCTTTGGGGTGATAGCTCTGAAGAAATGGTCTGACGGTGGTGATAGTGGAGCACGACTGTCTCTGTGACGCAATTGGCTAGCGCGATCGGCTGTTAACCGAAAGGTTGGAGGTTCGAGCCCACCCGGTGGTGGTGCGGTGCTTTTTTTTCTTTGGGCTGATAGCTTTGAAGATATGTTTTGATGGTGGTGAGAGTGCAGCAGGACTGTCTCCGTGGCGCAGTTGTCTAGCGCGATCAGCTGTCAACCAAAAGGTCGGAGGTTCGAGCCCACCCGGGGGTGGTGCGGCGCTTTTTTTCTTTGGGCTGATAGCTTTGAAGATATGTTCTGATGGTGGTGAGAGTGGAGCAAGACTGTGTCCGTGGCGCAATGGGCTAGCGCGATCGGCTGTTAACCGAAAAGTTAGAGGTTCGAGCCCACCCGGTGGTTGTGTGGCGCTTGTTTTTCTGTGGGCTGATAGCTTTGAAGATATGTTCTGATGGTGGTGAGAGTGGAGCAGGACTGTCTTCGTGGCGCAATTGGCTAGCGTGATCGGCTTTTAACCGAAAAGTTGGAGCTTCGAGCCCACCCGCCGGTGGTGGGGCGCTTTTTTTTTCTTTGGGCTGATAGCTTTGAAGATATGTTCTCATGGTGGTGAGAGTGGAGCAGGACTCTCTCCGTGGCGAAATTGGCTAGCGCGATTGGCTGTTAACCGAAAGGTTGGAGGTTCGAGCCCACCCGGTGGTGGTGCGGTGCTTTTTTTTCTTTGGGCTGATAGCTTTGAAGATATGTTCTAATGGTGGTGAGAGTGGAGCAGGACTGTCTCCGTGGCGCAATTGGCTAACGCGATCGGCTGTTAACCGAAAAGTCGGAGGTTTGAGCCCACCCGGTAGTAGTGTTGCGCTTTTTTTTCTTTGGGCTGATAGCTTTGAAGATTTGTTCTGATGGTGGTGAGAGTGGAGCACGATTGTCTCCGTGGCGCAATTGGCTAGCGCGATCGGCTGTTAACCGAAAGGTTGGAGGTTCGAGCCCACCCGGTGGTGGTGCGGCGCTTTTTTTTTCTTTGGGCTGATAGCTTTGAAGATATGTTCTAATTGTGGTGAGAGTGGAGCAGGACTGTCTCCGTGGCGCAATTGGCCAGCGCGATCGGCTGTTAACTGAAAGGTTGGAGTTTCGAGCCCTCCCGGGAGTGGTCTGTTGCTTTTTTCTTTGCGCTGATAGCTTTGAACATATGTTCTGGTGGTGGTGAGAGTGGAGTAGGACTATCTCCGTGGCGCAATTGGCTAGCGCGATTTCGTTGTTAACCGAAAGGTTGGAGGTTTGAGCCCACCCGGTGGTGGTGCGGCGCTTTTTTTTCTTTGCTGTGATAGCTTTGAAGGTATGTTCTGATGGTGGTGAGAGTGGAGCAAAACTGTCTCCGTGGCGCAATGGGCTAGCGCGATCGGCTGTTAACCGAAAGGTTGGAGTTTCAAGCCCTCCCGGGAGTGGTGTGTTGCTTTTTTCTTTGCGGTAATAGCTTTGAAGCTATATTCTGATGGTGGCGAGAGTGGAGCAGGACTGTCTTCGTGGCGCAATTGGCTAGCGCGATCGGCTGTTATCCGAAATGTTGGAGGTTTGAGCCCACCCGGTGGTTGTGCGGCGCTTTTTTTTTCTCTGGGGTGATAGCTCTGAAGAAATGGTCTGACGGTGGTGAGAGTGGAGCAGGACTGTCTCCGTGGCGCAATGGGCTAGCGCGATCGGCTGTTAACCGAAAGGTTGGAGTTTCGAGCCCTCCCGGGAGTATTGTGTTGCTTTTTTCTTTGCGGCAATAGCTTTGAAGATATGTTCTGATGGTGGTGAGAGTGGAGCAGGACTGTCTTCGTGGCGCAATTGGCTAGCGCGATCGGCTGTTATCCGAAAGGTTGCAGGTTTGGCCCACCCGGTGGTGGTGCGGCGCTTTTTTTTTCTTTGGGGTGATAGCTCTGAAGAAATGGTCTGACGGTGGTGAGAGTGGAGCATGACTGTCTCTGTGGCGCAATTGGCTAGCGCGATCGGCTGTTAACCGAAAGGTTGGAGGTTCGAGCCCACCCCGTGGTGGTGCGGCGCTTTTTTTTCTTTGGCCTGATAGCTCTGAAGAAATGTTCTGACGGTGGTGAGAGTGGAGCAGGACCGTCCTCGTGGCGCAATTGGCTAGCGCGATCGGCTGTTATCCGAAAGGTTGGAGGTTTGAGATCACCCGGTGGTCGTGTGGCTCTTTTTTTTCTTTGGGCTGATAGCTTTGAAGATATGTTCTGATGGTGGTGAGAGTGGAGCTGGACTCTCTCCGTGGCGCAATTGGCTAGCGCGATCGGCTGTTAACCGAAAGGTTGGAGGTTCGAGCCCACCCCGTGGTGGTGCGGCGCTTTTTTTTCTTTGGCCTGATAGCTCTGAAGAAATGTTCTGACGGTGGTGAGAGTGGAGCAGGACCGTCTTCGTGGCGCAATTGGCTCGCGGGATCGGCTGTTATCCGAAAGGTTGGAGGTTTGAGCCCATCCGGTGGTGGTGTGGCGCTTTTTTTTCTTTGGGCTGATAGCTTTGAAGATATGTTCTGATGGTGGTGAGAGTGGAGCTGGACTCTCTCCGTGGCGCAATTGGCTTGCGCGATCGGCTGTTAACCGAAAGGTTGGAGTTTCGAGCCCACCCGGTGGTGGTGCGGCGCTTTTTTTTCTTTGGGCTGATAGCTTTGAAGATATGTTCTGATGGTGGTGAGAGTAGAGCAGGACTGTCTCCTTGGTGCAATTGGCTAGCGCGATCGGCTGTTAACCGAAAGGTTGGAGTTTCGAGCCCTCCCGGGAGTGGTGTGTTGCTTTTTTCTTTTTGCTGATAGCTTTGAAGATATGTTCTGATGGTGGCGAGAGTGGAGCAGGACTGTCTTCGTGGCGCAATTGGCTAGCGCGATCGACTGTTATCCGAAAGGTTGGAGGTTTGAGCCCACCCGGTGGTGGTGCGGCGCTTTTTTATCTTTGGAGTCATAGCTCTGAAGAAATGGTCGGACGGTGGTGAGAGTGGAGCAGGACTGTCTCCGTGGCGCAATGGGCTAGCGCGATCGGCTGTTAACCGAAAGGTTGGAGGTTTGCGCCCACCCGGTGGTGGTGCGGCGCTTTTTTTTCTTTGGGGTGATAGCTCTGAAGAAATGGTCTTACGGTGGTGAGAGTGGAGCACGACTGTCTCTGTGGCGCAATTGGCTAGCGCGATTGGCTGTTAACCGAAAGGTTGGAGGTTCGAGCCCACCCGGTGGTGGTGCGGTGCTTTTTTCTTTAGGCTGATAGCTTTGAAGATATGTTCTGATGGTGGTGAGAGTGCAGCAGGACTGTCTCCGTGGCGCAGTTGTCTAGCGCGATCGGCTTTCAACCTAAAGGTCGGAGGTTCGAGCCCACCCGGGGGTGGTGCGGCGCTTTTTTTTCTTTGGGCTGATAGCTTTGAAGATATGTTCTGATGGTGGTGAGAGTGGAGCAAGACTGTGTCCGTGGCGCAATGGGCTAGCGCGATCGGCTGTTAACCGAAAAGTTAGAGGTTCGAGCCCACCCGGTGGTTGTGTGGCTCTTGTTTTTCTGTGGGCTGATAGCTTTGAAGATATGTTCTGATGGTGGTGAGAGTGGAGCAGGACTGTCTTCGTGGCGCAATTGGCTAGCGTGATCGGCTTTTAACCGAAAAGTTGGAGTTTCGAGCCCACCCGCTGGTGGTGTGGCGCTTTTTTTCTTTGGGCTGATAGCTTTGAAGATATCTTCTGACGGTGGTGAGAGTGGAGCGTGACTGTCTCCGTTGCGCAATTGGCTTGCGCGATTGGCTGTGAACCGAAAGGTTGGAGCTTCGAGCCCACCGGGTGGTGGTGCGGCGCTTTTTTTTCTTTGCGCTGATAGCTTTGAAGATATGTTCTGATGGTGGTGAGAGTAGAGCAAGACTGTCTCCGTGGCGCAATGGGCTAGTGCGATTGGCTGTTAACCGAAAGGTTGGAGTTTCGAGCCCACCCGTTGGTGGTGCGGCGCTTTTTTTTCTTTGTGCTGATAGCTTTGAAGATATGTTCTGATGGTGGTGAGAGTGGAGCAGGACTGTCTTCGTGGCGCAATTCGCTAGCGCGATCGGCTGTTATCCGAAAGATTGGATGTTTGAGCCCACCCGGTGGTGGTGCGGCACTTTTTTTTCTTTGGGGTGATAGCTCTGAAGAAATGGTCTGACGGTGGTGATAGTGGAGCAGGACTGTCTCCGTGGCGCAATTAGCTAGCGCGATCGGCTGTTAACCGAATCGTCGGAGGTTCGAGCCCTCCCGGTGTTGGTGTGGCGCTTTTTCTTCTTTGGGCTGATAGCTTTGAAGATATGTTCTGACGGTGGTGAGAGTGGAGCTGGACTGTCTCCGTTGCGTTATTGGCTTGCGCGATTGGCTGTGAACCGAAAGGTTGGAGCTTCGAGCCCACCGGGTGGTGGTGCGGCGCTTTTTTTTCTTTGCGCTGATAGCTTTGAAGATATGTTCTGATGGTGGTGAGAGTAGAGCAAGACTGTCTCCGTGGCGCAATGGGCTAGCGCGATTGGCTGTTAACCGAAAGGTTGGAGTTTCGAGCCCACCCGTTGGTGGTGCGGCGCTTTTTTTTCTTTGTGCTGATAGCTTTGAAGATATGTTCTGATGGTGGTGAGAGTGGAGCAGGACTGTCTTCGTGGCGCAATTCGCTAGCGCGATCGGCTGTTATCCGAAAGATTGGATGTTTGAGCCCACCCGGTGGTGGTGCGGCACTTTTTTTTCTTTGGGGTGATAGCTCTGAAGAAATGGTCTGACGGTGGTGATAGTGGAGCACGACTGTCTCTGTGGCGCAATTGGCTAGCGCGATCGGCTGTTGACCGAAAGGGTGGAGGTTCGAGCCCACCCGGTGGTGGTGCGGCGCTTTTTTTTCTTTGGTCTAGCTCTGAAGAAATGTTCTGACGGTGGTGAGAGTGGAGCAGGACTGTCCCCGTGGCGCAATTGGCTAGCGCGATCGGCTATTAACCGAAAAGTTGGAGGTTCCAGCCGTCCCGGGTGGGCTGTGTTGCGTTTTTTATTGCGCTGATAGCTTTGAAGATATGTTCTGATGGTGGTTAGAGTGGAGCACGATTGTCTCCGTGGCGCAATTGGCTAGCGCGATCGGCTGTTAACCGAAAGGTTGGAGGTTCGAGCCCACCCGGTGGTGGTGCGGTGCTTTTTTTTCTTTGGGCTGATAGCTTTGAAGATATGTTCTAATGGTGGTGAGAGTGGAGCAGGACTGTCTCCGTGGCGCAATTGGCGAGCGCGATCGGCTGTTAACCGAAAGGTTGGAGGTTCGAGCCCACCCGGTGGTGGTGCGGCGCTTTTTTTTTCTTTGGGCTGATAGCTTTGAAGATATGTTCTAATTGTGGTGAGAGTGGAGCAGGACTGTCTCCGTGGCGCAATTGGCCAGCGCGATCGGCTGTTAACTGAAAGGTTGGAGTTTCGAGCCCTCCCGGGAGTGGTCTGTTGCTTTTTTCTTTGCGCTGATAGCTTTGAACATATGTTCTGGTGGTGGTGAGAGTGGAGTAGGACTATCTCCGTGGCGCAATTGGCTAGCGCGATTTCGTTGTTAACCGAAAGGTTGGAGGTTTGAGCCCACCCGGTGGTGGTGCGGCGCTTTTTTTTCTTTGCTGTGATAGCTTTGAAGGTATGTTCTGATGGTGGTGAGAGTGGAGCAAGACTGTCTCCGTGGCGTAATGGGCTAGCGCGATCGGCTGTTAACCGAAAGGTTGGAATTTCGAGCCCTCCCGGGAGTGGTGTGTTGCTTTTTTCTTTGCGGTAATAGCTTTGAAGCTATATTCTGATGGTGGCGAGAGTGGAGCAGGACTGTCTTCGTGGCGCAATTGGCTAGCGCGATCGGCTGTTATCCGAAATGTTGGAGGTTTGAGCCCACCCGGTGGTGGTGCGGCGCTTTTTTTTCTCTGGGGTGATAGCTCTGAAGAAATGGTCTGACGGTGGTGAGAGTGGAGCAGGACTGTCTCCGTGGCGCAATGGGCTAGCGCGATCGGCTGTTAACCGAAAGGTTGGAGTTTCGAGCCCTCCCGGGAGTATTGTGTTGCTTTTTTCTTTGCGGCAATAGCTTTGAAGATATGTTCTGATGGTGGTGAGAGTGGAGCAGGACTGTCTTCGTGGCGCAATTGGCTAGCGCGATCGGCTGTTATCCGAAAGGTTGCAGGTTTGGCCCACCCGGTGGTGGTGCGGCGCTTTTTTTTTCTTTGGGGTGATAGCTCTGAAGAAATGGTCTGACGGTGGTGAGAGTGGAGCATGACTGTCTCTGTGGCGCAACTGGCTAGCGCGATCGGCTGTTAACCGAAAGGTTGGAGGTTCGAGCCCACCCCGTGGTGGTGCGGCGCTTTTTTTTCTTTGGCCTGATAGCTCTGAAGAAATGTTCTGACGGTGGTGAGAGTGGAGCAGGACCGTCTTCGTGGCGCAATTGGCTAGCGCGATCGGCTGTTATCCGAAAGGTTGGAGGTTTGAGATCACCCGGTGGTCGTGTGGCTCTTTTTTTTCTTTGGGCTGATAGCTTTGAAGATATGTTCTGGTGGTGGTGAGAGTGGAGCTGGACTCTCTCCGTGGCGCAATTGGCTAGCGCGATCGGCTGTTAACCGAAAGGTTGGAGGTTCGAGCCCACCCCGTGGTGGTGCGGCGCTTTTTTTTCTTTGGCCTGATAGCTCTGAAGAAATGTTCTGACGGTGGTGAGAGTGGAGCAGGACCGTCTTCGTGGCGCAATTGGCTAGCGGGATCGGCTGTTATCCGAAAGGTTGGAGGTTTGAGCCCACCCGGTGGTGGTGTGGCGCTTTTTTTTCTTTGGGCTGATAGCTTTGAAGATATGTTCTGATGGTGGTGAGAGTGGAGCTGGACTCTCTCCGTGGCGCAATTGGCTTGCGCGATCGGCTGTTAACCGAAAGGTTGGAGTTTCGAGCCCACCCGGTGGTGGTGCGGCGCTTTTTTTTCTTTGGGCTGATAGCTTTGAAGATATGTTCTGATGGTGGTGAGAGTAGAGCAGGACTGTCTCCTTGGTGCAATTGGCTAGCGCGATCGGCTGTTAACCGAAAGGTTGGAGTTTCGAGCCCTCCCGGGAGTGGTGTGTTGCTTTTTTCTTTTTGCTGATAGCTTTGAAGATATGTTCTGATGGTGGCGAGAGTGGAGCAGGACTGTCTTCGTGGCGCAATTGGCTAGCGCGATCGACTGTTATCCGAAAGGTTGGAGGTTTGAGCCCACCCGGTGGTGGTGCGGCGCTTTTTTATCTTTGGAGTCATAGCTCTGAAGAAATGGTCGGACGGTGGTGAGAGTGGAGCAGGACTGTCTCCGTGGCGCAATGGGCTAGCGCGATCGGCTGTTAACCGAAAGGTTGGAGGTTTGAGCCCACCCGGTGGTGGTGCGGCGCTTTTTTTTCTTTGGGGTGATAGCTCTGAAGAAATGGTCTTACGGTGGTGAGAGTGGAGCACGACTGTCTCTGTGGCGCAATTGGCTAGCGCGATTGGCTGTTAACCGAAAGGTTGGAGTTTCGAGCCCACCCGGTGGTGGTGCGGTGCTTTTTTCTTTAGGCTGATAGCTTTGAAGATATGTTCTGATGGTGGTGAGAGTGCAGCAGGACTGTCTCCGTGGCGCAGTTGTCTAGCGCGATCGGCTGTCAACCAAAAGGTCGGAGGTTCGAGCCCACCCGGGGGTGGTGCGGCGCTTTTTTTTCTTTGGGCTGATAGCTTTGAAGATATCTTCTGACGGTGGTGAGAGTGGAGCGTGACTGTCTCCGTTGCGCAATTGGCTTGCGCGATTGGCTGTGAACCGAAAGGTTGGAGCTTCGAGCCCACCGGGTGGTGGTGCGGCGCTTTTTTTTCTTTGCGCTGATAGCTTTGAAGATATGTTCTGATGGTGGTGAGAGTAGAGCAAGACTGTCTCCGTGGCGCAATGGGCTAGTGCGATTGGCTGTTAACCGAAAGGTTGGAGTTTCGAGCCCACCCGTTGGTGGTGCGGCGCTTTTTTTTCTTTGTGCTGATAGCTTTGAAGATATGTTCTGATGGTGGTGAGAGTGGAGCAGGACTGTCTTCGTGGCGCAATTCGCTAGCGCGATCGGCTGTTATCCGAAAGATTGGATGTTTGAGCCCACCCGGTGGTGGTGCGGCACTTTTTTTTCTTTGGGGTGATAGCTCTGAAGAAATGGTCTGACGGTGGTGATAGTGGAGCAGGACTGTCTCCGTGGCGCAATTAGCTAGCGCGATCGGCTGTTAACCGAATCGTCGGAGGTTCGAGCCCTCCCGGTGTTGGTGTGGCGCTTTTTCTTCTTTGGGCTGATAGCTTTGAAGATATGTTCTGACGGTGGTGAGAGTGGAGCTGGACTGTCTCCGTTGCGTTATTGGCTTGCGCGATTGGCTGTGAACCGAAAGGTTGGAGCTTCGAGCCCACCGGGTGGTGGTGCGGCGCTTTTTTTTCTTTGCGCTGATAGCTTTGAAGATATGTTCTGATGGTGGTGAGAGTAGAGCAAGACTGTCTCCGTGGCGCAATGGGCTAGCGCGATTGGCTGTTAACCGAAAGGTTGGAGTTTCGAGCCCACCCGTTGGTGGTGCGGCGCTTTTTTTTCTTTGTGCTGATAGCTTTGAAGATATGTTCTGATGGTGGTGAGAGTGGAGCAGGACTGTCTTCGTGGCGCAATTCGCTAGCGCGATCGGCTGTTATCCGAAAGATTGGATGTTTGAGCCCACCCGGTGGTGGTGCGGCACTTTTTTTTCTTTGGGGTGATAGCTCTGAAGAAATGGTCTGACGGTGGTGATAGTGGAGCACGACTGTCTCTGTGGCGCAATTGGCTAGCGCGATCGGCTGTTGACCGAAAGGGTGGAGGTTCGAGCCCACCCGGTGGTGGTGCGGCGCTTTTTTTTCTTTGGTCTAGCTCTGAAGAAATGTTCTGACGGTGGTGAGAGTGGAGCAGGACTGTCCCCGTGGCGCAATTGGCTAGCGCGATCGGCTATTAACCGAAAAGTTGGAGGTTCCAGCCGTCCCGGGTGGGCTGTGTTGCGTTTTTTATTGCGCTGATAGCTTTGAAGATATGTTCTGATGGTGGTTAGAGTGGAGCACGATTGTCTCCGTGGCGCAATTGGCTAGCGCGATCGGCTGTTAACCGAAAGGTTGGAGGTTCGAGCCCACCCGGTGGTGGTGCGGTGCTTTTTTTTCTTTGGGCTGATAGCTTTGAAGATATGTTCTAATGGTGGTGAGAGTGGAGCAGGACTGTCTCCGTGGCGCAATTGGCTAGCGCGATCGGCTGTTAACCGAAAGGTTGGAGGTTCGAGCCCACCCGGTGGTGGTGCGGCGCTTTTTTTTTCTTTGGGCTGATAGCTTTGAAGATATGTTCTAATTGTGGTGAGAGTGGAGCAGGACTGTCTCCGTGGCGCAATTGGCCAGCGCGATCGGCTGTTAACTGAAAGGTTGGAGTTTCGAGCCCTCCCGGGAGTGGTCTGTTGCTTTTTTCTTTGCGCTGATAGCTTTGAACATATGTTCTGGTGGTGGTGAGAGTGGAGTAGGACTATCTCCGTGGCGCAATTGGCTAGCGCGATTTCGTTGTTAACCGAAAGGTTGGAGGTTTGAGCCCACCCGGTGGTGGTGCGGCGCTTTTTTTTCTTTGCTGTGATAGCTTTGAAGGTATGTTCTGATGGTGGTGAGAGTGGAGCAAGACTGTCTCCGTGGCGTAATGGGCTAGCGCGATCGGCTGTTAACCGAAAGGTTGGAATTTCGAGCCCTCCCGGGAGTGGTGTGTTGCTTTTTTCTTTGCGGTAATAGCTTTGAAGCTATATTCTGATGGTGGCGAGAGTGGAGCAGGACTGTCTTCGTGGCGCAATTGGCTAGCGCGATCGGCTGTTATCCGAAATGTTGGAGGTTTGAGCCCACCCGGTGGTGGTGCGGCGCTTTTTTTTCTCTGGGGTGATAGCTCTGAAGAAATGGTCTGACGGTGGTGAGAGTGGAGCAGGACTGTCTCCGTGGCGCAATGGGCTAGCGCGATCGGCTGTTAACCGAAAGGTTGGAGTTTCGAGCCCTCCCGGGAGTATTGTGTTGCTTTTTTCTTTGCGGCAATAGCTTTGAAGATATGTTCTGATGGTGGTGAGAGTGGAGCAGGACTGTCTTCGTGGCGCAATTGGCTAGCGCGATCGGCTGTTATCCGAAAGGTTGCAGGTTTGGCCCACCCGGTGGTGGTGCGGCGCTTTTTTTTTCTTTGGGGTGATAGCTCTGAAGAAATGGTCTGACGGTGGTGAGAGTGGAGCATGACTGTCTCTGTGGCGCAACTGGCTAGCGCGATCGGCTGTTAACCGAAAGGTTGGAGGTTCGAGCCCACCCCGTGGTGGTGCGGCGCTTTTTTTTCTTTGGCCTGATAGCTCTGAAGAAATGTTCTGACGGTGGTGAGAGTGGAGCAGGACCGTCTTCGTGGCGCAATTGGCTAGCGCGATCGGCTGTTATCCGAAAGGTTGGAGGTTTGAGATCACCCGGTGGTCGTGTGGCTCTTTTTTTTCTTTGGGCTGATAGCTTTGAAGATATGTTCTGGTGGTGGTGAGAGTGGAGCTGGACTCTCTCCGTGGCGCAATTGGCTAGCGCGATCGGCTGTTAACCGAAAGGTTGGAGGTTCGAGCCCACCCCGTGGTGGTGCGGCGCTTTTTTTTCTTTGGCCTGATAGCTCTGAAGAAATGTTCTGACGGTGGTGAGAGTGGAGCAGGACCGTCTTCGTGGCGCAATTGGCTAGCGGGATCGGCTGTTATCCGAAAGGTTGGAGGTTTGAGCCCACCCGGTGGTGGTGTGGCGCTTTTTTTTCTTTGGGCTGATAGCTTTGAAGATATGTTCTGATGGTGGTGAGAGTGGAGCTGGACTCTCTCCGTGGCGCAATTGGCTTGCGCGATCGGCTGTTAACCGAAAGGTTGGAGTTTCTAGCCCACCCGGTGGTGGTGCGGCGCTTTTTTTTCTTTGGGCTGATAGCTTTGAAGATATGTTCTGATGGTGGTGAGAGTAGAGCAGGACTGTCTCCTTGGTGCAATTGGCTAGCGCGATCGGCTGTTAACCGAAAGGTTGGAGTTTCGAGCCCTCCCGGGAGTGGTGTGTTGCTTTTTTCTTTTTGCTGATAGCTTTGAAGATATGTTCTGATGGTGGCGAGAGTGGAGCAGGACTGTCTTCGTGGCGCAATTGGCTAGCGCGATCGACTGTTATCCGAAAGGTTGGAGGTTTGAGCCCACCCGGTGGTGGTGCGGCGCTTTTTTATCTTTGGAGTCATAGCTCTGAAGAAATGGTCGGACGGTGGTGAGAGTGGAGCAGGACTGTCTCCGTGGCGCAATGGGCTAGCGCGATCGGCTGTTAACCGAAAGGTTGGAGGTTTGAGCCCACCCGGTGGTGGTGCGGCGCTTTTTTTTCTTTGGGGTGATAGCTCTGAAGAAATGGTCTTACGGTGGTGAGAGTGGAGCACGACTGTCTCTGTGGCGCAATTGGCTAGCGCGATTGGCTGTTAACCGAAAGGTTGGAGTTTCGAGCCCACCCGGTGGTGGTGCGGTGCTTTTTTCTTTAGGCTGATAGCTTTGAAGATATGTTCTGATGGTGGTGAGAGTGCAGCAGGACTGTCTCCGTGGCGCAGTTGTCTAGCGCGATCGGCTGTCAACCAAAAGGTCGGAGGTTCGAGCCCACCCGGGGGTGGTGCGGCGCTTTTTTTTCTTTGGGCTGATAGCTTTGAAGATATGTTCTGATGGTGGTGAGAGTGGAGCAAGACTGTGTCCGTGGCGCAATGGGCTAGCGCGATCGGCTGTTAACCGAAAAGTTAGAGGTTCGAGCCCACCCGGTGGTTGTGTGGCTCTTGTTTTTCTGTGGGCTGATAGCTTTGAAGATATGTTCTGATGGTGGTGAGAGTGGAGCAGGACTGTCTTCGTGGCGCAATTGGCTAGCGTGATCGGCTTTTAACCGAAAAGTTGGAGTTTCGAGCCCACCCGCTGGTGGTGTGGCGCTTTTTTTTCTTTGGGCTGATAGCTTTGAAGATATGTTCTGACGGTGGTGAGAGTGGAGCTGGACTGTCTCCGTTGCGCAATTGGCTTGCGCGATTGGCTGTGAACCGAAATGTTGGAGCTTCGAGCCCACCGGGTGGTGGTGCGGCGCTTTTTTTTCTTTGCGCTGATAGCTTTGAAGATATGTTCTGATGGTGGTGAGAGTAGAGCAAGACTGTCTCCGTGGCGCAATGGGCTAGCGCGATTGGCTGTTAACCGAAAGGTTGGAGTTTCGAGCCCACCCGTTGGTGGTGCGGCGCTTTTTTTCTTTGTGCTGATAGCTTTGAAGATATGTTCTGATGGTGGTGAGAGTGGAGCAGGACTGTCTTCGTGGCGCAATTCGCTAGCGCGATCGGCTGTTATCCGAAAGATTGGATGTTTGAGCCCACCCGGTGGTGGTGCGGCACTTTTTTTTCTTTGGGGTGATAGCTCTGAAGAAATGGTCTGACGGTGGTGATAGTGGAGCAGGACTGTCTCCGTGGCGCAATTAGCTAGCGCGATCGGCTGTTAACCGAATCGTCGGAGGTTCGAGCCCTCCCGGTGTTGGTGTGGCGCTTTTTTTTCTTTGGGCTGATAGCTTTGAAGATATGTTCTGACGGTGGTGAGAGTGGAGCTGGACTGTCTCCGTTGCGCAATTGGCTTGCGCGATTGGCTGTGAACCGAAAGGTTGGAGCTTCGAGCCCACCGGGTGGTGGTGCGGCGCTTTTTTTTTTGCGCTGATAGCTTTGAAGATATGTTCTGACGGTGGTGAGAGTGGAGCAGGACTGTCCCCGTGGCGCAATTGGCTAGTGCGATCGGCTATTAACCGAAAAGTTGGAGGTTCCAGCCGTCCCGGGTGGGCTGTGTTGCGTTTTTTATTGCGCTGATAGCTTTGAAGATATGTTCTGATGGTGGTTAGAGTGGAGCACGATTGTCTCCGTGGCGCAATTGGCTAGCGCGATCGGCTGTTAACCGAAAGGTTGGAGGTTCGAGCCCACCCGGTGGTGGTGCGGCGCTTTTTTTTCTTTGCGCTGATAGCTTTGAAGATATGTTCTGATGGTGGTGAGAGTAGAGCAAGACTGTCTCCGCTGCGCAATGGGCTAGCGCGATTGGCTGTTAACCGAAAAGTTGGAGTTTCGAGCCCTCCCGGAAGTGGTGTGTTGCTTTTTCTTTGCGCTGATAGCTTTGAAGATATGTTCTGATGGTGGTGAGAGTGGAGCAGGACTATCCCCGGGGCGCAATTGGCTAGCGCGATTTCGTTGTTAACCGAAAAGTTGGAGGTTGGAGCCCACCCGGTGGTGGTGCGGCGCTTTTTTTTCTTTGCGCTGCTAGCTTTGAAGATATGTTCTGATGGTGGTGAGAGTGGAGCAAGACTGTCTCCGTGGCGCAATGGGCTAGCGCGATTGGCTGTTAACCGAAAGGTTGGAGTTTCGAGCCCTCCCGGGAGTGGTGTGTTGCTTTTTTCTTTGCGGTAATAGCTTTGAAGATATGTTCTGATGGTGGTGAGAGTGGAGAAGGACTGTCTTCGTGGCGCAATTGGCTAGCGCGATCGGCTGTTATCCGAAAGATTGGAGGTTTGAGCCCACCTGGTGGTGGTGCGGCGCTTTTTTTTCTTTGGGGTGATAGCTCTGAAGAAATGGTCTGACGGTGGTGATAGTGGAGCACGACTGTCTCTGTGGCGCAATTGGCTAGCGCGATCGGCTGTTAACCGAAAGGTTGGAGGTTCGAGCCCACCCGGTGGTGGTGCGGCGCTTTTTTTTCTTTGTGCTGATAGCTTTGAAGATATGTTCTCATGGTGGTGAGAGTGGAGCAGGACTGTCTCCGTGGCGAAATTGGCTAGCGCGATTGGCTGTTAACCGAAAGGTTGGAGGTTCGAGCCCACCCGGTGGTGGTGCGGTGCTTTTTTTTCTTTGGGCTGATAGCTTTGAAGATATGTTCTAATGGTGGTGAGAGTGGAGCAGGACTGTCTCCGTGGCGCAATTGGCTAACGCGATCGGCTGTTAACCGAAAAGTCGGAGGTTTGAGCCCACCCGGTAGTAGTGTGGCGCTTTTTTTTCTTTGGGCTGATAGCTTTGAAGATTTGTTCTGATGGTGGTGAGAGTGGAGCACGATTGTCTCCGTGGCGCAATTGGCTAGCGCGATCGGCTGTTAACCGAAAGGTTGGAGGTTCGAGCCCACCCGGTGGTGGTGCGGCGCTTTTTTTTCTTTGGGCTGATAGCTTTGAAGATATGTTCTAATTGTGGTGAGAGTGGAGCAGGACTGTCTCCGTGGCGCAATTGGCCAGCGCGATCGGCTGTTAACTGAAAGGTTGGAGTTTCGAGCCCTCCCGGGAGTGGTCTGTTGCTTTTTTCTTTGCGCTGATAGCTTTGAACATATGTTCTGGTGGTAGTGAGAGTGGAGTAGGACTATCTCCGTGGCGCAATTGGCTAGCGCGATTTCGTTGTTAACCGAAAGGTTGGAGGTTTGAGCCCACCCGGTGGTGGTGCGGCGCTTTTTTTTCTTTGCTGTGATAGCTTTGAAGGTACGTTCTGATGGTGGTGAGAGTGGAGCAAGACTGTCTCCGTGGCGCAATGGGCTAGCGCGATCGGCTGTTAACCGAAAGGTTGGATTTTCGAGCCCTCCCGGGAATGGTGTGTTGCTTTTTTCTTTGCGGTAATAGCTTTGAAGCTATATTCTGATGGTGGCGAGAGTGGAGCAGGACTGTCTTCGTGGCGCAATTGGCTAGCGCGATCGGCTGTTATCCGAAATGTTGGAGGTTTGAGCCCACCCGGTGGTGGTGCGGCGCTTTTTTTTCTTTGGGGTGATAGCTCTGAAGAAATGGTCTGACGGTGGTGAGAGTGGGGCATGACTGTCTCTGTGGCGCAATTGGCTAGCGCAATCGGCTGTTAACCGAAAGGTTGGAGGTTCGAGCCCACCCCGTGGTGGTGCGGCGCTTTTTTTTCTTTGGCCTGATAGCTCTGAAGAAATGTTCTGACGGTGGTGAGAGTGGAGCAGGACCGTCTTCGTGGCGCAATTGGCTAGCGCGATCGGCTGTTATCCGAAAGGTTGGAGGTTTGAGATCACCCGGTGGTCGTGTGGCTCTTTTTTTTCTTTGGGCTGATAGCTTTGAAGATATGTTCTGATGGTGGTGAGAGTGGAGCTGGACTCTCTCCGTGGCGCAATTGGCTAGCGCGATCGGCTGTTAACCGAACGGTTGGAGGTTCGAGCCCACCCGGTGGTGGTGCGGTGCTTTTTTTTCTTTGGGCTGATAGCTTTGAAGATATGTTCTTATGGTGGTGAGAGTGGAGCAGGAATGTCTCCGTGGCGCAATTGGCTAGCCCGATCGGCTGTTAACCGAAAAGTCGGAGGTTTGAGCCCACCCGGTGGTGGTGTGGCGCTTTTTTTTCTTTGGGCTGATAGCTTTGAAGATATGTTCTGATGGTGGTGAGAGTGGAGCTGGACTGTCTCCGTGGCGCAATTGGCTTGCGCGATCGGCTGTTAACCGAAAGGTTGAGGGTTCAGCCCACCCGGTGGTGGTGCGGCGCTTTTTTTTCTTCGCGCTGATAGCTTTGAAGTAATGTTCTGATGGTGGTGAGAGTAGAGCAAGACTGTCTCCGTGGCGCAATGGGCTAGCGCGATCGGCTGTTAACCGAAAGGTTGGAGTTTCGAGCCCTCCCGGGAGTGGTGTGTTGCTTTTTTCTTTGCGCTGATAGCTTTGAAGATATGTTCTGATGGTGGTGAGAGTGGAGTAGGACTATCTCCGTGGCGCAATTGGCTAGCGCGATTTCGTTGTTAACCGAAAGGTTGGAGGTTTGAGCCCACCCGGTGGTGGTGCGGCGCTTTTTTTTCTTTGCGCTGATAGCTTTGAAGATATGTTCTGATGGTGGTGAGAGTGGAGCTGGACTGTCTCCGTGGCGCAATGGCCTAGCGCGATCGGCTGTTAACCGAAAGATTGGAGTTTCGAGCCCTCCCGGGAGCAGTGTGTTGCTTTTTTCTTTGCGGTAACAGCTTTGAAGATATGTTCTGATGGTGGCGAGAGATGAGCAGGACTGTCTTCGTGGCGCAATTGGCTAGCGCGATCGGCTGTTATCCGAAAGGTTGGAGGTTTGAGCCCACCCAGTGGTGGTGCGGCGCTTTTTTTTCTTTGGGGTGATAGCTCTGAAGAAATGGTCTGACGGTGGTGAGAGTGGAGCAGGACTGCCTCCGTGGCGCAATGGGCTAGCGCGATCGGCTGTTAACCGAAAGGTTGGAGTTTTGAGCCCTCCCGGGAGTAGTGTGTTGCTTTTTTCTTTGCGGTAATAGCTTTGAAGATATGTTCTGATGGTGGTGAGAGTGGAGCAGGGCTGTCTTCGTGGCGCAATTGGCTAGCGCGATCGGCTGTTAACCGAAAGGTTAGAGTTTCGAGCCCACCCAGTGGTGGTGCGGCGCTTTTTTTTCTTTGGGCTGATAGCTTTGAAGATATGTTCTGATGGTGGTGAGAGTAGAGCATGACTGTCTCCGTGGCGCAATTGGCTAGCGCGATCGGTTGTTAACCGAAAGGTTGGAGTTTCGAGCCCTCCCGGGAGAGGTGTGTTGCTTCTTTTCTTTGCGCTGATAGCTTTGAAGATATGTTCTGAAGGTGGTGAGAATGGAGCACGACTGTCTCCGTGGCGCAGTTCGCTAAAGCGATCGGCTGTTAACCGAAAGGTTGGAGGTTCGAGCCCACCCGGTGGTGGTGCGGCGCTTTTTTTTCTTTGTGCTGATAGCTTTGAAGATATGTTCTGATGGTGGTGAGAGTGAAGCAGGACTGTCTCCGTGGCGCAATTGGCTAGCGCGATCGGCTGTTATCCGAAATGTTGGAGGTTTGAGCCCACCCGGTGGTGGTGCGCCGCGTTTTTTTCTTTGGGGTGATAGCGCTGAAGAAATGGTCTGACGGTGGTGAGAGTGGAGCACGACTGTCTCTGTGGCGCAATTGGCTAGCGCGATCGGCTGTTAACCGAAAGGTTGGAGGTTCGAGCCCACCCGGTGGTGGTGCGGCGCTTTTTTTTCTTCGCGCTGATAGCTTTGAAGTAATGTACTGATGGTGGTGAGAGTGGAGCAGGACTGTCCCCGTGGCGCAATTGGCTAGCGCGGTCAGCTATTAACCGAAAAGTTGGAGGTTCCACCAGTCCCGGGTGGGCTGTGTTGCTTTTTTTATTGCGCTGATAGCTTTGAAGATATGTTCTGATGGTGGTGAGAGTGCAGCACGATTGTCTCCGTGGCGCAATTGGCTAGCGCGATCGGCTGTTAACCGAAAGGTTGGAGGTTCGAGCCCACCCGGTGATGGTGCGGCACTTTTTTTTCTTTGTGCTGATAGCTTTGAAGATATGTTCTCATGGTGGTGAGAGTGGAGCAGGACTGTCTCCGTGGCGCAATTGGCTAGCGCGATTGGCTGTTAACCGAAAGGTTGGAGGTTCGAGCCCACCCGGTGGTGGTGCGGTGCTTTTTTTCTTTGGGCTGATAGCTTTGAAGATATGTTCTTATGGTGGTGAGAGTGGAGCAGGACTGTCTCCGTGGCGCAATTGGATAGCGCGATCGGCTGTTAACCGAAACGTTGGAGGTTTGAGCCCACCCTGTGGTGGTGCGGCGCTTTTTTTTTCTTTGGGCTGATAGCTTTGAAGATATGTATTGATGGTGGTGCTAGTGGAGTAGGACTATCTCTGTGGCGCAATTGGCTAGCGCGATTTCAGTGTTAACCGAAAGGTTGGAGGTTTGAGCCCACCCGGTGGGGGTGCAGCGCTTTTTTTTCTTTGCGCTGATGGCTTTGAAGATATGTTCTGATGGTGGTGAGAGTGAAGCAGGACTGTCTTCGTGGCGCAATTGGCTAGCGCGATCGGCTGTTATCCGAAAGGTTGGAGGTTTGAGCCCACCCGGTGGTGGTGCGGTGCTTTTTTTTCTTTGGGGTGATAGCTCTGAAGAAATGGTCTGACGGTGGTGAGAGTGGAGCACGACTGTCTCTGTGGCGCAATCGGCTAGCGCGATTGGCTGTTAACCGAAAGGTTGGAGGTTCGAGCCCACCCGGTGGTGGTGCGGTGCTTTTTTCTTTGGCTGATAGCTTTGAAGATATGTTCTGATGGTGGTGAGAGTGCAGCAGGACTGTCTCCGTGGCGCAATTGGCTAGCGCGATCGGCTGTTAACCAAAACGTCGGAGGTTGGAGCCCACCCGGGGGTGGTGCGGCGCTTTTTTTTCTTTGGGCTGATAGCTTTGAAGATATGTTCTGATGGTGGTGAGAGTGGAGCAAGACTGTGTCCGTGGCGCAATGGGCTAGCGCGATCGGCTGTTAACCGAAAAGTTGGAGGTTCGAGCCCACCCGGTGGTTGTGCGGCGCTTGTTTTTCTGTGGGCTGATAGCTTTGAAGATATGTTCTGATAGTGGTAAGAGTGGAGCAGGACTGTCTCCGTGGCGCAATTGGCTAGCGTGATCGGCTTTTATCCGAAAAGTTGGAGGTTCGAGCCCACCGGGTGGTGGTGCGGCGCTTTTTTTTCTTTGGGCTGATAGCTTTGAAGATATGTTATGATGGTGGTGAGAGTGGAGCAGGACTGTCTCCGTGGCGCAATAGGCTAGTGCGATCGGCTGTTAACCGAAAGGTTGGAGTTTCGAGCCCAACCGCTGGTGGTGCGGCGCTTTTTTTTCTTTGGGCTGATAGCTTTGAAGATATGTTCTGATGGTGGTGAGAGTGGAGCAGGACTGTCTTCGTGGCGCAATTGGCTAGCGTGATCGGCTTTTAACCGAAAAGTTGGAGTTTCGAGCCCACCCGCTGGTGGTGCGGCGCCTTTTTTTCTTTGGGCTGATAGCTTTGAAGATATGTTCTGATGGTGGTGAGAGTAGAGCATGCTGCCTCCGTGGCGCAATTGGCTAGCGCGATCGGCTGTTAACCGAAAGGCTGGAGTTTCGAGCCCTCCCGGGAGAGGTGTGTTGCTTCTTTTCTTTGCGCTGATAGCTTTGAAGGTATGTTCTGATGATGGTTAGAGTGGAGCAGGACTCTCTCCGTGGCGCAATTAGCTAGCGCGATCGGCTGTTAACCGAATCGTCGGAGGTTCGAGCCCTCCCGGTGTTGGTGTGGCGCTTTTTTTTCTTTGGGCTGATAGCTTTGAAGATATGTTCTGACGGTGGTGAGAGTGGAGCTGGAATGTCTCCATTGCGCAATTGGCTTGCGCGATTGGCTGTGAACCGAAAGGTTGGAGCTTCGAGCCCACCGGGTGGTGGTGCGGCGCTTTTTTTTTCTTTGCGCTGATAGCTTTGAAGATATGTTCTGATGGTGGTGAGAGTAGAGCAAGACTGTCTCCGTGGCGCAATGGGCTAGCGCGATTGGCTGTTAACCGAAAGGTTGGAGTTTCGAGCCCACCCGTTGGTGGTGCGGCGCTTTTTTTTCTTTGTGCTGATAGCTTTGAAGATATGTTCTGATGGTGGTGAGAGTGGAGCAGGACTGTCTTCGTGGCGCAATTCGCTAGCGCGATCGGCTGTTATCCGAAAGATAGGATGTTTGAGCCCACCCGGTGGTGGTGCGGCACTTTTTTTTCTTTGGGGTGATAGCTCTGAAGAAATGGTCTGACGGTGGTGATAGTGGAGCACGACTGTCTCTGTGGCGCAATTGGCTAGCGCGATCGGCTGTTGACCGAAAGGTTGGAGGTTCGAGCCCACCCGGTGGTGGTGCGGCGCTTTTTTTTTCTTTGGTCTAGCTCTGAAGAAATGTTCTGACGGTGGTGAGAGTGGAGCAGGACTGTTCCCGTGGCGCAATTGGCTAGCGCGATCGGCTATTAACCGAAAAGTTGGAGGTTCCAGCCGTCCCGGGTGGGCTGTGTTGCGTTTTTTATTGCGCTGATAGCTTTGAAGATATGTTCTGATGGTGGTTAGAGTGGAGCACGATTGTCTCCGTGGCGCAATTGGCTAGCGCGATCGGCTGTTAACCGAAAGGTTGGAGGTTCGAGCCCACCCGGTGGTGGTGCGGCGCTTTATTTTCTTTGCGCTGATAGCTTTGAAGATATGTTCTGATGGTGGTGAGAGTAGAGCAAGACTGTCTCCGCTGCGCAATGGGCTAGCGCGATTGGCTGTTAACCGAAAGGTTGGAGTTTCGAGCCCTCCCGGAAGTGGTGTGTTGCTTTTTCTTTGCGCTGATAGCTTTGAAGATATGTTCTGATGGTGGTGAGAGTGGAGCAGGACTATCTCCGGGGCGCAATTGGCTAGCGCGATTTCGTTGTTAACCGAAAAGTTGGAGGTTGGAGCCCACCCGGTGGTGGTGCGGCGCTTTTTTTTCTTTGCGCTGCTAGCTTTGAAGATATGTTCTGATGGTGGTGAGAGTGGAGCAAGACTGTCTCCGTGGCGCAATGGGCTAGCGCGATTGGCTGTTATCCGAAAGATTGGAGGTTTGAGCCCACCTGGTGGTGGTGCGGCGCTTTTTTTTTCTTTGGGGTGATAGCTCTGAAGAAATGGTCTGACGGTGGTGATAGTGGAGCACGACTGTCTCTGTGGCGCAATTGGCTAGCGCGATCGGCTGTTAACCGAAAGGTTGGAGGTTCGAGCCCACCCGGTGGTGGTGCGGCGCTTTTTTTTCTTTGTGCTGATAGCTTTGAAGATATGTTCTCATGGTGGTGAGAGTGGAGCAGGACTCTCTCCGTGGCGAAATTGGCTAGCGCGATTGGCTGTTAACCGAAAGGTTGGAGGTTCGAGCCCACCCGGTGGTGGTGCGGTGCTTTTTTTTCTTTGGGCTGATAGCTTTGAAGATATGTTCTAATGGTGGTGAGAGTGGAGCAGGACTGTCTCCGTGGCGCAATTGGCTAACGCGATCGGCTGTTAACCGAAAAGTCGGAGGTTTGAGCCCACCCGGTAGTAGTGTGGCGCTTTTTTTTCTTTGGGCTGATAGCTTTGAAGATTTGTTGTGATGGTGGTGAGAGTGGAGCACGATTGTCTCCGTGGCGCAATTGGCTAGCGCGATCGGCTGTTAACCGAAAAGTTGGAGGTTCGAGCCCACCCGGTGGTGGTGCGGCGCTTTTTTTTTCTTTGGGCTGATAGCTTTGAAGATATGTTCTAATTGTGGTGAGAGTGGAGCAGGACTGTCTCCGTGGCGCAATTGGCCAGCGCGATCGGCTGTTAACTGAAAGGTTGGAGTTTCGAGCCCTCCCGGGAGTGGTCTGTTGCTTTTTTCTTTGCGCTGATAGCTTTGAACATATGTTCTGGTGGTGAGAGTGGAGTAGGACTATCTCCGTGGCGCAATTGGCTAGCGCGATTTCGTTGTTAACCGAAAGGTTGGAGGTTTGAGCCCACCCGGTGGTGGTGCGGCGCTTTTTTTTCTTTGCTGTGATAGCTTTGAAGGTATGTTCTGATGGTGGTGAGAGTGGAGCAAGACTGTCTCCGTGGCGCAATGGGCTAGCGCGATCGGCTGTTAACCGAAAGGTTGGAATTTCGAGCCCTCCCGGGAGTGGTGTGTTGCTTTTTTCTTTGCGGTAATAGCTTTGAAGCTATATTCTGATGGTGGCGAGAGTGGAGCAGGACTGTCTTCGTGGCGCAATTGGCTAGCGCGATCGGCTGTTATCCGAAATGTTGGAGGTTTGAGCCCACCCGGTGGTGGTGCGGCGCTTTTTTTTCTCTGGGGTGATAGCTCTGAAGAAATGGTCTGACGGTGGTGAGAGTGGAGCAGGACTGTCTCCGTGGCGCAATGGGCTAGCGCGATCGGCTGTTAACCGAAAGGTTGGAGTTTCGAGCCCTCCCGGGAGCAGTGTGTTGCTTTTTTCTTTGCGGTAACAGCTTTGAAGATATGTTCTGATGGTGGCGAGAGATGAGCAGGACTGTCTTCGTGGCGCAATTGGCTAGCGCGATCGGCTGTTATCCGAAAGGTTGGAGGTTTGAGCCCACCCAGTGGTGGTGCGGCGCTTTTTTTTCTTTGGGGTGATAGCTCTGAAGAAATGGTCTGACGGTGGTGAGAGTGGAGCAGGACTGCCTCCGTGGCGCAATGGGCTAGCGCGATCGGCTGTTAACCGAAAGGTTGGAGTTTTGAGCCCTCCCGGGAGTAGTGTGTTGCTTTTTTCTTTGCGGTAATAGCTTTGAAGATATGTTCTGATGGTGGTGAGAGTGGAGCAGGGCTGTCTTCGTGGCGCAATTGGCTAGCGCGATCGGCTGTTAACCGAAAGGTTAGAGTTTCGAGCCCACCCAGTGGTGGTGCGGCGCTTTTTTTTCTTTGGGCTGATAGCTTTGAAGATATGTTCTGATGGTGGTGAGAGTAGAGCATGACTGTCTCCGTGGCGCAATTGGCTAGCGCGATCGGTTGTTAACCGAAAGGTTGGAGTTTCGAGCCCTCCCGGGAGAGGTGTGTTGCTTCTTTTCTTTGCGCTGATAGCTTTGAAGATATGTTCTGAAGGTGGTGAGAATGGAGCACGACTGTCTCCGTGGCGCAGTTCGCTAAAGCGATCGGCTGTTAACCGAAAGGTTGGAGGTTCGAGCCCACCCGGTGGTGGTGCGGCGCTTTTTTTTCTTTGTGCTGATAGCTTTGAAGATATGTTCTGATGGTGGTGAGAGTGAAGCAGGACTGTCTCCGTGGCGCAATTGGCTAGCGCGATCGGCTGTTATCCGAAATGTTGGAGGTTTGAGCCCACCCGGTGGTGGTGCGCCGCGTTTTTTTCTTTGGGGTGATAGCGCTGAAGAAATGGTCTGACGGTGGTGAGAGTGGAGCACGACTGTCTCTGTGGCGCAATTGGCTAGCGCGATCGGCTGTTAACCGAAAGGTTGGAGGTTCGAGCCCACCCGGTGGTGGTGCGGCGCTTTTTTTTCTTCGCGCTGATAGCTTTGAAGTAATGTACTGATGGTGGTGAGAGTGGAGCAGGACTGTCCCCGTGGCGCAATTGGCTAGCGCGGTCAGCTATTAACCGAAAAGTTGGAGGTTCCACCAGTCCCGGGTGGGCTGTGTTGCTTTTTTTATTGCGCTGATAGCTTTGAAGATATGTTCTGATGGTGGTGAGAGTGCAGCACGATTGTCTCCGTGGCGCAATTGGCTAGCGCGATCGGCTGTTAACCGAAAGGTTGGAGGTTCGAGCCCACCCGGTGATGGTGCGGCACTTTTTTTTCTTTGTGCTGATAGCTTTGAAGATATGTTCTCATGGTGGTGAGAGTGGAGCAGGACTGTCTCCGTGGCGCAATTGGCTAGCGCGCTTGGCTGTTAACCGAAAGGTTGGAGGTTCGAGCCCACCCGGTGGTGGTGCGGTGCTTTTTTTCTTTGGGCTGATAGCTTTGAAGATATGTTCTTATGGTGGTGAGAGTGGAGCAGGACTGTCTCCGTGGCGCAATTGGATAGCGCGATCGGCTGTTAACCGAAACGTTGGAGGTTTGAGCCCACCCTGTGGTGGTGCGGCGCTTTTTTTTTCTTTGGGCTGATAGCTTTGAAGATATGTATTGATGGTGGTGCTAGTGGAGTAGGACTATCTCTGTGGCGCAATTGGCTAGCGCGATTTCAGTGTTAACCGAAAGGTTGGAGGTTTGAGCCCACCCGGTGGGGGTGCAGCGCTTTTTTTTCTTTGCGCTGATGGCTTTGAAGATATGTTCTGATGGTGGTGAGAGTGAAGCAGGACTGTCTTCGTGGCGCAATTGGCTAGCGCGATCGGCTGTTATCCGAAAGGTTGGAGGTTTGAGCCCACCCGGTGGTGGTGCGGTGCTTTTTTTTCTTTGGGGTGATAGCTCTGAAGAAATGGTCTGACGGTGGTGAGAGTGGAGCACGACTGTCTCTGTGGCGCAATCGGCTAGCGCGATTGGCTGTTAACCGAAAGGTTGGAGGTTCGAGCCCACCCGGTGGTGGTGCGGTGCTTTTTTCTTTGGCTGATAGCTTTGAAGATATGTTCTGATGGTGGTGAGAGTGCAGCAGGACTGTCTCCGTGGCGCAATTGGCTAGCGCGATCGGCTGTTAACCAAAACGTCGGAGGTTGGAGCCCACCCGGGGGTGGTGCGGCGCTTTTTTTTCTTTGGGCTGATAGCTTTGAAGATATGTTCTGATGGTGGTGAGAGTGGAGCAAGACTGTGTCCGTGGCGCAATGGGCTAGCGCGATCGGCTGTTAACCGAAAAGTTGGAGGTTCGAGCCCACCCGGTGGTTGTGCGGCGCTTGTTTTTCTGTGGGCTGATAGCTTTGAAGATATGTTCTGATAGTGGTAAGAGTGGAGCAGGACTGTCTCCGTGGCGCAATTGGCTAGCGTGATCGGCTTTTATCCGAAAAGTTGGAGGTTCGAGCCCACCGGGTGGTGGTGCGGCGCTTTTTTTTCTTTGGGCTGATAGCTTTGAAGATATGTTATGATGGTGGTGAGAGTGGAGCAGGACTGTCTCCGTGGCGCAATAGGCTAGTGCGATCGGCTGTTAACCGAAAGGTTGGAGTTTCGAGCCCAACCGCTGGTGGTGCGGCGCTTTTTTTTCTTTGGGCTGATAGCTTTGAAGATATGTTCTGATGGTGGTGAGAGTGGAGCAGGACTGTCTTCGTGGCGCAATTGGCTAGCGTGATCGGCTTTTAACCGAAAAGTTGGAGTTTCGAGCCCACCCGCTGGTGGTGCGGCGCCTTTTTTTCTTTGGGCTGATAGCTTTGAAGATATGTTCTGATGGTGGTGAGAGTAGAGCATGCTGCCTCCGTGGCGCAATTGGCTAGCGCGATCGGCTGTTAACCGAAAGGCTGGAGTTTCGAGCCCTCCCGGGAGAGGTGTGTTGCTTCTTTTCTTTGCGCTGATAGCTTTGAAGGTATGTTCTGATGATGGTTAGAGTGGAGCAGGACTCTCTCCGTGGCGCAATTAGCTAGCGCGATCGGCTGTTAACCGAATCGTCGGAGGTTCGAGCCCTCCCGGTGTTGGTGTGGCGCTTTTTTTTCTTTGGGCTGATAGCTTTGAAGATATGTTCTGACGGTGGTGAGAGTGGAGCTGGAATGTCTCCATTGCGCAATTGGCTTGCGCGATTGGCTGTGAACCGAAAGGTTGGAGCTTCGAGCCCACCGGGTGGTGGTGCGGCGCTTTTTTTTTCTTTGCGCTGATAGCTTTGAAGATATGTTCTGATGGTGGTGAGAGTAGAGCAAGACTGTCTCCGTGGCGCAATGGGCTAGCGCGATTGGCTGTTAACCGAAAGGTTGGAGTTTCGAGCCCACCCGTTGGTGGTGCGGCGCTTTTTTTTCTTTGTGCTGATAGCTTTGAAGATATGTTCTGATGGTGGTGAGAGTGGAGCAGGACTGTCTTCGTGGCGCAATTCGCTAGCGCGATCGGCTGTTATCCGAAAGATAGGATGTTTGAGCCCACCCGGTGGTGGTGCGGCACTTTTTTTTCTTTGGGGTGATAGCTCTGAAGAAATGGTCTGACGGTGGTGATAGTGGAGCACGACTGTCTCTGTGGCGCAATTGGCTAGCGCGATCGGCTGTTGACCGAAAGGTTGGAGGTTCGAGCCCACCCGGTGGTGGTGCGGCGCTTTTTTTTTCTTTGGTCTAGCTCTGAAGAAATGTTCTGACGGTGGTGAGAGTGGAGCAGGACTGTTCCCGTGGCGCAATTGGCTAGCGCGATCGGCTATTAACCGAAAAGTTGGAGGTTCCAGCCGTCCCGGGTGGGCTGTGTTGCGTTTTTTATTGCGCTGATAGCTTTGAAGATATGTTCTGATGGTGGTTAGAGTGGAGCACGATTGTCTCCGTGGCGCAATTGGCTAGCGCGATCGGCTGTTAACCGAAAGGTTGGAGGTTCGAGCCCACCCGGTGGTGGTGCGGCGCTTTATTTTCTTTGCGCTGATAGCTTTGAAGATATGTTCTGATGGTGGTGAGAGTAGAGCAAGACTGTCTCCGCTGCGCAATGGGCTAGCGCGATTGGCTGTTAACCGAAAGGTTGGAGTTTCGAGCCCTCCCGGAAGTGGTGTGTTGCTTTTTCTTTGCGCTGATAGCTTTGAAGATATGTTCTGATGGTGGTGAGAGTGGAGCAGGACTATCTCCGGGGCGCAATTGGCTAGCGCGATTTCGTTGTTAACCGAAAAGTTGGAGGTTGGAGCCCACCCGGTGGTGGTGCGGCGCTTTTTTTTCTTTGCGCTGCTAGCTTTGAAGATATGTTCTGATGGTGGTGAGAGTGGAGCAAGACTGTCTCCGTGGCGCAATGGGCTAGCGCGATTGGCTGTTATCCGAAAGATTGGAGGTTTGAGCCCACCTGGTGGTGGTGCGGCGCTTTTTTTTTCTTTGGGGTGATAGCTCTGAAGAAATGGTCTGACGGTGGTGATAGTGGAGCACGACTGTCTCTGTGGCGCAATTGGCTAGCGCGATCGGCTGTTAACCGAAAGGTTGGAGGTTCGAGCCCACCCGGTGGTGGTGCGGCGCTTTTTTTTCTTTGTGCTGATAGCTTTGAAGATATGTTCTCATGGTGGTGAGAGTGGAGCAGGACTCTCTCCGTGGCGAAATTGGCTAGCGCGATTGGCTGTTAACCGAAAGGTTGGAGGTTCGAGCCCACCCGGTGGTGGTGCGGTGCTTTTTTTTCTTTGGGCTGATAGCTTTGAAGATATGTTCTAATGGTGGTGAGAGTGGAGCAGGACTGTCTCCGTGGCGCAATTGGCTAACGCGATCGGCTGTTAACCGAAAAGTCGGAGGTTTGAGCCCACCCGGTAGTAGTGTGGCGCTTTTTTTTCTTTGGGCTGATAGCTTTGAAGATTTGTTCTGATGGTGGTGAGAGTGGAGCACGATTGTCTCCGTGGCGCAATTGGCTAGCGCGATCGGCTGTTAACCGAAAAGTTGGAGGTTCGAGCCCACCCGGTGGTGGTGCGGCGCTTTTTTTTCTTTGGGCTGATAGCTTTGAAGATATGTTCTAATTGTGGTGAGAGTGGAGCAGGACTGTCTCCGTGGCGCAATTGGCCAGCGCGATCGGCTGTTAACTGAAAGGTTGGAGTTTCGATCCCTCCCGGGAGTGGTCTGTTGCTTTTTTCTTTGCGCTGATAGCTTTGAACATATGTTCTGGTGGTGAGAGTGGAGTAGGACTATCTCCGTGGCGCAATTGGCTAGCGCGATTTCGTTGTTAACCGAAAGGTTGGAGGTTTGAGCCCACCCGGTGGTGGTGCGGCGCTTTTTTTTCTTTGCTGTGATAGCTTTGAAGGTATGTTCTGATGGTGGTGAGAGTGGAGCAAGACTGTCTCCGTGGCGCAATGGGCTAGCGCGATCGGCTGTTAACCGAAAGGTTGGAATTTCGAGCCCTCCCGGGAGTGGTGTGTTGCTTTTTTCTTTGCGGTAATAGCTTTGAAGCTATATTCTGATGGTGGCGAGAGTGGAGCAGGACTGTCTTCGTGGCGCAATTGGCTAGCGCGATCGGCTGTTATCCGAAATGTTGGAGGTTTGAGCCCACCCGGTGGTGGTGCGGCGCTTTTTTTTCTCTGGGGTGATAGCTCTGAAGAAATGGTCTGACGGTGGTGAGAGTGGAGCAGGACTGTCTCCGTGGCGCAATGGGCTAGCGCGATCGGCTGTTAACCGAAAGGTTGGAGTTTCGAGCCCTCCCGGGAGTATTGTGTTGCTTTTTTCTTTGCGGCAATAGCTTTGAAGATATGTTCTGATGGTGGTGAGAGTGGAGCAGGACTGTCTTCGTGGCGCAATTGGCTAGCGCGATCGGCTGTTATCCGAAAGGTTGCAGGTTTGGCCCACCCGGTGGTGGTGCGGCGCTTTTTTTTTCTTTGGGGTGATAGCTCTGAAGAAATGGTCTGACGGTGGTGAGAGTGGAGCATGACTGTCTCTGTGGCGCAATTGGCTAGCGCGATCGGCTGTTAACCGAAAGGTTGGAGGTTCGAGCCCACCCCGTGGTGGTGCGGCGCTTTTTTTTCTTTGGCCTGATAGCTCTGAAGAAATGTTCTGACGGTGGTGAGAGTGGAGCAGGACCGTCTTCGTGGCGCAATTGGCTAGCGCGATCGGCTGTTATCCGAAAGGTTGGAGGTTTGAGATCACACGGTGGTCGTGTGGCTCTTTTTTTTCTTTGGGCTGATAGCTTTGAAGATATGTTCTGATGGTGGTGAGAGTGGAGCTGGACTCTCTCCGTGGCGCAATTGGCTAGCGCGATCGGCTGTTAACCGAAAGGTTGGAGGTTCGAGCCCACCCCGTGGTGGTGCGGCGCTTTTTTTCTTTGGCCTGATAGCTCTGAAGAAATGTTCTGACGGTGGTGAGAGTGGAGCAGGACCGTCTTCGTGGCGCAATTGGCTAGCGGGATCGGCTGTTATCCGAAAGGTTGGAGGTTTGAGCCCACCCGGTGGTGGTGTGGCGCTTTTTTTTCTTTGGGCTGATAGCTTTGAAGATATGTTCTGATGGTGGTGAGAGTGGAGCTGGACTCTCTCCGTGGCGCAATTGGCTTGCGCGATCGGCTGTTAACCGAAAGGTTGGAGTTTCGAGCCCACCCGGTGGTGGTGCGGCACTTTTTTTTCTTTGGGCTGATAGCTTTGAAGATATGTTCTGATGGTGGTGAGAGTAGAGCAGGACTGTCTCCGTGGTGCAATTGGCTAGCGCGATCGGCTGTTAACCGAAAGGTTGGAGTTTCGAGCCCTCCCGGGAGTGGTGTGTTGCTTTTTTCTTTTTGCTGATAGCTTTGAAGATATGTTCTGATGGTGGCGAGAGTGGAGCAGGACTGTCTTCGTGGCGCAATAGGCTAGCGCGATCGGCTGTTATCCGAAAGGTTGGAGGTTTGAGCCCACCCGGTGGTGGTGCGGCGCTTTTTTTTCTTTGGAGTCATAGCTCTGAAGAAATGGTCGGACGGTGGTGAGAGTGGAGCAGGACTGTCTCCGTGGCGCAATGGGCTAGCGCGATCGGCTGTTAACCGAAAGGTTGGAGGTTTGAGCCCACCCGGTGGTGGTGCGGCGCTTTTTTTTCTTTGGGGTGATAGCTCGGAAGAAATGGTCTTACGGTGGTGAGAGTGGAGCACGACTGTCTCTGTGGCGCAATTGGCTAGCGCGATTGGCTGTTAACCGAAAGGTTGGAGGTTCGAGCCCACCCGGTGGTGGTGCGGTGCTTTTTTCTTTAGGCTGATAGCTTTGAAGATATGTTCTGATGGTGGTGAGAGTGCAGCAGGACTGTCTCCGTGGCGCAGTTGTCTAGCGCGATCGGCTGTCAACCAAAAGGTCGGAGGTTCGAGCCCACCCGGGGGTGGTGCGGCGCTTTTTTTTCTTTGGGCTGATAGCTTTGAAGATATGTTCTGATGGTGGTGAGAGTGGAGCAAGACTGTGTCCGTGGCGCAATGGGCTAGCGCGATCGGCTGTTAACCGAAAAGTTAGAGGTTCGAGCCCACCCGGTGGTTGTGTGGCGCTTGTTTTTCTGTGGGCTGATAGCTTTGAAGATATGTTCTGATGGTGGTGAGAGTGGAGCAGGACTGTCTTCGTGGCGCAATTGGCTAGCGTGATCGGCTTTTAACCGAAAAGTTGGAGTTTCGAGCCCACCCGCTGGTGGTGCGGCGCTTTTTTTTCTTTGGGCTGATAGCTTTGAAGATATGTTCTGATGGTGGTGAGAGTAGAGCATGCTGTCTCCGTGGCGCAATTGGCTAGCGCGATCGGCTGTTAACCGAAAGGCTGGAGTTTCGAGCCCTCCAGGGAGAGGTGTGTTGCTTCTTTTCTTTGCGCTGATAGCTTTGAAGGTATGTTCTGATGATGGTGAGAGTGGAGCAGGACTGTCTCCGTGGCGCAATTAGCTAGCGCGATCGGCTGTTAACCGAATCGTCGGAGGTTCGAGCCCTCCCGGTGTTGGTGTGGCGCTTTTTTTTCTTTGGGCTGATAGCTTTGAAGATATGTTCTGACGGTGGTGAGAGTGGAGCTGGACTGTCTCCGTTGCGCAATTGGCTTGCGCGATTGGCTGTGAACCGAAAGGTTGGAGCTTCGAGCCCACCGGGTGGTGGTGCGGCGCTTTTTTTCTTTGCGCTGATAGCTTTGAAGATATGTTCTGATGGTGGTGAGAGTAGAGCAAGACTGTCTCCGTGGCGCAATGGGCTAGCGCGATTGGCTGTTAACCGAAAGGTTGGAGTTTCGAGCCCACCCGTTGGTGGTGCGGCGCTTTTTTTTCTTTGTGCTGATAGCTTTGAAGATATGTTCTGATGGTGGTGAGAGTGGAGCAGGACTGTCTTCGTGGCGCAATTCGCTAGCGCGATCGGCTGTTATCCGAAAGATTGGATGTTTGAGCCCACCTGGTGGTGGTGCGGCACTTCTTTTTCTTTGGGGTGATAGCTCTGAAGAAATGGTCTGACGGTGGTGATAGTGGAGCACGACTGTCTCTGTGGCGCAATTGGCTAGCGCGATCGGCTCTTGACCGACAGGTTGGAGGTTCGAGCCCACCCGGTAGTGGTGCGGTGCTTTTTTTCTTTGGGCTGATAGCTTTGAAGATATGTTCTGATGGTGGTGAGAGTGACGCAGGACTGTCTCCGTGGCGCAATTGGCTAGCGCGATCGGCTTTTAGCCAAAAGGTCGGAGGTTTGAGCCCACCCGGTTGTGGTGCGGCGCTTTTTTTTCTTTGGGCTGATAGCTTTGAAGATATGTACTTATGGTGGTGAGAGTGGAGCAGGACTGTCTCCGTGGCGCAATTGGCTAGCGCGATCGGCTGCTAGCCAAAAGGTCGGAGGTTTGAGCCCACCCGGTTGTGGTGCGGCGCTTTTTTTTCTTTGGGCTGATAGCTTTGAAGATATGTACTTATGGTGGTGAGAGTGGAGCAGGACTGTCTCCGTGGTGCAATTGGCTAGCGCGATCGGCTGTTAACCGAAAAGTTGGAGGTTCGAGCCTACCCGGTGTTGTGCGGCGCTTTTTTTCTGTGGGCTGATCGCTTTGAAGATATGTTCTGATGGAGGTGAGAGGGGAGCAGGACTGTCTCCGTGGCGCAATTGGCTAGCGTGATCGGCTGTTAACCGAAAAGTTGGAGGTTCGAGCCCACCCTGTGGTGGTGCGGCGCTTTTTTTTCTTTGGGCTGATAGCTTTGAAGATATGTTCTGTAGGTGGTGAGAGTGGAGCAGGACTGTCTCCTTGGCGCAATTGGCTAGCGCGATCGGCTGTTAACCAAAAGGTCGGAGGTTCGAGCCCACCCGGTGGTGGTGCGGCGCTTTTTTTTCTTTGGGCTGATGGCTTTGAAGATATGTTCTTATGGTGGTGAGAGTGGAGCAGGACTGTCTCCGTGGCGCAATTGGCTTGCGCGATCGGCTGTTAACTGAAACGTTTGGAGGTTCGAGCCTACCCGGTGGTTGTGCGGCGCTTTTTTTTCTGTGGGCTGATAGCTTTGAAGATATGTTCTGATGGTGGTGAGAATGGAGCAGGACTGTCTCCGTGGCGCAATTGGCTAGCGTGAGCGGCTGTTAACCAAACGGTCGGAGGTTCGAGCCCACCCGGTGGTGGTATGGCGCTTGTTTTTCTTTGGGCTGATAGCTTTGAAGATATGTTCTGATGGTGGTGAGAGTGGAGCAGGACTGTCTCCGTGGCGCAATTGGCTAGCGCGATCGGCTGTTAACCGTAAGGTTGGAGTTTCGAGCCCACCCGGCGGTGGTGCGGCGCTTTTATTTCTTTGGGCTGATAGCTTTGAAGGTATGTTCTGATGGTGGTGAGAGTAGAGCAGGACTGTCTCCGTGGCGCAATTGGCTAGCGCGATCGGCTGTTAACCGAAAGGTTGGAGTTTCGAGCCCTCCCGGGAGTGGTGTGTTGCTTTTTTCTTTGCACTGATAGCTTTGAAGATATGTTCTGATGGTGGTAAGAGTGGAGCACGACTGTCTCCGTTGCGCAGTTGGCTAGCGCGATCGGCTGTTAACCGAAAGGTTGGAAGTTCGAGCCCACGCGGTGGTGGTGCGGCGCTTTTTTTCTTTGTGTTGATAGCTTTGAAGATTGTTCTGATGGTGGTGAGAGTGGAGCAGGACTGTCTCCGTGGCGCAACTGGCTAGCGCGATTGGCTGTTAACCAAAAGGTTGGAGGTTCGAGCCACCCGGTCGTGGTGCGGTGGTTTTTTTTCTTTGGGCTGATAGCTTTGAAGATATGTTCTGATGATGGTGAGAGGGAGGCAGGACTGCATCCGTGGCGCAATTGGCTAGCGCGATCGGCTGTTAACCGAAAAGTCGCAGGTTCGAGCCCACCCAGTGGTGGTGCGGCGCTTTTTTTTCTTTGGGCTGATACCTTTAAGATATGTTCTGATGGTGGTGAGAGTGGAGCAGGACTGTCTCCGTGGCGCAATTGGCTTGCGCGATCGGCTGTTAACCGAAAGGTTGGAGTTTCGAGCCCTCCCGGGTGTGGTGTGTTGCTTTTTTTTTGCGCTGATAGCTTTGAAGATATGTTCTGATGGTGGTGAGAGTGGAGCAGGACTGTCTCCGTGGCGCAATTGGCTAGCGCGATCAGCTGTTAACCGAAAGGTTGGAGGTTTGAGCCCAGCCGGTGGTGGTGCGGCGCTTTTTTTCTTTGCGCTGATAGCTTTGAGGATATGTTCTGATGGTGGGGAGAGTGGAGCAAGACTGTCTCCGTGGCGCAATGGGCTAGCGCGATCGGCTGTTAACTGAAAGGTTTGAGTTTCGTGCCCTCCCAGGATTGGTGTGTTTCTTTTTTCTTTGTGATAATAGCTTTTAAGATATGTTCTGATGGTGGTGAGAGTGGAGCAGGACTGTCTTTGTGGCGCAATTGGCTAGCGCGATAGGCTGTTATCCGAAAGTTTTGAGGTTTGAGCCCACCCGGTGGGGGTGTGGTGCTTTTTATTTCTTTGGGGTGATAGCTCTGAAGAAATGGTCTGACGGTGGTGAGAGTGGAGCAGGACGGTCCCCGTGGCGCAATTCGCTAGCGCGATCGGCTGTTAACCGAAAAGTTGGAGGTGCGAGCCCTCCCGGGTGGGTTGTGTTGTTTTTTTCTTGCGCTGATATCTTTGAAGATATGTTCTGATGGTGGTGAGAGTGGAGCACGATTGTCTCCGTGGCGCAATGGGCTAGCGCGATCGGCTGTTGACCGAAAGGTTGGAGTTTCGAGCCCTCCCGGGAGTGGTGTGTTGCTTTTTTCTTTGCGCTGATAGCTTTGAAGATATGTTCTGATAGTGGTGAGAGTGGAGCACGACTGTCTCCGTGGCGCAATTGGCTAGCGCGAACGGCTGTTAACCGAAAGGTTGGAGGTTCGAGCCCACCTGGTGGTGGTGCGGTGCTTTTTTTTCTTTGGGCTGATAGCTTTGAAGATATGTTCTGATGGTGATGAGAGGGGAGCAAGACTGTCTCCGTGGCGCAATGGGCTAGCGCGATCGGCTGTTGACCGAAAGGTTGGAGTTTCGAGCCCTCCCGGGAATGGTGTGTTGCTTTTTTCTTTGCGCTGATAGCTTTGAAGATATCTTCTGATGGTGGTGAAGTAAAGCAAGACTGTCTCCGTGGCGCAATTGGCTAGCGCGATCGGCTGTTAACCGAAAAGTCGGAGGTTCGAGCCCACCCAGTGGTGGTGCGGCGCTTTTTTTTCTTTGGGCTGATACCTTTAAGATATGTTCTGATGGTGGTGAGAGTGGAGCAGGACTGTCTCCGTGGCGCAATTGGCTTGCGCGATCGGCTGTTAACCGAAAGGTTGGAGGTTCGAGCCCACCCGGTGGTGGTGCGGCGCTTTTTTTTTCTTTGGGCTGATAGCTTTGAAGATATGTTATGATGGTGGTGAGAGTGGAGCAAGACTGTCTCCGTTGCGCAATTGACAAGCTGAATCGGCTGTTAACCGAAAGGTTGGAGGTTCGAGCCCACCCGGTGGTGGTGCGGCGCTTTTTTTCTTTGGGCTGATAGCTTGAAGGTATGTTCTGATGGTGGTGAGAGTAGAGCAGGACTGTCTCCGTGGCGCAATTGGCTAGCGCAATCGGCTGTTAACCGAAAGGTTGGAGTTTCGAGCCCTCCCGGGAGTGGTGTGTTGCTTTTTCTTTTGCGCTGATAGCTTTGAAGATATGTTCTGATGGTGGTGAGAGTGGAGCACGACTGTCTCCGTGGCGCAGTTGGCTAGCGCGATCGGCTGTGAACCGAAAGGTTGGAGGTTCGAGCCCACCCGGTGGTGGTGCGGCGCTTTTTTTTTCTTTGTTCTGATAGCTTTGAAGATATGTTCTGATGGTGGTGAGAGTGGAGCAGGACTGTCTCCGTGGCGCAATTGGCTAGCGTGATTGGCTGTTAACCAAAAGGTTGGAGGTTCGAGCCACCCGGTGGTGGTGCGGTGGTTTTTTTTCTTTGGGCTGATAGCTTTGAAGATATGTTCTGATGGTGGTGAGAGTGGAGCAGGACTGTCTCCATGGCGCAATTGGCTAGCGCGATCGGCTGTTAACCAAACGGTCGGAGGTTCGAGCCCACCCGGTGGTGGTATGGCACTTTTTTTTCTTTGGGCTGATAGCTTTGAAGATATGTTCTGATGGTGGTGAGAGTGGAGCAGGACTGTCTCCGTGGCGCAATTGGCTAGCGTGAGCGGCTGTTAACCGAAAAGTTGGAGGTTCGAGCCCACCCGGTGGTGGTGCGGCGCTTTTTTTTCTTTGGGCTGATAGCTTTGAAGATATGTTCTGATGGTGGTGAGAGTGGAGCAGGGCTGTCTCCATGACGCAAGTGGCTAGCGCGATCGGCTGTTAACCAAACGGTCGGAGGTTCGAGCCCACCCGGTGGTGGTATGGCGCTTGTTTTTCTTTGCGCTGATAGCTTTGAAGATATGTTCTGATAGTGGTGAGAGTGGAGCACGACTGTCTCCGTGGCGCAATTGGCTAGCGCGATAGGCTGTTATCCGAAAGTTTGGAGGTTTGAGCCCACCCGGTGGGGGTGCGGTGCTTTTTTTTAGGGTGATAGCTCTGAAGAAAAGGTCTGACGGTGGTGAGAGTGGAGCAGGACGGTCCCCGTGGCACAATTCGCTAGCGCGATCGGCTGTTAACCGAAAAGTTGGAGGTTCGAGCCCTCCCGAGTGGGGTGTGTTGCTTTTTTCTTTGCGCTGATAGCTTTGAAGATATGTTCTGATGGTGGTGATAGTGGAGCACGATTGTCTCCGTGGCGAAATTGGCTAGAGCGATCTGCTGTTAACCGAAAGGTTGCAGGTTCGAGCCCACCCGATGGTGGTGCGGCGCTTTTTTTTCTTTGGGCTGATAGCTTTGAAGATATGTTCTGATGGTGGTGAGAGTGGAGCTGGACTGTCCCCGTGGCGCAATCGGCTAGCGCGATCGGCTGTTAACCAAAAGGTCGGAGGTTCGAGCCCACCCGGTGGTGGTGCGGCGCTTTTTTTTCTTTGGGCTGATGGCTTTGAAGATATGTTCTTATGGTGGTGAGAGTGGAGCAGGACTATCTACGTGGCGCAATTGGCTTGCGCGATCGGCTGTTAACCGAAACGTTGGAGGTTCGAGCCTACCCGGTGGTTGTGCGGCGCTTTTTTTTCTGTGGGCTGATAGCTTTGAAGATATGTTCTGGTGGTGGTGAGAGTGGAGCAGGACTGTCTCCGTGGCGCAATTGGCTAGCGTGAGCGGCTGTTAACCGAAAAGTTGGAGGTTCGAGCCCACCCGGTGGTGGTGCGGCGCTTTTTTTTCTTTGGGCTGATAGCTTTGAAGATATGTTCTGATGGTGGTGAGAGTGGAGCAGGGCTGTCTCCATGACGCAAGTGGCTAGCGCGATCGGCTGTTAACCAAACGGTCGGAGGTTCGAGCCCACCCGGTGGTGGTATGGCGCTTGTTTTTCTTTGCGCTGATAGCTTTGAAGATATGTTCTGATGGTGGTGAGAGTGGAGCACGACTGTCTCCGTGGCGCAGTTGGCTAGCGCGATCGGCTGTTAACCGAAAGGTTGGAGGTTCGAGCCCACCCGGTGGTGGTGCGGCGCTTTTTTTTCTTTGTGCTGATAGCTTTGAAGATATGTTCTCATGGTGGTGAGAGTGGACCAGGACGGTCCCCGGGGCACAATTCGCTAGCGCGATCGGCTGTTAACCGAAAAGTTGGAGGTTCGAGCCCTCCCGAGTGGGGTGTGTTGCTGTTTTCTTTGCGCTGATAGCTTTGAAGTTATGTTCTGATGGTGGTGAGAGTGGAGCACGATTGTCTCCGTGGCGCAATTGGCTAGCGCGATCTGCTCTTAACCGAAAGGTTGGAGGTTCGAGCCCACCCGGTGGTGGTGCGGCGCTTTTTTTTCTTTGTGCTGATAGCTTTGAAGATATGTTCTGATGGTGGTGAGAGTGGAGCAGGACTGTCTCCGTGGCGCAATCGGCTAGCGCGATTGGCTGTTAACCAAAAGGTTGGAGGTTCGAGCCACCCGATGGTGGTGCGGTGGTTTTTTTTCTTTGGGCTGATAGCTTTGAAGATATGTTCTGATGATGGAGAGAGTGGAGCAGGACTGTCTCCGTGGCGCAATTGGCTAGCGCGATCGGCTGTTAACCGAAAAGTCGGAGGTTCGAGCCCACCCAGTGGTGGTGCGGCGCTTTTTTTTCTTTGGGCTGATACCTTTAAGATATGTTCTGATGGTGGTGAGAGTGGAGCAGGAGTGTCTCCGTGGCGCAATTGGCTTGCGCGATCGGCTGTTAACCGAAAGGTTGGAGGTTCGAGCTCACCCGGTGGTGGTGCGGCGCTTTTTTTCTTTGGGCTGATAGCTTTGAAGATATGTTATGATGGTGGTGAGAGTGGAGCAAGACTGTCTCCGTTGCGCAATTGACAAGCTGAATCGGCTGTTAACCGTAAGGTTAGAGGTTCGAGCCCACCCGGTGGTGGTGCGGCGCTTTTTTTTCTTTGGGCTGATAGCTTTGAAGGTATGTTCTGATGGTGGTGAGAGTAGAGCAGGACTGTCTCCGTGGGGCAATTGGCTAGCGCGATCGGCTGTTAACCGAAAGGTTGGAGTTTCGAGCCCTCCCGGGAGTGGCGTGTTGCTTTTTTCTTTGCGCTGATAGCTTTGAAGATATGTTCTGATGGTGGTGAGAGTGGAGCACGACTGTCTCCGTGGCGCAGTTGGCTAGCGCGATCGGCTGTGAACCGAAAGGTTGGAGGTTCGAGCCCACCCGGTGGTGGTGCGGCGCTTTTTTTTCTTTGTGCTGATAGCTTTGAAGATATGTTCTGATGGTGGTGAGAGTGGAGCAGGACTGTCTCCGTGGCGCAATGGGCTAGCGCGATTGGCTGTTAACCAAAAGGTTGGAGGTTCGAGCCACCCGGTGGTGGTGCGGTGGTTTTTTTTCTTTGGGCTGTTAGCTTTGAAGATATGTTCTGATGGTGGTGAGAGTGGAGCAGGACTGTCTCCGTGGCGCAATGGGCTAGCGTGATCGGCTGTTAACCGAAAGGTTGGAGTTTCGAGCCCTCCCGGGTGTGGTGTGTTGCTTTTTTCTTTGCGCTGATAGCTTTGAAAATATGTTCTGATGGTGGTGAGAGTGGAGCAGGACTGTCTCCGTGGCGCAATTGGCTAGTGCGACCAGCTGTTAACCGTAAGGTTGGAGGTTTGAGCCCACCCGGTGGTGGTGCGGCGCTTTTTTTCTTTGCGCTGATAGCTTTGAAGATATGTTCTGATGGTGGTGAGAGTGGAGCAAGACTGTCTCCGTGGCGAAATGGGCTAGCGCGATCGGCTGTTAACCGAAAGGTTGGAGTTTCGAGCCCTCCCGGGTGTGGTGTGTTGCTTTTTTCTTTGAGCTGATAGCTTTGAAAATATGTTCTGATGGTGGTGAGAGTGGAGCAGGACTGTCTCCGTGGCGCAATTGGCTAGTGCGATCAGCTGTTAACCGAAAAGTTGGAGGTTCGAGCCCACCCGGTGGTGGTGCGGCGCTTTTTTTTCTTTGGGCTGATAGCTTTGAAGATATGTTCTGATGGTGGTGAGAGTGGAGCAGGACTGTCTCCATGGCGCAATTGGCTAGCGCGATCGGCTGTTAACCAAACGATCGGAGGTTCGAGCCCACCCGGTGGTGGTATGGCGCTTGTTTTTCTTTGGGCTGATAGCTTTGAAGATATGTTCTGATGGTGGTGAGAGTGGAGCAGGACTGTCTCCGTGGCGCAATAGGCTAGTGCGATCGGCTGTTAACCGGAAGGTTGGAGTTTCGAGCCATCCCGGGAGTGGTGTGTTGCTTTTTTCTTTGCGCTGTTAGCTTTGAAGATATGTTCTGATGGTGGTGAGAGTGGAGCACGACTGTCTCCGTGGCGCAGTTGGCTAGCGCGATCGGCTGTTAACCGAAATGTTGGAGGTTCGAGCTCACCCGGTGGTGGTGCGGCGCTTTTTTTTCTGTGGGCTGATCGCTTTGAAGATATGTTCTGATGGAGGTGAGAGGGGAGCAGGACTGTCTCCGTGGCGCAATTGGCTAGCGTGATCGGCTGTTAACCGAAAAGTTGGAGGTTCGAGCCCACCCGGTGGTGGTGCGGCGCTTTTTTTTCTTTGGGCTGATAGCTTTGAAGATATGTTCTGTAGGTGGTGAGAGTGGAGCAGGACTGTCTCCTTGGCGCAATTGGCTAGCGCGATCGGCTGTTAACCGAAAGGTTGGAAGTTCGAGCCCACGCGGTGGTGGTGCGGCGCTTTTTTTTCTTTGTGCTGATAGCTTTGAAGATTGTTCTGATGGTGGTGAGAGTGGAGCAGGACTGTCTCCATGGCGCAACTGGCTAGCGCGATTGGCTGTTAACCAAAAGGTTGGAGGTTCGAGCCACCCGGTCGTGGTGCGGTGGTTTTTTTTCTTTCGGCTGATAGCTTTGAAGATATGTACTTATGGTGGTGAGAGTGGAGCAGGACTGTCTCCGTGGTGCAATTGGCTAGCGCGATCGGCTGTTAACCGAAAAGTTGGAGGTTCGAGCCTACCCGGTGGTTGTGCGGCGCTTTTTTTTCTGTGGGCTGATCGCTTTGAAGATATGTTCTGATGGAGGTGAGAGGGGAGCAGGACTGTCTCCGTGGCGCAATTGGCTAGCGTGATCGGCTGTTAACCGAAAAGTTGGAGGTTCGAGCCCACGCGGTGGTGGTGCGGCGCTTTTTTTTCTTTGGGCTGATAGCTTTGAAGATATGTTCTGTAGGTGGTGAGAGTGGAGCAGGACTGTCTCCTTGGCGCAATTGGCTAGCGCGATCGGCTGTTAACCAAAAGGTCGGAGGTTCGAGCCCACCCGGTGGTGGTGCGGCGCTTTTTTTTCTTTGGGCTGATGGCTTTGAAGATATGTTCTTATGGTGGTGAGAGTGGAGCAGGACTGTCTCCGTGGCGCAATTGGCTTGCGCGATCGGCTGTTAACTGAAACGTTGGAGGTTCGAGCCTACCCCGTGGTTGTGCGGCGCTTTTTTTCTCTGTGGGCTGATAGCTTTGAAGATATGTTCTGATGGTGGTGAGAGTGGAGCAGGACTGTCTCCGTGGCGCAATTGGCTAGCGTGAGCGGCTGTTAACCAAACGGTCGGAGGTTCGAGCCCACCCGGTGGTGGTATGGCGCTTGTTTTTCTTTGGGCTGATAGCTTTGAAGATATGTTCTGATGGTGGTGAGAGTGGAGCAGGACTGTCTCCGTGGCGCAATTGGCTAGCGCGATCGGCTGTTAACCGAAAGGTTGGAGTTTCGAGCCCACCCGGCGGTGGTGCGGCGCTTTTTTTTCTTTGGGCTGATAGCTTTGAAGGTATGTTCTGATGGTGGTGAGAGTAGAGCAGGACTGTCTCCGTGGCGCAATTGGCTAGCGCGATCGGCTGTTAACCGAAAGGTTGGAGTTTCGAGCCCTCCCGGGAGTGGTGTGTTGCTTTTTTCTTTGCGCTGATAGCTTTGAAGATATGTTCTGATGGTGGTAAGAGTGGAGCACGACTGTCTCCGTTGCGCAGTTGGCTAGCGCGATCGGCTGTTAACCGAAAGGTTGGAAGTTCGAGCCCACGCGGTGGTGGTGCGGCGCTTTTTTTTCTTTGTGCTGATAGCTTTGAGGATTGCTCTGATGGTGGTGAGAGTGGAGCAGGACTGTCTCCGTGGCGCAACTGGCTAGCGCGATTGGCTGTTAACCAAAAGGTTGGAGGTTCGAGCCAGCCGGTCGTGGTGCGGTGGTTTTTTTTCTTTGGGCTGATAGCTTTGAAGATATGTTCTGATGATGGTGAGAGGGAGGCAGGACTGCATCCGTGGCGCAATTGGCTAGCGCGATCGGCTGTTAACCGAAAAGTCGGAGGTTCGAGCCCACCCAGTGGTGGTGCGGCGCTTTTTTTCTTTGGGCTGATACCTTTAAGATATGTTCTGATGGTGGTGAGAGTGGAGCAGGACTGTCTCCGCGGCGCAATTGGCTTGCGCGATCGGCTGTTAACCGAAAGGTTGGAGTTTCGAGCCCACCCGGTGGTGGTGCGGCGCTTTTTTTCTTTGCGCTGATAGCTTTGAAGATATGTTCTGATGGTGGGGAGAGTGGAGCAAGACAGTCTCCGTGGCGCAATGGGCTAGCGCGATCGGCTGTTAACTGAAAGGTTTGAGTTTCGTGCCCTCCCAGGATTGGTGTGTTTCTTTTTTCTTTGTGGTAATAGCTTTTAAGATATGTTCTGATGGTGGTGAGAGTGGAGCAGGACTGTCTTTGTGGCGCAATTGTCTAGCGCGATAGGCTGTTATCCGAAAGTTTGGAGGTTTGAGCCCACCCGGTGGGGGTGCGGTGCTTTTTTTTTCTTTGGGGTGATAGCTCTGAAGAAATGGTCTGACGGTGGTGAGAGTGGAGCAGGACGGTCCCCGTGGCGCAATTCGCTAGCGCGATCGGCTGTTAACCGAAAAGTTGGAGGTGCGAGCCCTCCCGGGTGGGTTGTGTTGCTTTTTTCTTTGCGCTGACATCTTTGAAGATATATTCTGATGGTGGTGAGAGTGGAGCACGATTGTCTCCGTGGCGCAATGGGCTAGCGCGATCGGCTGTTGACCGAAAGGTTGGAGTTTCGAGCCCTCCCGGGAATGGTGTGTTGCTTTTTTCTTTGCGCTGATAGCTTTGAAGATATGTTCTGATGGTGGTGAAGTGGAGCAAGACTGTCTCCGTGGCGCAATTGGCTAGCGCGATCGGCTGTTAACCGAAAAGCCGGAGGTTCGAGCCCACCCAGTGGTGGTGCGGCGCTTTTTTTTCTTTGGGCTGATACCTTTAAGATATGTTCTGATGGTGGTGAGAGTGGAGCAGGACTGTCTCCGTGGCGCAATTGGCTTGCGCGATCGGCTGTTAACCGAAAGGTTGGAGGTTCGAGCCCACCCGGTGGTGGTGCGGCGCTTTTTTTTCTTTGGGCTGATAGCTTTGAAGATATGTTATGATGGTGGTGAGAGTGGAGCAAGACTGTCTCCGTTGCGCAATTGACAAGCTGAATCGGCTGTTAACCGAAAGGTTGGAGGTTGGAGCCCACCCGGTGGTGGTGCGGCGCTTTTTTTCTTTGGGCTGATAGCTTGAAGGTATGTTCTGATGGTGGTGAGAGTAGAGCAGGACTGTCTCCGTGGCGCAATTGGCTAGCGCGATCGGCTGTTAACCGAAAGGTTGGAGTTTCGAGCCCTCCCGAGAGTGGTGTGTTGCTTTTTCCTTTGCGCTGATAGCTTTGAAGATATGTTCTGATGGTGGTGAGAGTGGAGCACGGCTGTCTCCGTGGCGCAGTTGGCTAGCGTGATTGGCTGTTAACCAAAAGGTTGGAGGTTCGAGCCACCCGGTGGTGGTGCGGTGGTTTTTTTTCTTTGGGTTGATAGCTTTGAAGATATGTTCTGATGATGGTGAGAGTGGAGCAGGACTGTCTCCGTGGCGCAATTGGCTAGCGCGATCGGCTGTTAACCGAAAACTCGGAGGTTCGAGCCCACCCAGTGGTGGTGCGGCGCTTTTTTTTCTTTGGGCTGATACCTTTAAGATATGTTCTGATGGTGGTGATAGTGGAGCAGGAGTGTCTCCGTGGCGCAATGGGCTAGCGCGATCGGCTGTTAACCGAAAGGTTGGAGTTTCGAGCCCTCCCGGGTGTGGTGTGTTGCTTTTTTCTTTGCGCTGATAGCTTTGAAGATATGTTCTGATGGTGGTGAGAGTGGAGCAGGACTGTCTCCGTGGCGCAATCGGCTAGTGCGATCAGCTGTTAACCGAAAGGTTGGAGGTTTGAGCCCACCCGGTGGTGGTGCGGCGCTTTTTTTCTTTGCGCTGATAGCTTTGAAGATATGTTCTGATGGTGGTGAGAGTGGAGAAAGACTGTCTCCTTGGCGCAATGGGCTAGCGCGATCGGCTGTTAACCGAAAGGTTGGAGTTTCGAGCCCTCCCGGGTGTGGTGTGTTGCTTTTTTCTTTGCGCTGATAGCTTTGAAGATATGTTCTGATGGTGGTGAGAGTGGAGCAGGACTGTCTCCGTGGCGCAATTGGCTAGCGCGATCGGCTGTTGACCGAAAGGTTGGAGTTTCGAGCCCTCCCGGGAATGGTGTGTTGCTTTTTTCTTTGCGCTGATAGCTTTGAAGATATGTTCTGATGGTGGTGAAGTGGAGCAAGACTGTCTCCGTGGCGCAATTGGCTAGCGCGATCGGCTGTTAATCGAAAAGCCGGAGGTTCGAGCCCACCCAGTGGTGGTGCGGCGCTTTTTTTTCTTTGGGCTGATAGCTTTGAAGATATGTTCTGATGGTGGTGAGAGTGGAGCAGGGCTGTCTCCATGACGCAAGTGGCTAGCGCGATCGGCTGTTAACCAAACGGTCGGAGGTTCGAGCCCACCCGGTGGTGGTATGGCGCTTGTTTTTCTTTGCGCTGATAGCTTTGAAGATATGTTCTGATGGTGGTGAGAGTGGAGCACGACTGTCTCCGTGGCGCAGTTGGCTAGCGCGATCGGCTGTTAACCGAAAGGTTGGAGGTTCGAGCCCACCCGGTGGTGGTGCGGCGCTTTTTTTTCTTTGTGCTGATAGCTTTGAAGATATGTTCTCATGGTGGTGAGAGTGGACCAGGACGGTCCCCGGGGCACAATTCGCTAGCGCGATCGGCTGTTAACCGAAAAGTTGGAGGTTCGAGCCCTCCCGAGTGGGGTGTGTTGCTGTTTTCTTTGCGCTGATAGCTTTGAAGTTATGTTCTGATGGTGGTGAGAGTGGAGCACGATTGTCTCCGTGGCGCAATTGGCTAGCGCGATCTGCTCTTAACCGAAAGGTTGGAGGTTGGAGCCCACCCGGTGGTGGTGCGGCGCTTTTTTTTCTTTGTGCTGATAGCTTTGAAGATATGTTCTGATGGTGGTGAGAGTGGAGCAGGACTGTCTCCGTGGCGCAATCGGCTAGCGCGATTGGCTGTTAACCAAAAGGTTGGAGGTTCGAGCCACCCGATGGTGGTGCGGTGGTTTTTTTTCTTTGGGCTGATAGCTTTGAAGATATGTTCTGATGATGGAGAGAGTGGAGCAGGACTGTCTCCGTGGCGCAATTGGCTAGCGCGATCGGCTGTTAACCGAAAAGTCGGAGGTTCGAGCCCACCCAGTGGTGGTGCGGCGCTTTTTTTTCTTTGGGCTGATACCTTTAAGATATGTTCTGATGGTGGTGAGAGTGGAGCAGGAGTGTCTCCGTGGCGCAATTGGCTTGCGCGATCGGCTGTTAACCGAAAGGTTGGAGGTTCGAGCTCACCCGGTGGTGGTGCGGCGCTTTTTTTCTTTGGGCTGATAGCTTTGAAGATATGTTATGATGGTGGTGAGAGTGGAGCAAGACTGTCTCCGTTGCGCAATTGACAAGCTGAATCGGCTGTTAACCGTAAGGTTAGAGGTTCGAGCCCACCCGGTGGTGGTGCGGCGCTTTTTTTTCTTTGGGCTGATAGCTTTGAAGGTATGTTCTGATGGTGGTGAGAGTAGAGCAGGACTGTCTCCGTGGGGCAATTGGCTAGCGCGATCGGCTGTTAACCGAAAGGTTGGAGTTTCGAGCCCTCCCGGGAGTGGCGTGTTGCTTTTTTCTTTGCGCTGATAGCTTTGAAGATATGTTCTGATGGTGGTGAGAGTGGAGCACGACGGTCTCCGTGGCGCAGTTGGCCAGCGCGATCGGCTGTGAACCGAAAGGTTGGAGGTTCGAGCCCACCCGGTGGTGGTGCGGCGCTTTTTTTTCTTTGTGCTGATAGCTTTGAAGATATGTTCTGATGGTGGTGAGAGTGGAGCAGGACTGTCTCCGTGGCGCAATGGGCTAGCGCGATTGGCTGTTAACCAAAAGGTTGGAGGTTCGAGCCACCCGGTGGTGGTGCGGTGGTTTTTTTTCTTTGGGCTGTTAGCTTTGAAGATATGTTCTGATGGTGGTGAGAGTGGAGCAGGACTGTCTCCGTGGCGCAATGGGCTAGCGTGATCGGCTGTTAACCGAAAGGTTGGAGTTTCGAGCCCTCCCGGGTGTGGTGTGTTGCTTTTTTCTTTGCGCTGATAGCTTTGAAAATATGTTCTGATGGTGGTGAGAGTGGAGCAGGACTGTCTCCGTGGCGCAATTGGCTAGTGCGACCAGCTGTTAACCGTAAGGTTGGAGGTTTGAGCCCACCCGGTGGTGGTGCGGCGCTTTTTTTCTTTGCGCTGATAGCTTTGAAGATATGTTCTGATGGTGGTGAGAGTGGAGCAAGACTGTCTCCGTGGCGAAATGGGCTAGCGCGATCGGCTGTTAACCGAAAGGTTGGAGTTTCGAGCCCTCCCGGGTGTGGTGTGTTGCTTTTTTCTTTGAGCTGATAGCTTTAAAAATATGTTCTGATGGTGGTGAGAGTGGAGCAGGACTGTCTCCGTGGCGCAATTGGCTAGTGCGATCAGCTGTTAACCGAAAAGTTGGAGGTTCGAGCCCACCCGGTGGTGGTGCGGCGCTTTTTTTTCTTTGGGCTGATAGCTTTGAAGATATGTTCTGATGGTGGTGAGAGTGGAGCAGGACTGTCTCCATGGCGCAATTGGCTAGCGCGATCGGCTGTTAACCAAACGATCGGAGGTTCGAGCCCACCCGGTGGTGGTATGGCGCTTGTTTTTCTTTGGGCTGATAGCTTTGAAGATATGTTCTGATGGTGGTGAGAGTGGAGCAGGACTGTCTCCGTGGCGCAATAGGCTAGTGCGATCGGCTGTTAACCGGAAGGTTGGAGTTTCGAGCCATCCCGGGAGTGGTGTGTTGCTTTTTTCTTTGCGCTGTTAGCTTTGAAGATATTGACACACCTCGATGGGCGCATGAAGAGGAAGAGGTAGAAGCGGTCTGACTCACGAGCAGCTCGGTCGCCGGTTTCTGGCTCTGAGCTGTACCGATCTCAACCATTTCCTGTAAATAAACGCGTTCCTTCGTCACAGTTGTGGTGGAAGGTGCGGGGTAAGCCAGCTACTGTCAAGCGAGACCGGAGAGCAGCCGTCTACTAACGACGGAACCGCAAGAGCACGAGCTTCGCCGCAGCCGTCGACTAGCGGGCTTGCCACCACTACCTCAAGATATGAACTTGGACGGAGACATCCAGCAGCCGGTCGCGAGGGCGCCGTCTTTCCACTACCGAGAGCCACGCACATTTACAGGAAAACCTGGCGATGACGTTGAAGAATGGCTCAGCCACTATCAACGGGTGAGCCGAGCCAATGGCTGGAATGCGGCCAGCCAGTTGTCCCACGTGGGTCTATTTCTCGATGGCAGTGCTTTAGTGTGGTTCGAGAATCACGAAGACACCTTGACAACATGGGACCAGTTTATGGAGGAGATCAAGAAGTGCTTTGGCGACCCTGCGACGAAGAAGAAACGTGCGGAGCAAATGTTGTCGCAGAGAGCTCAAGCTTGTGGTGAGACATGCAGAACCTACATTGAGGAGGTACTGAAACTGTGCAAATGTGTGGACACCAACATGACGGAAGAGGACAAGGTGGGCCACATTCTCAAAGGAATTGCGGAAGACGTCTACCACTTCCTTATCGGCAAGGAGAGTCTTGAGTCTGTGGCCGATGTGATTGGGCACTGCCGAACGTTTGAGGCCCTGAAGACTCGCCGCATCACTACGAAGTTCGGACGCCTTGCCAATGTTACGACCGTCGCCACTGTCGATGTGTGCCAAGACTCCGTGCCTACCGACCTTTCGTCAACGATTCGCCTCATTGTACGTGAGGAACTTCGTCGTCACCTTTACGCGCCCTCGAACGCCCGAGAACCACCGTGCGATACACCGTCCACAAGTATCAATGCTACGAGTTTCGAGGAGCGCAGCTATTCCAACCGCGGCCCTCAGCTAAGGGCTCCACCACCGGCGTCTTCTTATGTAGAGCCGCCTTATGCTCCCCACAGTCGTTACGGCTACAACAGCCATCCACCTCCTTTTGCGTCTCAGTGGGAACAGAGCGCCGCGTACCCTCAACATCCAGCGACGTTCCCTATGCCCCGTGAACGGCCCGTCTGCTACCAGTGCGGTGTTCGTGGACATATCGCCCGATTTTGCCCAATGCGACGTAATCCACGTTCGACATTCCCTCAGAGATCCGCGACGTTTGCACAACGAAGCCAACGGCCTGACTACACCTACTGGCCCCCCAACCCAACTGACGAGCGGCACGCCTACCAGCCGATCAACCGGAGTGATTCGCCCGGATCTGTGCGCAGCTTAACGCCGCCCACCACCCGTCCACCTCGGTCACCATCTCCACGGCGCCGGTCACGAATGTCGTCTCCGCCACCGGGAAACTAGCCAGCGCGGCCGACGGAGGTGAGGTCGCTGGACGTACCGATTTTCATCAAAGAATGCCTCCACCAGTTTCTATGCTTCAGAATAAGGTTCAGGTACTTGTTGACGACGTTCCCACGATGGCATTGATAGACACTGGCGCAAGTGTTTCCGTGATGAGTTTAGTTTTTAAGCAACGACTGGGCCGTAAGGTTATGTTTCACTGGGACAAACCTGCCACATTTCGGGCAGTGAGCGGCGCATTCTTGCGTCCTGTCGGCGTCTGCACTGCGTCTGTTAGTGTTGCCGGTAAAACGTTCAAGGCGGAATTCACAGTACTGGCTCAATCAACGCATGACGTTATACTTGGCATAGACTTTTTGCGAGAGTGTCGTGCGACCGTGGATTGTGGAGCAGGTGAGGTTCTGTTGTCTACTCTCGCCCAGCAGCCTGATTGTGAGAAAGGTAACCTCACTGTAGCTAAAGATGTACTTCTGCCAGCGTGGTCCACGGCCAGCGTACAAGTGACCACTTCGGAAACCAACTCGAGTTTGAATTCACGTGACATAGTGATTGAGCCGTTGCCTGTAGCTTGTCTCAAGAAAAACATCTTTGTACCACGATGCATTGTATCTCTCGCAGACGAGACGGCTCAATTATGGGTGATAAACAGCTCACCCGAGTCGGTTGTACTACCGGCTGGTATGCGCCTTGCCCTGTTCGAAAAGCAGAGCAGCACCTGCATTGGAGCTTTAAGCGATCTTGAAAGGGCGGGTCCGGAAACTTCTGGTATGGAAGCTGAATTTTCAAAAATGGTTAGCAAGTCCATTTCCTCACAGAAGCGCAAAGACCTGGTTGCACTGCTGGCGAGGCATGCTAAAGTATTTGATTTTGCACGGAAGGTGCCTAGGGCTCAGATACCGACCACGCGCGCTCGTCACAAGATCGATACTGGCTCTGCTCATCCTCTCCGACAAAAGCCCTATCGCGTGTCCGTGTCCGAACGCAAAGTTATTGCTGAACAAGTTGGCGAGATGCTAGCCACTGGTGTAATTCAAGAATCGTCAAGTCCGTGGGCTGCACCTGTTATTTTGGTAAAGAAAAAAGACGGGTCCTGGAGGTTCTGTGTTGATTATCGGCGTCTCAATTCTATAACCAAGAAGGACGTGTACCCCCTCCCCCGCATTGATGACGTAATTGACTGCCTTCATTCAGCTTCCTACTTTTCTTCGGTAGACTTGCGATCCGGGTATTGGCAGATTCCCATGGATCCAGTTGATAAAGAGAAGACGGCTTTTGTAACGCCAGACGGTCTATTTGAATTTAATGTTATGCCGTTCGGCTTGTGTAATGCTCCGGCAACATTTGAACGCTATATGGATACCGTCTTGAGAGGCCTTAAATGGGAAATTTGTTTATGTTACCTGGACGATGTGGTTATTTTTGGACGAACTTTTGAAGAACATAATCATCGCCTTGACGTTGTTCTCACATGTTTGGAGAAAGCCGCCTTGACACTGAACTCAAAAAAATGTCGTTTCGGTGAACGGCAAACACTGGTTTTAGGACACCTTGTGGACAAAGCTGGTGTTAGGCCGGACCCGCAGAAAGTGGACGCCGTCAGCAAGTTTAAGCAGCCACAGTCTATCCGCGAGCTACGAAGCTTTCTGGGCCTATGCTCTTATTTTCGCCGCTTTGTACCTAATTTTGCTGAAAAGGCCCAGCCACTGACTGACTTGCTGCGCAAGGACGTCCCTTTCCACTGGACACCAAATTGTGAGTCAGCGTTTAAGCAACTAAAGTTCGCTCTCACTTCCGGGCCAATACTATGCCACTTCGATCCCTCTGCTTCCACGGAAATCCACACCGATGCCAGTGGAGTTGGTCTCGGCGCGGTGCTTATTCAACGACACAACAATGCTGAACACGTCGTCGCCTATGCAAGCCGGTCCCTGAGCAAGGCAGAGCGTAATTATACGGTTACCGAATTGGAGTGCCTCGCCGTCGTTTTCGCCGTACACAAGTTTCGCCCCTACATCTACGGTCGTCGTTTCTCAGTCATCACCGATCATCACTCTCTTTGCTGGTTGGTGAGCCTACGTGATCCATCTGGTCGACTTGCGCGATGGGCCATACGGTTACAAGAATTTGACTTCACGGTCCGCTATAAGAGCGGTAATCGCCACGCAGACGCTGACTGCCTGTCACGGCTTCCTCTACCAACGACCGAGTGTGAAGCTGATAATTTTGACGATTTTATCACAGCTATTGACTCTCATTTTCCTGACATCGCGGCTTTCCGGACAGCACAGCACGAGGATCATTGCTTAGATCACCTGTTTGCCTCCGCGAATGACCCGGCCAGTTCAAGCTCTTTTGTAGTCCATGACGCCGTCCTTTACAAGAAGAATTATTCTGGCCAAGGCGCCCGTCTGCTTCTGGTAGTTCCACGCACTCTACGTCCCCAAATTTTTCGGTTCTGCCATGACAACGCAACCAGTGGGCACATGGGCTTCGCCAGAACGTTTCATCGCATCCAGCAAAGGTTTTACTGGCCCAAGATGCGACGCGACACAGAAAAATACGTAGCGGGTTGCGAACAATGTCAACGTCACAAGCGTCCCACGACTACATCACCCGGACCTCTCCATCCCGTACCACCTCCTAGCTCTCCCTTCGAGATTGTTGGTGTCGACCTTCTAGGTCCGTTTCCGCGGTCAGCCAGTGCCAATCGATGGGTCATCGTGTGCGTCGACCACCTGACGCGCTACGCAGAAACTGCGGCTATACCTACTGCAACAGCCTTTCACGTGTCGCAGTTTATGCTTCGGCATATCATTCTCCGTCATGGCCCTCCACGAGTCGTCATTAGCGACCGGGGACGTCAGTTCGTCGCTGACGTCGTTGAAGAGATCCTACGCCTGTCTGCCAGCCAATTCCGCCACGCAACCCCGTATCACCCCCAGACGAATGGCCTCGTAGAGCGGACCAACAGGACGCTAACGAACATGTTGTCAATTTATGTTGATGCCAAGCACAAAAACTGGGACGAAGTACTGCCCTATATCACATACGCCTACAACACCGCGAAACACGAGACAACAGGGTACGCGCCCTTTTTCCTGCTCTACGCCCGCTCCCCTCGCAGTTGCCTCGACACCATTCTGCCTTTTACGTTAGATGTGGAAACATCGGTTGCCGAGTCACTATGCCGCGCTGAAGAAGCCCGTCGCGTCGCACGCCTTCGAACCATTGCATCTCAACAGCGCTCCAAGACCCGGTACGACGCCCACCATCACTCCGTTGCCTACACAAAGGGTGACCTGGTGTGGTTGTGGACACCTGTTCGCAAACGTGGTTTATGCCAAAAGTTTCTGGCCCACTACTCCGGACCATTTGTAGTCATTGACCGTCTCAGTGACGTCACATACGTCATCTCCGGCGTCACAAGCAATGGTCGGCGCTCTAGCAAGACACAGCTGACACACGTCGCGCGCCTCAAGCCATATCACCACCAACCTTCCTATTGACTCGCCCAGTGGGCATCGTCTGCGAACGGGGGAAATGACACACCTCGATGGGCGCATGAAGAGGAAGAGGTAGAAGCGGTCTGACTCACGAGCAGCTCGGTCGCCGGTTTCTGGCTCTGAGCTGTACCGATCTCAACCATTTCCTGTAAATAAACGCGTTCCTTCGTCACAATATGTTCTGATGGTGGTGAGAGTGGAGCACGACTGTCTCCGTGGCGCAGTTGGCTAGCGCGATCGGCTGTTAACCGAAATGTTGGAGGTTCGAGCTCACCCGGTGGTGGTGCGGCGCTTTTTTTTCTGTGGGCTGATCGCTTTGAAGATATGTTCTGATGGAGGTGAGAGGGGAGCAGGACTGTCTCCGTGGCGCAATTGGCTAGCGTGATCGGCTGTTAACCGAAAAGTTGGAGGTTCGAGCCCACGCGGTGGTGGTGCGGCGCTTTTTTTTCTTTGTGCTGATAGCTTTGAAGATTGTTCTGATGGTGGTGAGAGTGGAGCAGGACTGTCTCCATGGCGCAACTGGCTAGCGCGATTGGCTGTTAACCAAAAGGTTGGAGGTTCGAGCCACCCGGTCGTGGTGCGGTGGTTTTTTTTCTTTCGGCTGATAGCTTTGAAGATATGTACTTATGGTGGTGAGAGTGGAGCAGGACTGTCTCCGTGGTGCAATTGGCTAGCGCGATCGGCTGTTAACCGAAAAGTTGGAGGTTCGAGCCTACCCGGTGGTTGTGCGGCGCTTTTTTTTCTGTGGGCTGATCGCTTTGAAGATATGTTCTGATGGAGGTGAGAGGGGAGCAGGACTGTCTCCGTGGCGCAATTGGCTAGCGTGATCGGCTGTTAACCGAAAAGTTGGAGGTTCGAGCCCACGCGGTGGTGGTGCGGCGCTTTTTTTTCTTTGGGCTGATAGCTTTGAAGATATGTTCTGTAGGTGGTGAGAGTGGAGCAGGACTGTCTCCTTGGCGCAATTGGCTAGCGCGATCGGCTGTTAACCAAAAGGTCGGAGGTTCGAGCCCACCCGGTGGTGGTGCGGCGCTTTTTTTTCTTTGGGCTGATGGCTTTGAAGATATGTTCTTATGGTGGTGAGAGTGGAGCAGGACTGTCTCCGTGGCGCAATTGGCTTGCGCGATCGGCTGTTAACTGAAACGTTGGAGGTTCGAGCCTACCCCGTGGTTGTGCGGCGCTTTTTTTCTCTGTGGGCTGATAGCTTTGAAGATATGTTCTGATGGTGGTGAGAGTGGAGCAGGACTGTCTCCGTGGCGCAATTGGCTAGCGTGAGCGGCTGTTAACCAAACGGTCGGAGGTTCGAGCCCACCCGGTGGTGGTATGGCGCTTGTTTTTCTTTGGGCTGATAGCTTTGAAGATATGTTCTGATGGTGGTGAGAGTGGAGCAGGACTGTCTCCGTGGCGCAATTGGCTAGCGCGATCGGCTGTTAACCGAAAGGTTGGAGTTTCGAGCCCACCCGGCGGTGGTGCGGCGCTTTTTTTTCTTTGGGCTGATAGCTTTGAAGGTATGTTCTGATGGTGGTGAGAGTAGAGCAGGACTGTCTCCGTGGCGCAATTGGCTAGCGCGATCGGCTGTTAACCGAAAGGTTGGAGTTTCGAGCCCTCCCGGGAGTGGTGTGTTGCTTTTTTCTTTGCGCTGATAGCTTTGAAGATATGTTCTGATGGTGGTAAGAGTGGAGCACGACTGTCTCCGTTGCGCAGTTGGCTAGCGCGATCGGCTGTTAACCGAAAGGTTGGAAGTTCGAGCCCACGCGGTGGTGGTGCGGCGCTTTTTTTTCTTTGTGCTGATAGCTTTGAGGATTGCTCTGATGGTGGTGAGAGTGGAGCAGGACTGTCTCCGTGGCGCAACTGGCTAGCGCGATTGGCTGTTAACCAAAAGGTTGGAGGTTCGAGCCAGCCGGTCGTGGTGCGGTGGTTTTTTTTCTTTGGGCTGATAGCTTTGAAGATATGTTCTGATGATGGTGAGAGGGAGGCAGGACTGCATCCGTGGCGCAATTGGCTAGCGCGATCGGCTGTTAACCGAAAAGTCGGAGGTTCGAGCCCACCCAGTGGTGGTGCGGCGCTTTTTTTCTTTGGGCTGATACCTTTAAGATATGTTCTGATGGTGGTGAGAGTGGAGCAGGACTGTCTCCGCGGCGCAATTGGCTTGCGCGATCGGCTGTTAACCGAAAGGTTGGAGTTTCGAGCCCACCCGGTGGTGGTGCGGCGCTTTTTTTCTTTGCGCTGATAGCTTTGAAGATATGTTCTGATGGTGGGGAGAGTGGAGCAAGACAGTCTCCGTGGCGCAATGGGCTAGCGCGATCGGCTGTTAACTGAAAGGTTTGAGTTTCGTGCCCTCCCAGGATTGGTGTGTTTCTTTTTTCTTTGTGGTAATAGCTTTTAAGATATGTTCTGATGGTGGTGAGAGTGGAGCAGGACTGTCTTTGTGGCGCAATTGTCTAGCGCGATAGGCTGTTATCCGAAAGTTTGGAGGTTTGAGCCCACCCGGTGGGGGTGCGGTGCTTTTTTTTTCTTTGGGGTGATAGCTCTGAAGAAATGGTCTGACGGTGGTGAGAGTGGAGCAGGACGGTCCCCGTGGCGCAATTCGCTAGCGCGATCGGCTGTTAACCGAAAAGTTGGAGGTGCGAGCCCTCCCGGGTGGGTTGTGTTGCTTTTTTCTTTGCGCTGACATCTTTGAAGATATATTCTGATGGTGGTGAGAGTGGAGCACGATTGTCTCCGTGGCGCAATGGGCTAGCGCGATCGGCTGTTGACCGAAAGGTTGGAGTTTCGAGCCCTCCCGGGAATGGTGTGTTGCTTTTTTCTTTGCGCTGATAGCTTTGAAGATATGTTCTGATGGTGGTGAAGTGGAGCAAGACTGTCTCCGTGGCGCAATTGGCTAGCGCGATCGGCTGTTAACCGAAAAGCCGGAGGTTCGAGCCCACCCAGTGGTGGTGCGGCGCTTTTTTTTCTTTGGGCTGATACCTTTAAGATATGTTCTGATGGTGGTGAGAGTGGAGCAGGACTGTCTCCGTGGCGCAATTGGCTTGCGCGATCGGCTGTTAACCGAAAGGTTGGAGGTTCGAGCCCACCCGGTGGTGGTGCGGCGCTTTTTTTTCTTTGGGCTGATAGCTTTGAAGATATGTTATGATGGTGGTGAGAGTGGAGCAAGACTGTCTCCGTTGCGCAATTGACAAGCTGAATCGGCTGTTAACCGAAAGGTTGGAGGTTGGAGCCCACCCGGTGGTGGTGCGGCGCTTTTTTTCTTTGGGCTGATAGCTTGAAGGTATGTTCTGATGGTGGTGAGAGTAGAGCAGGACTGTCTCCGTGGCGCAATTGGCTAGCGCGATCGGCTGTTAACCGAAAGGTTGGAGTTTCGAGCCCTCCCGAGAGTGGTGTGTTGCTTTTTCCTTTGCGCTGATAGCTTTGAAGATATGTTCTGATGGTGGTGAGAGTGGAGCACGGCTGTCTCCGTGGCGCAGTTGGCTAGCGTGATTGGCTGTTAACCAAAAGGTTGGAGGTTCGAGCCACCCGGTGGTGGTGCGGTGGTTTTTTTTCTTTGGGTTGATAGCTTTGAAGATATGTTCTGATGATGGTGAGAGTGGAGCAGGACTGTCTCCGTGGCGCAATTGGCTAGCGCGATCGGCTGTTAACCGAAAACTCGGAGGTTCGAGCCCACCCAGTGGTGGTGCGGCGCTTTTTTTTCTTTGGGCTGATACCTTTAAGATATGTTCTGATGGTGGTGATAGTGGAGCAGGAGTGTCTCCGTGGCGCAATGGGCTAGCGCGATCGGCTGTTAACCGAAAGGTTGGAGTTTCGAGCCCTCCCGGGTGTGGTGTGTTGCTTTTTTCTTTGCGCTGATAGCTTTGAAGATATGTTCTGATGGTGGTGAGAGTGGAGCAGGACTGTCTCCGTGGCGCAATCGGCTAGTGCGATCAGCTGTTAACCGAAAGGTTGGAGGTTTGAGCCCACCCGGTGGTGGTGCGGCGCTTTTTTTCTTTGCGCTGATAGCTTTGAAGATATGTTCTGATGGTGGTGAGAGTGGAGAAAGACTGTCTCCTTGGCGCAATGGGCTAGCGCGATCGGCTGTTAACCGAAAGGTTGGAGTTTCGAGCCCTCCCGGGTGTGGTGTGTTGCTTTTTTCTTTGCGCTGATAGCTTTGAAGATATGTTCTGATGGTGGTGAGAGTGGAGCAGGACTGTCTCCGTGGCGCAATTGGCTAGCGCGATCGGCTGTTGACCGAAAGGTTGGAGTTTCGAGCCCTCCCGGGAATGGTGTGTTGCTTTTTTCTTTGCGCTGATAGCTTTGAAGATATGTTCTGATGGTGGTGAAGTGGAGCAAGACTGTCTCCGTGGCGCAATTGGCTAGCGCGATCGGCTGTTAATCGAAAAGCCGGAGGTTCGAGCCCACCCAGTGGTGGTGCGGCGCTTTTTTTTCTTTGGGCTGATACCTTTAAGATATGTTTTGATGGTGGTGAGAGTGGAGCAGGACTGTCTCCGTGGCGCAATTGGCTTGCGCGATCGGCTGTTAACCGAAAGGTTGGAGGTTCGAGCCCACCCGGTGGTGGTGCGGCGCTTTTTTTTCTTTGGGCTGATAGCTTTGAATATATGTTATGATGGTGGTGAGAGTGGAGCAAGACTGTCTCCGTTGCGCAATTGACAAGCTGAATCGGCTGTTAACCGAAAGGTTGGAGGTTCGAGCCCACCCGGTGGTGGTGCGGCGCTTTTTTTCTTTGGGCTGATAGCTTGAAGGTATGTTCTGATGGTGGTGAGAGTAGAGCAGGACTGTCTCCGTGGCGCAATTGGCTAGCGGGATCGGCTGTTAACCGAAAGGTTGGAGTTTCGAGAACTCCCGGGAGTGGTGTGTTGCTTTTTCCTTTGCGCTGATAGCTTTGAAGATATGTTCTGATGGTGGTGAGAGTGGAGCACGACTGTCTCCGTGGCGCAGTTGGCTAGCGTGATTGGCTGTTAACCAAAAGGTTGGAGGTTCGAGCCACCCGGTGGTGGTGCGGTGGTTTTTTTTCTTCGGGCTGATAGCTTTGAAGATATGTTCTGATGATGGTGAGAGTGGAGCAGGACTGTCTCCGTGGCGCAATTGGCTAGCGCGATCGGCTGTTAACCGAAAACTCGGAGGTTCGAGCCCACCCAGTGGTGGTGCGGGGCTTTTTTTTCTTTGGGCTGATACCTTTAAGATATGTTCTGATGGTGGTGAGAGTGGAGCAGGAGTGTCTCCGTGGCGCAATGGGCTAGCGCGATCGGCTGTTAACCGAAAGGTTGGAGTTTCGAGCCCTCCCGGGTGTGGTGTGTTGCTTTTTTCTTTGCGCTGATAGCTTTGAAGATATGTTCTGATGGTGGTGAGAGTGGAGGAGGACTGTCTCCGTGGCGCAATCGGCTAGTGCGATCAGCTGTTAACCGAAAGGTTGGAGGTTTGAGCCCACCCGGTGGTGGTGCGGCGCTTTTTTTCTTTGCGCTGATAGCTTTGAAGATATGTTCTGATGGTGGTGAGAGTGGAGAAAGACTGTCTCCTTGGCGCAATGGGCTAGCGCAATCGGCTGTTAACCGAAAGGTTGGAGTTTCGAGCCCTCCCGGGTGTGGTGTGTTGCTTTTTTCTTTGCGCTGATAGCTTTGAAGATATGTTCTGATGGTGGTGAGAGTGGAGCAGGACTGTCTCCGTGGCGCAATTGGCTACCGCGATCGGCTGTTAACCGAAAGGTTGGAGTTTCGAGCCCACCCGGCGGTGGTGCGGCGCTTTTTTTCTTTGGGCTGATAGCATTGAAGGTATGTTCTGATGGTGGTGAGAGTAGAGCAGGACTGTCTCCGCGGCGCAATTGGCTAGCGTGATCGGCTGTTAACCGAAAGGTTAGAGGTTCGAGCCCACCCGGTGGTGGTGCGGCGCTTTTTTTTCTGTGGGCTGATAGCTTTGAAGATATGTTCTGATGGTGGTGAGAGTGGAGCAGGACTGTCTCCGTGGCGAAATTGGCTAGCGCGATTGGCTGTTAACCGAAAGGTTGGAGGTTCGGGCCCACCCGGTAGTGGTGCGGTGCTTTTTTTATTTGGGCTGATAGCTTTGAAGATATGTTCTGATGGTGGTGAGAGTGGAGCAGGACTGTCTCCGTGGCGCAATTGGCTAGCGCGATCGGCTGTTAGCCAAAAGGTCGGAGTTTCGAGCCCTCCCGGGTGTGGTGTGTTGCTTTTTTCTTTGCGCTGATAGCTTTGAAGATATGTTCTGATGGTGGTGAGAGTGGAACAGGACTGTCTCCGTGGCGCAATGGGCTAGCGCGATCGGCTGTTAACCGAAAGGTTGGAGTTTCGAGCCCTCCCGGGTGTGGTGTGTTGCTTTTTTCTTTGCGCTGATAGCTTTGAAAATATGTTCTGATGGGGGTGAGAGTGGAGCAGGACTGTCTCCGTGGCGCAATTGGCTAGTGCGATCGGCTGTTAACCGAAAGGTTGGAGTTTCGAGCCCACCCGGTGGTGGTGCAGCGCTTTTTTTTCTTTGGGCTGATAGCTTTGAAGGTATGTTCTGATGGTGGTGAGAGTAGAGCAGGACTGTCTCCGTGGCGCAATAGGCTAGCGCGATTGGCTGTTAACCGAAAAGTTGGAGGTTCGAGCCCTCCCGAGTGGGGTGTGTTGCTTTTTTCTTTGCGCTGATAGCTTTGAAGATATGTTCTGATGGTGGTGAGTCGAGCACGATTGTCTCCGTGGCGCAATTGGCTAACGCGATCTGCTGTTAACCGAAAGGTTGGAGGTTCGAGCCCACCCGGTGGTGGTGCGGCGCTTTTTTTTCTTTGCGCTGATAGCTTTGAAGGTATGATCTGACGGTGGTGAGAGTGGAGCACGACTGTCTCCGTGGCGCAATGGGCTAGCGTGATCGGCTGTTAACCGAAAGGTTGGAGGTTCGAGCCCACCCGGTGGTGGTGCGGCGCTTTTTTTCTGTGGGCTGATAGCTTTGAAGATGTGTTCTGATGGTGGTGAGAGTGGAGCAGGACTGTCTCCGTGGCGAAATTGGCTAGCGCGATTGGCTGTTAACCGAAAGGTTGGAGGTTCGGGCCCACCCGGTAGTGGTGCGGTGCTTTTTTTCTTTGGGCTGATAGCTTTGAAGATATGTTCTGATGGTGGTGAGAGTGACGCAGGACTGTCTCCGTGGCGCAATTGGCTAGCGCGATCGGCTGTTAGCCAAAAGGTCGGAGGTTTGAGCCCACCCGGTTGTGGTGCGGCGCTTTTTTTTTCTTTGGGCTGATAGCTTTGAAGATATGTACTTATGGTGCTGAGAGTGGAGCAGGACTGTCTCCGTGGTGCAATTGGCTAGCGCGATCGGCTGTTAACCAAAAAGTTGGAGGTTCGAGCCTACCCGGTGGTTGTGTGGCGCTTTTGTTTCTGTGGGCTGATCGCTTTGAAGATATGATCTGACGGTGGTGAGAGTGGAGCAAGACTGTCTCCGTTGCGCAATTGACAAGTTGAATCGGCTGTTAACCGAAAGGTTGGAGGTTCGAGCCCACCCGGTGGTGGTGCGGCGCTTTTTTTCTTTGGGCTGATAGCTTGAAGGTATGTTCTGATGGTGGTGAGAGTAGAGCAGGACTGTCTCCGTGGCGCAATGGGCTAGCGGGATCGGCTGTTAACCGAAAGGTTGGAGTTTCGAGAACTCCCGGGAGTGGTGTGTTGCTTTTTCCTTTGCGCTGATAGCTTTGAAGATATGTTCTGATGGTGGTGAGAGTGGAGCACGACTGTCTCCGTGGCGCAGTTGGCTAGCGTGATTGGCTGTTAACCAAAAGGTTGGAGGTTCGAGCCACCCGGTGGTGGTGCGGTGGTTTTTTTTCTTTGGGCTGATAGCTTTGAAGATATGTTCTGATGATGGTGAGAGTGGAGCAGGACTGTCTCCGTGGCGCAATTGGCTAGCGCGATCGGCTGTTAACCGAAAACTCGGAGGTTCGAGCCCACCCAGTGGTGGTGCGGGGCTTTTTTTTCTTTGGGCTGATAGCTTTGAAGATATGTTCTGATGGTGGTGAGAGTGGAGCAGGACTGTCTCCGTGGCGCAATTGGCTAGCGCGATCGGCTGTTAACCGAAAGGTTGGAGTTTCGAGCCCACCCGGCAGTGGTGCGGCGCTTTTTTTTCTTTGGGCTGATAGCTTTGAAGGTATGTTCTGATGGTGGTGAGAGTAGAGCAGGACTGTCTCCGTGGCGCAATTGGCTAGCGCGATCGGCTGTTAACCGAAAGGTTGGAGTTTCGAGCCCTCCCGGGATTGGTGTGTTGCTTTTTTCTTTGCGCTGATAGCTTTGAAGATGTGTTCTGATGATGGTGAGAGGGAGGCAGGACTGCATCCGTGGCGCAATTGGCTAGCGCGATCGGCTGTTAACCGAAAAGTCGGAGGTTCGAGCCCACCCAGTGGTGGTGCGGCGCTTTTTTTCTTTGCGCTGACAGCTTTGAAGATATGTTCTGATGGTGGGGAGAGTGGAGAAAGACTGTCTCCTTGGCGCAATGGGCTAGCGCGATCGGCTGTTAACCGAAAGGTTGGAGTTTCGAGCCCTCCCGGGTGTGGTGTGTTGCTTTTTTCTTTGCGCTGATAGCTTTGAAGATATGTTCGGATGGTGGTGAGAGTGGAGCAGGACTGTCTCCGTGGCGCAATTGGCTAGCGCGATCGGCTGTTAACCGAAAGGTTGGAGTTTCGAGCCCACCCGGCGGTGGTGCGGCGCTTTTTTTTCTTTGGGCTGATAGCATTGAAGGTATGTTCTGATGGTGGTGAGAGTAGAGCAGGACTGTCTCCGCGGCGCAATTGGCTAGCGTGATCGGCTGTTAACCGAAAGGTTGGAGGTTCGAGCCCACCCGGTGGTGGTGCGGCGCTTTTTTTTCTGTGGGCTGATAGCTTTGAAGATATGTTCTGATGGTGGTGAGAGTGGAGCAGGACTGTCTCCGTGGCGAAATTGGCTAGCGCGATTGGCTGTTAACCGAAAGGTTAGAGGTTCGGGCCCACGCGGTAGTGGTGCGGTGCTTTTTTTATTTGGGCTGATAGCTTTGAAGATATGTTCTGATGGTGGTGAGAGTGGAGCAGGACTGTCTCCGTGGCGAAATTGGCTAGCGCGATTGGCTGTTAACCGAAAGGTTGGAGGTTCGGGCCCACGCAGTAGTGGTGCGGTGCTTTTTTTATTTGGGCTGATAGCTTTGAAGATATGTTCTGATGGTGGTGAGAGTGGAGCAGGACTGTCTCCGTGGCGCGATTGGCTAGCGCGATTGGCTGTTAACCGAAAACTCGGAGGTTCGAGCCCACCCAGTGGTGGTGCGGCGCTTTTTTTTCTTTGGGCTGATACCTTTAAGATATGTTCTGATGGTGGTGAGAGTGGAGCAGGACTGTCTCCATGGCGCAATTGGCTAGCGCGATCGGCTGTTAACCGAAAGGTTGGAGTTTCGAGCCCACCCGGCGGTGGTGCGGCGCTTTTTTTTCTTTGGGCTGATAGCTTTGAAGGTATGTTCTGATGGTGGTGAGAGTAGAGCAGGACTGTCTCCGTGGCGCAATTGGCTAGCGCGATCGGCTGTTAACCGAAAGGTTGGAGTTTCGAGCCCTCCCGGGAGTGGTGTGTTGCTTTTTTCTTTGAGCTGATAGCTTTGAAGATATGTTATGATGGTGAGAGGGAGGCAGGACTGCATCCGTGGCGCAATTGGCTAGCGCGATCGGCTGTTAACCGAAAAGTCGGAGGTTCGAGCCCACCCAGTGGTGGTGCGGCGCTTTTTTTTTGCGCTGATAGCTTTGAAGATATGTTCTGATGAAGGGGAGAGTGGAGAAAGACTGTCTCCTTGGCGCAATGGGCTAGCGCGATCGGCTGTTAACCGAAAGGTTGGAGTTTCGAGCCCTCCCGGGTGTGGTGTGTTGCTTTTTTCTTTGCGCTGATAGCTTTGAAGATATGTTCTGATGGTGGTGAGAGTGGAGCAGGACTGTCTCCGTGGCGCAATTGGCTAGCGCGATCGGCTGTTAACCGAAAGGTTGGAGTTTCGAGCCCACCCGGCGGTGGTGCGGCGCTTTTTTTTCTTTGGGCTGATAGCATTGAAGGTATGTTCTGATGGTGGTGAGAGTAGAGCAGGACTGTCTCCGCGGCGCAATTGGCTAGCGTGATCGGCTGGTAACCGAAAGGTTGGAGGTTCGAGCCCACCCGGTGGTGGTGCGGCGCTTTTTTTTCTGTGGGCTGATAGCTTTGAAGATATGTTCTGATGGTGGTGAGAGTGGAGCAGGACTGTCTCCGTGGCGCAATTGGCTACCGTGAGCGGCTGTTAACCAAACGGTCGGAGGTTCGAGCCCACCCGGTGGTGGTATGGCGCTTGTTTTTCTTTGGGCTGATAGCTTTGAAGATATGTTCTGATGGTGGTGAGAGTGGAGCAGGACTGTCTCCGTGGCGCGATTGGCTAGCGCGATTGGCTGTTAACCGAAAACTCGGAGGTTCGAGCCCACCCGGTGGTGGTGCAGCGCTTTTTTTCTTTGGGCTGATAGCTTGAAGGTATGTTCTGATGGTGGTGAGAGTGGAGCAGGACGGTCTCCGTGGCGCAATTGGCTAGCGCGATCGGCTGTTAACCGAAAGGTTGGAGTTTCGAGCCCTCCAGGGAGTGGTGTGTTGCTTTTTCCTTTGCGCTGATAGCTTTGAAGATATGTTCTGATGGTGGTGAGAGTGGAGCAGGACTGTCTCCGTGGCGCAATCGGCTAGTGCGATCAGCTGTTAACCGAAAGGTTGGAGGTTTGAGCCCACCCGGTGGTGGTGCGGCGCTTTTTTTTCTTTGGGCTGATAGCTTTGAAGATATGTTCTGATGGTGGTGAGAGTGGAGCAGGACTGTCTCCGTGGCGAAATTGGCTAGCGCGATTGGCTGTTAACCGAAAGGTTGGAGGTTCGGGCCCACCCGGTAGTGGTGCGGTGCTTTTTTTATTTGGGCTGATAGCTTTGAAGATATGTTCTGATGGTGGTGAGAGTGGAGCAGGACTGTCTCCGTGGCGCAATTGGCTAGCGCGATCGGCTGTTAGCCAAAAGGTCGGAGTTTCGAGCCCTCCCGGGTGTGGTGTGTTGCTTTTTTCTTTGCGCTGATAGCTTTGAAGATATGTTCTGATGGTGGTGAGAGTGGAGCAGGACTGTCTCCGTGGCGCAATGGGCTAGCGCGATCGGCTGTTAACCGAAATGTTGGAGGTTTGAGCCCACCCGGTGGTGGTGCGGCGCTTTTTTTCTTTGCGCTGATAGCTTTGAAGATATGTTCTGATGGTGGTGAGAGTGGAGCAGGACTGTCTCCGTGGCGAAATTGGCTAGCGCGATTGGCTGTTAACCGAAAGGTTGGAGGTTCGGGCCCACCCGGTAGTGGTGCGGTGCTTTTTTTATTTGGGCTGATAGCTTTGAAGATATGTTCTGATGGTGGTGAGAGTGGAGCAGGACTGTCTCCGTGGCGCAATTGGCTACCGTGAGCGGCTGTTAACCGAAAGGTTGGAGGTTCGGGCCCACCCGGTAGTGGTGCGGTGCTTTTTTTATTTGGGCTGATAGCTTTGAAGATATGTTCTGATGGTGGTGAGAGTGGAGCAGGACTGTCTCCGTGGCGCAATTGGCTAGCGCGATCGGCTGTTAGCCAAAAGGTCGGAGTTTCGAGCCCTCCCGGGTGTGGTGTGTTGCTTTTTTCTTTGCGCTGATAGCTTTGAAGATATGTTCTGATGGTGGTGAGAGTGGAGCAGGACTGTCTCCGTGGCGCAATGGGCTAGCGCGATCGGCTGTTAACCGAAATGTTGGAGGTTCGAGCCCACCCGGTGGTGGTATGGCGCTTGTTTTTCTTTGGGCTGATAGCTTTGAAGATATGTTCTGATGGTGGTGAGAGTGGAGCAGGACTGTCTCCGTGGCGCAATTGGCTAGCGCGATCGGCTGTTAACCGAAAGGTTGGAGTTTCGAGCCCACCCGGCGGTGGTGCGGCGCTTTTGTTTCTGTGGGCTGATCGCTTTGAAGATATGTTCTGATGGAGGTGAGAGGGGAGCAGGACTGTCTCCGTGGCGCAATTGGCTAGCGTGATCGGCTGTTAACCGAAAAGTTGGAGGTTCGAGCCCACCCGGTGGTGGTGCGGCGCTTTTTTTTCTTTGGGCTGATAGCTTTGAAGATATGTTATGTAGGTGGTGAGAGTGGAGCAGGACTGTCTCCTTGGCGCAATTGGCTAGCGCGATCGGCTGTTAACCAAAAGGTCGGAGGTTCGAGCCCACCCGGTGGTGGTGCGGCGCTTTTTTTTCTTTGGGCTGATGGCTTTGAAGATATGTTCTTACGGTGGTCAGAGTGGAGCAGGACTGTCTCCGTGGCGCAATTGGCTTGCGCGATCGGCTGTTAACTGAAACGTTGGAGGTTCGAGCCTACCCGGTGGTTGTGCGGCGCTTTTTTTTCTGTGGGCTGATAGCTTTGAAGATATGTTCTGATGGTGGTGAGAGTGGAGCAGGACTGTCTCCGTGGCGCAATTGGCTACCGTGAGCGGCTGTTAACCAAACGGTCGGAGGTTCGAGCCCACCCGGTGGTGGTATGGCGCTTGTTTTTCTTTGGGCTGATAGCTTTGAAGATATGTTCTGATGGTGGTGAGAGTGGAGCAGGACTGTCTCCGTGGCGCAATTGGCTAGCGCGATCGGCTGTTAACCGAAAGGTTGGAGTTTCGAGCCCACCCGGCGGTGGTGCGGCGCTTTTTTTTCTTTGGGCTGATAGCTTTGAAGGTATGTTCTGATGGTGGTGAGAGTAGAGCAGGACTGTCTCCGTGGCGCAATTGGCTAGCGCGATCGGCTGTTAACCGAAAGGTTGGAGTTTCGAGCCCTCCCGGGAGTGGTGTGTTGCTTTTTTCTTTGCGCTGATAGCTTTGAAGATATGTTCTGATGGTGGTAAGAGTGGAGCACGACTGTCTCCGTTGCGCAGTTGGCTAGCGCGATCGGCTGTTAACCGAAAGGTTGGAAGTTCGAGCCCACGCGGTGGTGGTGCGGCGCTTTTTTTTCTTTGTGCTGATAGCTTTGAAGATTGTTCTGATGGTGGTGAGAGTGGAGCAGGACTGTGTCCGTGGCGCAACTGGCTAGCGCGATTGGCTGTTAACCAAAAGGTTGGAGGTTCAAGCCACCCGGTCGTGGTGCGGTGGTTTTTTTTCTTTGGGCTGATAGCTTTGAAGATATGTTCTGATGATGGTGAGAGGGAGGCAGGACTGCATCCGTGGCGCAACTGGCTAGCGCGATCGGCTGTTAACCGAAAAGTCGGAGGTTCGAGCCCACCCAGTGGTGGTGCGGCGCTTTTTTTTCTTTGGGTTGATACCTTTAAGATATGTTCTGATGGTGGTGAGAGTGGAGCAGGACTGTCTCCGTGGCGCAATTGGCTTGCGCGATCGGCTGTTAACCGAAAGGTTGGAGTTTCGAGCCCTCCCGGGTGTGGTGTGTTGCTTTTTTTTGCGCTGATAGCTTTGAAGATATGTTCTGATGGTGGTGAGAGTGGAGCAGGACTGTCTCCGTGGCGCAATTGGCTAGCGCGATCAGCTGTTAACCGAAAGGTTGGAGGTTTGAGCCCACCCGGTGGTGGTGCGGCGCTTTTTTTCTTTGCGCTGATAGCTTTGAAGATATGTTCTGATGGTGGGGAGAGTGGAGCAAGACTGTCTCCGTGGCGCAATGGGCTAGCGCGATCGGCTGTTAACTGAAAGGTTTGAGTTTCGTGCCCTCCCAGGATTGGTGTGTTTCTTTTTTCTTTGTGGTAATAGCTTTTAAGATATGTTCTGATGGTGGTGAGAGTGGAGCAGGACTGTCTTTGTGGCGCAATTGGCTAGCGCGATAGGCTGTTATCCGAAAGTTTGGAGGTTTGAGCCCACCCGGTGGGGGTGCGGTGCTTTTTTTTTTCTTTGGGGTGATAGCTCTGAAGAAATGGTCTGACGGTGGTGAGAGTGGAGCAGGACGGTCCCCGTGGCGCAATTCGCTAGCGCGATCGGCTATTAACCGAAAAGTTGGAGGTGCGAGCCCTCCCGGGTGGGTTGTGTTGCTTTTTTCTTTGCGCTGATATCTTTGAAGATATGTTCTGATGGTGGTGAGAGTGGAGCACGATTGTCTCCGTGGCGCAATGGGCTAGCGCGATCGGCTGTTGACCGAAAGGTTGGAGTTTCGAGCCCTCCCGGGAATGGTGTGTTGCTTTTTTCTTTGCGCTGATAGCTTTGAAGATATGTTCTGATGGTGGTGAAGTGGAGCAAGACTGTCTCCGTGGCGCAATTGGCTAGCGCGATCGGCTGTTAACCGAAAAGTCGGAGGTTCGAGCCCACCCAGTGGTGGTGCGGCGCTTTTTTTTCTTTGGGCTGATACCTTTAAGATATGTTCTGATGGTGGTGAGAGTGGAGCAGGACTGTCTCCGTGGCGCAATTGGCTTGCGCGATCGGCTGTTAACCGAAAGGTTGGAGGTTCGAGCCCACCCGGTGGTGGTGCAGCGCTTTTTTTCTTTGGGCTGATAGCTTGAAGGTATGTTCTGATGGTGGTGAGAGTAGAGCAGGACGGTCTCCGTGGCGCAATTGGCTAGCGCGATCGGCTGTTAACCGAAAGGTTGGAGTTTCGAGCCCTCCAGGGAGTGGTGTGTTGCTTTTTCCTTTGCGCTGATAGCTTTGAAGATATGTTCTGATGGTGGTGAGAGTGGAGCACGACTGTCTCCGTGGCGCAGTTGGCTAGCGCGATCGGCTGTGAACCGAAAGGTTGGAGGTTCGAGCCCACCCGGTGGTGGTGCGGCGCTTTTTTTTCTTTGTGCTGATAGCTTTGAAGATATGTTCTGATGGTGGTGAGAGTGGAGCAGGACTGTCTCCGTGGCGCAATTGGCTAGCGTGATTGGCTGTTAACCAAAAGGTTGGAGGTTCGAGCCACCCGGTGGTGGTGCGGTGGTTTTTTTTCTTTGGGCTGATAGCTTTGAAGATATGTTCTGATGATGGTGAGAGTGGAGCAGGACTGTCTCCGTGGCGCAATTGGCTAGCGCGATCGGCTGTTAACCGAAAACTCGGAGGTTCGAGCCCACCCAGTGGTGGTGCGGCGCTTTTTTTTCTTTGGGCTGATACCTTTAAGATATGTTCTGATGGTGGTGAGAGTGGAGCAGGAGTGTCTCCGTGGCGCAATGGGCTAGCGCGATCGGCTGTTAACCGAAAGGTTGGAGTTTCGAGCCCTCCCGGGTGTGGTGTGTTGCTTTTTTCTTTGCGCTGATAGCTTTGAAGATATGTTCTGATGGTGGTGAGAGTGGAGCAGGACTGTCTCCGTGGCGCAATCGGCTAGTGCGATCAGCTGTTAACCGAAAGGTTGGAGGTTTGAGCCCACCCGGTGGTGGTGCGGCGCTTTTTTTCTTTGCGCTGATAGCTTTGAAGATATGTTCTGATGGTGGTGAGAGTGGAGAAAGACTGTCTCCTTGGCGCAATGGGCTAGCGCGATCGGCTGTTAACCGAAAGGTTGGAGTGTCGAGCCCTCCCGGGTGTGGTGTGTTGCTTTTTTCTTTGCGCTGATAGCTTTGAAGATATGTTCTGATGGTGGTGAGAGTGGAGCAGGACTGTCTCCGTGGCGCAATTGGCTAGCGCGATCGGCTGTTAACCGAAAGGTTGGAGTTTCGAGCCCACCCGGCGGTGGTGCGGCGCTTTTTTTTCTTTGGGCTGATAGCATTGAAGGTATGTTCTGATGGTGGTGAGAGTAGAGCAGGAGTGTCTCCGCGGCGCAATTGGCTAGCGTGATCGGCTGTTAACCGAAAGTTTGGAGGTTCGAGCCCACCCGGTGGTGGTGCGGCGCTTTTTTTTCTGTGGGCTGATAGCTTTGAAGATATGTTCTGATGGTGGTGAGAGTGGAGCAGGACTGTCCCCGTGGCGCAATTGGCTAGCGCGATCGGCTGTTAACCAAAAGGTCGGAGGTTCGAGCCCACCCGGTGGTGGTGCGGCGCTTTTTTTTCTTTGGGCTGATGGCTTTGAAGATATGTTCTTATGGTGGTGAGAGTGGAGCAGGACTGTCTCCGTGGCGCAATTGGCTTGCGCGATCGGCTGTTAACCGAAACGTTGGAGGTTCGAGCCTACCCGGTGGTTGTGCGGCGCTTTTTTTCTGTGGGCTGATTGCTTTGAAGATATGTTCTGATGGTGGTGAGAGTGGAGCAGGACTGTCTCTGTGGCGCAATTGGCTAGCGTGAGCGGCTGTTAACCGAAAAGTTGGAGGTTCGAGCCCACCCGGTGGTGGTGCGGCGCTTTTTTTTCTTTGGGCTGATAGCTTTGAAGATATGTTCTGATGGTGGTGAGAGTGGAGCAGGACTGTCTCCATGGCGCAATTGGCTAGCGCGATCGGCTGTTAACCAAACGGTCGGAGGTTCGAGCCCACCCGGTGGTGGTATGGCACTTGTTTTTCTTTGGGCTGATAGCTTTGAAGATATGTTCTGATGGTGGTGAGAGTGGAGCAGGACTGTCTCCGTGGCGCAATTGGCTAGTGCGATCGGCTGTTAACCGAAAGGTTGGAGTTTCGAGCCCACGCGGTGGTGGTGCGCCGCTTTTTTTTCTTTGTGCTGATAGCTTTGAAGATTGTTCTGATGGTGGTGAGAGTGGAGCAGGACTGTCTCCGTGGCGCAACTGGCTAGCGCGATTGGCTGTTAACCAAAAGGTTGGAGGTTCGAGCCACCCGGTCGTGGTGCGGTGGTTTTTTTTCTTTGGGCTGATAGCTTTGAAGATATGTTCTGATGATGGTGAGAGGGAGGCAGGACTGCATCCGTGGCGCAATTGGCTAGCGCGATCGGCTGTTAACCGAAAAGTCGGAGGTTCGAGCCCACCCAGTGGTGGTGCGGCGCTTTTTTTCTTTGCACTGATAGCTTTGAAGATATGTTCTGATGGTGGGGAGAGTGGAGAAAGACTGTCTCCTTGGCGCAATGGGCTAGCGCGATCGGCTGTTAACCGAAAGGTTGGAGTTTCGAGCCCTCCCGGGTGTGGTGTGTTGCTTTTTTCTTTGCGCTGATAGCTTTGAAGATATGTTCTGATGGTGGTGAGAGTGGAGCAGGACTGTCTCCGTGGCGCAATTGGCTAGCGCGATCGGCTGTTAACCGAAAGGTTGGAGTTTCGAGCCCACCCGGCGGTGGTGCGGCGCTTTTTTTTCTTTGGGCTTATAGCATTGAAGGTATGTTCTGATGGTGGTGAGAGTAGAGCAGGACTGTCTCCGCGGCGCAATTGGCTAGCGTGATCGGCTGTTAACCGAAAGGTTGGAGGTTCGAGCCCACCCGGTGGTGGTGCGGCGCTTTTTTTTCTGTGGGCTGATAGCTTTGAAGATATGTTCTGATGGTGGTGAGAGTGGAGCAGGACTGTCTCCGTGGCGAAATTGGCTAGCGCGATTGGCTGTTAACCGAAAGGTTGGAGGTTCGGGCCCACGCGGTAGTGGTGCGGTGCTTTTTTTATTTGGGCTGATAGCTTTGAAGATATGTTCTGATGGTGGTGAGAGTGGAGCAGGACTGTCTCCGTGGCGCAATTGGCTAGCGCGATTGGCTGTTAACCGAAAACTCGGAGGTTCGAGCCCACCCAGTGGTGGTGCGGCGCTTTTTTTTCTTTGGGCTGATACCTTTAAGATATGTTCTGATGGTGGTGAGAGTGAAGCAGGAGTGTCTCCGTGGCGCAATGGGCTAGCGCGATCGGCTGTTAACCGAAAGGTTGGAGTTTCGAGCCCTCCCGGGTGTGGTGTGTTGCTTTTTTCTTTGCGCTGATAGCTTTGAAGATATGTTCTGATGGTGGTGAGAGTGGAGCAGGACTGTCTCCGTGGCGCAATCGGCTAGTGCGATCAGCTCTTAACCGAAAGGTTGGAGGTTTGAGCCCACCCGGTGGTGGTGCGGCGCTTTTTTTCTTTGCGCTGATAGCTTTGAAGATATGTTCTGATGGTGGTGAGAGTGGAGAAAGACTGTCTCCTTGGCGCAATGGGCTAGCGCGATCGGCTGTTAACCGAAAGGTTGGAGTTTCGAGCCCTCCCGGGTGTGGTGTGTTGCTTTTTTCTTTGCGCTGATAGCTTTGAAGATATGTTCTGATGGTGGTGAGAGTGGAGCAGGACTGTCTCCGTGGCGCAATTGGCTAGCGCGATCGGCTGTTAACCGAAAGGTTGGAGTTTCGAGCCCACCCGGCGGTGGTGCGGCGCTTTTTTTTCTTTGGGCTGATAGCATTGAAGGTATGTTCTGATGGTGGTGAGAGTAGAGCAGGACTGTCTCCGCGGTGCAATTGGCTAGCGTGATCGGCTGTTAACCGAAAGGTTGGAGGTTCGAGCCCACCCGGTGGTGGTGCGGCGCTTTTTTTTCTGTGGGCTGATAGCTTTGAAGATATGTTCTGATGGTGGTGAGAGTGGAGCAGGACTGTCTCCGTGGCGAAATTGGCTAGCGCGATTGGCTGTTAACCGAAAGGTTGGAGGTTCGGGCCCACCCGGTAGTGGTGCGGTGCTTTTTTTATTTGGGCTGATAGCTTTGAAGATATGTTCTGATGGTGGTGAGAGTGGAGCAGGACTGTCTCCGTGGCGCAATTGGCTAGCGCGATCGGCTGTTAGCCAAAAGGTCAGAGTTTCGAGCCCTCCCGGGTGTGGTGTGTTGCTTTTTTCTTTGCGCTGATAGCTTTGAAGATATGTTCTGATGGTGGTGAGAGTGGAGCAGGACTGTCTCCGTGGCGCAATGGGCTAGCGCGATCGGCTGTTAACCGAAAGGTTGGAGTTTCGAGCCCTCCCGGGTGTGGTGTGTTGCTTTTTTCTTTGCGCTGATAGCTTTGAAAATATGTTCTGATGGTGGTGAGAGTGGAGCAGGACTGTCTCCGTGGCGCAATTGGCTAGTGCGATCAGCTGTTAACCGAAAGGCTGGAGGTTTGAGCCCACCCGGTGGTGGTGCGGCGCTTTTTTTCTTTGCGCTGATAGCTTTGAAGATATGTTCTGATGGTGGTGAGAGTGGAGCAAGACTGTCTCCGTGGCGCAATGGGCTAGCGCGATCGGCTGTTAACCGAAAGGTTGGAGTTTCGAGCCCTCCCGGGTGTGGTGTGTTGCTTTTTTCTTTGCGCTGATAGCTTTGAAAATATGTTCTGATGGTGGTGAGAGTGGAGCAGGACTGTCTCCGTGGCGCAATTGGCTAGTGCGATCAGCTGTTAACCGAAAAGTTGGAGGTTCGAGCCCACCCGGTGGTGGTGCGGCGCTTTTTTTTCTTTGGGCTGATAGCTTTGAAGATATGTTCTGATGGTGGTGAGAGTGGAGCAGGACTGTCTCCATGGCGCAATTGGCTAGCGCGATCGGCTGTTAACCAAACGATCGGAGGTTCGAGCCCACCCGGTGGTGGTATGGCGCTTGTTTTTCTTTGGGCTGATAGCTTTGAAGATATGTTCTGATGGTGGTGAGAGTGGAGCAGGACTGTCTCCGTGGCGCAATTGGCTAGCGCGATCGGCTGTTAACCGAAAGGTTGGAGTTTCGAGCCCACCCGGTGGTGGTGCAGCGCTTTTTTTCTTTGGGCTGATAGCTTTGAAGGTATGTTCTGATGGTGGTGAGAGTAGAGCAGGATTGTCTCCGTGGCGTAATAGGCTAGTGCGATCGGCTGTTAACCGAAAGGTTGGAGTTTCGAGCCATCCCGGGAGTGGTGTGTTGCTTTTTTCTTTGCGCTGATAGCTTTGAAGATATGTTCTGATGGTGGTGAGAGTGGAGCACAACTCTCTCCGTGGCGCAGTTGGCTAGCGCGATCGGCTGTTAACAGAAAGGTTGGAGGTTCGAGCCCACCCGGTGGTGGTGCGGCGCTTTTTTTCTTTGTGCTGATAGCTTTGAAGATATGTTCTGATGGTGGTGAGAGTGGAGCAGGACGGTCCCCGTGGCACAATTCGCTAGCGCGATTGGCTGTTAACCGAAAAGTTGGAAGTTCGAGCCCTCCCGAGTGGGGTGTGTTGCTTTTTTCTTTGCGCTGATAGCTTTGAAGATATGTTCTGATGGTGGTGAGAGTGGAGCACGATTGTCTCCGTGGCGCAATTGGCTAACGCGATCTGCTGTTAACCGAAAGGTTGGAGGTTCGAGCCCACCCGGTGGTGGTGCGGCGCTTTTTTTTCTTTGCGCTGATAGCTTTGAAGGTATGATCTGACGGTGGTGAGAGTGGAGAACGACTGTCTCCGTGGCGCGATGGGCTAGCGTGATCGGCTGTTAACCGAAAGGTTGGAGGTTCGAGCCCACCCGGTGGTGGTGCGGCGCTTTTTTTTCTGTGGGCTGATAGTTTTGAAGATATGTTCTGATGGTGGTGAGAGTGGAGCAGGACTGTCTCCGTGGCGAAATTGGCTACCGCGATTGGCTGTTAACCGAAAGGTTGGAGGTTCGGGCCCACCCGGTAGTGGTGCGGTGCTTTTTTTCTTTGGGCTGATAGCTTTGAAGATATGTTCTGATGGTGGTGAGAGTGACGCAGGACTGTCTCCGTGGCGCAATTGGCTAGCGCGATCGGCTGTTAGCCAAAATTTCGGAGGTTTGAGCCCACCCGGTTGTGGTGCGGCGCTTTTTTTTCTTTGGGCTGATAGCTTTGAAGATATGTACTTATGGTGCTGAGAGTGGAGCAGGACTGTCTCCGTGGTGCAATTGGCTAGCGCGATCGGCTGTTAACCAAAAAGTTGGAGGTTCGAGCCTACCCGGTGGTTGTGCGGCGCTTTTGTTTCTGTGGGCTGATCGCTTTGAAGATATGTTCTGATGGAGGTGAGAGGGGAGCAGGACTGTCTCCGTGGCGCAATTGGCTAGCGTGATCGGCTGTTAACCGAAAAGTTGAGGTTCGAGCCCACCCGGTGGTGGTGCGGCGCTTTTTTTTGGGCTGATAGCTTTGAAGATATGTTATGTAGGTGGTGAGAGTGGAGCAGGACTGTCTCCTTGGCGCAATTGGCTAGCGCGATCGGCTGTTAACCAAAAGGTCGGAGGTTCGAGCCCACCCGGTGGTGGTGCGGCGCTTTTTTTTTTTTGGGCTGATGGCTTTGAAGATATGTTATGTAGGTGGTCAGAGTGGGGCAGGACTGTCTCCGTGGCGCAATTGGCTTGCGCGATCGGCTGTTAACTGAAACGTTGGAGGTTCGAGCCTACCCGGTGGTTGTGCGGCGCTTTTTTTTCTGTGGGCTGATAGCTTTGAAGATATGTTCTTATGGTGGTGAGAGTGGAGCAGGACTGTCTCCGTGGCGCAATTGGCTACCGTGAGCGGCTGTTAACCAAACGGTCGGAGGTTCGAGCCCACCCGGTGGTGGTATGGCGCTTGTTTTTCTTTGGGCTGATAGCTTTGAAGATATGTTCTGATGGTGGTGAGAGTGGAGCAGGACTGTCTCCGTGGCGCAATTGGCTAGCGCGATCGGCTGTTAACCGAAAGGTTGGAGTTTCGAGCTCACCCGGCGGTGGTGCGGCGCTTTTTTTTCTTTGGGCTGATAGCTTTGAAGGTATGTTCTGATGGTGGTGAGAGTAGAGCAGGCCTGTCTCCGTGGCGCAATTGGCTAGCGCGATCGGCTGTTAACCGAAAGGTTGGAGTTTCGGCCCTCCCGGGAGTGGTGTGTTGCTTTTTTCTTTGCGCTGATAGCTTTGAAGATATGTTCTGATGGTGGTAAGAGTGGAGCACGACTGTCTCCGTTGCGCAGTTGGCTAGCGCGATCGGCTGTTAACCGAAAGGTTGGAAGTTCGAGCCCACGCGGTGGTGGTGCGGCGCTTTTTTTTCTTTGTGCTGATAGCTTTGAAGATTGTTCTGATGGTGGTGAGAGTGGAGCAGGACTGTCTCCGTGGCGCAACTGCCTAGCGCGATTGGCTGTTAACCAAAAGGTTGAAGGTTCGAGCCACCCGGTCGTGGTGCGGTGTTTTTTTTTCTTTGGGCTGATAGCTTTGAAGATATGTTCTGATGATGGTGAGAGGGAGGCAGGACTGCATCCGTGGCGCAACTGGCTAGCGCGATCGGCTGTTAACCGAAAAGTCGGAGGTTCGAGCCCACCCAGTGGTGGTGCGGCGCTTTTTTTTCTTTGGGCTGATACCTTTAAGATATGTTCTGATGGTGGTGAGAGTGGAGCAGGACTGTCTCCGTGGCGCAATTGGCTTGCGCGATCGGCTGTTAACCGAAAGGTTGGAGTTTCCAGCCCTCCCGGGTGTGGTGTGTTGCTTTTTTTTGCGCTGATAGCTTTGAAGATATGTTTAGATGGTGGTGAGAGTGGAGCAGGACTGTCTCCGTGGCGCAATTGGCTAGCGCGATCAGCTGTTAACCGAAAGGTTGGAGGTTTGAGCCCACCCGGTGGTGGTGCGGCGCTTTTTTTCTTTGCGCTGATAGCTTTGAAGATATGTTCTGATGGTGGGGAGAGTGGAGCAAGACTGTCTCCGTGGCGCAGTGGGCTAGCGCGATCGGCTGTTAACTGAAAGGTTTGAGTTTCGTGCCCTCCCAGGATTGGTGTGTTTCTTTTTTCTTTGTGGTAATAGCTTTTAAGATATGTTCTGATGGTGGTGAGAGTGGAGCAGGACTGTCTTTGTGGCGCAATTGGCTAGCGCGATAGGCTGTTATCCGAAAGTTTGGAGGTTTGAGCCCACCCAGTGGGGGTGCGGTGCTTTTTTTTTCTTTGGGGTGATAGCTCTGAAGAAATGGTCTGACGGTGGTGAGAGTGGAGCAGGACGGTCTCCGTGGCGCAATTCGCTAGCGCGATCGGCTGTTAACCGAAAAGTTGGAGGTGCGAGCCCTCCCGGGTGGGTTGTGTTGCTTTTTTCTTTGCGCTGATATCTTTGAAGATATGTTCTGATGGTGGTGAGAGTGGAGCACGATTGTCTCCGTGGCGCAATGGGCTAGCGCGATCGGCTGTTGACCGAAAGGTTGGAGTTTCGAGCCCTCCCGGGAATGGTGTGTTGCTTTTTTCTTTGCGCTGATAGCTTTGAAGATATGTGCTGATGGTGGTGAAGTGGAGCAAGACTGTCTCCGTGGCGCAATTGGCTAGCGCGATCGGCTGTTAACCGAAAAGTTGGAGGTTCGAGCCCACCCAGTGGTGGTGCGGCGCTTTTTTTTCTTTGGGCTGATACCTTTAAGATATGTTCTGATGGTGGTAAGAGTGGAGCAGGACTGTCTCCGTGGCGCAATTAGCTTGCGCGATCGGCTGTTAACCGAAAGGTTGGAGGTTCGAGCCCACCCGGTGGTGGTGCGGCGCTTTTTTTCTTTGGGCTGATAGTTTGAAGGTATGTTCTGATGGTGGTGAGAGTAGAGCAGGACTGTCTCCGTGGCGCAATTGGCTAGCGCGATCGGCTGTTAACCGAAAGGTTGGAGTTTCGAGCCCTCCCGGGAGTGGTGTGTTGCTTTTTCCTTTGCGCTGATAGCTTTGAAGATATGTTCTGATAGTGGTGAGAGTGGAGCACGACTGTCTCCGTGGCGCAGTTGGCTAGCGCGATCGGCTGTGAACCGAAAGGTTGGAGGTTCGAGCCACCCGGTGGTGGTGCGGTGGTTTTTTTTCTTTGGGCTGATAGCTTTGAAGATATGTTCTGATGATGGTGAGAGTGGAGCAGGACTGTCTCCGTGGCGCAATTGGCTAGCGCGATCGGCTGTTAACCGAAAACTCGGAGGTTCGAGCCCACCCAGTGGTGGTGCGGCGCTTTTTTTTCTTTGGGCTGATACCTTTAAGATATGTTCTGATGGTGGTGAGAGTGGAGCAGGAGTGTCTCCGTGGCGCAATGGGCTAGCGCGATCGGCTGTTAACCGAAAGGTTGGAGTTTCGAGCCCTCCCGGGTGTGGTGTGTTGCTTTTTTCTTTGCGCTGATAGCTTTGAAGATATGTTCTGATGGTGGTGAGAGTGGAGCAGGACTGTCTCCGTGGCGCAATCGGCTAGTGCGATCAGCTGTTAACCGAAAGGTTGGAGGTTTGAGCCCACCCGGTGGTGGTGCGGCGCTTTTTTTCTTTGCGCTGATAGCTTTGAAGATATGTTCTGATGGTGGTGAGAGTGGAGAAAGACTGTCTCCTTGGCGCAATGGGCTAGCGCGATCGGCTGTTAACCGAAAGGTTGGAGTTTCGAGCCCTCCCGGGTGTGGTGTGTTGCTTTTTTCTTTGCGCTGATAGCTTTGAAGATATGTTCTGATGGTGGTGAGAGTGGAGCAGGACTGTCTCCGTGGCGCAATTGGCTAGCGCGATCGGCTGTTAACCGAAAGGTTGGAGTTTCGAGCCCACCCGGCGGTGGTGCGGCGCTTTTTTTTCTTTGGGCTGATAGCATTGAAGGTATGTTCTGATGGTGGTGAGAGTAGAGCAGGAGTGTCTCCGCGGCGCAATTGGCTAGCGTGATCGGCTGTTAACCGAAAGTTTGGAGGTTCGAGCCCACCCGGTGGTGGTGCGGCGCTTTTTTTTCTGTGGGCTGATAGCTTTGAAGATATGTTCTGATGGTGGTGAGAGTGGAGCAGGACTGTCCCCGTGGCGCAATTGGCTAGCGCGATCGGCTGTTAACCAAAAGGTCGGAGGTTCGAGCCCACCCGGTGGTGGTGCGGTGCTTTTTTTTCTTTGGGCTGATTGCTTTGAAGATATGTTCTTATGGTGGTGAGAGTGGAGCAGGACTGTCTCCGTGGCGCAATTGGCTTGCGCGATCGGCTGTTAACCGAAACGTTGGAGGTTCGAGCCTACCCGGTGGTTGTGCGGCGCTTTTTTTTCTGTGGGCTGATTGCTTTGAAGATATGTTCTGATGGTGGTGAGAGTGGAGCAGGACTGTCTCTGTGGCGCAATTGGCTAGCGTGAGCGGCTGTTAACCGAAAAGTTGGAGGTTCGAGCCCACCCGGTGGTGGTATGGCGCTTGTTTTTCTTTGGGCTGATAGCTTTGAAGATATGTTCTGATGGTGGTGAGAGTGGAGCAGGACTGTCTCCGTGGCGCAATTGGCTAGTGCGATCGGCTGTTAACCGAAAGGTTGGAGTTTCGAGCCCACCCGGTGGTGGTGCGGCGCTTTTTTTTTGGGCTGATAGCTTTGAAGGTATGTTCTGATGGTGGTGAGAGTAGAGCAGGACTGTCTCCGTGGCGCAATAGGCTAGCGCGATCGGCTGTTAACAGAAAGGTTGGAGGTTCGAGCCCACCCGGTGGTGGTGTGGCGCTTTTTTTTGTTTGTGCTGATAGCTTTAAAGATATGTTCTGATGGTGGTGAGAGTGGAGCAGGACGGTCCCCGTGGCACAATTCGCTAGCGCGATTGGCTGTTAACCGAAAAGTTGGAGGTTCGAGCCCTCCCGAGTGGGGTGTGTTGCTTTTTTCTTTGCGCTGATAGCTTTGAAGATATGTTCTGATGGTGGTGAGAGTGGAGCACGATTGTCTCCGCGGCGCAATTGGCTAACGCGATCTGCTGTTAACCGAAAGGTTGGAGGTTCGAGCCCACCCGGTGGTGGTGCGGCGCTTTTTTTTCTTTGCGCTGATAGCTTTGAAGGTATGATCTGACGGTGGTGAGAGTGGAGCACGACTGTCTCCGTGGCGCAATGGGCTAGCGTGATCGGCTGTTAACCGAAAGGTTGGAGGTTCGAGCCCACCCGGTGGTGGTGCGGCGCTTTTTTTTCTGTGGGCTGATAGCTTTGAAGATATGTTCTGATGGTGGTGAGAGTGGAGCAGGACTGTCTCCGTGGCGAAATTGGCTAGCGCGATTGGCTGTTAACCGAAAGGTTGGAGGTTCGGGCCCACCCGGTAGTGGTGCGGTGCTTTTTTTCTTTGGGCTGATAGCTTTGAAGATATGTTCTGATGGTGGTGAGAGTGACGCAGGACTGTCTCCGTGGCGCAATTGGCTAGCGTGAGCGGCTATTAGCCAAAAGGTCGGAGGTTTGAGCCCACCCGGTGGTGGTGCGGCGCTTTTTTTTTCTTTGGGCTGATAGCTTTGAAGATATGTTCTTATGGTGGTGAGAGTGGAGCAGGACTGTCTCCGTGGTGCAATTGGCTAGCGCGATCTGCTGTTAACCGAAAAGTTGGAGGTTCGAGCCTACCCGGTGGTTGTGCGGCGCTTTTTTTTCTGTGGGCTGATAGCTTTTAAGATATGTTCTGATGGAGGTGAGAGGGGAGCAGCACTGTCTCCGTGGCGCAATTGGCTATCGTGATCGGCTGTTAACCGAAAAGTTGGAGGTTCGAGCCCACCCGGTGGTGGTGCGGCGCTTTTTTTTCTTTGGGCTGATAGCTTTGAAGATAAGTTCTGTAGGTGGTGAGAGTGGAGCAGGACTGTCCCCTTGGCGCAATTGGCTAGCGCGATCGGCTGTTAACCAAAAGGTCGGAGGTTCGAGCCCACCCGGTGGTGGTGCGGCGCTTTTTTTCTTTGGGCTGATGGCTTTGAAGATATGTTCTTATGGTGGTGAGAGTGGAGCAGGACTGTCTCCGTGGCGCAATTGGCTTGCGCGATCGGCTGTTAACTGAAACGTTGGAGGTTCGAGCCTACCCGGTGGTTGTGCGGCGCTTTTTTTTCTGTGGGCTGATAGCTTTGAAGATATGTTCTGATGGTGGTGAGAGTGGAGCAGGACTGTCTCCGTGGCGCAATTGGCTAGCGTGAGCGGCTGTTAACCAAACGGTCGGAGGTTTGAGCCCACCCGGTGGTGGTGCGGCGCTTTTTTTTCTTTGCGCTGATAGCTCTGAAGAAATGGTCTGACGGTGGTGAGAGTGGAGCAGGACGGTCCCCGTGGCGCAATTCGCTAGCGCGATCGGCTGTTAACCGAAAAATTGGAGGTGCGAGCCCTCCCGGGTGGGTTGTGTTGCTTTTTTCTTTCCGCTGATATCTTTGAAGATATGTTCTGATGGTGGTGAGAGTGGAGCACGATTGTCTCCGTGGCGCAATGGGCTAGCGCGATCGGCTGTTGACCGAAAGGTTGGAGTTTCGAGCCCTCCCGGGAGTGGTGTGTTGCTTTTTTCTTTGCGCTGATAGCTTTGAAGATATGTTCTGATGGTGGTGAGAGTGGAGCACGACAGTCTCCGTGGCGAAATTGGCTAGCGCGATCGGCTGTTAACCGAAAGGTTGGAGGTTCGAGCCCACCCGGTGGTGGTGCGGTGCTTTTTTTTCTTTGGGCTGATAGCTTTGAAGATATGTTCTGATGGTGGTGAGAGGGGAGCAAGACTGTCTCCGTGGCGCAATGGGCTAGCGCGATCGGCTCTTAACCAAAAGGTTGGAGTTTCGAGCCCTCCCGGGAGTGGTATGTTGCTTTTTTCTTTGCGCTGATAGCTTTGAAGGTATGTTCTGATGGTGGTGAGAGCTGAGCAAGACTGTCTCCGGAGCGCAAAGGGCTAGCGCGATCGGCTGTTAACCGAAAGGTTGGAGTTTCGAGCCCTCCCGGTGGTGGTATGGCGCTTTTTTTTCTTTGGGCTGATAGCTTAGAAGATATGTTCTGATGGTGGTGAGAGTGGAGCAGGACTGTCTCCGTGGCGCAATTGGCTAGCCCGATTGGCTGTTAACCGAAAGGTTGGAGGTTCGAGCCACCCGGTGGTGGTGCGGTGGTTTTTTTTCTTTGGGCTGATAGCTTTGAAGATATGTTCTGATGATGGTGAGAGTGGAGCAGGGCTGTCTCCGTGGCGCAATTGGCTAGCGCGATCGGCTGTTAACCGAAAAGTCGGAGGTTCGAGCCCACCCAGTGGTGGTGCGGCGCTTTTTTTTCTTTGGGCTGATACCTTTGAAGATATCTTCTGATGGTGGTGAGAGTGGAGCAGGACTGTCTTCGTGGCGCTATTGGCTTGCGCGATCGGCTGTTAACCGAAAGGTTGGAGGTTCGAGCCCACACGGTGGTGGTGCGGCGCTTTTTTATCTTTGCGCTGATAGCTTTGATGATATGTTCTGGTGGTGGTGAGAGTGGAGCAAGACTGTCTCCGTGGCGCAATTGGCTAGCGTGATCGGCTGTTCACCGGAAAGTTGGAAGTTCGAGCCCACCCGTCGGTGGTGCGGCGCTTTTTTTTCTTTGGGCTGATAGCTCTGAAGAAATGTTATGATGGTGGTGAGAGTGGAGCAAGACTGTCTCCGTTGCGCAATTGACAAGCTGAATCGGCTGTTAACCGAAAGGTTAGAGGTTCGAGCCCACCCGGTGGTGGTGCGGCGCTTTTTTTTCTTTGGGCTGATAGCTTTGAAGGTATGCTCTGATGGTGGTGAAAGTAGAGCAGGACTGTCTCCGTGGGGCAATGGGCTAGCGCGATCGGCTGTTAACCGAAAGGTTGGAGTTTCGAGCCCTCCCGGGAGTGGTGTGTTGCTTTTTTTTTGCGCTGATAGCTTTGAAGATATGTTCTGATGGTGGTGAGAGTGGAGCAGGGCTGTCTCCGTGGCGCAATTGGCTAGCGCGATCGGCTGTTAACCGAAAAGTCGGAGGTTCGAGCCCACCCAGTGGTGGTGCGGCGCTTTTTTTTCTTTGGGCTGATACCTTTGAAGATATCTTCTGATGATGGAGAGAGTGGAGCAGGACTGTCTCCGTGGCGCAATTGGCTAGCGCGATCGGCTGTTAACCGAAAAGTCGGAGGTTCGAGCCCACCCAGTGGTGGTGCGGCGCTTTTTTTTCTTTGGGCTGATACCTTTAAGATATGTTCTGATGGTGGTGAGAGTGGAGCAGGACTGTCTCCGTGGCGCAATTGGCTTGCGCGATCGGCTGTTAACCGAAAGGTTGGAGGTTCGAGCTCACCCGGTGGTGGTGCGGCGCTTTTTTTCTTTGGGCTGATAGCTTTGAAGATATGTTATGATGGTGGTGAGAGTGGAGCAAGACTATCTCCGTTGCGCAATTGACAAGCTGAATCGGCTGTTAACCGAAAGGTTAGAGGTTCGAGCCCACCCGGTGGTGGTGCGGCGCTTTTTTTTCTTTGGGCTGATAGCTTTGAAGATATGTTCTGATGGTGGTGAGAGTGGAGCAGGACTGTCTCCGTGGCGCAATGGGCTAGCGTGATCGGCTGTTAACCGAAAGGTTGGAGTTTCGAGCCCTCCCGGGTGTGGTGTGTTGCTTTTTTCTTTGCGCTGATAGCTTTGAAAATATGTTCTGATGGTGGTGAGAGTGGAGCAGGACTGTCTCCGTGGCGCAATTGGCTAGTGCGATCAGCTGTTAACCGAAAGGTTGGAGGTTTGAGCCCACCCGGTGGTGGTGCGGCGCTTTTTTTCTTTGCGCTGATAGCTTTGAAGATATGTTCTGACGGTGGTGAGAGTGGAGCAAGACTGTCTCCGTGGCGCAATGGGCTAGCGCGATCGGCTGTTAACCGAAAGGTTGGAGTTTCGAGCCCTCCCGGGTGTGGTGTGTTGCTTTTTTCTTTGAGCTGATAGCTTTGAAAATATGTTCTGATGGTGGTGAGAGTGGAGCAGGACTGTCTCCGTGGCGCAATTGGCTAGTGCGATCAGCTGTTAACCGAAAGGTTGGAAGTTCGAGCCCACCCGGTGGTGGTGCGGCGCTTTTTTTTCTTTGGACTGATAACTTTGAAGCTATGTTCTGATGGTGGTGAGAGTGGAGCGCGACTGTCTCCGTGGCGCAATTGGCTAGCGCGATCGGCTGTTAACCAAACGATCGGAGGTTCGAGCCCACCCGGTGGTGGTATGGCGCTTGTTTTTCTTTGGGCTGATAGCTTTGAAGATATGTTCTGATGGTGGTGAGAGTGGAGCAGGACTGTCTCCGTGGCGCAATTGGCTAGCGCGATTGGCTGTTAACCGAAAGGTTGGAGTTTCGAGCCCACCCGGTGGTGGTGCAGCGCTTTTTTTTCTTTGGGCTGATAGCTTTGAAGGTATGTTCTGATGGTGGTGAGAGTAGAGCAGGACTGTCTCCGTGGCGCAATAGGCTAGTGCGACCGGCTGTTAACCGGAAGGTTGGAGTTTCGAGCCATCCCGGGAGTGGTGTGTTGCTTTTTTCTTTGCGCTGATAGCTTTGAAGATATGTTCTGATGGTGGTGAGAGTGGAGCACGACTGTCTCCGTGGCGCAGTTGGCTAGCGCGATCGGCTGTTAACCGAAAGGTTGGAGGTTCGAGCCCACCCGGTGGTGGTGCGGCGCTTTTTTTTCTGTGGGCTGATAGCTTTGAAGATATGTTCTGATGGTGGTGAGAGTGGAGCAGGACTGTCTCCGTGGCGAAATTGGCTAGCGCGATTGGCTGTTAACCGAAAGGTTGGAGGTTCGGGCCCACCTGGTAGTGGTGCGGTGCTTTTTATCTTTGGGCTGATAGCTTTGAAGATATGTTCTGATGGTGGTGAGAGTGACGCAGGACTGTCTCCGTGGCGCAATTGGCTAGCGCGATCGGCTGTTAGCCAAAAGGTCGGAGGTTTGAGCCCACCCGGTTGTGGTGCGGCGCTTTTTTTTCTTTGGGCTGATAGCTTTGAAGATATGTACTTATGGTGGTGAGAGTGGAGCAGGACTGTCTCCGTGGTGCAATTGGCTAGCGCGATCGGCTGTTAACCGAAAAGTTGGAGGTTCGAGCCTACCCGGTGGTTGTGCGGCGCTTTTTTTTCTGTGGGCTGATCGCTTTGAAGATATGTTCTGATGGAGGTGAGAGGGGAGCAGGACTGTCTCCGTGGCGCAATTGGCTAGCGTGATCGGCTGTTAACCGAAAAGTTGGAGGTTCGAGCCCACCCGGTGGTGGTGCGGCGCTTTTTTTTCTTTGGGCTGATAGCTTTGAAGATATGTTCTGTAGGTGGTGAGAGTGGAGCAGGACTCTCTCCTTGGCGCAATTGGCTAGCGCGATCGGCTGTTAACCAAAAGGTCGGAGGTTCGAGCCCACCCGGTGGTGGTGCGGCGCTTTTTTTTCTTTGGGCTGATGGCTTTGAAGATATGTTCTTATGGTGGTGAGAGTGGAGCAGGACTGTCTCCTTGGCGCAATTGGCTTGCGCGATCGGCTGTTAACTGAAACGTTGGAGGTTCGAGCCTACCCGGTGGTTGTGCGGCGCTTTTTTTTTCTGTGGGCTGATAGCTTTGATGATATGTTCTGATGGTGGTGAGAGTGGAGCAGGACTGTCTCCGTGGCGCAATTGGCTAGCGTGAGCGACTGTTAACCAAACGGTCGGAGGTTCGAGCCCACCCGGTGGTGGTATGGCGCTTGTTTTTCTTTGGGCTGATAGCTTTGAAGATATGTTCTGATGGTGGTGAGAGTGGAGCAGGACTGTCTCCGTGGCGCAATTGGCTAGCGCGATCGGCTGTTAACCGAAAGGTTGGAGTTTCGAGCCCACCCGGCGGTGGTGCGGCGCTTTTTTTTCTTTGGGCTGATAGCTTTGAAGGTGTGTTCTGATGGTGGTGAGAGTAGAGCAGGACTGTCTCCGTGGCGCAATTGGCTAGCGCGATCGGCTGTTAACCGAAAGGTTGGAGTTTCGAGCCCTCCCGGGAGTGGTGTGTTGCTTTTTTCTTTGCGCTGATAGCTTTGAAGATATGTTCTGATGGTGGTAAGAGTGGAGCACGACTGTCTCCGTTGCGCAGTTGGCTAGCGCGATCGGCTGTTAACCGAAAGGTTGGAAGTTCGAGCCCACGCGGTGGTGGTGCGGCGCTTTTTTTTCTTTGTGCTGATAGCTTTGAAGATTGTTCTGATGGTGGTGAGAGTGGAGCAGGACTGTCTCCGTGGCGCAACTGGCTAGCGCGATTGGCTGTTAACCAAAAGGTTGGAGGTTCGAGCCACCCGGTCGTGGTGCGGTGGTTTTTTTTCTTTGGGCTGATAGCTTTGAAGATATGTACTTATGGTGGTGAGAGTGGAGCAGGACTGTCTCCGTGGTGCAATTGGCTAGCGCGATCGGCTGTTAACCGAAAAGTTGGAGGTTCGAGCCTACCCGGTGGTTGTGCGGCGCTTTTTTTTCTGTGGGCTGATCGCTTTGAAGATATGTTCTGATGGAGGTGAGAGGGGAGCAGGACTGTCTCCGTGGCGCAATTGGCTAGCGTGATCGGCTGTTAACCGAAAAGTTGGAGGTTCGAGCCCACGCGGTGGTGGTGCGGCGCTTTTTTTTCTTTGGGCTGATAGCTTTGAAGATATGTTCTGTAGGTGGTGAGAGTGGAGCAGGACTGTCTCCTTGGCGCAATTGGCTAGCGCGATCGGCTGTTAACCAAAAGGTCGGAGGTTCGAGCCCACCCGGTGGTGGTGCGGCGCTTTTTTTTCTTTGGGCTGATGGCTTTGAAGATATGTTCTTATGGTGGTGAGAGTGGAGCAGGACTGTCTCCGTGGCGCAATTGGCTTGCGCGATCGGCTGTTAACTGAAACGTTGGAGGTTCGAGCCTACCCGGTGGTTGTGCGGCGCTTTTTTTCTCTGTCGGCTGATAGCTTTGAAGATATGTTCTGATGGTGGTGAGAGTGGAGCAGGACTGTCTCCGTGGCGCAATTGGCTAGCGTGAGCGGCTGTTAACCAAACGGTCGGAGGTTCGAGCCCACCCGGTGGTGGTATGGCGCTTGTTTTTCTTTGGGCTGATAGCTTTGAAGATATGTTCTGATGGTGGTGAGAGTGGAGCAGGACTGTCTCCGTGGCGCAATTGGCTAGCGCTATCCGCTGTTAACCGAAAGGTTGGAGTTTCGAGCCCACCCGGCGGTGGTGCGGCGCTTTTTTTTCTTTGGGCTGATACCTTTAAGATATGTTCTGATGGTGGTGAGAGTGGAGCAGGACTGTCTCCGTGGCGCAATTGGCTTGCGCGATCGGCTGTTAACCGAAAGGTTGGAGGTTCGAGCCCACCCGGTGGTGGTGCGGCGCTTTTTTTCTTTGGGCTGATAGCTTGAAGGTATGTTCTGATGGTGGTGAGAGTAGAGCAGGACTGTCTCCGTGGCGCAATTGGCTAGCGCGATCGGCTGTTAACCGAAAGGTTGGAGTTTCGAGCCCTGCCGGGAGTGGTGTGTTGCTTTTTTCTTTGCGCTGATAGCTTTGAAGATATGTTCTGATGGTGGTAAGAGTGGAGCACGACTGTCTCCGTTGCGCAGTTGGCTAGCGCGATCGGCTGTTAACCGAAAGGTTGGAAGTTCGAGCCCACGCGACGGTGGTGCGGCGCTTTTTTTTCTTTGTGCTGATAGCTTTGAAGATTGTTCTGATGGTGGTGAGAGTGGAGCAGGACTGTCTCCGTGGCGCAACTGGCTAGCGCGATTGGCTGTTAACCAAAAGGTTGGAGGTTCGAGCCACCCAGTCGTGGTGCGGTGGTTTTTTTTCTTTGGGCTGATAGCTTTGAAGATATGTACTTATGGTGGTGAGAGTGGAGCAGGACTGTCTCCGTGGTGCAATTGGCTAGCGCGATCGGCTGTTAACCGAAAAGTTGGAGGTTCGAGCCTACCCGGTGGTTGTGCGGCGCTTTTTTTTCTGTGGGCTGATCGCTTTGAAGATATGTTCTGATGGAGGTGAGAGGGGAGCAGGACTGTCTCCGTGGCGCAATTGGCTAGCGTGATCGGCTGTTAACCGAAAAGTTGGAGGTTCGAGCCCACGCGGTGGTGGTGCGGCGCTTTTTTTTCTTTGGGCTGATAGCTTTGAAGATATGTTCTGTAGGTGGTGAGAGTGGAGCAGGACTGTCTCCTTGGCGCAATTGGCTAGCGCGATCGGCTGTTAACCAAAAGGTCGGAGGTTCGAGCCCACCCGGTGGTGGTGCGGCACTTTTTTTTCTTTGGGCTGATGGCTTTGAAGATATGTTCTTATGGTGGTGAGAGTGGAGCAGGACTGTCTCCGTGGCGCAATTGGCTTGCGCGATCGGCTGTTAACTGAAACGTTGGAGGTTCGAGCCTACCCGGTGGTTGTGCGGCGCTTTTTTTCTCTGTGGGCTGATAGCTTTGAAGATATGTTCTGATGGTGGTGAGAGTGGAGCAGGACTGTCTCCGTGGCGCAATGGGCTAGCGCGATTGGCTGTTAACCAAAAGGTTGGAGGTTCGAGCCACCCGGTGGTGGTGCGGTGGTTTTTTTTCTTTGGGCTGTTAGCTTTGAAGATATGTTCTGATGGTGGTGAGAGTGGAGCAGGACTGTCTCCGTGGCGCAATGGGCTAGCGTGATCGGCTGTTAACCGAAAGGTTGGAGTTTCGAGCCCTCCCGGGTGTGGTGTGTTGCTTTTTTCTTTGCGCTGATAGCTTTGAAAATATGTTCTGATGGTGGTGAGAGTGGAGCAGGACTGTCTCCGTGGCGCAATTGGCTAGTGCGATCAGCTGTTAACCGAAAGGTTGGAGGTTTGAGCCCACCCGGTGGTGGTGCGGCGCTTTTTTTCTTTGCGCTGATAGCTTTGAAGATATGTTCTGACGGTGGTGAGAGTGGAGCAAGACTGTCTCCGTGGCGCAATGGGCTAGCGCGATCGGCTGTTAACCGAAAGGTTGGAGTTTCGAGCCCTCCCGGGTGTGGTGTGTTGCTTTTTTCTTTGAGCTGATAGCTTTGAAAATATGTTCTGATGGTGGTGAGAGTGGAGCAGGACTGTCTCCGTGGCGCAATTGGCTAGTGCGATCAGCTGTTAACCGAAAGGTTGGAAGTTCGAGCCCACCCGGTGGTGGTGCGGCGCTTTTTTTTCTTTGGGCTGATAACTTTGAAGCTATGTTCTGATGGTGGTGAGAGTGGAGCGCGACTGTCTCCGTGGCGCAATTGGCTAGCGCGATCGGCTGTTAACCAAACGATCGGAGGTTCGAGCCCACCCGGTGGTGGTATGGCGCTTGTTTTTCTTTGGGCTGATAGCTTTGAAGATATGTTCTGATGGTGGTGAGAGTGGAGCAGACTGTCTCCGTGGCGCAATTGGCTAGCGCGATTGGCTGTTAACCGAAAGGTTGGAGTTTCGAGCCCACCCGGTGGTGGTGCAGCGCTTTTTTTTCTTTGGGCTGATAGCTTTGAAGGTATGTTCTGATGGTGGTGAGAGTAGAGCAGGACTGTCTCCGTGGCGCAATAGGCTAGTGCGACCGGCTGTTAACCGGAAGGTTGGAGTTTCGAGCCATCCCGGGAGTGGTGTGTTGCTTTTTTCTTTGCGCTGATAGTTTTGAAGATATGTTCTGATGGTGGTGAGAGTGGAGCACGACTGTCTCCGTGGCGCAGTTGGCTAGCGCGATCGGCTGTTAACCGAAAGGTTGGAGGTTCGAGCCCACCCGGTGGTGGTGCGGCGCTTTTTTTTCTGTGGGCTGATAGCTTTGAAGATATGTTCTGATGGTGGTGAGAGTGGAGCAGGACTGTCTCCGTGGCGAAATTGGCTAGCGCGATTGGCTGTTAACCGAAAGGTTGGAGGTTCGGGCCCACCTGGTAGTGGTGCGGTGCTTTTTATCTTTGGGCTGATAGCTTTGAAGATATGTTCTGATGGTGGTGAGAGTGACGCAGGACTGTCTCCGTGGCGCAATTGGCTAGCGCGATCGGCTGTTAGCCAAAAGGTCGGAGGTTTGAGCCCACCCGGTTGTGGTGCGGCGCTTTTTTTTCTTTGGGCTGATAGCTTTGAAGATATGTACTTATGGTGGTGAGAGTGGAGCAGGACTGTCTCCGTGGTGCAATTGGCTAGCGCGATCGGCTGTTAACCGAAAAGTTGGAGGTTCGAGCCTACCCGGTGGTTGTGCGGCGCTTTTTTTTCTGTGGGCTGATCGCTTTGAAGATATGTTCTGATGGAGGTGAGAGGGGAGCAGGACTGTCTCCGTGGCGCAATTGGCTAGCGTGATCGGCTGTTAACCGAAAAGTTGGAGGTTCGAGCCCACCCGGTGGTGGTGCGGCGCTTTTTTTTCTTTGGGCTGATAGCTTTGAAGATATGTTCTGTAGGTGGTGAGAGTGGAGCAGGACTCTCTCCTTGGCGCAATTGGCTAGCGCGATCGGCTGTTAACCAAAAGGTCGGAGGTTCGAGCCCACCCGGTGGTGGTGCGGCGCTTTTTTTTCTTTGGGCTGATGGCTTTGAAGATATGTTCTTATGGTGGTGAGAGTGGAGCAGGACTGTCTCCTTGGCGCAATTGGCTTGCGCGATCGGCTGTTAACTGAAACGTTGGAGGTTCGAGCCTACCCGGTGGTTGTGCGGCGCTTTTTTTTTCTGTGGGCTGATAGCTTTGATGATATGTTCTGATGGTGGTGAGAGTGGAGCAGGACTGTCTCCGTGGCGCAATTGGCTAGCGTGAGCGACTGTTAACCAAACGGTCGGAGGTTCGAGCCCACCCGGTGGTGGTATGGCGCTTGTTTTTCTTTGGGCTGATAGCTTTGAAGATATGTTCTGATGGTGGTGAGAGTGGAGCAGGACTGTCTCCGTGGCGCAATTGGCTAGCGCGATCGGCTGTTAACCGAAAGGTTGGAGTTTCGAGCCCACCCGGCGGTGGTGCGGCGCTTTTTTTTCTTTGGGCTGATAGCTTTGAAGGTGTGTTCTGATGGTGGTGAGAGTAGAGCAGGACTGTCTCCGTGGCGCAATTGGCTAGCGCGATCGGCTGTTAACCGAAAGGTTGGAGTTTCGAGCCCTCCCGGGAGTGGTGTGTTGCTTTTTTCTTTGCGCTGATAGCTTTGAAGATATGTTCTGATGGTGGTAAGAGTGGAGCACGACTGTCTCCGTTGCGCAGTTGGCTAGCGCGATCGGCTGTTAACCGAAAGGTTGGAAGTTCGAGCCCACGCGGTGGTGGTGCGGCGCTTTTTTTTCTTTGTGCTGATAGCTTTGAAGATTGTTCTGATGGTGGTGAGAGTGGAGCAGGACTGTCTCCGTGGCGCAACTGGCTAGCGCGATTGGCTGTTAACCAAAAGGTTGGAGGTTCGAGCCACCCGGTCGTGGTGCGGTGGTTTTTTTTCTTTGGGCTGATAGCTTTGAAGATATGTACTTATGGTGGTGAGAGTGGAGCAGGACTGTCTCCGTGGTGCAATTGGCTAGCGCGATCGGCTGTTAACCGAAAAGTTGGAGGTTCGAGCCTACCCGGTGGTTGTGCGGCGCTTTTTTTTCTGTGGGCTGATCGCTTTGAAGATATGTTCTGATGGAGGTGAGAGGGGAGCAGGACTGTCTCCGTGGCGCAATTGGCTAGCGTGATCGGCTGTTAACCGAAAAGTTGGAGGTTCGAGCCCACGCGGTGGTGGTGCGGCGCTTTTTTTTCTTTGGGCTGATAGCTTTGAAGATATGTTCTGTAGGTGGTGAGAGTGGAGCAGGACTGTCTCCTTGGCGCAATTGGCTAGCGCGATCGGCTGTTAACCAAAAGGTCGGAGGTTCGAGCCCACCCGGTGGTGGTGCGGCGCTTTTTTTTCTTTGGGCTGATGGCTTTGAAGATATGTTCTTATGGTGGTGAGAGTGGAGCAGGACTGTCTCCGTGGCGCAATTGGCTTGCGCGATCGGCTGTTAACTGAAACGTTGGAGGTTCGAGCCTACCCGGTGGTTGTGCGGCGCTTTTTTTCTCTGTCGGCTGATAGCTTTGAAGATATGTTCTGATGGTGGTGAGAGTGGAGCAGGACTGTCTCCGTGGCGCAATTGGCTAGCGTGAGCGGCTGTTAACCAAACGGTCGGAGGTTCGAGCCCACCCGGTGGTGGTATGGCGCTTGTTTTTCTTTGGGCTGATAGCTTTGAAGATATGTTCTGATGGTGGTGAGAGTGGAGCAGGACTGTCTCCGTGGCGCAATTGGCTAGCGCGATCGGCTGTTAACCGAAAGGTTGGAGTTTCGAGCCCACCCGGCGGTGGTGCGGCGCTTTTTTTTCTTTGGGCTGATACCTTTAAGATATGTTCTGATGGTGGTGAGAGTGGAGCAGGACTGTCTCCGTGGCGCAATTGGCTTGCGCGATCGGCTGTTAACCGAAAGGTTGGAGGTTCGAGCCCACCCGGTGGTGGTGCGGCGCTTTTTTTCTTTGGGCTGATAGCTTGAAGGTATGTTCTGATGGTGGTGAGAGTAGAGCAGGACTGTCTCCGTGGCGCAATTGGCTAGCGCGATCGGCTGTTAACCGAAAGGTTGGAGTTTCGAGCCCTGCCGGGAGTGGTGTGTTGCTTTTTTCTTTGCGCTGATAGCTTTGAAGATATGTTCTGATGGTGGTAAGAGTGGAGCACGACTGTCTCCGTTGCGCAGTTGGCTAGCGCGATCGGCTGTTAACCGAAAGGTTGGAAGTTCGAGCCCACGCGACGGTGGTGCGGCGCTTTTTTTTCTTTGTGCTGATAGCTTTGAAGATTGTTCTGATGGTGGTGAGAGTGGAGCAGGACTGTCTCCGTGGCGCAACTGGCTAGCGCGATTGGCTGTTAACCAAAAGGTTGGAGGTTCGAGCCACCCAGTCGTGGTGCGGTGGTTTTTTTTCTTTGGGCTGATAGCTTTGAAGATATGTACTTATGGTGGTGAGAGTGGAGCAGGACTGTCTCCGTGGTGCAATTGGCTAGCGCGATCGGCTGTTAACCGAAAAGTTGGAGGTTCGAGCCTACCCGGTGGTTGTGCGGCGCTTTTTTTTCTGTGGGCTGATCGCTTTGAAGATATGTTCTGATGGAGGTGAGAGGGGAGCAGGACTGTCTCCGTGGCGCAATTGGCTAGCGTGATCGGCTGTTAACCGAAAAGTTGGAGGTTCGAGCCCACGCGGTGGTGGTGCGGCGCTTTTTTTTCTTTGGGCTGATAGCTTTGAAGATATGTTCTGTAGGTGGTGAGAGTGGAGCAGGACTGTCTCCTTGGCGCAATTGGCTAGCGCGATCGGCTGTTAACCAAAAGGTCGGAGGTTCGAGCCCACCCGGTGGTGGTGCGGCACTTTTTTTTCTTTGGGCTGATGGCTTTGAAGATATGTTCTTATGGTGGTGAGAGTGGAGCAGGACTGTCTCCGTGGCGCAATTGGCTTGCGCGATCGGCTGTTAACTGAAACGTTGGAGGTTCGAGCCTACCCGGTGGTTGTGCGGCGCTTTTTTTCTCTGTGGGCTGATAGCTTTGAAGATATGTTCTGATGGTGGTGAGAGTGGAGCAGGACTGTCTCCGTGGCGCAATTGGCTAGCGTGAGCGGCTGTTAACCAAACGGTCGGAGGTTCGAGCCCACGCGGTGGTGGTATGGCGCTTGTTCTTCTTTGGGCTGATAGCTTTGAAGATATGTTCTGATGGTGGTGAGAGTGGAGCAGGACTGTCTCCGTGGCGCAATTGGCTAGCGCGATCGGCTGTTAACCGAAAGGTTGGAGTTTCGAGCCCACCCGGCGGTGGTGCGGCGCTTTTTTTTCTTTGGGCTGATAGCTTTGAAGGTATGTTCTGATGGTGGTGAGAGTAGAGCAGGACTGTCTCCGTGGCGCAATTGGCTAGCGCGATCGGCTGTTAACCGAAAGGTTGGAGTTTCGAGCCCTCCCGGGAGTGGTGTGTTGGTTTTTCTTTGCGCTGATAGCTTTGAAGATATGTTCTGATGGTGGTAAGAGTGGAGCACGACTGTCTCCGTTGCGCAGTTGGCTAGCGCGATCGGCTGTTAACCGAAAGGTTGGAAGTTCGAGCCCACGCGGTGGTGGTGCGGCGCTTTTTTTTCTTTGTGCTGATAGCTTTGAGGATTGCTCTGATGGTGGTTAGAGTGGAGCAGGACTGTCTCCGTGGCGCAACTGGCTAGCGCGATTGGCTGTTAACCAAAAGGTTGGAGGTTCGAGCCACCCGGTCGTGGTGCGGTGGTTTTTTTTCTTTGGGCTGATAGCTTTGAAGATATGTTCTGATGATGGTGAGAGGGAGGCAGGACTGCATCCGTGGCGCAATTGGCTAGCGCGATCGGCTGTTAACCGAAAAGTCGGAGGTTCGAGCCCACCCAGTGGTGGTGCGGCGCTTTTTTTCTTCGGGCTGATACCTTTAAGATATGTTCTGATGGTGGTGAGAGTGGAGCAGGACTGTCTCCGCGGCGCAATTGGCTTGCGCGATCGGCTGTTAACCGAAAGGTTGGAGTTTCGAGCCCACCCGGTGGTGGTGCGGCGCTTTTTTTCTTTGCGCTGATAGCTTTGAAGATATGTTCTGATGGTGGGGAGAGTGGAGCAAGACTGTCTCCGTGGCGCAATGGGCTAGCGCGATCGGCTGTTAACTGAAAGGTTTGAGTTTCGTGCCCTCCCAGGATTGGTGTGTTTCTTTTTTCTTTGTGGTAATAGCTTTTAAGATATGTTCTGATGGTGGTGAGAGTGGAGCAGGACTGTCTTTGTGGCGCAATTGTCTAGCGCGATAGGCTGTTATCCGAAAGTTTGGAGGTTTGAGCCCACCCGGTGGGGGTGCGGTGCTTTTTTTTTTCTTTGGGGTGATAGCTCTGAAGAAATGGTCTGACGGTGGTGAGAGTGGAGCAGGACGGTCCCCGTGGCGCAATTCGCTAGCGCGATCGGCTGTTAACCGAAAAGTTGGAGGTGCGAGCCCTCCCGGGTGGGTTGTGTTGCTTTTTTCTTTGCGCTGATATCTTTGAAGATATATTCTGATGGTGGTGAGAGTGGAGCACGATTGTCTCCGTGGCGCAATGGGCTAGCGCGATCGGCTGTTGACCGAAAGGTTGGAGTTTCGAGCCCTCCCGGGAATGGTGTGTTGCTTTTTTCTTTGCGCTGATAGCTTTGAAGATATGTTCTGATGGTGGTGAAGTGGAGCAAGACTGTCTCCGTGGCGCAATTGGCTAGCGCGATCGGCTGTTAACCGAAAAGCCGGAGGTTCGAGCCCACCCAGTGGTGGTGCGGCGCTTTTTTTTCTTTGGGCTGATACCTTTAAGATATGTTCTGATGGTGGTGAGAGTGGAGCAGGACTGTCTCCGTGGCGCAATTGGCTTGCGCGATCGGCTGTTAACCGAAAGGTTGGAGGTTCGAGCCCACCCGGTGGTGGTGCGGCGCTTTTTTTTCTTTGGGCTGATAGCTTTGAAGATATGTTATGATGGTGGTGAGAGTGGAGCAAGACTGTCTCCGTTGCGCAATTGACAAGCTGAATCGGCTGTTAACCGAAAGGTTGGAGGTTGGAGCCCACCCGGTGGTGGTGCGGCGCTTTTTTTCTTTGGGCTGATAGCTTGAAGGTATGTTCTGATGGTGGTGAGAGTAGAGCAGGACTGTCTCCGTGGCGCAATTGGCTAGCGCGATCGGCTGTTAACCGAAAGGTTGGAGTTTCGAGCCCTCCCGAGAGTGGTGTGTTGCTTTTTCCTTTGCGCTGATAGCTTTGAAGATATGTTCTGATGGTGGTGAGAGTGGAGCACGACTGTCTCCGTGGCGCAGTTGGCTAGCGTGATTGGCTGTTAACCAAAAGGTTGGAGGTTCGAGCCACCCGGTGGTGGTGCGGTGGTTTTTTTTCTTTGGGCTGATAGCTTTGAAGATATGTTCTGATGATGGTGAGAGTGGAGCAGGACTGTCTCCGTGGCGCAATTGGCTAGCGCGATCGGCTGTTAACCGAAAACTCGGAGGTTCGAGCCCACCCAGTGGTGGTGCGGCGCTTTTTTTTCTTTGGGCTGATACCTTTAAGATATGTTCTGATGGTGGTGAGAGTGGAGCAGGAGTGTCTCCGTGGCGCAATGGGCTAGCGCGATCGGCTGTTAACCGAAAGGTTGGAGTTTCGAGCCCTCCCGGGTGTGGTGTGTTGCTTTTTTCTTTGCGCTGATAGCTTTGAAGATATGTTCTGATGGTGGTGAGAGTGGAGCAGGACTGTCTCCGTGGCGCAATCGGCTAGTGCGATCAGCTGTTAACCGAAAGGTTGGAGGTTGGAGCCCACCCGGTGGTGGTGCGGCGCTTTTTTTCTTTGCGCTGATAGCTTTGAAGATATGTTCTGATGGTGGTGAGAGTGGAGAAAGACTGTCTCCTTGGCGCAATGGGCTAGCGCGATCGGCTGTTAACCGAAAGGTTGGAGTTTCGAGCCCTCCCGGGTGTGGTGTGTTGCTTTTTTCTTTGCGTTGATAGCTTTGAAGATATGTTCTGATGGTGGTGAGAGTGGAGCAGGACTGTCTCCGTGGCGCAATTGGCTAGCGCGATCGGCTGTTGACCGAAAGGTTGGAGTTTCGAGCCCTCCCGGGAATGGTGTGTTGCTTTTTTCTTTGCGCTGATATTTTTGAAGATATGTTCTGATGGTGGTGAAGTGGAGCAAGACTGTCTCCGTGGCGCAATTGGCTAGCGCGATCGGCTGTTAACCGAAAAGCCGGAGGTTCGAGCCCACCCAGTGGTGGTGCGGCGCTTTTTTTTCTTTGGGCTGATACCTTTAAGATATGTTCTGATGGTGGTGAGAGTGGAGCAGGACTGTCTCCGTGGCGCAATTGGCTTGCGCGATCGGCTGTTAACCGAAAGGTTGGAGGTTCGAGCCCACCCGGTGGTGGTGCGGCGCTTTTTTTTCTTTGGGCTGATAGCTTTGAATATATGTTATGATGGTGGTGAGAGTGGAGCAAGACTGTCTCCGTTGCGCAATTGACAAGCTGAATCGGCTGTTAACCGAAAGGTTGGAGGTTCGAGCCCACCCGGTGGTGGTGCGGCGCTTTTTTTCTTTGGGCTGATAGCTTGAAGGTATGTTCTGATGGTGGTGAGAGTAGAGCAGGACTGTCTCCGTGGCGCAATTGGCTAGCGGGATCGGCTGTTAACCGAAAGGTTGGAGTTTCGAGAACTCCCGGGAGTGGTGTGTTGCTTTTTCCTTTGCGCTGATAGCTTTGAAGATATGTTCTGATGGTGGTGAGAGTGGAGCACGACTGTCTCCGTGGCGCAGTTGGCTAGCGTGATTGGCTGTTAACCAAAAGGTTGGAGGTTCGAGCCACCCGGTGGTGGTGCGGTGGTTTTTTTTCTTTGGGCTGATAGCTTTGAAGATATGTTCTGATGATGGTGAGAGTGGAGCAGGACTGTCTCCGTGGCGCAATTGGCTAGCGCGATCGGCTGTTAACCGAAAACTCGGAGGTTCGAGCCCACCCAGTGGTGGTGCGGGGCTTTTTTTTCTTTGGGCTGATACCTTTAAGATATGTTCTGATGGTGGTGAGAGTGGAGCAGGAGTGTCTCCGTGGCGCAATGGGCTAGCGCGATCGGCTGTTAACCGAAAGGTTGGAGTTTCGAGCCCTCCCGGGTGTGGTGTGTTGCTTTTTTCTTTGCGCTGATAGCTTTAAGATATGTTCTGATGGTGGTGAGAGTGGAGCAGGACTGTCTCCGTGGCGCAATCGGCTAGTGCGATCAGCTGTTAACCGAAAGGTTGGAGGTTTGAGCCCACCCGGTGGTGGTGCGGCGCTTTTTTTCTTTGCGCTGATAGCTTTGAAGATATGTTCTGATGGTGGTGAGAGTGGAGAAAGACTGTCTCCTTGGCGCAATGGGCTAGCGCGATCGGCTGTTAACCGAAAGGTTGGAGTTTCGAGCCCTCCCGGGTGTGGTGTGTTGCTTTTTTCTTTGCGCTGATAGCTTTGAAGATATGTTCTTATGGTGGTGAGAGTGGAGCAGGACTGTCTCCGTGGCGCAATTGGCTTGCGCGATCGGCTGTTAACTGAAACGTTGGAGGTTCGAGCCTACCCGGTGGTTGTGCGGCGCTTTTTTTCTCTGTGGGCTGATAGCTTTGAAGATATGTTCTGATGGTGGTGAGAGTGGAGCAGGACTGTCTCCGTGGCGCAATTGGCTAGCGTGAGCGGCTGTTAACCAAACGGTCGGAGGTTCGAGCCCACCCGGTGGTGGTATGGCGCTTGTTTTTCTTTGGGCTGATAGCTTTGAAGATATGTTCTGATGGTGGTGAGAGTGGAGCAGGACTGTCTCCGTGGCGCAATTGGCTAGCGCCATCGGCTGTTAACCGAAAGGTTGGAGTTTCGAGCCCACCCGGCGGTGGTGCGGCGCTTTTTTTTCTTTGGGCTGATAGCTTTGAAGGTATGTTCTGATGGTGGTGAGAGTAGAGCAGGACTGTCTCCGTGGCGCAATTGGCTAGCGCGATCGGCTGTTAACCGAAAGGTTGGAGTTTCGAGCCCTCCCGGGAGTGGTGTGTTGCTTTTTTCTTTGCGCTGATAGCTTTGAAGATATGTTCTGATGGTGGTAAGAGTGGAGCACGACTGTCTCCGTTGCGCTGTTGGCTAGCGCGATCGGCTGTTAACCGAAAGGTTGGAAGTTCGAGCTCACGCGGTGGTGGTGCGGCGCTTTTTTTTCTTTGTGCTGATAGCTTTGAGGATTGCTCTGATGGTGGTTAGAGTGGAGCAGGACTGTCTCCGTGGCTCAACTGGCTAGCGCGATTGGCTGTTAACCAAAAGGTTGGAGGTTCGAGCCACCCGGTCGTGGTGCGGTGGTTTTTTTTTCTTTGGGCTGATAGCTTTGAAGATATGTTCTGATGATGGTGAGAGGGAGGCAGGACTGCATCCGTGGCGCAATTGGCTAGCGCGATCGGCTGTTAACCGAAAAGTCGGAGGTTCGAGCCCACCCAGTGGTGGTGCGGCGCTTTTTTTCTTCGGGCTGATACCTTTAAGATATGTTCTGATGGTGGTGAGAGTGGAGCAGGACTGTCTCCGCGGCGCAATTGGCTTGCGCGATCGGCTGTTAACCGAAAGGTTGGAGTTTCGAGCCCACCCGGTGGTGGTGCGGCGCTTTTTTTCTTTGCGCTGATAGCTTTGAAGATATGTTCTGATGGTGGGGAGAGTGGAGCAAGACTGTCTCCGTGGCGCAATGGGCTAGCGCGATCGGCTGTTAACTGAAAGGTTTGAGTTTCGTGCCCTCCCAGGATTGGTGTGTTTCTTTTTTCTTTGTGGTAATAGCTTTTAAGATATGTTCTGATGGTGGTGAGAGTGGAGCAGGACTGTCTTTGTGGCGCAATTGTCTAGCGCGATAGGCTGTTATCCGAAAGTTTGGAGGTTTGAGCCCACCCGGTGGGGGTGCGGTGCTTTTTTTTTCTTTGGGGTGATAGCTCTGAAGAAATGGTCTGACGGTGGTGAGAGTGGAGCAGGACGGTCCCCGTGGCGCAATTCGCTAGCGCGATCGGCTGTTAACCGAAAAGTTGGAGGTGCGAGCCCTCCCGGGTGGGTTGTGTTGCTTTTTTCTTTGCGCTGATATCTTTGAAGATATATTCTGATGGTGGTGAGAGTGGAGCACGATTGTCTCCGTGGCGCAATGGGCTAGCGCGATCGGCTGTTGACCGAAAGGTTGGAGTTTCGAGCCCTCCCGGGAATGGTGTGTTGCTTTTTTCTTTGCGCTGATAGCTTTGAAGATATGTTCTGATGGTGGTGAAGTGGAGCAAGACTGTCTCCGTGGCGCAATTGGCTAGCGCGATCGGCTGTTAACCGAAAAGCCGGAGGTTCGAGCCCACCCAGTGGTGGTGCGGCGCTTTTTTTTCTTTGGGCTGATACCTTTAAGATATGTTCTGATGGTGGTGAGAGTGGAGCAGGAGTGTCTCCGTGGCGCAATGGGCTAGCGCGATCGGCTGTTAACCGAAAGGTTGGAGTTTCGAGCCCTCCCGGGTGTGGTGTGTTGCTTTTTTCTTTGCGCTGATAGCTTTGAAGATATGTTCTGATGGTGGTGAGAGTGGAGCAGGACTGTCTCCGTGGCGCAATGGGCTAGCGCGATCGGCTGTTAACCGAAAGGTTGGAGTTTCGAGCCCTCCCGGGTGTGGTGTGTTGCTTTTTTCTTTGCGCTGATAGCTTTGAAAATATGTTCTGATGGGGGTGAGAGTGGAGCAGGACTGTCTCCGTGGCGCAATTGGCTAGTGCGATCGGCTGTTAACCGAAAGGTTGGAGTTTCGAGCCCACCCGGTGGTGGTGCAGCGCTTTTTTTTCTTTGGGCTGATAGCTTTGAAGGTATGTTCTGATGGTGGTGAGAGTAGAGCAGGACTGTCTCCGTGGCGCAATAGGCTAGTGCGATCGGCTGTTAACCGAAAGGTTGGAGTTTCGAGCCATCCCGGGAGTGGTGTGTTGCTTTTTTCTTTGCGCTGATAGCTTTGAAGATATGTTCTGATGGTGGTGAGAGTGGAGCACGACTGTCTCCGTGGCGCAGTTGGCTAGCGCGATCGGCTGTTAACAGAAAGGTTGGAGGTTCGAGCCCACCCGGTGGTGGTGCGGCGCTTTTTTTTCTTTGTGCTGATAGCTTTGAAGATATGTTCTGATGGTGGTGAGAGTGGAGCAGGACGGTCCACGTGGCACAATTCGCTAGCGCGATTGGCTGTTAACCGAAAAGTTGGAGGTTCGAGCCCTCCCGAGTGGGGTGTGTTGCTTTTTTCTTTGCGCTGATAGCTTTAAAGATATGTTCTGATGGTGGTGAGAGTGGAGCACGATTGTCTCCGTGGCGCAATTGGCTAACGCGATCTGCTGTTAACCGAAAGGTTGGAGGTTCGAGCCCACCCGGTGGTGGTGCGGCGCTTTTTTTTCTTTGCGCTGATAGCTTTGAAGGTATGATCTGACGGTGGTGAGAGTGGAGCACGACTGTCTCCGTGGCGCAATGGGCTAGCGTGATCGGCTGTTAACCGAAAGGTTGGAGGTTCGAGCCCACCCGGTGGTGGTGCGGCGCTTTTTTTTCTGCGGGCTGATAGCTTTGAAGATATGTTCTGATGGTGGTGAGAGTGGAGCAGGACTGTCTCCGTGGCGAAATTGGCTAGCGCGATTGGCTGTTAACCGTAAGGTTGGAGGTTCGGGCCCACCCGGTAGTGGAGCGGTGCTTTTTTTCTTTGGGCTGATAGCTTTGAAGATATGTTCTGATGGTGGTGAGAGTGACGCAGGACTGTCTCCGTGGCGCAATTGGCTAGCGCGATCGGCTGTTAGCCAAAAGGTCGGAGGTTTGAGCCCACCCGGTTGTGGTGCGGCGCTTTTTTTTTCTTTGGGCTGATAGCTTTGAAGATATGTACTTATGGTGCTGAGAGTGGAGCAGGACTGTCTCCGTGGTGCAATTGGCTAGCGCGATCGGCTGTTAACCAAAAAGTTGGAGGTTCGAGCCTACCCGGTGGTTGTGCGGCGCTTTTGTTTCTGTGGGCTGATCGCTTTGAAGATATGTTCTGATGGAGGTGAGAGGGGAGCAGGACTGTCTCTGTGGCGCAATTGGCTAGCGTGATCGGCTGCTAACCGAAAAGTTGGAGGTTCGAGCCCACCCGGTGGTGGTGCGGCGCTTTTTTTTCTTTGGGCTGATAGCTTTGAAGATATGTTATGTAGGTGGTGAGAGTGGAGCAGGACTGTCTCCTTGGCGCAATTGGCTCGCGCGATCGGCTGTTACCCAAAAGGTCGGAGGTTCGAGCCCACCCGGTGGTGGTGCGGCGCTTTTTTTTCTTTGGGCTGATGGCTTTGAAGATATGTTCTTAAGGTGGTGAGAGTGGAGCAGGACTGTCTCCGTGGCGCAATTGGCTTGCGCGATCGGCTGTTAACTGAAACGTTGGAGGTTCGAGCCTACCCGGTGGTTGTGCGGCGCTTTTTTTTCTGTGGGCTGATAGCTTTGAAGATATGTTCTGATGGTGGTGAGAGTGGAGCAGGACTGTCTCCGTGGCGCAATTGGCTAACGTGAGCGGCTGTTAACCAAACGGTCGGAGGTTCGAGCCCACCCGGTGGTGGTATGGCGCTTGTTTTTCTTTGGGCTGATAGCTTTGAAGATATGTTCTGATGGTGGTGAGAGTGGAGCAGGACTGTCTCCGTGGCGCAATTGGCTAGCGCGATCGGCTGTTAACCGAAAGGTTGGAGTTTCGAGCCCACCCGGCGGTGGTGCGGCGCTTTTTTTTTCTTTGGGCTGATAGCTTTGAAGGTATGTTCTGATGGTGGTGAGAGTAGAGCAGGACTGTCTCCGTGGCGCAATTGGCTAGCGCGATCGGCTGTTAACCGAAAGGTTGGAGTTTCGAGCCCTCCAGGGAGTGGTGTGTTGCTTTTTTCTTTGCGCTGATAGCTTTGAAGATATGTTCTGATGGTGGTAAGAGTGGAGCACGACTGTCTCCGTTGCGCAGTTGGCTAGCGCGATCGGCTGTTAACCGAAAGGTTGGAAGTTCGAGCCCACGCGGTGGTGGTGCGGCGCTTTTTTTTCTTTGTGCTGATAGCTTTGAAGATTGTTCTGATGGTGGTGAGAGTGGAGCAGGACTGTCTCCGTGGCGCAACTGGCTAGCGCGATTGGCTGTTAACCAAAAGGTTGGAGGTTCGAGCCACCCGGTCGTGGTGCGGTGGTTTTTTTTCTTTGGGCTGATAGCTTTGAAGATATGTTCTGATGATGGTGAGAGGGAGGCAGGACTGCATCCGTGGCGCAATTGGCTAGCGCGATCGGCTGTTAACCGAAAAGTCGGAGGTTCGACCCCACCCAGCGGTGGTGCGGCGCTTTTTTTCTTTGCGCTGATAGCTTTGAAGATATGTTCTGATGGTGGGGAGAGTGGAGAAAGACTGTCTCCTTGGCGCAATGGGCTAGCGCGATCGGCTGTTAACCGAAAGGTTGGAGTTTCGAGCCCTCCCGGGTGTGGTGTGTTGCTTTTTTCTTTGCGCTGATAGCTTTGAAGATATGTTCTGATGGTGGTGAGAGTGGAGCAGGACTGTCTCCGTGGCGCAATTGGCTAGCGCGATCGGCTGTTACCCGAAAGGTTGGAGTTTCGAGCCCACCCGGCGGTGGTGCGGCGCTTTTTTTTCTTTGCGCTGATAGCTTTGAAGATATGTTCTGATGGTGGTGAGAGTGGAGCAGGACTGTCTCCGTGGCGCAATCGGCTAGTGCGATCAGCTGTTAACCGAAAGGTTGGAGGTTTGAGCCCACCCGGTGGTAGTGCGGTGCTTTTTTTCTTTGCGCTGATAGCTTTGAAGATATGTTCTGATGGTGGTGAGAGTGGAGAAAGACTGTCTCCTTGGCGCAATGGGCTAGCGCGATCGGCTGTTAACCGAAAGGTTGGAGTTTCGAGCCCTCCCGGGTGTGGTGTGTTGCTTTTTTCTTTGCGCTGATAGCTTTGAAGATATGTTCTGATGGTGGTGAGAGTGGAGCAGGACTGTCTCCGTGGCGCAATTGGCTAGCGCGATCGGCTGTTAACCGAAAGGTTGGAGTTTCGAGCCCACCCGGCGGTGGTGCGGCGCTTTTTTTTCTTTGGGCTGATAGCATTGAAGGTATGTTCTGATGGTGGTGAGAGTAGAGCAGGACTGTCTCCGCGGCGCAATTGGCTAGCGTGATCGGCTGTTAACCGAAAGGTTGGAGGTTCGAGCCCACCCGGTGGTGGTGCGGCGCTTTTTTTTCTGTGGGCTGATAGCTTTGAAGATATGTTCTGATGGTGGTGAGAGTGGAGCAGGACTGTCTCCGTGGCGAAATTGGCTAGCGCGATTGGCTGTTAACCGAAAGGTTGGAGGTTTGGGCCCACCCGGTAGTGGTGCGGTGCTTTTTTTATTTGGGCTGATAGCTTTGAAGATATGTTCTGATGGTGGTGAGAGTGGAGCAGGACTGTCTCCGTGGCGCAATTGGCTAGCGCGATCGGCTGTTAGCCAAAAGGTCGGAGTTTCGAGCCCTCCCGGGTGTGGTGTGTTGCTTTTTTCTTTGCGCTGATAGCTTTGAAGATATGTTTTGATGGTGGTGAGAGTGGAGCAGGACTGTCTTCGTGGCGCAATGGGCTAGCGCGATCGGCTGTTAACCGAAAGGTTGGAGTTTCGAGCCCTCCCGGGTGTGGTGTGTTGCTTTTTTCTTTGCGCTGATAGCTTTGAAAATATGTTCTGATGGTGGTGAGAGTGGAGCAGGACTGTCTCCGTGGCGCAACTGGCTAGTGCGATCAGCTGTTAACCGAAAGGTTGGAGGTTTGAGCCCACCCGGTGGTGGTGCGGCGCTTTTTTTCTTTGCGCTGATAGCTTTGAAGATATGTTCTGATGGTGGTGAGAGTGGAGCAAGACTGTCTCCGTGGCGCAATGGGCTAGCGCGATCGGCTGTTAACCGAAAGGTTGGAGTTTCGAGCCCTCCCGGGTGTGGTGTGTTGCTTTTTTCTTTGCGCTGATAGCTTTGAAAATATGTTCTGATGGTGGTGAGAGTGGAGCAGGACTGTCTCCGTGGCGCAATTGGCTAGTGCGATCAGCTGTTAACCGAAAAGTTGGAGGTTCGAGCCCACCCGGTGGTGGTGCGGCGCTTTTTTTTCTTTGGGCTGATAGCTTTGAAGATATGTTCTGATGGTGGTGAGAGTGGAGCAGGACTGTCTCCATGGCGCAATTGGCTAGCGCGATCGGCTGTTAACCAAACGATCGGAGGTTCGAGCCCACCCGGTGGTGGTATGGCGCTTGTTTTTCTTTGGGCTGATAGCTTTGAAGATATGTTCTGATGGTGGTGAGAGTGGAGCAGGACTGTCTCCGTGGCGCAATTGGCTAGCGCGATCGGCTGTTAACCGAAAGGTTGGAGTTTCGAGCCCACCCGGTGGTGGTGCAGCGCTTTTTTTTCTTTGGGCTGATAGCTTTGAAGGTATGTTCTGATGGTGGTGAGAGTAGAGCAGGACTGTCTCCGTGGCGCAATAGGCTAGTGCGATCGGCTGTTAACCGAAAGGTTGGAGTTTCGAGCCATCCCGGGAGTGGTGTGTTGCTTTTTTCTTTGCGCTGATAGCTTTGAAGATATGTTCTGATGGTGGTGAGAGTGGAGCACGACTGTCTCCGTGGCGCAGTTGGCTAGCGCGATCGGCTGTTAACAGAAAGGTTGGAGGTTCGAGCCCACCCGGTGGTGGTGCGGCGCTTTTTTTTCTTTGTGCTGATAGCTTTGAAGATATGTTCTGATGGTGGTGAGAGTGGAGCAGGACGGTCCCCGTGGCACAATTCGCTAGCGCGATTGGCTGTTAACCGAAAAGTTGGAGGTTCGAGCCCTCCCGAGTGGGGTGTGTATCTTTTTTCTTTGCGCTGATAGCTTTGAAGATATGTTCTGATGGTGGTGAGAGTGACGCAGGACTGTCTCCGTGGCGCAATTGGCTAGCGCGATCGGCTGTTAGCCAAAAGGTCGGAGGTTTGAGCCCACCCGGTTGTGGTGCGGCGCTTTTTTTTTCTTTGGGCTGATAGCTTTGAAGATATGTACTTATGGTGCTGAGAGTGGAGCAGGACTGTCTCCGTGGTGCAATTGGCTAGCGCGATCGGCTGTTAACCAAAAAGTTGGAGGTTCGAGCCTACCCGGTGGTTGTGCGGCGCTTTTGTTTCTGTGGGCTGATCGCTTTGAAGATATGTTCTGATGGAGGTGAGAGGGGAGCAGGACTGTCTCTGTGGCGCAATTGGCTAGCGTGATCGGCTGCTAACCGAAAAGTTGGAGGTTCGAGCCCACCCGGTGGTGGTGCGGCGCTTTTTTTTCTTTGGGCTGATAGCTTTGAAGATATGTTATGTAGGTGGTGAGAGTGGAGCAGGACTGTCTCCTTGGCGCAATTGGCTCGCGCGATCGGCTGTTACCCAAAAGGTCGGAGGTTCGAGCCCACCCGGTGGTGGTGCGGCGCTTTTTTTTCTTTGGGCTGATGGCTTTGAAGATATGTTCTTAAGGTGGTGAGAGTGGAGCAGGACTGTCTCCGTGGCGCAATTGGCTTGCGCGATCGGCTGTTAACTGAAACGTTGGAGGTTCGAGCCTACCCGGTGGTTGTGCGGCGCTTTTTTTTCTGTGGGCTGATAGCTTTGAAGATATGTTCTGATGGTGGTGAGAGTGGAGCAGGACTGTCTCCGTGGCGCAATTGGCTAACGTGAGCGGCTGTTAACCAAACGGTCGGAGGTTCGAGCCCACCCGGTGGTGGTATGGCGCTTGTTTTTCTTTGGGCTGATAGCTTTGAAGATATGTTCTGATGGTGGTGAGAGTGGAGCAGGACTGTCTCCGTGGCGCAATTGGCTAGCGCGATCGGCTGTTAACCGAAAGGTTGGAGTTTCGAGCCCACCCGGCGGTGGTGCGGCGCTTTTTTTTTCTTTGGGCTGATAGCTTTGAAGGTATGTTCTGATGGTGGTGAGAGTAGAGCAGGACTGTCTCCGTGGCGCAATTGGCTAGCGCGATCGGCTGTTAACCGAAAGGTTGGAGTTTCGAGCCCTCCAGGGAGTGGTGTGTTGCTTTTTTCTTTGCGCTGATAGCTTTGAAGATATGTTCTGATGGTGGTAAGAGTGGAGCACGACTGTCTCCGTTGCGCAGTTGGCTAGCGCGATCGGCTGTTAACCGAAAGGTTGGAAGTTCGAGCCCACGCGGTGGTGGTGCGGCGCTTTTTTTTCTTTGTGCTGATAGCTTTGAAGATTGTTCTGATGGTGGTGAGAGTGGAGCAGGACTGTCTCCGTGGCGCAACTGGCTAGCGCGATTGGCTGTTAACCAAAAGGTTGGAGGTTCGAGCCACCCGGTCGTGGTGCGGTGGTTTTTTTTCTTTGGGCTGATAGCTTTGAAGATATGTTCTGATGATGGTGAGAGGGAGGCAGGACTGCATCCGTGGCGCAATTGGCTAGCGCGATCGGCTGTTAACCGAAAAGTCGGAGGTTCGACCCCACCCAGCGGTGGTGCGGCGCTTTTTTTCTTTGCGCTGATAGCTTTGAAGATATGTTCTGATGGTGGGGAGAGTGGAGAAAGACTGTCTCCTTGGCGCAATGGGCTAGCGCGATCGGCTGTTAACCGAAAGGTTGGAGTTTCGAGCCCTCCCGGGTGTGGTGTGTTGCTTTTTTCTTTGCGCTGATAGCTTTGAAGATATGTTCTGATGGTGGTGAGAGTGGAGCAGGACTGTCTCCGTGGCGCAATTGGCTAGCGCGATCGGCTGTTACCCGAAAGGTTGGAGTTTCGAGCCCACCCGGCGGTGGTGCGGCGCTTTTTTTTCTTTGCGCTGATAGCTTTGAAGATATGTTCTGATGGTGGTGAGAGTGGAGCAGGACTGTCTCCGTGGCGCAATCGGCTAGTGCGATCAGCTGTTAACCGAAAGGTTGGAGGTTTGAGCCCACCCGGTGGTAGTGCGGTGCTTTTTTTCTTTGCGCTGATAGCTTTGAAGATATGTTCTGATGGTGGTGAGAGTGGAGAAAGACTGTCTCCTTGGCGCAATGGGCTAGCGCGATCGGCTGTTAACCGAAAGGTTGGAGTTTCGAGCCCTCCCGGGTGTGGTGTGTTGCTTTTTTCTTTGCGCTGATAGCTTTGAAGATATGTTCTGATGGTGGTGAGAGTGGAGCAGGACTGTCTCCGTGGCGCAATTGGCTAGCGCGATCGGCTGTTAACCGAAAGGTTGGAGTTTCGAGCCCACCCGGCGGTGGTGCGGCGCTTTTTTTTCTTTGGGCTGATAGCATTGAAGGTATGTTCTGATGGTGGTGAGAGTAGAGCAGGACTGTCTCCGCGGCGCAATTGGCTAGCGTGATCGGCTGTTAACCGAAAGGTTGGAGGTTCGAGCCCACCCGGTGGTGGTGCGGCGCTTTTTTTTCTGTGGGCTGATAGCTTTGAAGATATGTTCTGATGGTGGTGAGAGTGGAGCAGGACTGTCTCCGTGGCGAAATTGGCTAGCGCGATTGGCTGTTAACCGAAAGGTTGGAGGTTTGGGCCCACCCGGTAGTGGTGCGGTGCTTTTTTTATTTGGGCTGATAGCTTTGAAGATATGTTCTGATGGTGGTGAGAGTGGAGCAGGACTGTCTCCGTGGCGCAATTGGCTAGCGCGGTCGGCTGTTAGCCAAAAGGTCGGAGTTTCGAGCCCTCCCGGGTGTGGTGTGTTGCTTTTTTCTTTGCGCTGATAGCTTTGAAGATATGTTTTGATGGTGGTGAGAGTGGAGCAGGACTGTCTTCGTGGCGCAATGGGCTAGCGCGATCGGCTGTTAACCGAAAGGTTGGAGTTTCGAGCCCTCCCGGGTGTGGTGTGTTGCTTTTTTCTTTGCGCTGATAGCTTTGAAAATATGTTCTGATGGTGGTGAGAGTGGAGCAGGACTGTCTCCGTGGCGCAACTGGCTAGTGCGATCAGCTGTTAACCGAAAGGTTGGAGGTTTGAGCCCACCCGGTGGTGGTGCGGCGCTTTTTTTCTTTGCGCTGATAGCTTTGAAGATATGTTCTGATGGTGGTGAGAGTGGAGCAAGACTGTCTCCGTGGCGCAATGGGCTAGCGCGATCGGCTGTTAACCGAAAGGTTGGAGTTTCGAGCCCTCCCGGGTGTGGTGTGTTGCTTTTTTCTTTGCGCTGATAGCTTTGAAAATATGTTCTGATGGTGGTGAGAGTGGAGCAGGACTGTCTCCGTGGCGCAATTGGCTAGTGCGATCAGCTGTTAACCGAAAAGTTGGAGGTTCGAGCCCACCCGGTGGTGGTGCGGCGCTTTTTTTTCTTTGGGCTGATAGCTTTGAAGATATGTTCTGATGGTGGTGAGAGTGGAGCAGGACTGTCTCCATGGCGCAATTGGCTAGCGCGATCGGCTGTTAACCAAACGATCGGAGGTTCGAGCCCACCCGGTGGTGGTATGGCGCTTGTTTTTCTTTGGGCTGATAGCTTTGAAGATATGTTCTGATGGTGGTGAGAGTGGAGCAGGACTGTCTCCGTGGCGCAATTGGCTAGCGCGATCGGCTGTTAACCGAAAGGTTGGAGTTTCGAGCCCACCCGGTGGTGGTGCAGCGCTTTTTTTTCTTTGGGCTGATAGCTTTGAAGGTATGTTCTGATGGTGGTGAGAGTAGAGCAGGACTGTCTCCGTGGCGCAATAGGCTAGTGCGATCGGCTGTTAACCGAAAGGTTGGAGTTTCGAGCCATCCCGGGAGTGGTGTGTTGCTTTTTTCTTTGCGCTGATAGCTTTGAAGATATGTTCTGATGGTGGTGAGAGTGGAGCACGACTGTCTCCGTGGCGCAGTTGGCTAGCGCGATCGGCTGTTAACAGAAAGGTTGGAGGTTCGAGCCCACCCGGTGGTGGTGCGGCGCTTTTTTTTCTTTGTGCTGATAGCTTTGAAGATATGTTCTGATGGTGGTGAGAGTGGAGCAGGACGGTCCCCGTGGCACAATTCGCTAGCGCGATTGGCTGTTAACCGAAAAGTTGGAGGTTCGAGCCCTCCCGAGTGGGGTGTGTATCTTTTTTCTTTGCGCTGATAGCTTTGAAGATATGTTCTGATGGTGGTGAGAGTGGAGCACGATTGTCTCCGTGGCGCAATTGGCTAACGCGATCTGCTGTTAACCGAAAGGTTGGAGGTTCGAGCCCACCCGGTGGTGGTGCGGCGCTTTTTTTTCTTTGCGCTGATAGCTTTGAAGGTATGATCTGACGGTGGTGAGAGTGGAGCGCGACTGTCTCCGTGGCGCAATGGGCTAGCGTGATCGGCTGTTAACCGAAAGGTTGGAGGTTCGAGCCCACCCGGTGGTGGTGCGGCGCTTTATTTTCTGTGGGCTGATAGCTTTGAAGATATGTTCTGATGGTGGTGAGAGTGGAGCAGGACTGTCTCCGTGGCGAAATTGGCTAGCGCGATTGGCTGTTAACCGAAAGGTTGGAGGTTCGGGCCCACCCGGTAGTGGTGCGGTGCTTTTTTTCTTTGGGCTGATAGCTTTGAAGATATGTTCTGATGGTGGTGAGAGTGACGCAGGACTGTCTCCGTGGCGCAATTGGCTAGCGCGATCGGCTGTTAGCCAAAAGTTCGGAGGTTTGAGCCCACCTGGTTGTGGTGCGGCGCTTTTTTTTCTTTGGGCTGATAGCTTTGAAGATATGTACTTATGGTGCTGAGAGTGGAGCAGGACTGTCTCCGTGGTGCAATTGGCTAGCGCGATCGGCTGTTAACCAAAAAGTTGGAGGTTCGAGCCTACCCGGTGGTTGTGCGGCGCTTTTGTTTCTGTGGGCTGATCGCTTTGAAGATATGTTCTGATGGAGGTCAGAGGGGAGCAGGACTGTCTCCGTGGCGCAATTGGCTAGCGTGATCGGCTGTTAACCGAAAAGTTGGAGGTTCGAGCCCACCCGGTGGTTGTGCGGCGCTTTTGTTTCTGTGGGCTGATCGCTTTGAAGATATGTTCTGATGGAGGTCAGAGGGGAGCAGGACTGTCTCCGTGGCGCAATTGGCTAGCGTGATCGGCTGTTAACCGAAAAGTTGGAGGTTCGAGCCCACCCGGTGGTGGTATGGCGCTTGTTTTTCTTTGGGCTGATAGCTTTGAAGATATGTTCTGATGGTGGTGAGAGTGGAGCAGGACTGTCTCCGTGGCGCAATTGGCTAGCGCGATCGGCTGTTAACCGAAAGGTTGGAGTTTCGAGCCCACCCGGCGGTGGTGCGGCGCTTTTTTTTCTTTGGGCTGATAGCTTTGAAGGTATGTTCTGATGGTGGTGAGAGTAGAGCAGGACTGTCTCCGTGGCGCAATTGGCTAGCGCGATCGGCTGTTAACCGAAAGGTTGGAGTTTCGAGCCCTCCCGGGAGTGGTGTGTTGCTTTTTTCTTTGCGCTGATACCTTTGAAGATATGTTCTGATGGTGGTAAGAGTGGAGCACGACTGTCTCCGTTGCGCAGTTGGCTAGCGCGATCGGCTGTTAACCGAAAGGTTGGAAGTTCGAGCCCACGCGGTGGTGGTGCGGCGCTTTTTTTTCTTTGTGCTGATAGCTTTGAAGATTGTTCTGATGGTGGTGAGAGTGGAGCAGGACTGTCTCCGTGGCGCAACTGGCTAGCGCGATTGGCTGTTAACCAAAAGGTTGGAGGTTCAAGCCACCCGGTCGTGGTGCGGTGGTTTTTTTTCTTTGGGCTGATAGCTTTGAAGATATGTTCTGATGATGGTTCGAGGGAGGCAGGACTGCATCCGTGGCGCAACTGGCTAGCGCGATCGGCTGTTAACCGAAAAGTCGGAGGTTCCAGCCCACCCAGTGGTGGTGCGGCGCTTTTTTTTCTTTGGGCTGATACCTTTAAGATATGTTCTGATGGTGGTGAGAGTGGAGCAGGACTGTCTCCGTGGCGCTATTGGCTTGCGCGATCGGCTGTTAACCGAAAGGTTGGAGTTTCGAGCCCTCCCGGGTGTGGTGTGTTGCTTTTTTTGCGCTGATAGCTTTGAAGATATGTTCTGATGGTGGTGAGAGTGGAGCAGGACTGTCTCCGTGGCGCAATTGGCTAGCGCGATCAGCTGTTAACCGAAAGGTTGGAGGTTTGAGCCCACCCGGTGGTGGTGCGGCGCTTTTTTTCTTTGCGCTGATAGCTTTGAAGATATGTTCTGATGGTGGGGAGAGTGGAGCAAGACTGTCTCCGTGGCGCAATGGGCTAGCGCGATCGGCTGTTAACTGAAAGGTTTGAGTTTCGTGCCCTCCCAGGATTGGTGTGTTTCTTTTTTCTTTGTGGTAATAGCTTTTAAGATATGTTCTGATGGTGGTGAGAGTGGAGCAGGACTCTCTTTGTGGCGCAATTGGCTAGCGCGATAGGCTGTTATCCGAAAGTTTGGAGGTTTGAGCCCACCCGGTGGGGGTGCGGTGCTTTTTTTTCTTTGGGGTGATAGCTCTGAAGAAATGGTCTGACGGTGGTGAGAGTGGAGCAGGACGGTCCCCGTGGCGCAATTCGCTAGCGCGATCGGCTGTTAACCGAAAAGTTGGAGGTGCGAGCCCTCCCGGGTGGGTTGTGTTGCTTTTTTCTTTGCGCTGATATCTTTGAAGATATGTTCTGATGGTGGTGAGAGTGGAGCACGATTGTCTCCGTGGCGCAATGGGCTAGCGCGATCGGCTGTTGACCGAAAGGTTGGAGTTTCGAGCCCTCCCGGGAATGGTGTGTAGCTTTTTTCTTTGCGCTGATAGCTTTGAAGATATGTTCTGATGGTGGTGAAGTGGAGCAAGACTGTCTCCGTGGCGCAATTGGCTAGCGCGATCGGCTGTTAACCGAAAAGTCGGAGGTTCGAGCCCACCCAGTGGTGGTGCGGCGCTTTTTTTTCTTTGGGCTGATACCTTTAAGATATGTTCTGATGGTGGTGAGAGTGGAGCAGGACTGTCTCCGTGGCGCAATTGGCTTGCGCGATCGGCTGTTAACCGAAAGGTTGGAGGTTCGAGCCCACCCGGTGGTGGTGCGGCGCTTTTTTTCTTTGGGCTGATAGCTTGAAGGTATGTTCTGATGGTGGTGAGAGTAGAGCAGGACGGTCTCCGTGGCGCTATTGGCTAGCGCGATCGGCTGTTAACCGAAAGGTTGGAGTTTCGAGCCCTCCAGGGAGTGGTGTGTTGCTTTTTCCTTTGCGCTGATAGCTTTGAAGATATGTTCTGATGGTGGTGAGAGTGGAGCACGACTGTCTCCGTGGCGCAGTTGGCTAGCGCGATCGGCTGTGAACCGAAAGGTTGGAGGTTCGAGCCCACCCGGTGGTGGTGCGGCGCTTTTTTTTCTTTGTGCTGATAGCTTTGAAGATATGTTCTGATGGTGGTGAGAGTGGAGCAGGACTGTCTCCGTGGCGCAATTGGCTAGCGTGATTGGCTGTTAACCAAAAGGTTGGAGGTTCGAGCCACCCGGTGGTGGTGCGGTGGTTTTTTTTCTTTGGGCTGATAGCTTTGAAGATATGTTCTGATGATGGTGAGAGTGGAGCAGGACTGTCTCCGTGGCGCAATTGGCTAGCGCGATCGGCTGTTAACCGAAAACTCGGAGGTTCGAGCCCACCCAGTGGTGGTGCGGCGCTTTTTTTTCTTTGGGCTGATACCTTTAAGATATGTTCTGATGGTGGTGAGAGTGGAGCAGGAGTGTCTCCGTGGCGCAATGGGCTAGCGCGATCGGCTGTTAACCGAAAGGTTGGAGTTTCGAGCCCTCCCGGGTGTGGTGTTTTGCTTTTTTCTTTGCGCTGATAGCTTTGAAGATATGTTCTGATGGTGGTGAGAGTGGAGCAGGACTGTCTCCGTGGCGCAATCGGCTAGTGCGATCAGCTGTTAACCGAAAGGTTGGAGGTTTGAGCCCACCCGGTGGTGGTGCGGCGCTTTTTTTCTTTGCGCTGATAGCTTTGAAGATATGTTCTGATGGTGGTGAGAGTGGAGAAAGACTGTCTCCTTGGCGCAATGGGCTAGCGCGATCGGCTGTTAACCGAAAGGTTGGAGTGTCGAGCCCTCCCGGGTGTGGTGTGTTGCTTTTTTCTTTGCGCTGATAGCTTTGAAGATATGTTCTGATGGTGGTGAGAGTGGAGCAGGACTGTCTCCGTGGCGCAATTGGCTAGCGCGATCGGCTGTTAACCGAAAGGTTGGAGTTTCGAGCCCACCCGGCGGTGGTGCGGCGCTTTTTTTTCTTTGGGCTGATAGCATTGAAGGTATGTTCTGATGGTGGTGAGAGTAGAGCAGGAGTGTCTCCGCGGCGCAATTGGCTAGCGTGATCGGCTGTTAACCGAAAGTTTGGAGGTTCGAGCCCACCCGGTGGTGGTGCGGCGCTTTTTTTTCTGTGGGCGGATAGCTTTGAAGATATGTTCTGATGGTGGTGAGAGTGGAGCAGGACTGTCCCCGTGGCGCAATTGGCTAGCGCGATCGGCTGTTAACCAAAAGGTCGGAGGTTCGAGCCCACCCGGTGGTGGTGCGGCGCTTTTTTTTCTTTGGGCTGATGGCTTTGAAGATATGTTCTTATGGTGGTGAGAGTGAAGCAGGACTGTCTCCGTGGCGCAATTGGCTTGCGCGATCGGCTGTTAACCGAAACGTTGGAGGTTCGAGCCTACCCGGTGGCTGTGCGGCGCTTTTTTTTCTGTGGGCTGATTGCTTTGAAGATATGTTCTGATGGTGGTGAGAGTGGAGCAGGACTGTCTCTGTGGCGCAATTGGCTAGCGTGAGCGGCTGTTAACCGAAAAGTTGGAGGTTCGAGCCCACCCGGTGGTGGTGCGGCGCTTTTTTTTCTTTGGGCTGATAGCTTTGAAGATATGTTCTGATGGTGGTGAGAGTGGAGCAGGACTGTCTTCATGGCGCAATTGGCTAGCGCGATCGGCTGTTAACCAAACGGTCGGAGGTTCGAGCCCACCCGGTGGTGGTATGGCGCTTGTTTTTCTTTGGGCTGATAGCTTTGAAGATATGTTTTGATGGTGGTGAGAGTGGAGCAGGACTGTCTCCGTGGCGCAATTGGCTAGTGCGATCGGCTGTTAACCGAAAGGTTGGAGTTTCGAGCCCACCCGGTGGTGGTGCGGCGCTTTTTTTTTGGGCTGATAGCTTTGAAGGTATGTTCTGATGGTGGTGAGAGTAGAGCACGACTGTCTCCGTTGCGCAGTTGGCTAGCGTGATCGGCTGTTAACCGAAAGGTTGGAAGTTCGAGCCCACGCGGTGGTGGTGCGGCGCTTTTTTTTCTTTGTGCTGATAGCTTTGAAGATTGTTCTGATGGTGGTGAGAGTGGAGCAGGACTGTCTCCGTGGCGCAACTGGCTAGCGCCATTGGCTGTTAACCAAAAGGTTGGAGGTTCGAGCCACCCGGTCGTGGTGCGGTGGTTTTTTTTCTTTGGGCTGATAGCTTTGAAGATATGTTCTGATGATGGTGAGAGGGAGGCAGGACTGCATCCGTGGCGCAATTGGCTAGCGCGATCGGCTGTTAACCGAAAAGTCGGAGGTTCGAGCCCACCCAGTGGTGGTGCGGCGCTTTTTTTCTTTGCGCTGATAGCTTTGAAGATATGTTCTGATGGTGGGGAGAGTGGAGAAAGACTGTCTCCTTGGCGCAATGGGCTAGCGCGATCGGCTGTTAACCGAAAGGTTGGAGTTTCGAGCCCTCCCGGGTGTGGTGTGTTGCTTTTTTCTTTGCGCTGATTGCTTTGAAGATATGTTCTGATGGTGGTGAGAGTGGAGCAGGACTGTCTCCGTGGCGCAATTGGCTAGCGCGATCGGCTGTTAACCGAAAGGTTGGAGTTTCGAGCCCACCCGGCGGTGGTGCGGCGCTTTTTTTTCTTTGGGCTGATAGCATTAAGATATGTTCTGATGGTGGTGAGAGTGGAGCAGGAGTGTCTCCGTGGCGCAATGGGCTAGCGCGATCGGCTGTTAACCGAAAGGTTGGAGTTTCGAGCCCTCCCGGGTGTGGTGTGTTGCTTTTTTCTTTGCGCTGATAGCTTTGAAGATATGTTCTGATGGTGGTGAGAGTGGAGCAGGACTGTCTCCTTGGCGCAATGGGCTAGCGCGATCGGCTGTTAACCGAAAGGTTGGAGTTTCGAGCCCTCCCGGGTGTGGTGTGTTGCTTTTTTCTTTGCGCTGATAGCTTTGAAGATATGTTCTGATGGTGGTGAGAGTGGAGCAGGACTGTCTCCGTGGCGCAATTGGCTAGCGCGATCGGCTGTTAACCGAAAGGTTGGAGTTTCGAGCCCACCCGGCGGTGGTGCGGCGCTTTTTTTTCTTTGGGCTGATAGCATTGAAGGTATGTTTTGATGGTGGTGAGAGTAGAGCAGGACTGTCTCCGCGGCGCAATTGGCTAGCGTGATCGGCTGTTAACTGAAAGGTTGGAGGTTCGAGCCCACCCGGTGGTGGTGCGGCGCTTTTTTTTCTGCGGGCTGATAGCTTTGAAGATATGTTCTGATGGTGGTGAGAGTGGAGCAGGACTGTCTCCGTGGCGAAATTGGCTAGCGCGATTGGCTGTTAACCGAAAGGTTGGAGGTTCGGGCCCACCCGGTAGTGGTGCGGTGCTTTTTTTATTTGGGCTGATAGCTTTGAAGATATGTTCTGATGGTGGTGAGAGTGGAGCAGGACTGTCTCCGTGGCGCAATTGGCTAGCGCGATCGGCTGTTAGCCAAAAGGTCGGAGTGTCGAGCCCTCCCGGGTGTGGTGTGTTGCTTTTTTCTTTGCGCTGATAGCTTTGAAGATACGTTCTGATGGTGGTGAGAGTGGAGCAGGACTGTCTCCGTGGCGCAATGGGCTAGCGCGATCGGCTGTTAACCGAAAGGTTGGAGTTTCGAGCCCTCCCGGGTGTGGTGTGTTGCTTTTTTCTTTGCGCTGATAGCTTTGAAAATATGTTCTGATGGTGGTGAGAGTGGAGCAGGACTGTCTCCGTGGCGCAATTGGCTAGTGCGATCAGCTGTTAACCGAAAGGTTGGAGGTTTGAGCCCACCCGGTGGTGGTGCGGCGCTTTTTTTCTTTGCGCTGATAGCTTTGAAGATATGTTCTGATGGTGGTGAGAGTGGAGCAAGACTGTCTCCGTGGCGCAATGGGCTAGCGCGATCGGCTGTTAACCGAAAGGTTGGAGTTTCGAGCCCTCCCGGGTGTGGTGTGTTGCTTTTTTCTTTGCGCTGATAGCTTTGAAAATATGTTCTGATGGTGGTGAGAGTGGAGCAGGACTGTCTCCGTGGCGCAATTGGCTAGTGCGATCAGCTGTTAACCGAAAAGTTGGAGGTTCGAGCCCACCCGGTGGTGGTGCGGCGCTTTTTTTTCTTTGGGCTGATAGCTTTGAAGATATGTTCTGATGGTGGTGAGAGTGGAGCAGGACTGTCTCCATGGCGCAATTGGCTAGCGCGATCGGCTGTTAACCAAACGATCGGAGGTTCGAGCCCACCCGGTGGTGGTATGGCGCTTGTTTTTCTTTGGGCTGATAGCTTTGAAGATATGTTCTGATGGTGGTGAGAGTGGAGCAGGACTGTCTCCGTGGCGCAATTGGCTAGCGCGATCGGCTGTTAACCGAAAGGTTGGAGTTTCGAGCCCACCCGGTGGTGGTGCAGCGCTTTTTTTTCTTTGGGCTGATAGCTTTTAAGGTATGTTCTGATGGTGGTGAGAGTAGAGCAGGACTGTCTCCGTGGCGCAATAGGCTTGTGCGATCGGCTGTTAACCGAAAGGTTGGAGTTTCGAGCCATCCCGGGAGTGGTGTGTTGCTTTTTTCTTTGCGCTGATAGCTTTGAAGATATGTTCTGATTGTGGTGAGAGTGGAGCACGACTGTCTCCGTGGCGCAGTTGGCTAGCGCGATCGGCCGTTAACAGAAAGGTCGGAGGTTCGAGCCCACCCGGTGGTGGTGCGGCGCTTTTTTTCTTTGTGCTGATAGCTTTGAAGATATGTTCTGATGGTGGTGAGAGTGGAGCAGGACGGTCCCCGTGGCACAATTCGCTAGCGCGATCGGCTGTTAACCGAAAGGTTGGAGTTTCGAGCCCTCCAGGGAGTGGTGTGTTGCTTTTTCCTTTGCGCTGATAGCTTTGAAGATATGTTCTGATGGTGGTGAGAGTGGAGCACGACTGTCTCCGTGGCGCAGTTGGCTAGCGCGATCGGCTGTGAACCGAAAGGTTGGAGGTTCGAGCCCACCCGGTGGTGGTGCGGCGCTTTTTTTTCTTTGTGCTGATAGCTTTGAAGATATGTTCTGATGGTGGTGAGAGTGGAGCAGGACTGTCTCCGTGGCGCAATTGGCTAGCGTGATTGGCTGTTAACCAAAAGGTTGGAGGTTCGAGCCACCCGGTGGTGGTGCGGTGGTTTTTTTTCTTTGGGCTGATAGCTTTGAAGATATGTTCTGATGATGGTGAGAGTGGAGCAGGACTGTCTCCGTGGCGCAATTGGCTAGCGCGATCGGCTGTTAACCGAAAACTCGGAGGTTCGAGCCCACCCAGTGGTGGTGCGGCGCTTTTTTTTTCTTTGGGCTGATACCTTTAAGATATGTTCTGATGGTGGTGAGAGTGGAGCAGGAGTGTCTCCGTGGCGCAATGGGCTAGCGCGATCGGCTGTTAACCGAAAGGTTGGAGTTTCGAGCCCTCCCGGGTGTGGTGTTTTGCTTTTTTCTTTGCGCTGATAGCTTTGAAGATATGTTCTGATGGTGGTGAGAGTGGAGCAGGACTGTCTCCGTGGCGCAATCGGCTAGTGCGATCAGCTGTTAACCGAAAGGTTGGAGGTTTGAGCCCACCCGGTGGTGGTGCGGCGCTTTTTTTCTTTGCGCTGATAGCTTTGAAGATATGTTCTGATGGTGGTGAGAGTGGAGAAAGACTGTCTCCTTGGCGCAATGGGCTAGCGCGATCGGCTGTTAACCGAAAGGTTGGAGTGTCGAGCCCTCCCGGGTGTGGTGTGTTGCTTTTTTCTTTGCGCTGATAGCTTTGAAGATATGTTCTGATGGTGGTGAGAGTGGAGCAGGACTGTCTCCGTGGCGCAATTGGCTAGCGCGATCGGCTGTTAACCGAAAGGTTGGAGTTTCGAGCCCACCCGGCGGTGGTGCGGCGCTTTTTTTTCTTTGGGCTGATAGCACTGAAGGTATGTTCTGATGGTGGTGAGAGTAGAGCAGGAGTGTCTCCGCGGCGCAATTGGCTAGCGTGATCGGCTGTTAACCGAAAGTTTGGAGGTTCGAGCCCACCCGGTGGTGGTGCGGCGCTTTTTTTTCTGTGGGCGGATAGCTTTGAAGATATGTTCTGATGGTGGTGAGAGTGGAGCAGGACTGTCCCCGTGGCGCAATTGGCTAGCGCGATCGGCTGTTAACCAAAAGGTCGGAGGTTCGAGCCCACCCGGTGGTGGTGCGGCGCTTTTTTTTCTTTGGGCTGATGGCTTTGAAGATATGTTCTTATGGTGGTGAGAGTGAAGCAGGACTGTCTCCGTGGCGCAATTGGCTTGCGCGATCGGCTGTTAACCGAAACGTTGGAGGTTCGAGCCTACCCGGTGGCTGTGCGGCGCTTTTTTTTCTGTGGGCTGATTGCTTTGAAGATATGTTCTGATGGTGGTGAGAGTGGAGCAGGACTGTCTCTGTGGCGCAATTGGCTAGCGTGAGCGGCTGTTAACCGAAAAGTTGGAGGTTCGAGCCCACCCGGTGGTGGTGCGGCGCTTTTTTTTCTTTGGGCTGATAGCTTTGAAGATATGTTCTGATGGTGGTGAGAGTGGAGCAGGACTGTCTTCATGGCGCAATTGGCTAGCGCGATCGGCTGTTAACCAAACGGTCGGAGGTTCGAGCCCACCCGGTGGTGGTATGGCGCTTGTTTTTCTTTGGGCTGATAGCTTTGAAGATATGTTTTGATGGTGGTGAGAGTGGAGCAGGACTGTCTCCGTGGCGCAATTGGCTAGTGCGATCGGCTGTTAACCGAAAGGTTGGAGTTTCGAGCCCACCCGGTGGTGGTGCGGCGCTTTTTTTTTGGGCTGATAGCTTTGAAGGTATGTTCTGATGGTGGTGAGAGTAGAGCACGACTGTCTCCGTTGCGCAGTTGGCTAGCGTGATCGGCTGTTAACCGAAAGGTTGGAAGTTCGAGCCCACGCGGTGGTGGTGCGGCGCTTTTTTTTCTTTGTGCTGATAGCTTTGAAGATTGTTCTGATGGTGGTGAGAGTGGAGCAGGACTGTCTCCGTGGCGCAACTGGCTAGCGCCATTGGCTGTTAACCAAAAGGTTGGAGGTTCGAGCCACCCGGTCGTGGTGCGGTGGTTTTTTTTCTTTGGGCTGATAGCTTTGAAGATATGTTCTGATGATGGTGAGAGGGAGGCAGGACTGCATCCGTGGCGCAATTGGCTAGCGCGATCGGCTGTTAACCGAAAAGTCGGAGGTTCGAGCCCACCCAGTGGTGGTGCGGCGCTTTTTTTCTTTGCGCTGATAGCTTTGAAGATATGTTCTGATGGTGGGGAGAGTGGAGAAAGACTGTCTCCTTGGCGCAATGGGCTAGCGCGATCGGCTGTTAACCGAAAGGTTGGAGTTTCGAGCCCTCCCGGGTGTGGTGTGTTGCTTTTTTCTTTGCGCTGATTGCTTTGAAGATATGTTCTGATGGTGGTGAGAGTGGAGCAGGACTGTCTCCGTGGCGCAATTGGCTAGCGCGATCGGCTGTTAACCGAAAGGTTGGAGTTTCGAGCCCACCCGGCGGTGGTGCGGCGGTTTTTTTTCTTTGGGCTGATAGCATTAAGATATGTTCTGATGGTGGTGAGAGTGGAGCAGGAGTGTCTCCGTGGCGCAATGGGCTAGCGCGATCGGCTGTTAACCGAAAGGTTGGAGTTTCGAGCCCTCCCGGGTGTGGTGTGTTGCTTTTTTCTTTGCGCTGATAGCTTTGAAGATATGTTCTGATGGTGGTGAGAGTGGAGCAGGACTGTCTCCTTGGCGCAATGGGCTAGCGCGATCGGCTGTTAACCGAAAGGTTGGAGTTTCGAGCCCTCCCGGGTGTGGTGTGTTGCTTTTTTCTTTGCGCTGATAGCTTTGAAGATATGTTCTGATGGTGGTGAGAGTGGAGCAGGACTGTCTCCGTGGCGCAATTGGCTAGCGCGATCGGCTGTTAACCGAAAGGTTGGAGTTTCGAGCCCACCCGGCGGTGGTGCGGCGCTTTTTTTTCTTTGGGCTGATAGCATTGAAGGTATGTTTTGATGGTGGTGAGAGTAGAGCAGGACTGTCTCCGCGGCGCAATTGGCTAGCGTGATCGGCTGTTAACCGAAAGGTTGGAGGTTCGAGCCCACCCGGTGGTGGTGCGGCGCTTTTTTTTCTGCGGGCTGATAGCTTTGAAGATATGTTCTGATGGTGGTGAGAGTGGAGCAGGACTGTCTCCGTGGCGAAATTGGCTAGCGCGATTGGCTGTTAACCGAAAGGTTGGAGGTTCGGGCCCACCCGGTAGTGGTGCGGTGCTTTTTTTATTTGGGCTGATAGCTTTGAAGATATGTTCTGATGGTGGTGAGAGTGGAGCAGGACTGTCTCCGTGGCGCAATTGGCTAGCGCGATCGGCTGTTAGCCAAAAGGTCGGAGTGTCGAGCCCTCCCGGGTGTGGTGTGTTGCTTTTTTCTTTGCGCTGATAGCTTTGAAGATACGTTCTGATGGTGGTGAGAGTGGAGCAGGACTGTCTCCGTGGCGCAATGGGCTAGCGCGATCGGCTGTTAACCGAAAGGTTGGAGTTTCGAGCCCTCCCGGGTGTGGTGTGTTGCTTTTTTCTTTGCGCTGATAGCTTTGAAAATATGTTCTGATGGTGGTGAGAGTGGAGCAGGACTGTCTCCGTGGCGCAATTGGCTAGTGCGATCAGCTGTTAACCGAAAGGTTGGAGGTTTGAGCCCACCCGGTGGTGGTGCGGCGCTTTTTTTCTTTGCGCTGATAGCTTTGAAGATATGTTCTGATGGTGGTGAGAGTGGAGCAAGACTGTCTCCGTGGCGCAATGGGCTAGCGCGATCGGCTGTTAACCGAAAGGTTGGAGTTTCGAGCCCTCCCGGGTGTGGTGTGTTGCTTTTTTCTTTGCGCTGATAGCTTTGAAAATATGTTCTGATGGTGGTGAGAGTGGAGCAGGACTGTCTCCGTGGCGCAATTGGCTAGTGCGATCAGCTGTTAACCGAAAAGTTGGAGGTTCGAGCCCACCCGGTGGTGGTGCGGCGCTTTTTTTTCTTTGGGCTGATAGCTTTGAAGATATGTTCTGATGGTGGTGAGAGTGGAGCAGGACTGTCTCCATGGCGCAATTGGCTAGCGCGATCGGCTGTTAACCAAACGATCGGAGGTTCGAGCCCACCCGGTGGTGGTATGGCGCTTGTTTTTCTTTGGGCTGATAGCTTTGAAGATATGTTCTGATGGTGGTGAGAGTGGAGCAGGACTGTCTCCGTGGCGCAATTGGCTAGCGCGATCGGCTGTTAACCGAAAGGTTGGAGTTTCGAGCCCACCCGGTGGTGGTGCAGCGCTTTTTTTTCTTTGGGCTGATAGCTTTTAAGGTATGTTCTGATGGTGGTGAGAGTAGAGCAGGACTGTCTCCGTGGCGCAATAGGCTTGTGCGATCGGCTGTTAACCGAAAGGTTGGAGTTTCGAGCCATCCCGGGAGTGGTGTGTTGCTTTTTTCTTTGCGCTGATAGCTTTGAAGATATGTTCTGATTGTGGTGAGAGTGGAGCACGACTGTCTCCGTGGCGCAGTTGGCTAGCGCGATCGGCCGTTAACAGAAAGGTCGGAGGTTCGAGCCCACCCGGTGGTGGTGCGGCGCTTTTTTTCTTTGTGCTGATAGCTTTGAAGATATGTTCTGATGGTGGTGAGAGTGGAGCAGGACGGTCCCCGTGGCACAATTCGCTAGCGCGATTGGCTGTTAACCGAAAAGTTTGAGGTTCGAGCCCTCCCGAGTGGGGTGTGTTGCTTTTTTCTTTGCGCTGATAGCTTTGAAGATATGTTCTGATGGTGGTGAGAGTGGAGCAGGACTGTCTCCGTGGCGCAATTGGCTAGCGCGATCGGCTGTTAACCGAAAGGTTGGAGTTTCGAGCCCACCCGGTGGTGGTGCAGCGCTTTTTTTTCTTTGGGCTGATAGCTTTGAAGGTATGTTCTGATGGTGGTGAGAGTAGAGCAGGACTGTCTCCGTGGCGCAATAGGCTAGTGCGATCGGCTGTTAACCGAAAGGTTGGAGTTTCGAGCCATCCCGGGAGTGGTGTGTTGCTTTTTTCTTTGCGCTGATAGCTTTGAAGATATGTTCTGATGGTGGTGAGAGTGGAGCACGACTGTCTCCGTGGCGCAGTTGGCTAGCGCGATCGGCCGTTAACAGAAAGGTCGGAGGTTCGAGCCCACCCGGTGGTGGTGCGGCGCTTTTTTTTCTTTGTGCTGATAGCTTTGAAGATATGTTCTGATGGTGGTGAGAGTGGAGCAGGACGGTCCCCGTGGCACAATTCGCTAGCGCGATTGGCTGTTAACCGAAAAGTTGGAGGTTCGAGCCCTCCCGAGTGGGGTGTGTTGCTTTTTTCTTTGCGCTGATAGCTTTGAAGATATGTTCTGATGGTGGTGAGAGTGGAGCACGATTGTCTCCGTGGCGCAATTGGCTAACGCGATCTTCTGTTAACCGAAAGGCTGGAGGTTCGAGCCCACCCGGTGGTGGTGCGGCGCTTTTTTTTCTTTGCGCTGATAGCTTTGAAGGTATGATCTGACGGTGGTGAGAGTGGAGCACGACTGTCTCCGTGGCGCAATGGGCTAGCGTGATCGGCTGTTAACCGAAAGGTTGGAGGTTCGAGCCCACCCGGTGGTGGTGCGGCGCTTTTTTTTCTGTGGGCTGATAGCTTTGAAGATATGTTCTGATGGTGGTGAGAGTGGAGCAGGACTGTCTCCGTGGCGAAATTGGCTAGCGCGATTGGCTGTTAACCGAAAGGTTGGAGGTTCGGGCCCACCCGGTAGTGGTGCGGTGCTTTTTTTCTTTGGGCTGATAGCTTTGAAGATATGTTCTGATGGTGGTGAGAGTGACGCAGGACTGTCTCCGTGGCGCAATTGGCTAGCGCGATCGGCTGTTAGCCAAAAGTTCGGAGGTTTGAGCCCACCCGGTTGTGGTGCGGCGCTTTTTTTTCTTTGGGCTGATAGCTTTGAAGATATGTACTTATGGTGCTGAGAGTGGAGCAGGACTGTCTCCGTGGTGCAATTGGCTAGCGCGATCGGCTGTTAACCAAAAAGTTGGAGGTTCGAGCCTACCCGGTGGTTGTGCGGCGCTTTTGTTTCTGTGGGCTGATCGCTTTGAAGATATGTTCTGATGGAGGTGAGAGGGGAGCAGGACTGTCTCCGTGGCGCAATTGGCTAGTGTGATCGGCTGTTAACCGAAAAGTTGGAGGTTCGAGCCCACCCGGTGGTGGTGCGGCGCTTTTTTTTTTGGGCTGATAGCTTTGAAGATATGTTATGTAGGTGGTGAGAGTGGAGCAGGACTGTCTCCTTGGCGCAATTGGCTAGCGCGATCGGCTGTTAACCAAACGGTCGGAGGTTCGAGCCCACCCGGTGGTGGTATGGCGCTTGTTTTTCTTTGGGCTGATAGCTTTGAAGATATGTTCTGATGGTGGTGAGAGTGGAGCAGGACTGTCTCCGTGGCGCAATTGGCTAGCGCGATCGGCTGTTAACCGAAAGGTTGGAGTTTCGAGCCCACCCGGCGGTGGTGCGGCGCTTTTTTTTCTTTGGGCTGATAGCTTTGAAGGTATGTTCTGATGGTGGTGAGAGTAGAGCAGGACTGTCTCCGTGGCGCAATTGGCTAGCGCGATCGGCTGTTAACCGAAAGGTTGGAGTTTCGAGCCCTCCCGGGAGTGGTGTGTTGCTTTTTTCTTTGCGCTGATAGCTTTGAAGATATGTTCTGATGGTGGTAAGAGTGGAGCACGACTGTCTCCGTTGCGCAGTTGGCTAGCGCGATCGGCTGTTAACCGAAAGGTTGGAAGTTCGAGCCCACGCGGTGGTGGTGCGGCGCTTTTTTTTCTTTGTGCTGATAGCTTTGAAGATTGTTCTGATGGTGGTGAGAGTGGAGCAGGACTGTCTCCGTGGCGCAACTGCCTAGCGCGATTGGCTGTTAACCAAAAGGTTGGAGGTTCGAGCCACCCGGTCGTGGTGCGGTGTTTTTTTTTTCTTTGGGCTGATAGCTTTGAAGATATGTTCTGATGATGGTGAGAGGGAGGCAGGACTGCATCCGTGGCGCAACTGGCTAGCGCGATCGGCTGTTAACCGAAAAGTCGGAGGTTCGAGCCCACCCAGTGGTGGTGCGGCGCTTTTTTTTCTTTGGGCTGATACCTTTAAGATATGTTCTGATGGTGGTGAGAGTGGAGCAGGACTGTCTCCGTGGCGCAATTGGCTTGCGCGATCGGCTGTTAACCGAAAGGTTGGAGTTTCGAGCCCTCCCGGGTGTGGTGTGTTGCTTTTTTTTTGCGCTGATAGCTTTGAAGATATGTTCTGATGGTGGTGAGAGTGGAGCAGGACTGTCTCCGTGGCGCAATTGGCTAGCGCGATCAGCTGTTAACCGAAAGGTTGGAGGTTTGAGCCCACCCGGTGGTGGTGCGGCGCTTTTTTTCTTTGCGCTGATAGCTTTGAAGATATGTTCTGATGGTGGGGAGAGTGGAGCAAGACTGTCTCCGTGGCGCAGTGGGCTAGCGCGATCGGCTGTTAACTGAAAGGTTTGAGTTTCGTGCCCTCCCAGGATTGGTGTGTTTCTTTTTTCTTTGTGGTAATAGCTTTTAAGATATGTTCTGATGGTGGTGAGAGTGGAGCAGGACTGTCTTTGTGGCGCAATTGGCTAGCGCGATAGGCTGTTATCCGAAAGTTTGGAGGTTTGAGCCCACCCAGTGGGGGTGCGGTGCTTTTTTTTTCTTTGGGGTGATAGCTCTGAAGAAATGGTCTGACGGTGGTGAGAGTGGAGCAGGACGGTCTCCGTGGCGCAATTCGCTAGCGCGATCGGCTGTTAACCGAAAAGTTGGAGGTGCGAGCCCTCCCAGGTGGCTTGTGTTGCTTTTTTCTTTGCGCTGATATCTTTGAAGATATGTTCTGATGGTGGTGAGAGTGGAGCACGATTGTCTCCGTGGCGCAATGGGCTAGCGCGATCGGCTGTTGACCGAAAGGTTGGAGTTTCGAGCCCTCCCGGGAATGGTGTGTTGCTTTTTTCTTTGCGCTGATAGCTTTGAAGATATGTTCTGATGGTGGTGAAGTGGAGCAAGACTGTCTCCGTGGCGCAATTGGCTAGCGCGATCGGCTGTTAACCGAAAAGTCGGAGGTTCGAGCCCACCCAGTGGTGGTGCGGCGCTTTTTTTTCTTTGGGCTGATACCTTTAAGATATGTTCTGATGGTGGTGAGAGTGGAGCAGGACTGTCTCCGTGGCGCAATTGGCTTGCGCTATCGGCTGTTAACCGAAAGGTTGGAGGTTCGAGCCCACCCGGTGGTGGTGCGGCGCTTTTTTTCTTTGGGCTGATAGCTTGAAGGTATGTTCTGATGGTGGTGAGAGTAGAGCAGGACTGTCTCCGTGGCGCAATTGGCTAGCGCGATCGGCTGTTAACCGAAAGGTTGGAGTTTCGAGCCCTCCCGGGAGTGGTGTGTTGCTTTTTCCTTTGCGCTGATAGCTTTGAAGATATGTTCTGATAGTGGTGAGAGTGGAGCACGACTGTCTCCGTGGCGCAGTTGGCTAGCGCGATCGGCTGTGAACCGAAAGGTTGGAGGTTCGAGCCCACCCGGTGGTGGTGCGGCGCTTTTTTTTCTTTGTGCTGATAGCTTTGAAGATATGTTCTGATGGTGGTGAGAGTGGAGCAGGACTGTCTCCGTGGCGCAATTGGCTAGCGTGATTGGCTGTTAACCAAAAGGTTGGAGGTTCGAGCCACCCGGTGGTGGTGCGGTGGTTTTTTTTCTTTGGGCTGATAGCTTTGAAGATATGTTCTGATGATGGTGAGAGTGGAGCAGGACTGTCTCCGTGGCGCAATTGGCTAGCGCGATCGGCTGTTAACCGAAAACTCGGAGGTTCGAGCCCACCCAGTGGTGGTGCGGCGCTTTTTTTTCTTTGGGCTGATACCTTTAAGGTATGTTCTGATGGTGGTGAGAGTGGAGCAGGAGTGTCTCCGTGGCGCAATGGGCTAGCGCGATCGGCTGTTGACCGAAAGGTTGGAGTTTCGAGCCCTCCCGGGAATTGTGTGTTGCTTTTTTCTTTGCGCTGATAGCTTTGAAGATATGTTCTGATGGTGGTGAAGTGGAGCAAGACTGTCTCCGTGGCGCAATTGGCTAGCGCGATCGGCTGTTAACCGAAAAGTCGGAGGTTCGAGCCCACCCAGTGGTGGTGCGGCGCTTTTTTTTCTTTGGGCTGATACCTTTAAGATATGTTCTGATGGTGGTGAGAGTGGAGCAGGACTGTCTCCGTGGCGCAATTGGCTTGCGCGATCGGCTGTTAACCGAAAGGTTGGAGGTTCGAGCCCACCCGGTGGTGGTGCGGCGCTTTTTTTCTTTGGGCTGATAGCTTGAAGGTATGTTCTGATGGTGGTGAGAGTAGAGCAGGACTGTCTCCGTGGCGCAATTGGCTAGCGCGATCGGCTGTTAACCGAAAGGTTGGAGTTTCGAGCCCTCCCGGGAGTGGTGTGTTGCTTTTTCCTTTGCGCTGATAGCTTTGAAGATATGTTCTGATAGTGGTGAGAGTGGAGCACGACTGTCTCCGTGGCGCAGTTGGCTAGCGCGATCGGCTGTGAACCGAAAGGTTGGAGGTTCGAGCCCACCCGGTGGTGGTGCGGCGCTTTTTTTTCTTTGTGCTGATAGCTTTGAAGATATGTTCTGATGGTGGTGAGAGTGGAGCAGGACTGTCTCCGTGGCGCAATTGGCTAGCGTGATTGGCTGTTAACCAAAAGGTTGGAGGTTCGAGCCCACCCGGTGGTGGTGCAGCGCTTTTTTTTCTTTGGGCTGATAGCTTTGAAGGTATGTTCTGATGGTGGTGAGAGTAGAGCAGGACTGTCTCCGTGGCGCAATAGGCTTGTGCGATCGGCTGTTAACCGAAAGGTTGGAGTTTCGAGCCATCCCGGGAGTGGTGTGTTGCTTTTTTCTTTGCGCTGATAGCTTTGAAGATATGTTCTGATTGTGGTGAGAGTGGAGCACGACTGTCTCCGTGGCGCAGTTGGCTAGCGCGATCGGCCGTTAACAGAAAGGTCGGAGGTTCGAGCCCACCCGGTGGTGGTGCGGCGCTTTTTTTCTTTGTGCTGATAGCTTTGAAGATATGTTCTGATGGTGGTGAGAGTGGAGCAGGACGGTCCCCGTGGCACAATTCGCTAGCGCGATTGGCTGTTAACCGAAAAGTTTGAGGTTCGAGCCCTCCCGAGTGGGGTGTGTTGCTTTTTTCTTTGCGCTGATAGCTTTGAAGATATGTTCTGATGGTGGTGAGAGTGGAGCAGGACTGTCTCCGTGGCGCAATTGGCTAGCGCGATCGGCTGTTAACCGAAAGGTTGGAGTTTCGAGCCCACCCGGTGGTGGTGCCGCGCTTTTTTTTCTTTGGGCTGATAGCTTTGAAGGTATGTTCTGATGGTGGTGAGAGTAGAGCAGGACTGTCTCCGTGGCGCAATAGGCTAGTGCGATCGGCTGTTAACCGAAAGGTTGGAGTTTCGAGCCATCCCGGGAGTGGTGTGTTGCTTTTTTCTTTGCGCTGATAGCTTTGAAGATATGTTCTGATGGTGGTGAGAGTGGAGCACGACTGTCTCCGTGGCGCAGTTGGCTAGCGCGATCGGCCGTTAACAGAAAGGTCGGAGGTTCGAGCCCACCCGGTGGTGGTGCGGCGCTTTTTTTTCTTTGTGCTGATAGCTTTGAAGATATGTTCTGATGGTGGTGAGAGTGGAGCAGGACGGTCCCCGTGGCACAATTCGCTAGAGCGATTGGCTGTTAACCGAAAAGTTGGAGGTTCGAGCCCTCCCGAGTGGGGTGTGTTGCTTTTTTCTTTGCGCTGATAGCTTTGAAGATATGTTCTGATGGTGGTGAGAGTGGAGCACGATTGTCTCCGTGGCGCAATTGGCTAACGCGATCTTCTGTTAACCGAAAGGTTGGAGGTTCGAGCCCACCCGGTGGTGGTGCGGCGCTTTTTTTTCTTTGCGCTGATAGCTTTGAAGGTATGATCTGACGGTGGTGAGAGTGGAGCACGACTGTCTCCGTGGCGCAATGGGCTAGCGTGATCGGCTGTTAACCGAAAGGTTGGAGGTTCGAGCCCACCCGGTGGTGGTGCGGCGGTTTTTTTTCTGTGGGCTGATAGCTTTGAAGATATGTTCTGATGGTGGTGAGAGTGGAGCAGGACTGTCTCCGTGGCGAAATTGGCTAGCGCGATTGGCTGTTAACCGAAAGGTTGGAGGTTCGGGCCCACCCGGTAGTGGTGCGGTGCTTTTTTTCTTTGGGCTGATAGCTTTGAAGATATGTTCTGATGGTGGTGAGAGTGACGCAGGACTGTCTCCGTGGCGCAATTGGCTAGCGCGATCGGCTGTTAGCCAAAAGTTCGGAGGTTTGAGCCCACCCGGTTGTGGTGCGGCGCTTTTTTTTCTTTGGGCTGATAGCTTTGAAGATATGTACTTATGGTGCTGAGAGTGGAGCAGGACTGTCTCCGTGGTGCAATTGGCTAGCGCGATCGGCTGTTAACCAAAAAGTTGGAGGTTCGAGCCTACCCGGTGGTTGTGCGGCGCTTTTGTTTCTGTGGGCTGATCGCTTTGAAGATATGTTCTGATGGAGGTGAGAGGGGAGCAGGACTGTCTCCGTGGCGCAATTGGCTAGTGTGATCGGCTGTTAACCGAAAAGTTGGAGGTTCGAGCCCACCCGGTGGTGGTGCGGCGCTTTTTTTTTTGGGCTGATAGCTTTGAAGATATGTTATGTAGGTGGTGAGAGTGGAGCAGGACTGTCTCCTTGGCGCAATTGGCTAGCGCGATCGGCTGTTAACCAAACGGTCGGAGGTTCGAGCCCACCCGGTGGTGGTATGGCGCTTGTTTTTCTTTGGGCTGATAGCTTTGAAGATATGTTCTGATGGTGGTGAGAGTGGAGCAGGACTGTCTCCGTGGCGCAATTGGCTAGCGCGATCGGCTGTTAACCGAAAGGTTGGAGTTTCGAGCCCACCCGGCGGTGGTGCGGCGCTTTTTTTTCTTTGGGCTGATAGCTTTGAAGGTATGTTCTGATGGTGGTGAGAGTAGAGCAGGACTGTCTCCGTGGCGCAATTGGCTAGCGCGATCGGCTGTTAACCGAAAGGTTGGAGTTTCGAGCCCTCCCGGGAGTGGTGTGTTGCTTTTTTCTTTGCGCTGATAGCTTTGAAGATATGTTCTGATGGTGGTAAGAGTGGAGCACGACTGTCTCCGTTGCGCAGTTGGCTAGCGCGATCGGCTGTTAACCGAAAGGTTGGAAGTTCGAGCCCACGCGGTGGTGGTGCGGCGCTTTTTTTTCTTTGTGCTGATAGCTTTGAAGATTGTTCTGATGGTGGTGAGAGTGGAGCAGGACTGTCTCCGTGGCGCAACTGCCTAGCGCGATTGGCTGTTAACCAAAAGGTTGGAGGTTCGAGCCACCCGGTCGTGGTGCGGTGTTTTTTTTTCTTTGGGCTGATAGCTTTGAAGATATGTTCTGATGATGGTGAGAGGGAGGCAGGACTGCATCCGTGGCGCAACTGGCTAGCGCGATCGGCTGTTAACCGAAAAGTCGGAGGTTCGAGCCCACCCAGTGGTGGTGCGGCGCTTTTTTTTCTTTGGGCTGATACCTTTAAGATATGTTCTGATGGTGGTGAGAGTGGAGCAGGACTGTCTCCGTGGCGCAATTGGCTTGCGCGATCGGCTGTTAACCGAAAGGTTGGAGTTTCGAGCCCTCCCGGGTGTGGTGTGTTGCTTTTTTTTGCGCTGATAGCTTTGAAGATATGTTCTGATGGTGGTGAGAGTGGAGCAGGACTGTCTCCGTGGCGCAATTGGCTAGCGCGATCAGCTGTTAACCGAAAGGTTGGAGGTTTGAGCCCACCCGGTGGTGGTGCGGCGCTTTTTTTCTTTGCGCTGATAGCTTTGAAGATATGTTCTGATGTGGGGAGAGTGGAGCAAGACTGTCTCCGTGGCGCAGTGGGCTAGCGCGATCGGCTGTTAACTGAAAGGTTTGAGTTTCGTGCCCTCCCAGGATTGGTGTGTTTCTTTTTTCTTTGTGGTAATAGCTTTTAAGATATGTTCTGATGGTGGTGAGAGTGGAGCAGGACTGTCTTTGTGGCGCAATTGGCTAGCGCGATAGGCTGTTATCCGAAAGTTTGGAGGTTTGAGCCCACCCAGTGGGGGTGCGGTGCTTTTTTTTTCTTTGGGGTGATAGCTCTGAAGAAATGGTCTGACGGTGGTGAGAGTGGAGCAGGACGGTCTCCGTGGCGCAATTCGCTAGCGCGATCGGCTGTTAACCGAAAAGTTGGAGGTGCGAGCCCTCCCAGGTGGCTTGTGTTGCTTTTTTCTTTGCGCTGATATCTTTGAAGATATGTTCTGATGGTGGTGAGAGTGGAGCACGATTGTCTCCGTGGCGCAATGGGCTAGCGCGATCGGCTGTTGACCGAAAGGTTGGAGTTTCGAGCCCTCCCGGGAATGGTGTGTTGCTTTTTTCTTTGCGCTGATAGCTTTGAAGATATGTTCTGATGGTGGTGAGAGTGACGCAGGACTGTCTCCGTGGCGCAATTGGCTAGCGCGATCGGCTGTTAGCCAAAAGTTCGGAGGTTTGAGCCCACCCGGTTGTGGTGCGGCGCTTTTTTTTCTTTGGGCTGATAGCTTTGAAGATATGTACTTATGGTGCTGAGAGTGGAGCAGGACTGTCTCCGTGGTGCAATTGGCTAGCGCGATCGGCTGTTAACCAAAAAGTTGGAGGTTCGAGCCTACCCGGTGGTTGTGCGGCGCTTTTGTTTCTGTGGGCTGATCGCTTTGAAGATATGTTCTGATGGAGGTGAGAGGGGAGCAGGACTGTCTCCGTGGCGCAATTGGCTAGTGTGATCGGCTGTTAACCGAAAAGTTGGAGGTTCGAGCCCACCCGGTGGTGGTGCGGCGCTTTTTTTTTTGGGCTGATAGCTTTGAAGATATGTTATGTAGGTGGTGAGAGTGGAGCAGGACTGTCTCCTTGGCGCAATTGGCTAGCGCGATCGGCTGTTAACCAAACGGTCGGAGGTTCGAGCCCACCCGGTGGTGGTATGGCGCTTGTTTTTCTTTGGGCTGATAGCTTTGAAGATATGTTCTGATGGTGGTGAGAGTGGAGCAGGACTGTCTCCGTGGCGCAATTGGCTAGCGCGATCGGCTGTTAACCGAAAGGTTGGAGTTTCGAGCCCACCCGGCGGTGGTGCGGCGCTTTTTTTTCTTTGGGCTGATAGCTTTGAAGGTATGTTCTGATGGTGGTGAGAGTAGAGCAGGACTGTCTCCGTGGCGCAATTGGCTAGCGCGATCGGCTGTTAACCGAAAGGTTGGAGTTTCGAGCCCTCCCGGGAGTGGTGTGTTGCTTTTTTCTTTGCGCTGATAGCTTTGAAGATATGTTCTGATGGTGGTAAGAGTGGAGCACGACTGTCTCCGTTGCGCAGTTGGCTAGCGCGATCGGCTGTTAACCGAAAGGTTGGAAGTTCGAGCCCACGCGGTGGTGGTGCGGCGCTTTTTTTTCTTTGTGCTGATAGCTTTGAAGATTGTTCTGATGGTGGTGAGAGTGGAGCAGGACTGTCTCCGTGGCGCAACTGCCTAGCGCGATTGGCTGTTAACCAAAAGGTTGGAGGTTCGAGCCACCCGGTCGTGGTGCGGTGTTTTTTTTTCTTTGGGCTGATAGCTTTGAAGATATGTTCTGATGATGGTGAGAGGGAGGCAGGACTGCATCCGTGGCGCAACTGGCTAGCGCGATCGGCTGTTAACCGAAAAGTCGGAGGTTCGAGCCCACCCAGTGGTGGTGCGGCGCTTTTTTTTCTTTGGGCTGATACCTTTAAGATATGTTCTGATGGTGGTGAGAGTGGAGCAGGACTGTCTCCGTGGCGCAATTGGCTTGCGCGATCGGCTGTTAACCGAAAGGTTGGAGTTTCGAGCCCTCCCGGGTGTGGTGTGTTGCTTTTTTTTGCGCTGATAGCTTTGAAGATATGTTCTGATGGTGGTGAGAGTGGAGCAGGACTGTCTCCGTGGCGCAATTGGCTAGCGCGATCAGCTGTTAACCGAAAGGTTGGAGGTTTGAGCCCACCTGGTGGTGGTGCGGCGCTTTTTTTCTTTGCGCTGATAGCTTTGAAGATATGTTCTGATGGTGGGGAGAGTGGAGCAAGACTGTCTCCGTGGCGCAGTGGGCTAGCGCGATCGGCTGTTAACTGAAAGGTTTGAGTTTCGTGCCCTCCCAGGATTGGTGTGTTTCTTTTTTCTTTGTGGTAATAGCTTTTAAGATATGTTCTGATGGTGGTGAGAGTGGAGCAGGACTGTCTTTGTGGCGCAATTGGCTAGCGCGATAGGCTGTTATCCGAAAGTTTGGAGGTTTGAGCCCACCCAGTGGGGGTGCGGTGCTTTTTTTTTCTTTGGGGTGATAGCTCTGAAGAAATGGTCTGACGGTGGTGAGAGTGGAGCAGGACGGTCTCCGTGGCGCAATTCGCTAGCGCGATCGGCTGTTAACCGAAAAGTTGGAGGTGCGAGCCCTCCCAGGTGGCTTGTGTTGCTTTTTTCTTTGCGCTGATATCTTTGAAGATATGTTCTGATGGTGGTGAGAGTGGAGCACGATTGTCTCCGTGGCGCAATGGGCTAGCGCGATCGGCTGTTGACCGAAAGGTTGGAGTTTCGAGCCCTCCCGGGAATGGTGTGTTGCTTTTTTCTTTGCGCTGATAGCTTTGAAGATATGTTCTGATGGTGGTGAAGTGGAGCAAGACTGTCTCCGTGGCGCAATTGGCTAGCGCGATCGGCTGTTAACCGAAAAGTCGGAGGTTCGAGCCCACCCAGTGGTGGTGCGGCGCTTTTTTTTCTTTGGGCTGATACCTTTAAGATATGTTCTGATGGTGGTGAGAGTGGAGCAGGACTGTCTCCGTGGCGCAATTGGCTTGCGCGATCGGCTGTTAACCGAAAGGTTGGAGGTTCGAGCCCACCCGGTGGTGGTGCGGCGCTTTTTTTCTTTGGGCTGATAGCTTGAAGGTATGTTCTGATGGTGGTGAGAGTAGAGCAGGACTGTCTCCGTGGCGCAATTGGCTAGCGCGATCGGCTGTTAACCGAAAGGTTGGAGTTTCGAGCCCTCCCGGGAGTGGTGTGTTGCTTTTTCCTTTGCGCTGATAGCTTTGAAGATATGTTCTGATAGTGGTGAGAGTGGAGCACGACTGTCTCCGTGGCGCAGTTGGCTAGCGCGATCGGCTGTGAACCGAAAGGTTGGAGGTTCGAGCCCACCCGGTGGTGGTGCGGCGCTTTTTTTTCTTTGTGCTGATAGCTTTGAAGATATGTTCTGATGGTGGTGAGAGTGGAGCAGGACTGTCTCCGTGGCGCAATTGGCTAGCGTGATTGGCTGTTAACCAAAAGGTTGGAGGTTCGAGCCACCCGGTGGTGGTGCGGTGGTTTTTTTTCTTTGGGCTGATAGCTTTGAAGATATGTTCTGATGATGGTGAGAGTGGAGCAGGACTGTCTCCGTGGCGCAATTGGCTAGCGCGATCGGCTGTTAACCGAAAACTCGGAGGTTCGAGCCCACCCAGTGGTGGTGCGGCGCTTTTTTTTCTTTGGGCTGATACCTTTAAGGTATGTTCTGATGGTGGTGAGAGTGGAGCAGGAGTGTCTCCGTGGCGCAATGGGCTAGCGCGATCGGCTGTTAACCGAAAGGTTGGAGTTTCGAGCCCTCCCGGGTGTGGTGTGTTGCTTTTTTCTTTGCGCTGATAGCTTTGAAGATATGTTCTGATGGTGGTGAGAGTGCAGCAGGACTGTCTCCGTGGCGCAATCGGCTAGTGCGATCAGCTGTTAACCGAAAGGTTGGAGGTTTGAGCCCACCCGGTGGTGGTGCGGCGCTTTTTTTCTTTGCGCTGATAGCTTTGAAGATATGTTCTGATGGTGGTGAGAGTGGAGAAAGACTGTCTCCTTGGCGCAATGGGCTAGCGCGATCGGCTGTTAACCGAAAGGTTGGAGTTTCGAGCCCTCCCGGGTGTGGTGTGTTGCTTTTTTCTTTGCGCTGATAGCTTTGAAGATATGTTCTGATGGTGGTGAGAGTGGAGCAGGACTGTCTCCGTGGCGCAATTGGCTAGCGCGATCGGCTGTTAACCGAAAGGTTGGAGTTTCGAGCCCACCCGTCGGTGGTGCGGCGCTTTTTTTTCTTTGGGCTGATAGCATTGAAGGTATGTTCTGATGGTGGTGAGAGTAGAGCAGGAGTGTCTCCGCGGCGCTATTGGCTAGCGTGATCGGCTGTTAACCGAAAGTTTGGAGGTTCGAGCCCACCCGGTGGTGGTGCGGCGCTTTTTTTTTCCGTGGGCTGATAGCTTTGAAGATATGTTCTGATGGTGGTGAGAGTGGAGCAGGACTGTCCCCGTGGCGCAATTGGCTAGCGCGATCGGCTGTTAACCAAAAGGTCGGAGGTTCGAGCCCACCCGGTGGTGGTGCGGTGCTTTTTTTTCTTTGGGCTGATGGCTTTGAAGATATGTTCTTATGGTGGTGAGAGTGGAGCAGGACTGTCTCCGTGGCGCAATTGGCTTGCGCGATCGGCTGTTAACCGAAACGTTGGAGGTTCGAGCCTACCCGGTGGTTGTGCGGCGCTTTTTTTCTGTGGGCTGATTGCTTTGAAGATATGTTCTGATGGTGGTGAGAGTGGAGCAGGACTGTCTCTGTGGCGCAATTGGCTAGCGTGAGCGGCTGTTAACCGAAAAGTTGGAGGTTCGAGCCCACCCGGTGGTGGTGCGGCGCTTTTTTTTCTTTGGGCTGATAGCTTTGAAGATATGTTCTGATGGTGGTGAGAGTGGAGCAGGACTGTCTCCATGGCGCAATAGGCAAGCGCGATCGGCTGTTAACCAAACGGTCGGAGGTTCGAGCCCACCCGGTGGTGGTATGGCGCTTGTTTTTCTTTGGGCTGATAGCTTTGAAGATATGTTCTGATGGTGGTGAGAGTGGAGCAGGACTCTCTCCGTGGCGCAATTGGCTAGTGCGATCGGCTGTTAACCGAAAGGTTGGAGTTTCGAGCCCACCCGGTGGTGGTGCGGCGCTTTTTTTTTCTTTGGGCTGATAGCTTTGAAGATATGTTCTGATGATGGTGAGAGGGAGGCAGGACTGCATCCGTGGCGCAACTGGCTAGCGCGATCGGCTGTTAACCGAAAAGTCGGAGGTTCGAGCCCACCCAGTGGTGGTGCGGCGCTTTTTTTTCTTTGGGCTGATACCTTTAAGATATGTTCTGATGGTGGTGAGAGTGGAGCAGGACTGTCTCCGTGGCGCAATTGGCTTGCGCGATCGGCTGTTAACCGAAAGGTTGGAGTTTCGAGCCCTCCCGGGTGTGGTGTGTTGCTTTTTTTTGCGCTGATAGCTTTGAAGATATGTTCTGATGGTGGTGAGAGTGGAGCAGGACTGTCTCCGTGGCGCAATTGGCTAGCGCGATCAGCTGTTAACCGAAAGGTTGGAGGTTTGAGCCCACCCGGTGGTGGTGCGGCGCTTTTTTTCTTTGCGCTGATAGCTTTGAAGATATGTTCTGATGGTGGGGAGAGTGGAGCAAGACTGTCTCCGTGGCGCAGTGGGCTAGCGCGATCGGCTGTTAACTGAAAGGTTTGAGTTTCGTGCCCTCCCAGGATTGGTGTGTTTCTTTTTTCTTTGTGGTAATAGCTTTTAAGATATGTTCTGATGGTGGTGAGAGTGGAGCAGGACTGTCTTTGTGGCGCAATTGGCTAGCGCGATAGGCTGTTATCCGAAAGTTTGGAGGTTTGAGCCCACCCAGTGGGGGTGCGGTGCTTTTTTTTTCTTTGGGGTGATAGCTCTGAAGAAATGGTCTGACGGTGGTGAGAGTGGAGCAGGACGGTCTCCGTGGCGCAATTCGCTAGCGCGATCGGCTGTTAACCGAAAAGTTGGAGGTGCGAGCCCTCCCAGGTGGCTTGTGTTGCTTTTTTCTTTGCGCTGATATCTTTGAAGATATGTTCTGATGGTGGTGAGAGTGGAGCACGATTGTCTCCGAGGCGCAATGGGCTAGCGCGATCGGCTGTTGACCGAAAGGTTGGAGTTTCGAGCCCTCCCGGGAATGGTGTGTTGCTTTTTTCTTTGCGCTGATAGCTTTGAAGATATGTTCTGATGGTGGTGAAGTGGAGCAAGACTGTCTCTGTGGCGCAATTGGCTAGCGCGATCGGCTGTTAACCGAAAAGTCGGAGGTTCGAGCCCACCCAGTGGTGGTGCGGCGCTTTTTTTTCTTTGGGCTGATACCTTTAAGATATGTTCTGATGGTGGTGAGAGTGGAGCAGGACTGTCTCCGTGGCGCAATTGGCTTGCGCTATCGGCTGTTAACCGAAAGGTTGGAGGTTCGAGCCCACCCGGTGGTGGTGCGGCGCTTTTTTTCTTTGGGCTGATAGCTTGAAGGTATGTTCTGATGGTGGTGAGAGTAGAGCAGGACTGTCTCCGTGGCGCAATTGGCTAGCGCGATCGGCTGTTAACCGAAAGGTTGGAGTTTCGAGCCCTCCCGGGAGTGGTGTGTTGCTTTTTCCTTTGCGCTGATAGCTTTGAAGATATGTTCTGATAGTGGTGAGAGTGGAGCACGACTGTCTCCGTGGCGCAGTTGGCTAGCGCGATCGGCTGTGAACCGAAAGGTTGGAGGTTCGAGCCCACCCGGTGGTGGTGCGGCGCTTTTTTTTCTTTGTGCTGATAGCTTTGAAGATATGTTCTGATGGTGGTGAGAGTGGAGCAGGACTGTCTCCGTGGCGCAATTGGCTAGCGTGATTGGCTGTTAACCAAAAGGTTGGAGGTTCGAGCCCACCCGGTGGTGGTGCAGCGCTTTTTTTTCTTTGGGCTGATAGCTTTGAAGGTATGTTCTGATGGTGGTGAGAGTAGAGCAGGACTGTCTCCGTGGCGCAATAGGCTTGTGCGATCGGCTGTTAACCGAAAGGTTGGAGTTTCGAGCCATCCCGGGAGTGGTGTGTTGCTTTTTTCTTTGCGCTGATAGCTTTGAAGATATGTTCTGATTGTGGTGAGAGTGGAGCACGACTGTCTCCGTGGCGCAGTTGGCTAGCGCGATCGGCCGTTAACAGAAAGGTCGGAGGTTCGAGCCCACCCGGTGGTGGTGCGGCGCTTTTTTTCTTTGTGCTGATAGCTTTGAAGATATGTTCTGATGGTGGTGAGAGTGGAGCAGGACGGTCCCCGTGGCACAATTCGCTAGCGCGATTGGCTGTTAACCGAAAAGTTTGAGGTTCGAGCCCTCCCGAGTGGGGTGTGTTGCTTTTTTCTTTGCGCTGATAGCTTTGAAGATATGTTCTGATGGTGGTGAGAGTGGAGCAGGACTGTCTCCGTGGCGCAATTGGCTAGCGCGATCGGCTGTTAACCGAAAGGTTGGAGTTTCGAGCCCACCCGGTGGTGGTGCAGCGCTTTTTTTTCTTTGGGCTGATAGCTTTGAAGGTATGTTCTGATGGTGGTGAGAGTAGAGCAGGACTGTCTCCGTGGCGCAATAGGCTAGTGCGATCGGCTGTTAACCGAAAGGTTGGAGTTTCGAGCCATCCCGGGAGTGGTGTGTTGCTTTTTTCTTTGCGCTGATAGCTTTGAAGATATGTTCTGATGGTGGTGAGAGTGGAGCACGACTGTCTCCGTGGCGCAGTTGGCTAGCGCGATCGGCCGTTAACAGAAAGGTCGGAGGTTCGAGCCCACCCGGTGGTGGTGCGGCGCTTTTTTTTCTTTGTGCTGATAGCTTTGAAGATATGTTCTGATGGTGGTGAGAGTGGAGCAGGACGGTCCCCGTGGCACAATTCGCTAGAGCGATTGGCTGTTAACCGAAAAGTTGGAGGTTCGAGCCCTCCCGAGTGGGGTGTGTTGCTTTTTTCTTTGCGCTGATAGCTTTGAAGATATGTTCTGATGGTGGTGAGAGTGGAGCACGATTGTCTCCGTGGCGCAATTGGCTAACGCGATCTTCTGTTAACCGAAAGGTTGGAGGTTCGAGCCCACCCGGTGGTGGTGCGGCGCTTTTTTTTCTTTGCGCTGATAGCTTTGAAGGTATGATCTGACGGTGGTGAGAGTGGAGCACGACTGTCTCCGTGGCGCAATGGGCTAGCGTGATCGGCTGTTAACCGAAAGGTTGGAGGTTCGAGCCCACCCGGTGGTGGTGCGGCGCTTTTTTTTCTGTGGGCTGATAGCTTTGAAGATATGTTCTGATGGTGGTGAGAGTGGAGCAGGACTGTCTCCGTGGCGAAATTGGCTAGCGCGATTGGCTGTTAACCGAAAGGTTGGAGGTTCGGGCCCACCCGGTAGTGGTGCGGTGCTTTTTTTCTTTGGGCTGATAGCTTTGAAGATATGTTCTGATGGTGGTGAGAGTGACGCAGGACTGTCTCCGTGGCGCAATTGGCTAGCGCGATCGGCTGTTAGCCAAAAGTTCGGAGGTTTGAGCCCACCCGGTTGTGGTGCGGCGCTTTTTTTTCTTTGGGCTGATAGCTTTGAAGATATGTACTTATGGTGCTGAGAGTGGAGCAGGACTGTCTCCGTGGTGCAATTGGCTAGCGCGATCGGCTGTTAACCAAAAAGTTGGAGGTTCGAGCCTACCCGGTGGTTGTGCGGCGCTTTTGTTTCTGTGGGCTGATCGCTTTGAAGATATGTTCTGATGGAGGTGAGAGGGGAGCAGGACTGTCTCCGTGGCGCAATTGGCTAGTGTGATCGGCTGTTAACCGAAAAGTTGGAGGTTCGAGCCCACCCGGTGGTGGTGCGGCGCTTTTTTTTTGGGCTGATAGCTTTGAAGATATGTTATGTAGGTGGTGAGAGTGGAGCAGGACTGTCTCCTTGGCGCAATTGGCTAGCGCGATCGGCTGTTAACCAAACGGTCGGAGGTTCGAGCCCACCCGGTGGTGGTATGGCGCTTGTTTTTCTTTGGGCTGATAGCTTTGAAGATATGTTCTGATGGTGGTGAGAGTGGAGCAGGACTGTCTCCGTGGCGCAATTGGCTAGCGCGATCGGCTGTTAACCGAAAGGTTGGAGTTTCGAGCCCACCCGGCGGTGGTGCGGCGCTTTTTTTTCTTTGGGCTGATAGCTTTGAAGGTATGTTCTGATGGTGGTGAGAGTAGAGCAGGACTGTCTCCGTGGCGCAATTGGCTAGCGCGATCGGCTGTTAACCGAAAGGTTGGAGTTTCGAGCCCTCCCGGGAGTGGTGTGTTGCTTTTTTCTTTGCGCTGATAGCTTTGAAGATATGTTCTGATGGTGGTAAGAGTGGAGCACGACTGTCTCCGTTGCGCAGTTGGCTAGCGCGATCGGCTGTTAACCGAAAGGTTGGAAGTTCGAGCCCACGCGGTGGTGGTGCGGCGCTTTTTTTTCTTTGTGCTGATAGCTTTGAAGATTGTTCTGATGGTGGTGAGAGTGGAGCAGGACTGTCTCCGTGGCGCAACTGCCTAGCGCGATTGGCTGTTAACCAAAAGGTTGGAGGTTCGAGCCACCCGGTCGTGGTGCGGTGTTTTTTTTTCTTTGGGCTGATAGCTTTGAAGATATGTTCTGATGATGGTGAGAGGGAGGCAGGACTGCATCCGTGGCGCAACTGGCTAGCGCGATCGGCTGTTAACCGAAAAGTCGGAGGTTCGAGCCCACCCAGTGGTGGTGCGGCGCTTTTTTTTCTTTGGGCTGATACCTTTAAGATATGTTCTGATGGTGGTGAGAGTGGAGCAGGACTGTCTCCGTGGCGCAATTGGCTTGCGCGATCGGCTGTTAACCGAAAGGTTGGAGTTTCGAGCCCTCCCGGGTGTGGTGTGTTGCTTTTTTTTTGCGCTGATAGCTTTGAAGGTATGTTCTGATGGTGGTGAGAGTGGAGCAGGACTGTCTCCGTGGCGCAATTGGCTAGCGCGATCAGCTGTTAACCGAAAGGTTGGAGGTTTGAGCCCACCCGGTGGTGGTGCGGCGCTTTTTTTCTTTGCGCTGATAGCTTTGAAGATATGTTCTGATGGTGGGGAGAGTGGAGCAAGACTGTCTCCGTGGCGCAGTGGGCTAGCGCGATCGGCTGTTAACTGAAAGGTTTGAGTTTCGTGCCCTCCCAGGATTGGTGTGTTTCTTTTTTCTTTGTGGTAATAGCTTTTAAGATATGTTCTGATGGTGGTGAGAGTGGAGCAGGACTGTCTTTGTGGCGCAATTGGCTAGCGCGATAGGCTGTTATCCGAAAGTTTGGAGGTTTGAGCCCACCCAGTGGGGGTGCGGTGCTTTTTTTTTCTTTGGGGTGATAGCTCTGAAGAAATGGTCTGACGGTGGTGAGAGTGGAGCAGGACGGTCTCCGTGGCGCAATTCGCTAGCGCGATCGGCTGTTAACCGAAAAGTTGGAGGTGCGAGCCCTCCCAGGTGGCTTGTGTTGCTTTTTTCTTTGCGCTGATATCTTTGAAGATATGTTCTGATGGTGGTGAGAGTGGAGCACGATTGTCTCCGTGGCGCAATGGGCTAGCGCGATCGGCTGTTGACCGAAAGGTTGGAGTTTCGAGCCCTCCCGGGAATGGTGTGTTGCTTTTTTCTTTGCGCTGATAGCTTTGAAGATATGTTCTGATGGTGGTGAAGTGGAGCAAGACTGTCTCCGTGGCGCAATTGGCTAGCGCGATCGGCTGTTAACCGAAAAGTCGGAGGTTCGAGCCAACCCAGTGGTGGTGCGGCGCTTTTTTTTCTTTGGGCTGATACCTTTAAGATATGTTCTGATGGTGGTGAGAGTGGAGCAGGACTGTCTCCGTGGCGCAATTGGCTTGCGCGATCGGCTGTTAACCGAAAGGTTGGAGGTTCGAGCCCACCCGGTGGTGGTGCGGCGCTTTTTTTCTTTGGGCTGATAGCTTGAAGGTATGTTCTGATGGTGGTGAGAGTAGTGCAGGACTGTCTCCGTGGCGCAATTGGCTAGCGCGATCGGCTGTTAACCGAAAGGTTGGAGTTTCGAGCCCTCCCGGGAGTGGTGTGTTGCTTTTTCCTTTGCGCTGATAGCTTTGAAGATATGTTCTGATAGTGGTGAGAGTGGAGCACGACTGTCTCCGTGGCGCAGTTGGCTAGCGCGATCGGCTGTGAACCGAAAGGTTGGAGGTTCGAGCCCACCCGGTGGTGGTGCGGCGCTTTTTTTTCTTTGTGCTGATAGCTTTGAAGATATGTTCTGATGGTGGTGAGAGTGGAGCAGGACTGTCTCCGTGGCGCAATTGGCTAGCGTGATTGGCTGTTAACCAAAAGGTTGGAGGTTCGAGCCACCCGGTGGTGGTGCGGTGGTTTTTTTTCTTTGGGCTGATAGCTTTGAAGATATGTTCTGATGATGGTGAGAGTGGAGCAGGACTGTCTCCGTGGCGCAATTGGCTAGCGCGATCGGCTGTTAACCGAAAACTCGGAGGTTCGAGCCCACCCAGTGGTGGTGCGGCGCTTTTTTTTCTTTGGGCTGATACCTTTAAGGTATGTTCTGATGGTGGTGAGAGTGGAGCAGGAGTGTCTCCGTGGCGCAATGGGCTAGCGCGATCGGCTGTTAACCGAAAGGTTGGAGTTTCGAGCCCTCCCGGGTGTGGTGTGTTGCTTTTTTCTTTGCGCTGATAGCTTTGAAGATATGTTCTGATGGTGGTGAGAGTGCAGCAGGACTGTCTCCGTGGCGCAATCGGCTAGTGCGATCAGCTGTTAACCGAAAGGTTGGAGGTTTGAGCCCACCCGGTGGTGGTGCGGCGCTTTTTTTCTTTGCGCTGATAGCTTTGAAGATATGTTCTGATGGTGGTGAGAGTGGAGAAAGACTGTCTCCTTGGCGCAATGGGCTAGCGCGATCGGCTGTTAACCGAAAGGTTGGAGTTTCGAGCCCTCCCGGGTGTGGTGTGTTGCTTTTTTCTTTGCGCTGATAGCTTTGAAGATATGTTCTGATGGTGGTGAGAGTGGAGCAGGACTGTCTCCGTGGCGCAATTGGCTAGCGCGATCGGCTGTTAACCGAAAGGTTGGAGTTTCGAGCCCACCCGTCGGTGGTGCGGCGCTTTTTTTTCTTTGGGCTGATAGCATTGAAGGTATGTTCTGATGGTGGTGAGAGTAGAGCAGGAGTGTCTCCGCGGCGCTATTGGCTAGCGTATCGGCTGTTAACCGAAAGTTTGGAGGTTCGAGCCCACCCGGTGGTGGTGCGGCGCTTTTTTTTTCCGTGGGCTGATAGCTTTGAAGATATGTTCTGATGGTGGTGAGAGTGGAGCAGGACTGTCCCCGTGGCGCAATTGGCTAGCGCGATCGGCTGTTAACCAAAAGGTCGGAGGTTCGAGCCCACCCGGTGGTGGTGCGGTGCTTTTTTTTCTTTGGGCTGATGGCTTTGAAGATATGTTCTTATGGTGGTGAGAGTGGAGCAGGACTGTCTCCGTGGCGCAATTGGCTTGACCGATCGGCTGTTAACCGAAACGTTGGAGGTTCGAGCCTACCCGGTGGTTGTGCGGCGCTTTTTTTTCTGTGGGCTGATTGCTTTGAAGATATGTTCTGATGGTGGTGAAGTGGAGCAAGACTGTCTCTGTGGCGCAATTGGCTAGCGCGATCGGCTGTTAACCGAAAAGTCGGAGGTTCGAGCCCACCCAGTGGTGGTGCGGCGCTTTTTTTTCTTTGGGCTGATACCTTTAAGATATGTTCTGATGGTGGTGAGAGTGGAGCAGGACTGTCTCCGTGGCGCAATTGGCTTGCGCTATCGGCTGTTAACCGAAAGGTTGGAGGTTCGAGCCCACCCGGTGGTGGTGCGGCGCTTTTTTTCTTTGGGCTGATAGCTTGAAGGTATGTTCTGATGGTGGTGAGAGTAGAGCAGGACTGTCTCCGTGGCGCAATTGGCTAGCGCGATCGGCTGTTAACCGAAAGGTTGGAGTTTCGAGCCCTCCCGGGAGTGGTGTGTTGCTTTTTCCTTTGCGCTGATAGCTTTGAAGATATGTTCTGATAGTGGTGAGAGTGGAGCACAACTGTCTCCGTGGCGCAGTTGGCTAGCGCGATCGGCTGTGAACCGAAAGGTTGGAGGTTCGAGCCCACCCGGTGGTGGTGCGGCGCTTTTTTTTCTTTGTGCTGATAGCTTTGAAGATATGTTCTGATGGTGGTGAGAGTGGAGCAGGACTGTCTCCGTGGCGCAGTTGGCTAGCGTGATTGGCTGTTAACCAAAAGGTTGGAGGTTCGAGCCCACCCGGTGGTGGTGCAGCGCTTTTTTTTCTTTGGGCTGATAGCTTTGAAGGTATGTTCTGATGGTGGTGAGAGTAGAGCAGGACTGTCTCCGTGGCGCAATAGGCTTGTGCGATCGGCTGTTAACCGAAAGGTTGGAGTTTCGAGCCATCCCGGGAGTGGTGTGTTGCTTTTTTCTTTGCGCTGATAGCTTTGAAGATATGTTCTGATTGTGGTGAGAGTGGAGCACGACTGTCTCCGTGGCGCAGTTGGCTAGCGCGATCGGCCGTTAACAGAAAGGTCGGAGGTTCGAGCCCACCCGGTGGTGGTGCGGCGCTTTTTTTCTTTGTGCTGATAGCTTTGAAGATATGTTCTGATGGTGGTGAGAGTGGAGCAGGACGGTCCCCGTGGCACAATTCGCTAGCGCGATTGGCTGTTAACCGAAAAGTTTGAGGTTCGAGCCCTCCCGAGTGGGGTGTGTTGCTTTTTTCTTTGCGCTGATAGCTTTGAAGATATGTTCTGATGGTGGTGAGAGTGGAGCAGGACTGTCTCCGTGGCGCAATTGGCTAGCGCGATCGGCTGTTAACCGAAAGGTTGGAGTTTCGAGCCCACCCGGTGGTGGTGCAGCGCTTTTTTTTCTTTGGGCTGATAGCTTTGAAGGTATGTTCTGATGGTGGTGAGAGTAGAGCAGGACTGTCTCCGTGGCGCAATAGGCTAGTGCGATCGGCTGTTAACCGAAAGGTTGGAGTTTCGAGCCATCCCGGGAGTGGTGTGTTGCTTTTTTCTTTGCGCTGATAGCTTTGAAGATATGTTCTGATGGTGGTGAGAGTGGAGCACGACTGTCTCCGTGGCGCAGTTGGCTAGCGCGATCGGCCGTTAACAGAAAGGTCGGAGGTTCGAGCCCACCCGGTGGTGGTGCGGCGCTTTTTTTTCTTTGTGCTGATAGCTTTGAAGATATGTTCTGATGGTGGTGAGAGTGGAGCAGGACGGTCCCCGTGGCACAATTCGCTAGAGCGATTGGCTGTTAACCGAAAAGTTGGAGGTTCGAGCCCTCCCGAGTGGGGTGTGTTGCTTTTTTCTTTGCGCTGATAGCTTTGAAGATATGTTCTGATGGTGGTGAGAGTGGAGCACGATTGTCTCCGTGGCGCAATTGGCTAACGCGATCTTCTGTTAACCGAAAGGTTGGAGGTTCGAGCCCACCCGGTGGTGGTGCGGCGCTTTTTTTTCTTTGCGCTGATAGCTTTGAAGGTATGATCTGACGGTGGTGAGAGTGGAGCACGACTGTCTCCGTGGCGCAATGGGCTAGCGTGATCGGCTGTTAACCGAAAGGTTGGAGGTTCGAGCCCACCCGGTGGTGGTGCGGCGCTTTTTTTTCTGTGGGCTGATAGCTTTGAAGATATGTTCTGATGGTGGTGAGAGTGGAGCAGGACTGTCTCCGTGGCGAAATTGGCTAGCGCGATTGGCTGTTAACCGAAAGGTTGGAGGTTCGGGCCCACCCGGTAGTGGTGCGGTGCTTTTTTTCTTTGGGCTGATAGCTTTGAAGATATGTTCTGATGGTGGTGAGAGTGACGCAGGACTGTCTCCGTGGCGCAATTGGCTAGCGCGATCGGCTGTTAGCCAAAAGTTCGGAGGTTTGAGCCCACCCGGTTGTGGTGCGGCGCTTTTTTTTCTTTGGGCTGATAGCTTTGAAGATATGTACTTATGGTGCTGAGAGTGGAGCAGGACTGTCTCCGTGGTGCAATTGGCTAGCGCGATCGGCTGTTAACCAAAAAGTTGGAGGTTCGAGCCTACCCGGTGGTTGTGCGGCGCTTTTGTTTCTGTGGGCTGATCGCTTTGAAGATATGTTCTGATGGAGGTGAGAGGGGAGCAGGACTGTCTCCGTGGCGCAATTGGCTAGTGTGATCGGCTGTTAACCGAAAAGTTGGAGGTTCGAGCCCACCCGGTGGTGGTGCGGCGCTTTTTTTTTTGGGCTGATAGCTTTGAAGATATGTTATGTAGGTGGTGAGAGTGGAGCAGGACTGTCTCCTTGGCGCAATTGGCTAGCGCGATCGGCTGTTAACCAAACGGTCGGAGGTTCGAGCCCACCCGGTGGTGGTATGGCGCTTGTTTTTCTTTGGGCTGATAGCTTTGAAGATATGTTCTGATGGTGGTGAGAGTGGAGCAGGACTGTCTCCGTGGCGCAATTGGCTAGCGCGATCGGCTGTTAACCGAAAGGTTGGAGTTTCGAGCCCACCCGGCGGTGGTGCGGCGCTTTTTTTTCTTTGGGCTGATAGCTTTGAAGGTATGTTCTGATGGTGGTGAGAGTAGAGCAGGACTGTCTCCGTGGCGCAATTGGCTAGCGCGATCGGCTGTTAACCGAAAGGTTGGAGTTTCGAGCCCTCCCGGGAGTGGTGTGTTGCTTTTTTCTTTGCGCTGATAGCTTTGAAGATATGTTCTGATGGTGGTAAGAGTGGAGCACGACTGTCTCCGTTGCGCAGTTGGCTAGCGCGATCGGCTGTTAACCGAAAGGTTGGAAGTTCGAGCCCACGCGGTGGTGGTGCGGCGCTTTTTTTTCTTTGTGCTGATAGCTTTGAAGATTGTTCTGATGGTGGTGAGAGTGGAGCAGGACTGTCTCCGTGGCGCAACTGCCTAGCGCGATTGGCTGTTAACCAAAAGGTTGGAGGTTCGAGCCACCCGGTCGTGGTGCGGTGTTTTTTTTTCTTTGGGCTGATAGCTTTGAAGATATGTTCTGATGATGGTGAGAGGGAGGCAGGACTGCATCCGTGGCGCAACTGGCTAGCGCGATCGGCTGTTAACCGAAAAGTCGGAGGTTCGAGCCCACCCAGTGGTGGTGCGGCGCTTTTTTTTCTTTGGGCTGATACCTTTAAGATATGTTCTGATGGTGGTGAGAGTGGAGCAGGACTGTCTCCGTGGCGCAATTGGCTTGCGCGATCGGCTGTTAACCGAAAGGTTGGAGTTTCGAGCCCTCCCGGGTGTGGTGTGTTGCTTTTTTTTGCGCTGATAGCTTTGAAGGTATGTTCTGATGGTGGTGAGAGTGGAGCAGGACTGTCTTCGTGGCGCAATTGGCTAGCGCGATCAGCTGTTAACCGAAAGGTTGGAGGTTTGAGCCCACCCGGTGGTGGTGCGGCGCTTTTTTTCTTTGCGCTGATAGCTTTGAAGATATGTTCTGATGGTGGGGAGAGTGGAGCAAGACTGTCTCCGTGGCGCAGTGGGCTAGCGCGATCGGCTGTTAACTGAAAGGTTTGAGTTTCGTGCCCTCCCAGGATTGGTGTGTTTCTTTTTTCTTTGTGGTAATAGCTTTTAAGATATGTTCTGATGGTGGTGAGAGTGGAGCAGGACTGTCTTTGTGGCGCAATTGGCTAGCGCGATAGGCTGTTATCCGAAAGTTTGGAGGTTTGAGCCCACCCAGTGGGGGTGCGGTGCTTTTTTTTTCTTTGGGGTGATAGCTCTGAAGAAATGGTCTGACGGTGGTGAGAGTGGAGCAGGACGGTCTCCGTGGCGCAATTCGCTAGCGCGCTCGGCTGTTAACCGAAAAGTTGGAGGTGCGAGCCCTCCCAGGTGGCTTGTGTTGCTTTTTTCTTTGCGCTGATATCTTTGAAGATATGTTCTGATGGTGGTGAGAGTGGAGCACGATTGTCTCCGTGTCGCAATGGGCTAGCGCGATCGGCTGTTGACCGAAAGGTTGGAGTTTCGAGCCCTCCCGGGAATGGTGTGTTGCTTTTTTCTTTGCGCTGATAGCTTTGAAGATATGTTCTGATGGTGGTGAAGTGGAGCAAGACTGTCTCCGTGGCGCAATTGGCTAGCGCGATCGGCTGTTAACCGAAAAGTCGGAGGTTCGAGCCCACCCAGTGGTGGTGCGGCGCTTTTTTTTCTTTGGGCTGATACCTTTAAGATATGTTCTGATGGTGGTGAGAGTGGAGCAGGACTGTCTCCGTGGCGCAATTGGCTTGCGCGATCGGCTGTTAACCGAAAGGTTGGAGGTTCGAGCCCACCCGGTGGTGGTGCGGCGCTTTTTTTCTTTGGGCTGATAGCTTGAAGGTATGTTCTGATGGTGGTGAGAGTAGTGCAGGACTGTCTCCGTGGCGCAATTGGCTAGCGCGATCGGCTGTTAACCGAAAGGTTGGAGTTTCGAGCCCTCCCGGGAGTGGTGTGTTGCTTTTTCCTTTGCGCTGATAGCTTTGAAGATATGTTCTGATAGTGGTGAGAGTGGAGCACGACTGTCTCCGTGGCGCAGTTGGCTAGCGCGATCGGCTGTGAACCGAAAGGTTGGAGGTTCGAGCCCACCCGGTGGTGGTGCGGCGCTTTTTTTTCTTTGTGCTGATAGCTTTGAAGATATGTTCTGATGGTGGTGAGAGTGGAGCAGGACTGTCTCCGTGGCGCAATTGGCTAGCGTGATTGGCTGTTAACCAAAAGGTTGGAGGTTCGAGCCACCCGGTGGTGGTGCGGTGGTTTTTTTTCTTTGGGCTGATAGCTTTGAAGATATGTTCTGATGATGGTGAGAGTGGAGCAGGACTGTCTCCGTGGCGCAATTGGCTAGCGCGATCGGCTGTTAACCGAAAACTCGGAGGTTCGAGCCCACCCAGTGGTGGTGCGGCGCTTTTTTTTCTTTGGGCTGATACCTTTAAGGTATGTTCTGATGGTGGTGAGAGTGGAGCAGGAGTGTCTCCGTGGCGCAATGGGCTAGCGCGATCGGCTGTTAACCGAAAGGTTGGAGTTTCGAGCCCTCCCGGGTGTGGTGTGTTGCTTTTTTCTTTGCGCTGATAGCTTTGAAGATATGTTCTGATGGTGGTGAGAGTGCAGCAGGACTGTCTCCGTGGCGCAATCGGCTAGTGCGATCAGCTGTTAACCGAAAGGTTGGAGGTTTGAGCCCACCCGGTGGTGGTGCGGCGCTTTTTTTCTTTGCGCTGATAGCTTTGAAGATATGTTCTGATGGTGGTGAGAGTGGAGAAAGACTGTCTCCTTGGCGCAATGGGCTAGCGCGATCGGCTGTTAACCGAAAGGTTGGAGTTTCGAGCCCTCCCGGGTGTGGTGTGTTGCTTTTTTCTTTGCGCTGATAGCTTTGAAGATATGTTCTGATGGTGGTGAGAGTGGAGCAGGACTGTCTCCGTGGCGCAATTGGCTAGCGCGATCGGCTGTTAACCGAAAGGTTGGAGTTTCGAGCCCACCCGTCGGTGGTGCGGCGCTTTTTTTTCTTTGGGCTGATAGCATTGAAGGTATGTTCTGATGGTGGTGAGAGTAGAGCAGGAGTGTCTCCGCGGCGCTATTGGCTAGCGTGATCGGCTGTTAACCGAAAGTTTGGAGGTTCGAGCCCACCCGGTGGTGGTGCGGCGCTTTTTTTTTCCGTGGGCTGATAGCTTTGAAGATATGTTCTGATGGTGGTGAGAGTGGAGCAGGACTGTCCCCGTGGCGCAATTGGCTAGCGCGATCGGCTGTTAACCAAAAGGTCGGAGGTTCGAGCCCACCCGGTGGTGGTGCGGTGCTTTTTTTTCTTTGGGCTGATGGCTTTGAAGATATGTTCTTATGGTGGTGAGAGTGGAGCAGGACTGTCCGTGGCGCAATTGGCTTGACCGATCGGCTGTTAACCGAAACGTTGGAGGTTCGAGCCTACCCGGTGGTTGTGCGGCGCTTTTTTTTCTGTGGGCTGATTGCTTTGAAGATATGTTCTGATGGTGGTGAGAGTGGAGCAGGACTGTCTCTGTGGCGCAATTGGCTAGCGTGAGCGGCTGTTAACCGAAAAGTTGGAGGTTCGAGCCCACCCGGTGGTGGTGCGGCGCTTTTTTTTCTTTGGGCTGATAGCTTTGAAGATATGTTCTGATGGTGGTGAGAGTGGAGCAGGACTGTCTCCATGGCGCAATTGGCAAGCGCGATCGGCTGTTAACCAAACGGTCGGAGGTTCGAGCCCACCCGGTGGTGGTATGGCGCTTGTTTTTCTTTGGGCTGATAGCTTTGAAGATATGTTCTGATGGTGGTGAGAGTGGAGCAGGACTGTCTCCGTGGCGCAATTGGCTAGTGCGATCGGCTGTTAACCGAAAGGTTGGAGTTTCGAGCCCACCCGGTGGTGGTGCGGCGCTTTTTTTTTGGGGGGCTGATAGCTTTGAAGGTATGTTCTGATGGTGGTGAGAGTAGAGCAGGACTGTCTCCGTGGCGCAATAGGCTAGCGCGATCGGCTGTTAACAGAAAGGTTGGAGGTTCGAGCCCACCCGGTGGTGGTGCGGCGCTTTTTTTCTTTGTGCTGATAGCTTTAAAGATATGTTCTGATGGTGGTGAGAGTGGAGCAGGACGGTCCCCGTGGCACAATTCGCTAGCGCGATTGGCTGTTAACCGAAAAGTTGGAGGTTCGAGCCCTCCCGAGTGGGGTGTGTTGCTTTTTTCTTTGCGCTGATAGCTTTGAAGATATGTTCTGATGGTGGTGAGAGTGGAGCACGATTGTCTCCGCGGCGCAATTGGCTAACGCGATCTGCTGTTAACCGAAAGGTTGGAGGTTCGAGCCCACCCGGTGGTGGTGCGGCGCTTTTTTTTCTTTGCGCTGATAGCTTTGAAGGTATGATCTGACGGTGGTGAGAGTGGAGCACGACTGTCTCCGTGGCGCAATGGGCTAGCGTGATCGGCTGTTAACCGAAAGGTTGGAGGTTCGAGCCCACCCGGTGGTGGTGCGGCGCATTTTTTTCTGTGGGCTGATAGCTTTGAAGATATGTTCTGATGGTGGTGAGAGTGGAGCAGGACTGTCTCCGTGGCGAAATTGGCTAGCGCGATTGGCTGTTAACCGAAAGGTTGGAGGTTCGGGCCCACCCGGTAGTGGTGCGGTGCTTTTTTTCTTTGGGCTGATAGCTTTGAAGATATGTTCTGATGGTGGTGAGAGTGACGCAGGACTGTCTCCGTGGCGCAATTGGCTAGCGCGATCGGCTGTTAGCCAAAAGGTCGGAGGTTTGAGCCCACCCGGTGGTGATGCGGCGCTTTTTTTTCTTTGGGCTGATAGCTTTGAAGATATGTTCTTATGGTGGTGAGAGTGGAGCAGGACTGTCTCCGTGGTGCAATTGGCTAGCGCGATCTGCTGTTAACCGAAAAGTTGGAGGTTCGAGCCTACCCGGTGGTTGTGCGGCGCTTTTTTTTTCTGTGGGCTGATAGCTTTGAAGATATGTTCTGATGGAGGTGAGAGGGGAGCAGCACTGTCTCCGTGGCGCAATTGGCTAGCGTGATCGGCTGTTAACCGAAAAGTTGGAGGTTCGAGCCACCCGGTCGTGGTGCGGTGTTTTTTTTTCTTTGGGCTGATAGCTTTGAAGATATGTTCTGATGATGGTGAGAGGGAGGCAGGACTGCATCCGTGGCGCAACTGGCTAGCGCGATCGGCTGTTAACCGAAAAGTCGGAGGTTCGAGCCCACCCAGTGTTGGTGCGGCGCTTTTTTTTCTTTGGGCTGATACCTTTAAGATATGTTCTGATGGTGGTGAGAGTGGAGCAGGACTGTCTCCGTGGCGCAATTGGCTTGCGCGATCGGCTGTTAACCGAAAGGTTGGAGTTTCGAGCCCTCCCGGGTGTGGTGTGTTGCTTTTTTTTTGCGCTGATAGCTTTGAAGATATGTTCTGATGGTGGTGAGAGTGGAGCAGGACTGTCTCCGTGGCGCAATTGGCTAGCGCGATCAGCTGTTAACCAAAAGGTTGGAGGTTTGAGCCCACCCGGTGGTGGTGCGGCGCTTTTTTTCTTTGCGCTGATAGCTTTGAAGATATGTTCTGATGGTGGGGAGAGTGGAGCAAGACTGTCTCCGTGGCGCAGTGGGCTAGCGCGATCGGCTGTTAACTGAAAGGTTTGAGTTTCGTGCCCTCCCAGGATTGGTGTGTTTCTTTTTTCTTTGTGGTAATAGCTTTTAAGATATGTTCTGATGGTGGTGAGAGTGGAGCAGGACTGTCTTTGTGGCGCAATTGGCTAGCGCGATAGGCTGTTATCCGAAAGTTTGGAGGTTTGAGCCCACCCAGTGGGGGTGCGGTGCTTTTTTTTCTTTGGGGTGATAGCTCTGAAGAAATGGTCTGACGGTGGTGAGAGTGGAGCAGGACGGTCTCCGTGGCGCAATTCGCTAGCGCGATCGGCTGTTAACCGAAAAGTTGGAGGTGCGAGCCCTCCCAGGTGGGTTGTGTTGCTTTTTTCTTTGCGCTGATATCTTTGAAGATATGTTCTGATGGTGGTGAGAGTGGAGCACGATTGTCTCCGTGGCGCAATGGGCTAGCGCGATCGGCTGTTGACCGAAAGGTTGGAGTTTCGAGCCCTCCCGGGAATGGTGTGTTGCTTTTTTCTTTGCGCTGATAGCTTTGAAGATATGTTCTGGTGGTGGTGAAGTGGAGCAAGACTGTCTCCGTGGCGCAATTGGCTAGCGCGATCGGCTGTTAACCGAAAAGTCGGAGGTTCGAGCCCACCCAGTGGTGGTGCGGCGCTTTTTTTTCTTTGGGCTGATACCTTTAAGATATGTTCTGATGGTGGTGAGAGTGGAGCAGGACTGTCTCCGTGGCGCAATTGGCTTGCGCGATCGGCTGTTAACCGAAAGGTTGGAGGTTCGAGCCCACCCAGTGGTGGTGCGGCGCTTTTTTTCTTTGGGCTGATAGCTTGAAGGTATGTTCTGATGGTGGTGAGAGTAGAGCAGGACTGTCTCCGTGGCGCAATTGGCTAGCGCGATCGGCTGTTAACCGAAAGGTTGGAGTTTCGAGCCCTCCCGGGAGTGGTGTGTTGCTTTTTCCTTTGCGCTGATAGCTTTGAAGATATGTTCTGATAGTGGTGAGGGTGGAGCACGACTGTCTCCGTGGCGCAGTTGGCTAGCGCGATCGGCTGTGAACCGAAAGGTTGGAGGTTCGAGCCCACCCGGTGGTGGTGCGGCGCTTTTTTTTCTTTGTGCTGATAGCTTTGAAGATATGTTCTGATGGTGGTGAGAGTGGAGCAGGACTGTCTCCGTGGCGCAATTGGCTAGCGTGATTGGCTGTTAACCAAAAGGTTGGAGGTTCGAGCCACCCGGTGGTGGTGCGGTGGTTTTTTTTCTTTGGGCTGATAGCTTTGAAGATATGTTCTGATGATGGTGAGAGTGGAGCAGGACTGTCTCCGTGGCGCAATTGGCTAGCGCGATCGGCTGTTAACCGAAAACTCGGAGGTTCGAGCCCACCCAGTGGTGGTGCGGCGCTTTTTTTTCTTTGGGCTGATACCTTTAAGGTATGTTCTGATGGTGGTGAGAGTGGAGCAGGAGTGTCTCCGTGGCGCAATGGGCTAGCGCGATCGGCTGTTAACCGAAAGGTTGGAGTTTCGAGCCCTCCCGGGTGTGGTGTGTTGCTTTTTTCTTTGCGCTGATAGCTTTGAAGATATGTTCTGATGGTGGTGAGAGTGCAGCAGGACTGTCTCCGTGGCGCAATCGGCTAGTGCGATCAGCTGTTAACCAAAAGGTTGGAGGTTTGAGCCCACCCGGTGGTGGTGCGGCGCTTTTTTTCTTTGCGCTGATAGCTTTGAAGATATGTTCTGATGGTGGTGAGAGTGGAGAAAGACTGTCTCCTTGGCGCAATGGGCTAGCGCGATCGGCTGTTAACCGAAAGGTTGGAGTTTCGAGCCCTCCCGGGTGTGGTGTGTTGCTTTTTTCTTTGCGCTGATAGCTTTGAAGATATGTTCTGATGGTGGTGAGAGTGGAGCAGGACTGTCTCCGTGGCGCAATTGGCTAGCGCGATCGGCTGTTAACCGAAAGGTTGGAGTTTCGAGCCCACCCGTCGGTGGTGCGGCGCTTTTTTTTCTTTGGGCTGATAGCATTGAAGGTATGTTCTGATGGTGGTGAGAGTAGAGCAGGAGTGTCTCCGCGGCGCAATTGGCTAGCGTGATCGGCTGTTAACCGAAAGTTTGGAGGTTCGAGCCCACCCGGTGGTGGTGCGGCGCTTTTTTTTTCCGTGGGCTGATAGCTTTGAAGATATGTTCTGATGGTGGTGAGAGTGGAGCAGGACTGTCCCCGTGGCGCAATTGGCTAGCGCGATCGGCTGTTAACCAAAAGGTCGGAGGTTCGAGCCCACCCGGTGGTGGTGCGGTGCTTTTTTTTCTTTGGGCTGATGGCTTTGAAGATATGTTCTTATGGTGGTGAGAGTGGAGCAGGACTGTCTCCGTGGCGCAATTGGCTTGCGCGATCGGCTGTTAACCGAAACGTTGGAGGTTCGAGCCTACCCGGTGGTTGTGCGGCGCTTTTTTTTCTGTGGGCTGATTGCTTTGAAGATATGTTCTGATGGTGGTGAGAGTGGAGCAGGACTGTCTCTGTGGCGCAATTGGCTAGCGTGAGCGGCTGTTAACCGAAAAGTTGGAGGTTCGAGCCCACCCGGTGGTGGTGCGGCGCTTTTTTTTCTTTGGGCTGATAGCTTTGAAGATATGTTCTGATGGTGGTGAGAGTGGAGCAGGACTGTCTCCATGGCGCAATTGGCTAGCGCGATCGGCTGTTAACCAAACGGTCGGAGGTTCGAGCTCACCCGGTGGTGGTATGGCGCTTGTTTTTCTTTGGGCTGATAGCTTTGAAGATATGTTCTGATGGTGGTGAGAGTGGAGCAGGACTGTCTCCGTGGCGCAATAGGCTAGCGCGATCGGCTGTTAACAGAAAGGTTGGAGGTTCGAGCCCACCCGGTGGTGGTGCGGCGCTTTTTTTTTGGGGCTGATAGCTTTAAAGATATGTTCTGATGGTGGTGAGAGTGGAGCAGGACGGTCCCCGTGGAGCAATTCGCTAGCGCGATTGGCTGTTAACCGAAAAGTTGGAGGTTCGAGCCCTCCCGAGTGGGGTGTGTTGCTTTTTTCTTTGCGCTGATAGCTTTGAAGATATGTTCTGATGGTGGTGATAGTGGAGCACGATTGTCTCCGCGGCGCAATTGGCTAACGCGATCTGCTGTTAACCGAAAGGTTGGAGGTTCGAGCCCACCCGGTGGTGGTGCGGCGCTTTTTTATCTTTGGGCTGATAGCTTTGAAGATAAGTTCTGTAGGTGGTGAGAGTGGAGCACGACTGTCCCCTTGGCGCAATTGGCTAGCGCGATCGGCTGTTAACCAAAAGGTCGGAGGTTCGAGCCCACCCGGTGGTGGTGCGGCGCTTTTTTTCTTTGGGCTGATGGCTTTGAAGATATGTTCTTATGGTGGTGAGAGTGGAGCAGGACTGTCTCCGTGGCGCAATTGGCTTGCGCGATCGGCTTTAACTGAAACGTTGGAGGTTCGAGCCTACCCGGTGGTTGTGCGGCGCTTTTTTTTCTGTGGGCTGATAGCTTTGAAGATATGTTCTGATGGTGGTGAGAGTGGAGCAGGACTGTCTCCGTGGCGCAATTGGCTAGCGTGAGCGGCTGTTAACCAAACGGTCGGAGGTTCGAGCCACCCGGTCGTGGTGCGGTGGTTTTTTTTCTTTGAGCTGATAGCTTTGAAGATATGTTCTTATGGTGGTGAGAGTGGAGCAGGACTGTCTCCGTGGTGCAATTGGCTAGCGCGATCTGCTGTTAACCGAAAAGTTGGAGGTTCGAGCCTACCCGGTGGTTGTGCGGCGCTTTTTTTTCTGTGGGCTGATAGCTTTGAAGATATGTTCTGATGGAGGTGAGAGGGGAGCAGCACTGTCTCCGTGGCGCAATTGGCTAGCGTGATCGGCTGTTAACCGAAAAGTTGGAGGTTCGAGCCCACCCGGTGGTGGTGCGGCGCTTTTTTTCTTTGGGCTGATAGCTTTGAAGATAAGTTCTGTAGGTGGTGAGAGTGGAGCAGGACTGTCCCCTTGGCGCAATTGGCTAGCGCGATCGGCTGTTAACCAAAAGGTCGGAGGTTCGAGCCCACCCGGTGGTGGTGCGGCGCTTTTTTTCTTTGGGCTGATGGCTTTGAAGATATGTTCTTATGGTGGTGAGAGTGGAGCAGGACTGTCTCCGTGGCGCAATTGGCTTGCGCGATCGGCTTTAACTGAAACGTTGGAGGTTCGAGCCTACCCGGTGGTTGTGCGGCGCTTTTTTTTCTGTGGGCTGATAGCTTTGAAGATATGTTCTGATGGTGGTGAGAGTGGAGCAGGACTGTCTCCGTGGCGCAATTGGCTAGCGTGAGCGGCTGTTAACCAAACGGTCGGAGGTTCGAGCCACCCGGTCGTGGTGCGGTGGTTTTTTTTCTTTGAGCTGATAGCTTTGAAGATATGTTCTGATGATGGTGAGAGGGGAGCAGGACTGTCTCCGTGGCGCAATTGGCTAGCGCGATCGGCTGGTAACCGAAAAGTCGGAGGATCGAGCCCACCCAGTGGTGGTGCGGCGCTTTTTTTTCTTTGGGCTGATACCTTTAAGATATGTTCTGATGGTGGTGAGAGTGGGCAGGACTGTCTCCGTGGCGCAATTGGCTTGCGCGATCGGCTGTTAACCGAAAGGTTGGAGGTTTGAGCCCACCCGGTGGTGGTGCGGCGCTTTTTTTCTTTGCGCTGATAGCTTTGAAGATATGTTCTGATGGTGGTGAGAGTGGAGCAAGACTGTCTTCGTGGCGCAATGGGCTAGCGCGATCGGCTGGTAACTGAAAGGTTTGAGTTTCGTGCCCTCCCAGGATTGGTGTGTTTCTTTTTTCTTTGTGGTAATAGCTTTTAAGATATGTTCTGATGGTAGTGAGAGTGGAGCAGGACTGTCTCCGTGGCGCTATTGGCTTGCGCGATCGGCTGTTAACCGAAAGGTTGGAGGTTCGAGCCCACACGGTGGTGGTGCGGCGCTTTTTTTTCTTTGCGCTGATAGCTCTGAAGAAATGGTCTGACGGTGGTGAGAGTGGAGCAGGACGGTCCCCGTGGCGCAATTCGCTAGCGCGATCGGCTGTTAACCGAAAAGTTGGAGGTGCGAGCCCTCCCGGGTGGGTTGTGTTGCTTTTTTCTTTCCGCTGATATCTTTGAAGATATGTTCTGATGGTGGTGAGAGTGGAGCACGATTGTCTCCGTGGCGCAATGGGCTAGCGCGATCGGCTGTTGACCGAAAGGTTGGAGTTTCGAGCCCTCCCGGGAGTGGTGTGTTGCTTTTTTCTTTGCGCTGATAGCTTTGAAGATATGTTCTGATGGTGGTGAGAGTGGAGCACGACAGTCTCCGTGGCGAAATTGGCTAGCGCGATCGGCTGTTAACCGAAAGGTTGGAGGTTCGAGCCCACCCGGTGGTGGTGCGGTGCTTTTTTTTCTTTGGGCTGATAGCTTTGAAGATATGTTCTGATGGTGGTGAGAGGGGAGCAAGACTGTCTCCGTGGCGCAATGGGCTAGCGCGATCGGCTCTTAACCAAAAGGTTGGAGTTTCGAGCCCTCCCGGGAGTGGTATGTTGCTTTTTTCTTTGCGCTGATAGCTTTGAAGGTATGTTCTGATGGTGGTGAGAGCTGAGCAAGACTGTCTCCGGAGCGCAAAGGGCTAGCGCGATCGGCTGTTAACCGAAAGGTTGGAGTTTCGAGCCCTCCCGGTGGTGGTATGGCGCTTTTTTTCTTTGGGCTGATAGCTTAGAAGATATGTTCTGATGGTGGTGAGAGCTGAGCAAGACTGTCTCCGGAGCGCAAAGGGCTAGCGCGATCGGCTGTTAACCGAAAGGTTGGAGTTTCGAGCCCTCCCGGTGGTGGTATGGCGCTTTTTTTTCTTTGGGCTGATAGCTTAGAAGATATGTTCTGATGGTGGTGAGAGTGGAGCAGGACTGTCTCCGTGGCGCAATTGGCTAGCCCGATTGGCTGTTAACCGAAAGGTTGGAGGTTCGAGCCACCCGGTGGTGGTGCGGTGGTTTTTTTTCTTTGGGCTGATAGCTTTGAAGATATGTTCTGATGATGGTGAGAGTGGAGCAGGGCTGTCTCCGTGGCGCAATTGGCTAGCGCGATCGGCTGTTAACCGAAAAGTCGGAGGTTCGAGCCCACCCAGTGGTGGTGCGGCGCTTTTTTTTCTTTGGGCTGATAGCTTTGATGATATGTTCTGGTGGTGGTGAGAGTGGAGCAAGACTGTCTCCGTGGCGCAATTGGCTAGCGTGATCGGCTGTTCACCGGAAAGTTGGAAGTTCGAGCCCACCCGTCGGTGGTGCGGCGCTTTTTTTTCTTTGGGCTGATAGCTCTGAAGATATGTTCTTATGGTGGTGAGAGTGGAGCAGGACTGTCTCCGTGGTGCAATTGGCTAGCGCGATCTGCTGTTAACCGAAAAGTTGGAGGTTCGAGCCTACCCGGTGGTTGTGCGGCGCTTTTTTTTCTGTGGGCTGATAGCTTTGAAGATATGTTCTGATGGAGGTGAGAGGGGAGCAGCACTGTCTCCGTGGCGCAATTGGCTAGCGTGATCGGCTGTTAACCGAAAAGTTGGAGGTTCGAGCCACCCGGTCGTGATGCGGTGTTTTTTTTTCTTTGGGCTGATAGCTTTGAAGATATGTTCTGATGATGGTGAGAGGGAGGCAGGACTGCATCCGTGGCGCAACTGGCTAGCGCGATCGGCTGTTAACCGAAAAGTCGGAGGTTCGAGCCCACCCAGTGGTGGTGCGGCGCTTTTTTTTCTTTGGGCTGATACCTTTAAGATATCTTATGATGGTGGTGAGAGTGGAGCAGGACTGTCTCCGTGGCGCAATTGGCTTGCGCGATCGGCTGTTAACCGAAAGGTTGGAGTTTCGAGCCCTCCCGGGTGTGGCGTGTTGCTTTTTTTTGCGCTGATAGCTTTGAAGATATGTTCTGATGGTGGTGAGAGTGGAGCAGGACTGTCTCCGTGGCGCAATTGGCTAGCGCGATCAGCTGTTAACCGAAAGGTTGGAGGTTTGAGCCCACCCGGTGGTGGTGCGGCGCTTTTTTTCTTTGCGCTGATAGCTTTGAAGATATGTTCTGATGGTGGGGAGAGTGGAGCAAGACTGTCTCCGTGGCGCAGTGGGCTAGCGCGATCGGCTGTTAACTGAAAGGTTTGAGTTTCGTGCCCTCCCAGGATTGGTGTGTTTCTTTTTTCTTTGTGGTAATAGCTTTTAAGATATGTTCTGATGGTGGTGAGAGTGGAGCAGGACTGTCTTTGTGGCGCAATTGGCTAGCGCGATAGGCTGTTATCCGAAAGTTTGGAGGTTTGAGCCCACCCAGTGGGGGTGCGGTGCTTTTTTTTTCTTTGGGGTGATAGCTCTGAAGAAATGGTCTGACGGTGGTGAGAGTGGAGCAGGACGGTCTCCGTGGCGCAATTCGCTAGCGCGATCGGCTGTTAACCGAAAAGTTGGAGGTGCGAGCCCTCCCAGGTGGGTTGTGTTGCTTTTTTCTTTGCGCTGATATCTTTGAAGATATGTTCTGATGGTGGTGAGAGTGGAGCACGATTGTCTCCGTGGCGCAATGGGCTAGCGCGATCGGCTGTTGACCGAAAGGTTGGAGTTTCGAGCCCTCCCGGGACTGGTGTGTTGCTTTTTTCTTTGCGCTGATAGCTTTGAAGATATGTTCTGATGGTGGTGAAGTGGAGCAAGACTGTCTCCGTGGCGCAATTGGCTAGCGCGATCGGCTGTTAACCGAAAAGTCGGAGGTTCGAGCCCACCCAGTGGTGGTGCGGCGCTTTTTTTTCTTTGGGCTGATACCTTTAAGATATGTTCTGATGGTGGTGAGAGTGGAGCAGGACTGTCTCCGTGGCGCAATTGGCTTGCGCGATCGGCTGTTAACCGAAAGGTTGGAGGTTCGAGCCCACCCGGTGGTGGTGCGGCGCTTTTTTTCTTTGGGCTGATAGCTTGAAGGTATGTTCTGATGGTGGTGAGAGTAGAGCAGGACTGTCTCCGTGGCGCAATTGGCTAGCGCGATCGGCTGTTAACCGAAAGGTTGGAGTTTCGAGCCCTCCCGGGAGTGGTGTGTTGCTTTTTCCTTTGCGCTGATAGCTTTGAAGATATGTTCTGATAGTGGTGAGAGTGGAGCACGACTGTCTCCGTGGCGCAGTTGGCTAGCGCGATCGGCTGTGAACCGAAAGGTTGGAGGTTCGAGCCCACCCGGTGGTGGTGCGGCGCTTTTTTTTCTTTGTGCTGATAGCTTTGAAGATATGTTCTGATGGTGGTGAGAGTGGAGCAGGACTGTCTCCGTGGCGCAATTGGCTAGCGTGATTGGCTGTTAACCAAAAGGTTGGAGGTTCGAGCCACCCGGTGGTGGTGCGGTGGTTTTTTTTCTTTGGGCTGATAGCTTTGAAGATATGTTCTGATGATGGTGAGAGTGGAGCAGGACTGTCTCCGTGGCGCAATTGGCTAGCGCGATCGGCTGTTAACCGAAAACTCGGAGGTTCGAGCCCACCCAGTGGTGGTGCGGCGCTTTTTTTTCTTTGGGCTGATACCTTTAAGGTATGTTCTGATGGTGGTGAGAGTGGAGCAGGAGTGTCTCCGTGGCGCAATGGGCTAGCGCGATCGGCTGTTAACCGAAAGGTTGGAGTTTCGAGCCCTCCCGGGTGTGGTGTGTTGCTTTTTTCTTTGCGCTGATAGCTTTGAAGATATGTTCTGATGGTGGTGAGAGTGCAGCAGGACTGTCTCCGTGGCGCAATCGGCTAGTGCGATCAGCTGTTAACCGAAAGGTTGGAGGTTTGAGCCCACCCGGTGGTGGTGCGGCGCTTTTTTTCTTTGCGCTGATAGCTTTGAAGATATGTTCTGATGGTGGTGAGAGTGGAGAAAGACTGTCTCCTTGGCGCAATGGGCTAGCGCGATCGGCTGTTAACCGAAAGGTTGGAGTTTCGAGCCCTCCCGGGTGTGGTGTGTTGCTTTTTTCTTTGCGCTGATAGCTTTGAAGATATGTTCTGATGGTGGTGAGAGTGGAGCAGGACTGTCTCCGTGGCGCAATTGGCTAGCGCGATCGGCTGTTAACCGAAAGGTTGGAGTTTCGAGCCCACCCGTCGGTGGTGCGGCGCTTTTTTTTCTTTGGGCTGATAGCATTGAAGGTATGTTCTGATGGTGGTGAGAGTAGAGCAGGAGTGTCTCCGCGGCGCAATTGGCTAGCGTGATCGGCTGTTAACCGAAAGTTTGGAGGTTCGAGCCCACCCGGTGGTGGTGCGGCGCTTTTTTTTTCCGTGGGCTGATAGCTTTGAAGATATGTTCTGATGGTGGTGAGAGTGGAGCAGGACTGTCCCCGTGGCGCAATTGGCTAGCGCGATCGGCTGTTAACCAAAAGGTCGGAGGTTCGAGCCCACCCGGTGGTGGTGCGGTGCTTTTTTTTCTTTGGGCTGATGGCTTTGAAGATATGTTCTTATGGTGGTGAGAGTGGAGCAGGACTGTCTCCGTGGCGCAATTGGCTTGCGCGATCGGCTGTTAACCGAAACGTTGGAGGTTCGAGCCTACCCGGTGGTTGTGCGGCGCTTTTTTTTCTGTGGGCTGATTGCTTTGAAGATATGTTCTGATGGTGGTGAGAGTGGAGCAGGACTGTCTCTGTGGCGCAATTGGCTAGCGTGAGCGGCTGTTAACCGAAAAGTTGGAGGTTCGAGCCCACCCGGTGGTGGTGCGGCGCTTTTTTTTCTTTGGGCTGATAGCTTTGAAGATATGTTCTGATGGTGGTGAGAGTGGAGCAGGACTGTCTCCATGGCGCAATTGGCTAGCGCGATCGGCTGTTAACCAAACGGTCGGAGGTTCGAGCCCACCCGGTGGTGGTATGGCGCTTGTTTTTCTTTGGGCTGATAGCTTTGAAGATATGTTCTGATGGTGGTGAGAGTGGAGCAGGACTGTCTCCGTGGCGCAATGGGCTAGTGCGATCGGCTGTTAACCGAAAGGTTGGAGTTTCGAGCCCACCCGGTGGTGGTGCGGCGCTTTTTTTTTGGGGGCTGATAGCTTTGAAGGTATGTTCTGATGGTGGTGAGAGTAGAGCAGGACTGTCTCCGTGGCGCAATAGGCTAGCGCGATCGGCTGTTAACAGAAAGGTTGGAGGTTCGAGCCCACCCGGTGGTGGTGCGGCGCTTTTTTTCTTTGTGCTGATAGCTTTAAAGATATGTTCTGATGGTGGTGAGAGTGGAGCAGGACGGTCCCCGTGGCACAATTCGCTAGCGCGATTGGCTGTTAACCGAAAAGTTGGAGGTTCGAGCCCTCCCGAGTGGGGTGTGTTGCTTTTTTCTTTGCGCTGATAGCTTTGAAGATATGTTCTGATGGTGGTGAGAGTGGAGCACGATTGTCTCCGCGGCGCAATTGGCTAACGCGATCTGCTGTTAACCGAAAGGTTGGAGGTTCGAGCCCACCCGGTGGTGGTGCGGCGCTTTTTTTCTTTGCGCTGATAGCTTTGAAGGTATGATCTGACGGTGGTGAGAGTGGAGCACGACTGTCTCCGTGGCGCAATGGGCTAGCGTGATCGGCTGTTAACCGAAAGGTTGGAGGTTCGAGCCCACCCGGTGGTGGTGCGGCGCATTTTTTTCTGTGGGCTGATAGCTTTGAAGATATGTTCTGATGGTGGTGAGAGTGGAGCAGGACTGTCTCCGTGGCGAAATTGGCTAGCGCGATTGGCTGTTAACCGAAAGGTTGGAGGTTCGGGCCCACCCGGTAGTGGTGCGGTGCTTTTTTTCTTTGGGCTGATAGCTTTGAAGATATGTTCTGATGGTGGTGAGAGTGACGCAGGACTGTCTCCGTGGCGCAATTGGCTAGCGCGATCGGCTGTTAGCCAAATGGTCGGAGGTTTGAGCCCACCCGGTGGTGATGCGGCGCTTTTTTTTCTTTGGGCTGATAGCTTTGAAGATATGTTCTTATGGTGGTGAGAGTGGAGCAGGACTGTCTCCGTGGTGCAATTGGCTAGCGCGATCTGCTGTTAACCGAAAAGTTGGAGGTTCGAGCCTACCCGGTGGTTGTGCGGCGCTTTTTTTTCTGTGGGCTGATAGCTTTGAAGATATGTTCTGATGGAGGTGAGAGGGGAGCAGCACTGTCTCCGTGGCGCAATTGGCTAGCGTGATCGGCTGTTAACCGAAAAGTTGGAGGTTCGAGCCCACCCGGTGGTGGTGCGGCGCTTTTTTTCTTTGGGCTGATAGCTTTGAAGATAAGTTCTGTAGGTGGTGAGAGTGGAGCAGGACTGTCCCCTTGGCGCAATTGGCTAGCGCGATCGGCTGTTAACCAAAAGGTCGGAGGTTCGAGCCCACCCGGTGGTGGTGCGGCGCTTTTTTTCTTTGGGCTGATGGCTTTGAAGATATGTTCTTATGGTGGTGAGAGTGGAGCAGGACTGTCTCCGTGGCGCAATTGGCTTGCGCGATCGGCTTTAACTGAAACGTTGGAGGTTCGAGCCTACCCGGTGGTTGTGCGGCGCTTTTTTTTCTGTGGGCTGATAGCTTTGAAGATATGTTCTGATGGTGGTGAGAGTGGAGCAGGACTGTCTCCGTGGCGCAATTGGCTAGCGTGAGCGGCTGTTAACCAAACGGTCGGAGGTTCGAGCCACCCGGTCGCGGTGCGGTGGCTTTTTTTCTTTGAGCTGATAGCTTTGAAGATATGTTCTGATGATGGTGAGAGGGGAGCAGGACTGTCTCCGTGGCGCAATTGGCTAGCGCGATCGGCTGGTAACCGAAAAGTCGGAGGTTCGAGCCCACCCAGTGGTGGTGCGGCGCTTTTTTTTCTTTGGGCTGATACCTTTAAGATATGTTCTGATGGTGGTGAGAGTGGAGCAGGACTGTCTCCGTGGCGCAATTGGCTTGCGCGATCGGCTGTTAACCGAAAGGTTGGAGGTTTGAGCCCACCCGGTGGTGGTGCGGCGCTTTTTTTCTTTGCGCTGATAGCTTTGAAGATATGTTCTGATGGTGGTGAGAGTGGAGCAAGACTGTCTTCGTGGCGCAATGGGCTAGCGCGATCGGCTGGTAACTGAAAGGTTTGAGTTTCGTGCCCTCCCAGGATTGGTGTGTTTCTTTTTTCTTTGTGGTAATAGCTTTTAAGATATGTTCTGATGGTAGTGAGAGTGGAGCAGGACTGTCTCCGTGGCGCTATTGGCTTGCGCGATCGGCTGTTAACCGAAAGGTTGGAGGTTCGAGCCCACACGGTGGTGGTGCGGCGCTTTTTTTTCTTTGCGCTGATAGCTCTGAAGAAATGGTCTGACGGTGGTGAGAGTGGAGCAGGACGGTCCCCGTGGCGCAATTCGCTAGCGCGATCGGCTGTTAACCGAAAAGTTGGAGGTGCGAGCCCTCCCGGGTGGGTTGTGTTGCTTTTTTCTTTCCGCTGATATCTTTGAAGATATGTTCTGATGGTGGTGAGAGTGGAGCACGATTGTCTCCGTGGCGCAATGGGCTAGCGCGATCGGCTGTTGACCGAAAGGTTGGAGTTTCGAGCCCTCCCGGGAGTGGTGTGTTGCTTTTTTCTTTGCGCTGATAGCTTTGAAGATATGTTCTGATGGTGGTGAGAGTGGAGCACGACAGTCTCCGTGGCGAAATTGGCTAGCGCGATCGGCTGTTAACCGAAAGGTTGGAGGTTCGAGCCCACCCGGTGGTGGTGCGGTGCTTTTTTTTCTTTGGGCTGATAGCTTTGAAGATATGTTCTGATGGTGGTGAGAGGGGAGCAAGACTGTCTCCGTGGCGCAATGGGCTAGCGCGATCGGCTCTTAACCAAAAGGTTGGAGTTTCGAGCCCTCCCGGGAGTGGTATGTTGCTTTTTTCTTTTCGCTGATAGCTTTGAAGGTATGTTCTGATGGTGGTGAGAGCTGAGCAAGACTGTCTCCGGAGCGCAAAGGGCTAGCGCGATCGGCTGTTAACCGAAAGGTTGGAGTTTCGAGCCCTCCCGGTGGTGGTATGGCGCTTTTTTTTCTTTGGGCTGATAGCTTAGAAGATATGTTCTGATGGTGGTGAGAGCTGAGCAAGACTGTCTCCGGAGCGCAAAGGGCTAGCGCGATCGGCTGTTAACCGAAAGGTTGGAGTTTCGAGCCCTCCCGGTGGTGGTATGGCGCTTTTTTTTCTTTGGGCTGATAGCTTAGAAGATATGTTCTGATGGTGGTGAGAGTGGAGCAGGACTGTCTCCGTGGCGCAATTGGCTAGCCCGATTGGCTGTTAACCGAAAGGTTGGAGGTTCGAGCCACCCGGTGGTGGTGCGGTGGTTTTTTTTCTTTGGGCTGATAGCTTTGAAGATATGTTCTGATGATGGTGAGAGTGGAGCAGGGCTGTCTCCGTGGCGCAATTGGCTAGCGCGATCGGCTGTTAACCGAAAAGTCGGAGGTTCGAGCCCACCCAGTGGTGGTGCGGCGCTTTTTTTTCTTTGGGCTGATACCTTTGAAGATATCTTCTGATGGTGGTGAGAGTGGAGCAGGACTGTCTTCGTGGCGCTATTGGCTTGCGCGATCGGCTGTTAACCGAAAGGTTGGAGGTTCGAGCCCACACGGTGGTGGTGCGGCGCTTTTTTTTCTTTGCGCTGATAGCTTTGATGATATGTTCTGGTGGTGGTGAGAGTGGAGCAAGACTGTCTCCGTGGCGCAATTGGCTAGCTTGATCGGCTGTTCACCGGAAAGTTGGAAGTTCGAGCCCACCCGTCGGTGGTGCGGCGCTTTTTTTTCTTTGGGCTGATAGCTCTGAAGAAATGTTCTGACGGTGGTGAGAGTGGAGCAGGACTGTCTCCGTGGCGCAATTGGCTAGCGCGATCGGCTGTTAACCGAAAAGTTGGAGGTTCGAGCTCTCCAGGTGGTGGTGCGGCGCTTTTTTTTCTGTGGGTTGATAGCTTTGAAGATATGTTCTGATGGTGGTGAGAGTGGAGCAGGACTGTCTCCGTGGCGCAATGAGCTAGCGCGATCGGCTGTTAACCGAAAAGTTGGAGTTTCGAGCCCTCCCGGGAGTGGTGTGTTGCTTTTTGCTTTGCGGTAATAGCTTTGAAGATATGTTCTGATGGTGGTGAGAGTGCAGCAGGACTGTCTTGGTGGCGCAATTGGCTAGCGCGATCGGCTGTTAACCGAAAGGTTGGAGGTTTGAGCCCACCCGGTGGTGGTGCGGCGCTTTTTTTTCTTTGGGGTGATAGCTCTGAAGAAATGTTCTGACGGTGGTCAGAGTGGAGCACGACGGGCTCCGTGGCGCAATAGGCTAGCGCGATCGGCTGTTAACCGAAAGGTTGGAGGTTCGAGCCCACCCGGTGGTGGTGCGGCGGTTTTTTTTCTCTGCGCTGATAGCTTTGAACATATGTTCTGATGGTGGTGAGAGTGGAGCAAGACTGTCTCCGTGGCGCAATGGGCTAGCGCGATCGGCTGTTAACCGAAAGGTTTGAGTTTCGTGCCCTCCCAGGATTGGTGTGTTGCTTTTTTCTTTGTGGTAATAGCTTTTAAGATATGTTCTGATGGTGGTGAGAGTGGAGCAGGACTGTCTTTGTGGCGCAATTGGCTAGCGCGATCGGCTGTTATCCGAAAAGTTGGAGGTTTGAGCCCACCCGGTGGGGGTGCGGTGCTTTTTTTTTCTTTGTGGTGATAGCTCTGAAGAAATGGTCTGACGGTGGTGAGAGTGGAGCAGGACGGTCCCCGTGGCGCAATTCGCTAGCGCGATCGGCTGTTAACCGAAAAGTTGGAGGTTCAAGCCCTCCCGGGTGGGGTCTGTTGCTTTTTTCTTTGCGCTGATAGCTTTGAAGATATGTTCTGATGGTGGTGAGAGTGGAGCACGATTGTCTCCGTAGCGCAATTTGCTAGCGCGATCTGCTCTTAACCGAAAGGTTGGAGGTTCGAGCCCACCCGGTGGTGGTGTGGCGCTTTTTTTTCTTTGCGCTGATAGCTTTGAAGATATGTTCTGATGGTGGTGAGAGCTGAGCACGACTGTCTCCGTGGCGCAATTGGCTAGCGCGATCGGCTGTTAACCGAAAGGTTGGAGGATCGAGCCCACCCGGTGGTGGTGCGGTGCTTTTTTTTTCTTTGGGCTTATAGCTTTGAAGATATGTTCTGATGGTGGTGAGAGGGGAGCGAGACTGTCTCCGTGGCGCAATGGGTTAGCGCGACCGGCTGTTGACTAAAAGGTTGGAGTAATGAGCCCTCCCGGGAGAGGTGCGGCGCTTTTTTTTCTTTGGGCTGATACCTTTGAAGATATGTTCTGATGGTGGTGAGAGTGGAGCAGGACTGTCTCCGTGGCGCAATTGGCTTGCGCGATCGGCTGTTAACCGAAAGGTTGGAGGTACGAGCCCACCCGTCGGTGGTGCGGCGCTTTTTTTTCTTTGGGCTGATAGCTCTGAAGAAATGTTCTGACGGTGGTGAGAGTGGAGCAGGACTGTCTGCGTGACGCAATTGGCTAGCGCGATCGGCTGTTAACCGAAAAGTTGGAGGTTCGAGCTCTCCCGGTTGTGGTGCGACGCTTTTTTTTCTGTGGGCTGATAGCTTTGAAGATATGTTCTGATGGTGGTGAGAGTGGAGCAGGACTGTCTCCGTAGCGCAATGGGCTAGTGCGATCGGCTGTTAACCGAAAAGTTGGAGTTTCGAGCCCTCCCGGGAGTGGTGTGTTGCTTTTTGCTTTGCGGCGATAGCTTTGAAGATATGTTCTGATGGTGGTGAGAGTGCAGCAGGACTGTCTTGGTGGCGCAATTGGCTAGCGCGATCGGCTGTTAACCGAAAGGTTGGAGGTTCGAGCCCACCCGGTGGTGGTGCGGCGCTTTTTTTTCTTTGGGGTGATAGCTCTGAAGAAATGTTCTGACGGTGGTCAGAGTGGAGCACGACGGTCTCCGTGGGGCAATAGGCTAGCGCGATCGGCTGTTAACCGAAAGGTTGGAGGTTCGAGCCCACCCGGTGGTGGTGCGGCGGTTTTTTTTCTTTGGGCTGATAGCTCTGAAGAAATATTTTGACGGTGGTGAGAGTGGAGCAGGACTGTCTCCGTGGCGCAATTGGCTAGCGCGATCGGCTGGTAACCGAAAAGTGTGAGGTTCGAGCCCACCCGGTGATGGTGTGGCGCTTTCTTTTCTTTGTGGTGATAGCTTTGAAGATATGTTCTGATGGTGGTGAGAGTGGAGCAGGACTGTCTCCGTGGCGCTATTGGCTAGCGCGATTGGCTGTTAACCGAAAGGTTGGAGGTTCGAGACCACCTGGTGGTGGTGCGGTGCTTTTTTTCTTTGGGCTGATAGCTTTGAAGATATGTTCTGATGGTGGTGAGAGTGAAGCAGGACTGTCTCCGTGACGCAATTGACTAGCATGATCGGCTGTTAACCGAAAAGTTGGAGGTTCGAGCCCACCCGGTGGTGGTGCGGCGCTTTTTTTTTCTTTGGGCTGATAGCTTTGAAGATATGTTCTGATGGTGGTGAGAGTGGAGCACGACTGTCTCCGTGGCGCCGTTGGCTAGCGCGATCGGTTGTTAACCGAAAGATTGGAGGTTCGAGCCCACGCGGTGGTGGTGCGGCGCTTTTTTTTCTTTGTGCTGATAGCTTTGAAGATATGTTCTGATGGTGGTTAGAGTGGAGCAGGACTGTCTCCGTGGCGCAATTGGCTAGCGTGATCGCCTGTTAACCGATAAGTCGGAGGTTCGAGCCCACCCAGTGGTGGTGCGGCGCTTTTTTTGCTTTGGGCTGATACCTTTGAAGATATGTTCTGATGGTGGTGAGAGTGGAGCAGGACTGTCTCCGTGGCGCAATTGGCTTCCGCGATCGGCTGTTAACCGAAAGGTTGGAGGTTCGAGCCCACCCGGTGGTGGTGCGGCGTTTTTTTTTCTTTGCGCTGACAGCTTTGAAGATATGTTCTGATGGTGGTGAGAGTGGAGCAAGACTGTCTCCGTGGCGCAATGGGCTAGCGCGATCGGCTGTTAACCGAAAGGTTGGAGTTTCGAGCCCTCCCGGGTGTGGTGTGTTGCTTTTTTCTTTGCGCTGATAGCTTTGAAGATATGTTCTGATGGTGGTGAGAGTGGAGCACGACTGTCTCCGTGGCGCAGTTGGCTAGCGCGATCGGCTGTTAACCGAAAGGTTGGAGGTTCGAGCCCACCCGGTGGTGGTGCGGTGCTTTTTTTCTTTGTGCTGATAGCTTTGAAGATATGTTCTGATGGTGGTGAGAGTGGAGCAGGACTGTCTCCGTGGCGCAATTGGCTAGCGTGATCGGCTGTTCACCGTAAAGTTGGAAGTTCAAGCCCACCCGTCGGTGGTGCGGCGCTTTTTTTTCTTTGGGCTGATAGCTCTGAAGAAATGTTCTGACGGTGGTGAGAGTGGAGCAGGACTGTCTCCGTGGCGCAATTGGCTAGCGCGATCGGCTGTTAACCGAAAAGTTGGAGGTTCGAGCTCTCCCTGTGGTGGTGCGGCGCTTTTTTTTCTGTGGGCTGATAGCTTTGAAGATATGTTCTGATGGTGGTGAGAGTGGAGCAGGACTGTCTCCGTGGCGCAATGGGCTAGCGCGATCGGCTGTTAACCGAAAAGTTGGAGTTTCGAGCCCTCCCGGGAGTGGTGTGTTGCTTTTTGCTTTGCGGTAATAGCTTTGAAGATATGTTCTGATGGTGGTGAGAGTGCAGCAGGACTGTCTTGGTGGCGCAATTGGCTAGCGCGATCGGCTGTTAACCGAAAGGTTGGAGGTTTGAGCCCACCCGGTGGTGGTGCGGCGCTTTTTTTTCTTTGGGGTGATAGCTCTGAAGAAATGTTCTGACGGTGGTCAGAGTGAAGCACGACGCTCTCTGTGGGGCAATAGGCTAGCGCGATCGGCTGTTAAACGAAAGGTTGGAGGTTCGAGCCCACCCGGTGGTGGTGCGGCGGTTTTTTTTCTTTGGGCTGATAGCTCTGAAGAAATATTCTGACGGTGGTGAGAGTGAAGCAGGAGTGTCTCCGTGGCGCAATTGGCTAGCGCGATCAGCTGTTAACCGAAAAGTTGGAGGTTCGAGCCCACCCGGTGATGGTGTGGCGCTTTTTTTTCTTTGTGCTGATAGCTTTGAAGATATGTTCTGATGGTGGTGAGAGTGGATTAGGACTGTCTCTGTGGCGCAATTGGCTAGCGCGATTGGCTGTTAACCGAAAGGTTGGAGGTTCGAGCCACCCGGTGGTGGTGCGGTGGTTTTTTTTCTTTGTGCTGATAGCTTTGAAGATATGTTCTGATGGTGGTGAGAGTGGAGCAGGACTGTCTCCGTGGCGCAATTGGCTAGCGCGATCGGCTGTTAACCGAAAGGTTGGAGGTTCGAGCCACCTGGTGGTGGTGCGGTGGTTTTTTTTCTTTGGGCTGATAGCTCTGAAGAAATATTCTGACGGTGGTGAGAGTGGAGCAGGACTGTCTCCGTGACGCAATTGACTAGCGTGATCGGCTGTTAACCGAAAAGTCGGAGGTTCGAGTCCACCCAGTGGTGGTGCGGCGCTTTTTTTTCTTTGGGCTGATACCTTTGAAGATATGTTCTGATGGTGGTGAGAGTGGAGCAGGACTGTCTCCATGGCGCAATTTGCTTGCGCGATCGGCTGTTAACCGAAAGGTTGGAGGTTCGAGCCCACCCGGTGGTGGTGCGGCGCTTTTTTTTCTTTGCGCTGATAGCTTTGAAGATATGTTCTGATGGTGGTGCGAGTGGAGCAAGACTGTCTCCGTGGCGCAATGGGCTAGCGCGATCGGCTGTTAACCGAAAGGTTGGAGTTTCGAGCCCTCCCGGGTGTGGTGTGTTGCTTTTTTCTTTGCGCTGATAGCTTTGAAGATATGTTCTGATGGTGGTGAGAGTGGTGCACGACTGTCTCCGTGGCGCAGTTGGCTAGCGCGATCGGCTGTTAACCGAAAGGTTGGAGGTTCGAGCCCACCCGGTGGTGGTGCGGTGCTTTTTTTTCTTTGTGCTGATAGCTTTGAAGATATGTTATGATGGTGGTGAGAGTGGAGCAGGACTGTCTCCGTGGCGCAATCGGCTAGCGCGATTGGCTGTTAACCGGAAGGTTGGAGGTTCGAGCCACCCGGTGGTGGTGCGGTGGTTTTTTTTCTTTGGGCTGATAGCTTTGAAGATATGTTCTGATGATGGTGAGAGTGGAGCAGGACTGTCTCCGTGGCGCAATTGGCTAGTGCGATCGGCTGTTAACCGAAAAGTCGGAGGTTCGAGCCCACCCAGTGGTGGTGCGGCGCTTTTTTTTCTTTGGGCTGATACCTTTGAAGATATGTTCTGATGGTGGTGAGAGTGGAGCAGGACTGTCTCCGTGGCGCTATTGGCTTGCGCGATCGGCTGTTAACCGAAAGGTTGGAGGTTCGAGCCCACACGGTGGTGGTGCGGCGCTTTTTTTTTCTTTGCGCTGATAGCTTTGAAGATATGTTCTGGTGGTGGTGAGAGTGGAGCAAGACTGTCTCCGTGCCGCAATTGGCTAGTGTGATCGGCTGTTCACCGGAAAGTTGGAAGTTCGAGCCCACCCGTCGGTGGTGCGGCGCTTTTTTTTCTTTGGGCTGATAGCTCTGAAGAAATGTTCTGACGGTGGTGAGAGTGGAGCAGGACTGTCTCCGTGGCGCAATTGGCTAGCGCGATCGGCTGTAAACCGAAAAGTTGGAGGTTCGAGCTCTCCCGGTGGTGGTGCGGCGCTTTTTTTTCTGTGGGCTGATAGCTTTGAAGATATGTTCTGATGGTTGTGAGAGTGGAGCAGGACTGTCTCCGTGGCGCAATGGGCTAGCGCGATCGGCTGTTAACCGAAAAGTTGGAGTTTCGAGCCCTCCCGGGAGTGGTGTGTTGCTTTTTGCTTTGCGGTAATAGCTTTGAAGATATGTTCTGATGGTGGTGAGAGTGCAGCAGGACTGTCTTGGTGGCGCAATTGGCTAGCGCGATCGGCTGTTAACCGAAAGGTTGGAGGTTCGAGCCCACCCGGTGGTGGTGCGGCGCTTTTTTTTTCTTTGGGGTGATAGCTCTGAAGAAATGTTCTGACGGTGGTCAGAGTGGAGCACGACGGTCTCCGTGGGGCAATAGGCTAGCGCGATCGGCTGTTAACTGAAAGGTTGGAGGTTCGAGCCCACCAGGTGGTGGTGCGGCGGTTTTTTTCTTTGGGCTGATAGCTCTGAAGAAATATTCTGACGGTGGTGAGAGTGGAGCAGGACTGCCTCCGTGGCGCAATTGGCTAGCGCGATCGGCTGTTAACCGAAAAGTTGGAGGTTCGAGCCCACCCGGTGATGGTGTGGCGCTTTTTTTTCTTTGTGCTGATAGCTTTGAAGATATGTTCTGATGGTGGTGAGAGTGGATTAGACTGTCTCCGTGGCGCAATTGGCTAGCGCGATTGGCTGTTAACCGAAAGGTTAGAGGTTCGAGCCACCCGGTGGTGGTGCGGTGGTTTTTTTTCTTTGGGCTGATAGCTTTGAAGATATGTTCTGATGGTGGTGAGAGTGGAGCGGGACTGTCTCCGTGGCGCAATTGGCTAGCGCGATCGGCTGTTAACAGAAAAGTCGGAGGTTCGAGCCCACCCAGTGGTGGTGTGGCGCTTTTTTTTCTTTGGGCTGATACATTTGAAGATATGTTCTGATGGTGGTGAGAGTGGAGCAGGACTGTCTCTGTGGCGCAATGGGCTAGCGCGATCGGCTGTTAACCGAAAGGTTTGAGTTTCGTGCCCTCCCAGGATTGGTGTGTTGCTTTTTTCTTTGTGGTAATAGCTTTTAAGATATGTTCTGATGGTGGTGAGAGTGGAGCAGGACTGTCTTTGTGGCGCAATTGGCTAGCGCGATCGGCTGTTATCCGAAAGGTTGGAGGTTTGAGCCCACCCGGTGAGGGTGCGGTGCTTTTTTTTTCTTTGGGGTGATAGCTCTGAAGAAATGGTCTGACGGTGGTGAGAGTGGAGCAGGACGGTCCCCGTGGCGCAATTCGCTAGCGCGATCGGCTGTTAACCGAAAAGTTGGAGGTTCGAGCCCTCCCGGGTGGGGTCTGTTGCTTTTTTCTTTGCGCTGATAGCTTTGAAGATATGTTCTGATGGTGGTGAGAGTGGAGCAAGATTGTCTCCGTGGCGCAATTGGCTAGCGCGATCTGCTCTTAACCGAAAGGTTGGAGGTTCGAGCCCACCCGGTGGTGGTGTGGCGCTTTTTTTTCTTTGCGCTGATAGCTTTGAAGATATGTTCTGATGGTGGTGAGAGTGGAGCACGACTGTCTCCGTGGCGCGATTGGCTAGCCCGATCGGCTGTTAACCGAAAGGTTGGAGGATCGAGCCCACCCGGTGGTGGTGCAGTGCTTTTTTTTCTTTGGGCTGATAGCTTTGAAGATATGTTCTGATGGTGGTGAGATGGGAGCAAGACTGTCTCCGTGGCGCAATCGGCTAGCGCGATTGGCTGTTAACCGAAAGGTTGGAGGTTCGAGCCACCCGGTGGTGGTGCGGTGGTTTTTTTTCTTTGGGCTGATAGCTTTGAAGATATGTTCTGATGGTGGTGAGAGTGGAGCAGGACTGTCTCCGTGGCGCAATTGGCTAGCGCGATCGCCTATTAACCGAAAAGTCGGAGGTTTGAGCCCACCCAGTGTTGGTGCGGCGCTTTTTTTTCTTTGGGCTGATACCTTTGAAGATATGTTCTGATGGTGGTGAGAGTGGAGCAGGACTGTCTCCGTGGCGCAATCGGCTTGCGCGATCGGCTGTTAACCGAAAGGTTGGCGGTTCGAGCCCACCCGGTGGTGGTGCGGCGCTTTTTTTTCTTTGCGCTGATAGCTTTGAAGATATGTTGTGATGGTGGTGAGAGTGGAGCAAGACTGTCTCCGTGGCGCAATGGGCTAGCGCGATCGGCTGTTAACCGAAAGGCTGGAGTTTCGAGCCCTCCCGGGTGTGGTGTGTTGCTTTTTTTCTTTGCGCTGATAGCTTTGAAGATATGTTCTGATGGTGGTGAGAGTGGAGGAGGACTGTCTCCGTGGTGCAATTGGCTAGCGCGATCAGCTGTTAACCGAAAGGTTGGAGGTTTGAGCCCACCCGGTGGTGGTGCGGCGCTTTTTTTCTCTGCGCTGACAGCTTTGAACATATGTTCTGATGGTGGTGAGAGTGGAGCAAGACTGTCTCCGTGGCGCAATGGGCTAGCGCGATCGGCTGTTAACCGAAAGGTTTGACTTTCGTGCCCTCCCAGGATTGGTGTGTTGCTTTTTTCTTTGTGGTAATAGCTTTTAAGATATGTTCTGATGGTGGTGAGAGTGGAGCAGGACTGTCTTTGTGGCGCAATTGGCTAGCGCGTTCGGCTGTTATCCGAAAGGTTGGAGGTTTGAGCCCACCCGGTGGGGGTGCGGTGCTTTTTTTTTCTTTGGGGTGATAGCTCTGAAGAAATGGTCTGACGGTGGTGAGACTAGAGCAGGACGGTCCCCGTGGCGCAATTCGCTAGCGCGATCGGCTGTTAAACGAAAAGTTGGAGGTTCGAGCCCTCCCGGGTGGGGTCTGTTGCTTTTTTCTTTGCGCTGATAGCTTTGAAGATATGTTCTGATGGTGGTGAGAGTGGAGCACGATTGTCTCCGTGGCGCAATTGGCTAGCGCGATCTGCTCTTAACCGAAAGGTTGGAGGTTCGAGCCCACCCGGTGGTGGTGCGGCGCTTTTTTTTTCTTTGCGCTGATAGCTTTGAAGATATGTTCTGATGGTGGTGAGAGTGAAGCACGACTGTCTCCGTGGCGCAAGTGGCTAGTGCGATCGGCTGTTAACCGAAAGGTTGGAGGTTCGAGCCCACCCGGTGGTGGTGCGGTGCTTTTTTTTCTTTGGGCTGATAGCTTTGAAGATATGTTCTGATGGTGGTGAGAGGGGAGCAAGACTGTCTCCGTGGCGCAATGGGCTAGCGCGATCGGCTGTTGACCGAAAGGTTGGAGTTATGAGCCCTCCCGGGAGTGGTGTGTTGCTTTTTTCTTTGCGGTAATAGCTTTGAAGATATGTTCTGATGGTGGTGAGAGTTGAGCAGGACTGTCTTCGTGGCGCAATTGGCTAGCGCGATCGGCTATTAACCGAAAGGTTGGAGGTTCGAGCCCAACCAGTGGTGGTGCGGCGCTTTTTTTTCTTTGGGGTGATAGCTCTGAAGAAATCTTCTGACGGTGGTGAGAGTGGAGCACGACTGTCTCCGTGGGGCAATTGGCTAGCGCGATCGCCTGTTAACCGAAAGGTTGGAGGTTCGAACCCACCCGGTGGTGGTGCGGCGCTTTTTTTTCCTTGGGGTGATAGCTCTGAAGAAATGGTCTGACGGTGGTGAGAGTGGAGCAGGACGGTCCCCGTGGCGCAATTGGCTAGCGCGATCGGCTGTTAACCGAAAAGTTGGAGTTTCGAGCCCTGCCGGGAATGGTGTCTTGCTTTTTTCTTTGCGCTGATAGCTTTGAAGATATGTTCTGATGGTGATGAGAGTGGAGCACGACTGTCTCCATGGCGAAATTGGCTAGCGCGATCGGCTGTTAACCGAAAGGTTGGAGGAGCGAGCCCACCCGGTGGTGGTGCGGTGCTTTTTTTTCTTAGGGCTGATAGCTTTGAAGATATGTTCTGATGGGGGTGAGAGGGGAGCAAGACTGTCTCCGTGGCGCAATGGGCTAGCGCGATCGGCTGTTGACCGAAAGGTTGGAGGTTTGAGCCCACCCGGTGGGGGTGCGGTGCTTTTTTTTCTTTGGGATGATAGCTCTGAAGAAATGGTCTGACGGTGGTGAGAGTGGAGCAGGACGGTCCCCGTGGCGCAATTCGCTAGCGCGATCGGCTGTTAACCGAAAAGTTGGAGGTTCGAGCCCTCCCGGGTGGGGTCTGTTGCTTTTTTCTTTGCGCCGATAGCTTTGAAGATATGTTCTGATGGTGGTGAGAGTGGAGCACGGTTGTTGCCGTGGCGCAATTGGCTAGCGCGATCTGCTCTTAACCGAAAGGTTGGAGGTTCGAGCCCACCCGTTGGTGGTGCGGCGCTTTTTTTTTCTTTGCGCTGATAGCTTTGAAGATATGTTCTGACGGTGGTGAGAGTGGAGCACGACTGTCTCCGTGGCGCAATTGGCTAGCGCGATCGGCTGTTAACCGAAAGGTTGGAGGTTCGAGCCCACCCGGTGGTGGTGCGGTGCTTTTTTTTCTTTGGGCTGATAGCTTTGAAGATATGTTCTGATGGTGGTTAGAGGGGAGCAAGACTGTCTCCGTGGCGCAATGGGCTAGCGCGATCGGCTGTTGACCGAAAGGTTGGAGTTATGAGCCCTCCCGGGAGTGGTGTGTTGCTTTTTGCTTTGCGGTAATAGCTTTGAAGATATGTTCTGATGGTGGTGAGAGTGCAGCAGGACTGTCTTTGTGGCGCAATTGGCTAGCGCGATCGGCTGTTAACCGAAAGGTTGGAGGTTCGAGCCCACCCGGTGGTGGTGCGGCGCTTTTTTTTTGGGGTGATAGCTCTGAAGAAATGTTCTGACGGTGGTCAGAGTGGAGGAGGACTGTCTCCGTGGTGCAATAGGCTAGCGCGATCAGCTGTTAACCGAAAGGTTGGAGGTTTGAGCCCACACGGTGGTGGTGCGGCGCTTTTTTTCTCTGCACTGATAGCTTTGAACATATGTTCTGATGGGGGTGAGAGTGGAGAAAGACTGTCTCCGTGGCGCAATGGGCTAGCGCGATCGGCTGTTAACCGAAAGGTTTGAGTTTCGTGCCCTCCCAGGATTGGTGTGTTGCTTTTTTCTTTGTGGTAATAGCTTTTAAGATATGTTCTGATGGTGGTGAGAGTGGAGCAGGACTGTCTTTGTGGCGCAATTGGCTAGCGCGTTCGGCTGTTATCCGAAAGGTTGGATGTTTGAGCCCACCCGGTGGGGGTGCGGTGCTTTTTTTTTCTTTGGGGTGATAGCTCTGAAGAAATGGTCTGACGGTGGTGAGAGTAGAGCAGGACGGTCCCCGTGGCGCAATTCGCTAGCGCGATCGGCTGTTAACCGAAAAGTTGGAGGTTCGAGCCCTCCCGGGTGGGGTCTGTTGCTTTTTTCTTTGCGCAGATAGCTTTGAAGATATGTTCTGATGGTGGTGAGAGGAGAGCACGATTGTCTCCGTGGCGCAATTGGCTAGCGCGATCTGCTCTTAACCAAAAGGTTGGAGGTTCGAGCCCACCCGGTGGTGGTGCGGCGCTTTTTTTTCTTTGCGCTGATAGCTTTGAAGATATGTTCTGATGTTGGTGAGAGTGGAGCACGACTGTCTCCGTGGCGCAAGTGGCTAGTGCGATCGGCTGTTAACCGAAAGGTTGGAGGTTCGAGCCCACCCGGTGGTGGTGCGGTGCTTTTTTTTCTTTGGGCTGATAGCTTTGAAGATATGTTCTGATGGTGGTGAGAGGGGAGCAAGACTGTCTCCGTGGCGCAATGGGCTAGCGCGATCGGCTGTTGACCGAAAGGTTGGAGTTATGAGCCCTCCCGGGAGTGGTCTGTTGCTTTTTTCTTTGCGCTGATAGCTTTGAAGATATGTTCTGATGGTGGTGAGAGTGGAGCACGATTGTCTCCGTGGCGCAATTGGCTAGCGCGATCTGCTCTTAACCGAAAGTTTGGAGGTTCGAGCCCACCCGGTGGTGGTGTGGCGCTTTTTTTTTCTTTGCGCTGATAGCTTGGAAGATATGTTCTGATGGTGGTGAGAGTGGAGCACGACTGTCTCCGTGGCGCGATTGGCTAGCCCGATCGGCTGTTAACCGAAAGGTTGGAGGATCGAGCCCACCCGGTGGTGGTGCGGTGCTTTTTTTTCTTTGGGCTGATAGCTTTGAAGATATGTTCTGATGGTGGTGAGAGGGGAGCAAGACTGTCTCCGTGGCGCAATTGGCTAGCGCGATTGGCTGTTAACCGAAAGGTTGGAGGTTCGAGCCACTTGGTGGTGGTGCGGTGGTTTTTTTTCTTTGGGCTGATAGCTTTGAAGATATGTTCTGATGGTGGTGAGAGTGGAGCAGGACTGTCTCCGTGGCGCAATTGGCTAGCGCGATCGCCTGTTAACCGAAAAGTCGGAGGTTTGCGCCCACCCAGTGGTGGTGCGGCGCTTTTTTTTCTTTGGGCTGATACCTTTGAAGATATGTTCTGATGGTGGTGAGAGTGGAGCAGGACTGTCTCCGTGGCGCAATTGGCTTGCGCGATCGGCTGTTAACCGAAAGGTTGGAGGTTCGAGCCCACCCGGTGGTGGTGCGGCGCTTTTTTTTCTTTGCGCTGATAGCTTTGAAGATATGTTCTGATGGTGGTGAGAGTGGAGCAAGACTGTCTCCGTGGCGCAATGGGCTAGCGCGATCGGCTGTTAACCGAAAGGTTGGAGTTTCGAGCCCTCCCGGGTGTGGTGTGTTGCTTTTTTCTTTGCGCTGATAGCTTTGAAGATATGTTCTGATGGTGGTGAGAGTGGAGGAGGACTGTCTCCGTGGTGCAATTGGCTAGCGCGATCAGCTGTTAACCGAAAGGTTGGAGGTTTGAGCCCACCCGGTGGTGGTGCGGCGCTTTTTTTCTCTGCGCTGATAGCTTTGAACATATGTTCTGAAGGTGGTGAGAGTGGAGCAAGACTGTCTCCGTGGCGCAATGGGCTAGCGCGATCGGCTGTTAACCGAAAGGTTTGAGTTTCGTGCCCTCCCAGGATTGGTGTGTTGCTTTTTTCTTTGTGGTAATAGCTTTTAAGATATGTTCTGATGGTGGTGAGAGTGGAGCAGGACTGTCTTTGTGGCGCAATTGGCTAGCGCGTTCGGCTGTTATCCGAAAGGTTGGAGGTTTGAGCCCACCCGGTGGGGGTGCGGTGCTTTTTTTTTCTTTGGGGTGATAGCTCTGAAGAAATGGTCTGACGGTGGTGAGAGTAGAGCAGGACGGTCCCCGTGGCGCAATTCGCTAGCGCGATCGGCTGTTAACCGAAAAGTTGGAGGTTCGAGCCCTCCCGGGTCGGGTCTGTTGCTTTTTTCTTTGCGCTGATAGCTTTGAAGATATGTTCTGATGGTGGTGAGAGTGGAGCAGGACTGTCTCCGTGGCGCAATTGGCTAGCGCGATCGGCTGTTAACCGAAAGGTTGGAGTTTCGAGCCCACCCGTCGGTGGTGCGGCGCTTTTTTTTCTTTGGGCTGATAGCATTGAAGGTATGTTCTGATGGTGGTGAGAGTAGAGCAGGAGTGTCTCCGCGGCGCTATTGGCTAGCGTGATCGGCTGTTAACCGAAAGTTTGGAGGTTCGAGCCCACCCGGTGGTGGTGCGGCGCTTTTTTTTTCCGTGGGCTGATAGCTTTGAAGATATGTTCTGATGGTGGTGAGAGTGGAGCAGGACTGTCCCCGTGGCGCAATTGGCTAGCGCGATCGGCTGTTAACCAAAAGGTCGGAGGTTCGAGCCCACCCGGTGGTGGTGCGGTGCTTTTTTTTCTTTGGGCTGATGGCTTTGAAGATATGTTCTTATGGTGGTGAGAGTGGAGCAGGACTGTCTCCGTGGCGCAATTGGCTTGCGCGATCGGCTGTTAACCGAAACGTTGGAGGTTCGAGCCTACCCGGTGGTTGTGCGGCGCTTTTTTTCTGTGGGCTGATTGCTTTGAAGATATGTTCTGATGGTGGTGAGAGTGGAGCAGGACTGTCTCTGTGGCGCAATTGGCTAGCGTGAGCGGCTGTTAACCGAAAAGTTGGAGGTTCGAGCCCACCCGGTGGTGGTGCGGCGCTTTTTTTTCTTTGGGCTGATAGCTTTGAAGATATGTTCTGATGGTGGTGAGAGTGGAGCAGGACTGTCTCCATGGCGCAATAGGCAAGCGCGATCGGCTGTTAACCAAACGGTCGGAGGTTCGAGCCCACCCGGTGGTGGTATGGCGCTTGTTTTTCTTTGGGCTGATAGCTTTGAAGATATGTTCTGATGGTGGTGAGAGTGGAGCAGGACTCTCTCCGTGGCGCAATTGGCTAGTGCGATCGGCTGTTAACCGAAAGGTTGGAGTTTCGAGCCCACCCGGTGGTGGTGCGGCGCTTTTTTTTTCTTTGGGCTGATAGCTTTGAAGATATGTTCTGATGATGGTGAGAGGGAGGCAGGACTGCATCCGTGGCGCAACTGGCTAGCGCGATCGGCTGTTAACCGAAAAGTCGGAGGTTCGAGCCCACCCAGTGGTGGTGCGGCGCTTTTTTTTCTTTGGGCTGATACCTTTAAGATATGTTCTGATGGTGGTGAGAGTGGAGCAGGACTGTCTCCGTGGCGCAATTGGCTTGCGCGATCGGCTGTTAACCGAAAGGTTGGAGTTTCGAGCCCTCCCGGGTGTGGTGTGTTGCTTTTTTTTGCGCTGATAGCTTTGAAGATATGTTCTGATGGTGGTGAGAGTGGAGCAGGACTGTCTCCGTGGCGCAATTGGCTAGCGCGATCAGCTGTTAACCGAAAGGTTGGAGGTTTGAGCCCACCCGGTGGTGGTGCGGCGCTTTTTTTCTTTGCGCTGATAGCTTTGAAGATATGTTCTGATGGTGGGGAGAGTGGAGCAAGACTGTCTCCGTGGCGCAGTGGGCTAGCGCGATCGGCTGTTAACTGAAAGGTTTGAGTTTCGTGCCCTCCCAGGATTGGTGTGTTTCTTTTTTCTTTGTGGTAATAGCTTTTAAGATATGTTCTGATGGTGGTGAGAGTGGAGCAGGACTGTCTTTGTGGCGCAATTGGCTAGCGCGATAGGCTGTTATCCGAAAGTTTGGAGGTTTGAGCCCACCCAGTGGGGGTGCGGTGCTTTTTTTTTCTTTGGGGTGATAGCTCTGAAGAAATGGTCTGACGGTGGTGAGAGTGGAGCAGGACGGTCTCCGTGGCGCAATTCGCTAGCGCGATCGGCTGTTAACCGAAAAGTTGGAGGTGCGAGCCCTCCCAGGTGGCTTGTGTTGCTTTTTTCTTTGCGCTGATATCTTTGAAGATATGTTCTGATGGTGGTGAGAGTGGAGCACGATTGTCTCCGTGGCGCAATGGGCTAGCGCGATCGGCTGTTGACCGAAAGGTTGGAGTTTCGAGCCCTCCCGGGAATGGTGTGTTGCTTTTTTCTTTGCGCTGATAGCTTTGAAGATATGTTCTGATGGTGGTGAAGTGGAGCAAGACTGTCTCTGTGGCGCAATTGGCTAGCGCGATCGGCTGTTAACCGAAAAGTCGGAGGTTCGAGCCCACCCAGTGGTGGTGCGGCGCTTTTTTTTCTTTGGGCTGATACCTTTAAGATATGTTCTGATGGTGGTGAGAGTGGAGCAGGACTGTCTCCGTGGCGCAATTGGCTTGCGCTATCGGCTGTTAACCGAAAGGTTGGAGGTTCGAGCCCACCCGGTGGTGGTGCGGCGCTTTTTTTCTTTGGGCTGATAGCTTGAAGGTATGTTCTGATGGTGGTGAGAGTAGAGCAGGACTGTCTCCGTGGCGCAATTGGCTAGCGCGATCGGCTGTTAACCGAAAGGTTGGAGTTTCGAGCCCTCCCGGGAGTGGTGTGTTGCTTTTTCCTTTGCGCTGATAGCTTTGAAGATATGTTCTGATAGTGGTGAGAGTGGAGCACGACTGTCTCCGTGGCGCAGTTGGCTAGCGCGATCGGCTGTGAACCGAAAGGTTGGAGGTTCGAGCCCACCCGGTGGTGGTGCGGCGCTTTTTTTTCTTTGTGCTGATAGCTTTGAAGATATGTTCTGATGGTGGTGAGAGTGGAGCAGGACTGTCTCCGTGGCGCAATTGGCTAGCGTGATTGGCTGTTAACCAAAAGGTTGGAGGTTCGAGCCCACCCGGTGGTGGTGCAGCGCTTTTTTTTCTTTGGGCTGATAGCTTTGAAGGTATGTTCTGATGGTGGTGAGAGTAGAGCAGGACTGTCTCCGTGGCGCAATAGGCTTGTGCGATCGGCTGTTAACCGAAAGGTTGGAGTTTCGAGCCATCCCGGGAGTGGTGTGTTGCTTTTTTCTTTGCGCTGATAGCTTTGAAGATATGTTCTGATTGTGGTGAGAGTGGAGCACGACTGTCTCCGTGGCGCAGTTGGCTAGCGCGATCGGCCGTTAACAGAAAGGTCGGAGGTTCGAGCCCACCCGGTGGTGGTGCGGCGCTTTTTTTCTTTGTGCTGATAGCTTTGAAGATATGTTCTGATGGTGGTGAGAGTGGAGCAGGACGGTCCCCGTGGCACAATTCGCTAGCGCGATTGGCTGTTAACCGAAAAGTTTGAGGTTCGAGCCCTCCCGAGTGGGGTGTGTTGCTTTTTTCTTTGCGCTGATAGCTTTGAAGATATGTTCTGATGGTGGTGAGAGTGGAGCAGGACTGTCTCCGTGGCGCAATTGGCTAGCGCGATCGGCTGTTAACCGAAAGGTTGGAGTTTCGAGCCCACCCGGTGGTGGTGCAGCGCTTTTTTTTCTTTGGGCTGATAGCTTTGAAGGTATGTTCTGATGGTGGTGAGAGTAGAGCAGGACTGTCTCCGTGGCGCAATAGGCTAGTGCGATCGGCTGTTAACCGAAAGGTTGGAGTTTCGAGCCATCCCGGGAGTGGTGTGTTGCTTTTTTCTTTGCGCTGATAGCTTTGAAGATATGTTCTGATGGTGGTGAGAGTGGAGCACGACTGTCTCCGTGGCGCAGTTGGCTAGCGCGATCGGCCGTTAACAGAAAGGTCGGAGGTTCGAGCCCACCCGGTGGTGGTGCGGCGCTTTTTTTTCTTTGTGCTGATAGCTTTGAAGATATGTTCTGATGGTGGTGAGAGTGGAGCAGGACGGTCCCCGTGGCACAATTCGCTAGAGCGATTGGCTGTTAACCGAAAAGTTGGAGGTTCGAGCCCTCCCGAGTGGGGTGTGTTGCTTTTTTCTTTGCGCTGATAGCTTTGAAGATATGTTCTGATGGTGGTGAGAGTGGAGCACGATTGTCTCCGTGGCGCAATTGGCTAACGCGATCTTCTGTTAACCGAAAGGTTGGAGGTTCGAGCCCACCCGGTGGTGGTGCGGCGCTTTTTTTTCTTTGCGCTGATAGCTTTGAAGGTATGATCTGACGGTGGTGAGAGTGGAGCACGACTGTCTCCGTGGCGCAATGGGCTAGCGTGATCGGCTGTTAACCGAAAGGTTGGAGGTTCGAGCCCACCCGGTGGTGGTGCGGCGCTTTTTTTTCTGTGGGCTGATAGCTTTGAAGATATGTTCTGATGGTGGTGAGAGTGGAGCAGGACTGTCTCCGTGGCGAAATTGGCTAGCGCGATTGGCTGTTAACCGAAAGGTTGGAGGTTCGGGCCCACCCGGTAGTGGTGCGGTGCTTTTTTTCTTTGGGCTGATAGCTTTGAAGATATGTTCTGATGGTGGTGAGAGTGACGCAGGACTGTCTCCGTGGCGCAATTGGCTAGCGCGATCGGCTGTTAGCCAAAAGTTCGGAGGTTTGAGCCCACCCGGTTGTGGTGCGGCGCTTTTTTTTCTTTGGGCTGATAGCTTTGAAGATATGTACTTATGGTGCTGAGAGTGGAGCAGGACTGTCTCCGTGGTGCAATTGGCTAGCGCGATCGGCTGTTAACCAAAAAGTTGGAGGTTCGAGCCTACCCGGTGGTTGTGCGGCGCTTTTGTTTCTGTGGGCTGATCGCTTTGAAGATATGTTCTGATGGAGGTGAGAGGGGAGCAGGACTGTCTCCGTGGCGCAATTGGCTAGTGTGATCGGCTGTTAACCGAAAAGTTGGAGGTTCGAGCCCACCCGGTGGTGGTGCGGCGCTTTTTTTTTTTGGGCTGATAGCTTTGAAGATATGTTATGTAGGTGGTGAGAGTGGAGCAGGACTGTCTCCTTGGCGCAATTGGCTAGCGCGATCGGCTGTTAACCAAACGGTCGGAGGTTCGAGCCCACCCGGTGGTGGTATGGCGCTTGTTTTTCTTTGGGCTGATAGCTTTGAAGATATGTTCTGATGGTGGTGAGAGTGGAGCAGGACTGTCTCCGTGGCGCAATTGGCTAGCGCGATCGGCTGTTAACCGAAAGGTTGGAGTTTCGAGCCCACCCGGCGGTGGTGCGGCGCTTTTTTTTCTTTGGGCTGATAGCTTTGAAGGTATGTTCTGATGGTGGTGAGAGTAGAGCAGGACTGTCTCCGTGGCGCAATTGGCTAGCGCGATCGGCTGTTAACCGAAAGGTTGGAGTTTCGAGCCCTCCCGGGAGTGGTGTGTTGCTTTTTTCTTTGCGCTGATAGCTTTGAAGATATGTTCTGATGGTGGTAAGAGTGGAGCACGACTGTCTCCGTTGCGCAGTTGGCTAGCGCGATCGGCTGTTAACCGAAAGGTTGGAAGTTCGAGCCCACGCGGTGGTGGTGCGGCGCTTTTTTTTCTTTGTGCTGATAGCTTTGAAGATTGTTCTGATGGTGGTGAGAGTGGAGCAGGACTGTCTCCGTGGCGCAACTGCCTAGCGCGATTGGCTGTTAACCAAAAGGTTGGAGGTTCGAGCCACCCGGTCGTGGTGCGGTGTTTTTTTTTCTTTGGGCTGATAGCTTTGAAGATATGTTCTGATGATGGTGAGAGGGAGGCAGGACTGCATCCGTGGCGCAACTGGCTAGCGCGATCGGCTGTTAACCGAAAAGTCGGAGGTTCGAGCCCACCCAGTGGTGGTGCGGCGCTTTTTTTTCTTTGGGCTGATACCTTTAAGATATGTTCTGATGGTGGTGAGAGTGGAGCAGGACTGTCTCCGTGGCGCAATTGGCTTGCGCGATCGGCTGTTAACCGAAAGGTTGGAGTTTCGAGCCCTCCCGGGTGTGGTGTGTTGCTTTTTTTTTGCGCTGATAGCTTTGAAGGTATGTTCTGATGGTGGTGAGAGTGGAGCAGGACTGTCTCCGTGGCGCAATTGGCTAGCGCGATCAGCTGTTAACCGAAAGGTTGGAGGTTTGAGCCCACCCGGTGGTGGTGCGGCGCTTTTTTTCTTTGCGCTGATAGCTTTGAAGATATGTTCTGATGGTGGGGAGAGTGGAGCAAGACTGTCTCCGTGGCGCAGTGGGCTAGCGCGATCGGCTGTTAACTGAAAGGTTTGAGTTTCGTGCCCTCCCAGGATTGGTGTGTTTCTTTTTTCTTTGTGGTAATAGCTTTTAAGATATGTTCTGATGGTGGTGAGAGTGGAGCAGGACTGTCTTTGTGGCGCAATTGGCTAGCGCGATAGGCTGTTATCCGAAAGTTTGGAGGTTTGAGCCCACCCAGTGGGGGTGCGGTGCTTTTTTTTTCTTTGGGGTGATAGCTCTGAAGAAATGGTCTGACGGTGGTGAGAGTGGAGCAGGACGGTCTCCGTGGCGCAATTCGCTAGCGCGATCGGCTGTTAACCGAAAAGTTGGAGGTGCGAGCCCTCCCAGGTGGCTTGTGTTGCTTTTTTCTTTGCGCTGATATCTTTGAAGATATGTTCTGATGGTGGTGAGAGTGGAGCACGATTGTCTCCGTGGCGCAATGGGCTAGCGCGATCGGCTGTTGACCGAAAGGTTGGAGTTTCGAGCCCTCCCGGGAATGGTGTGTTGCTTTTTTCTTTGCGCTGATAGCTTTGAAGATATGTTCTGATGGTGGTGAAGTGGAGCAAGACTGTCTCCGTGGCGCAATTGGCTAGCGCGATCGGCTGTTAACCGAAAAGTCGGAGGTTCGAGCCAACCCAGTGGTGGTGCGGCGCTTTTTTTTCTTTGGGCTGATACCTTTAAGATATGTTCTGATGGTGGTGAGAGTGGAGCAGGACTGTCTCCGTGGCGCAATTGGCTTGCGCGATCGGCTGTTAACCGAAAGGTTGGAGGTTCGAGCCCACCCGGTGGTGGTGCGGCGCTTTTTTTCTTTGGGCTGATAGCTTGAAGGTATGTTCTGATGGTGGTGAGAGTAGTGCAGGACTGTCTCCGTGGCGCAATTGGCTAGCGCGATCGGCTGTTAACCGAAAGGTTGGAGTTTCGAGCCCTCCCGGGAGTGGTGTGTTGCTTTTTCCTTTGCGCTGATAGCTTTGAAGATATGTTCTGATAGTGGTGAGAGTGGAGCACGACTGTCTCCGTGGCGCAGTTGGCTAGCGCGATCGGCTGTGAACCGAAAGGTTGGAGGTTCGAGCCCACCCGGTGGTGGTGCGGCGCTTTTTTTTCTTTGTGCTGATAGCTTTGAAGATATGTTCTGATGGTGGTGAGAGTGGAGCAGGACTGTCTCCGTGGCGCAATTGGCTAGCGTGATTGGCTGTTAACCAAAAGGTTGGAGGTTCGAGCCACCCGGTGGTGGTGCGGTGGTTTTTTTTCTTTGGGCTGATAGCTTTGAAGATATGTTCTGATGATGGTGAGAGTGGAGCAGGACTGTCTCCGTGGCGCAATTGGCTAGCGCGATCGGCTCTTAACCGAAAACTCGGAGGTTCGAGCCCACCCAGTGGTGGTGCGGCGCTTTTTTTTCTTTGGGCTGATACCTTTAAGGTATGTTCTGATGGTGGTGAGAGTGGAGCAGGAGTGTCTCCGTGGCGCAATGGGCTAGCGCGATCGGCTGTTAACCGAAAGGTTGGAGTTTCGAGCCCTCCCGGGTGTGGTGTGTTGCTTTTTTCTTTGCGCTGATAGCTTTGAAGATATGTTCTGATGGTGGTGAGAGTGCAGCAGGACTGTCTCCGTGGCGCAATCGGCTAGTGCGATCAGCTGTTAACCGAAAGGTTGGAGGTTTGAGCCCACCCGGTGGTGGTGCGGCGCTTTTTTTCTTTGCGCTGATAGCTTTGAAGATATGTTCTGATGGTGGTGAGAGTGGAGAAAGACTGTCTCCTTGGCGCAATGGGCTAGCGCGATCGGCTGTTAACCGAAAGGTTGGAGTTTCGAGCCCTCCCGGGTGTGGTGTGTTGCTTTTTTCTTTGCGCTGATAGCTTTGAAGATATGTTCTGATGGTGGTGAGAGTGGAGCAGGACTGTCTCCGTGGCGCAATTGGCTAGCGCGATCGGCTGTTAACCGAAAGGTTGGAGTTTCGAGCCCACCCGTCGGTGGTGCGGCGCTTTTTTTTCTTTGGGCTGATAGCATTGAAGGTATGTTCTGATGGTGGTGAGAGTAGAGCAGGAGTGTCTCCGCGGCGCTATTGGCTAGCGTATCGGCTGTTAACCGAAAGTTTGGAGGTTCGAGCCCACCCGGTGGTGGTGCGGCGCTTTTTTTTTCCGTGGGCTGATAGCTTTGAAGATATGTTCTGATGGTGGTGAGAGTGGAGCAGGACTGTCCCCGTGGCGCAATTGGCTAGCGCGATCGGCTGTTAACCAAAAGGTCGGAGGTTCGAGCCCACCCGGTGGTGGTGCGGTGCTTTTTTTTCTTTGGGCTGATGGCTTTGAAGATATGTTCTTATGGTGGTGAGAGTGGAGCAGGACTGTCTCCGTGGCGCAATTGGCTTGACCGATCGGCTGTTAACCGAAACGTTGGAGGTTCGAGCCTACCCGGTGGTTGTGCGGCGCTTTTTTTTCTGTGGGCTGATTGCTTTGAAGATATGTTCTGATGGTGGTGAAGTGGAGCAAGACTGTCTCTGTGGCGCAATTGGCTAGCGCGATCGGCTGTTAACCGAAAAGTCGGAGGTTCGAGCCCACCCAGTGGTGGTGCGGCGCTTTTTTTTCTTTGGGCTGATACCTTTAAGATATGTTCTGATGGTGGTGAGAGTGGAGCAGGACTGTCTCCGTGGCGCAATTGGCTTGCGCTATCGGCTGTTAACCGAAAGGTTGGAGGTTCGAGCCCACCCGGTGGTGGTGCGGCGCTTTTTTTCTTTGGGCTGATAGCTTGAAGGTATGTTCTGATGGTGGTGAGAGTAGAGCAGGACTGTCTCCGTGGCGCAATTGGCTAGCGCGATCGGCTGTTAACCGAAAGGTTGGAGTTTCGAGCCCTCCCGGGAGTGGTGTGTTGCTTTTTCCTTTGCGCTGATAGCTTTGAAGATATGTTCTGATAGTGGTGAGAGTGGAGCACAACTGTCTCCGTGGCGCAGTTGGCTAGCGCGATCGGCTGTGAACCGAAAGGTTGGAGGTTCGAGCCCACCCGGTGGTGGTGCGGCGCTTTTTTTTCTTTGTGCTGATAGCTTTGAAGATATGTTCTGATGGTGGTGAGAGTGGAGCAGGACTGTCTCCGTGGCGCAGTTGGCTAGCGTGATTGGCTGTTAACCAAAAGGTTGGAGGTTCGAGCCCACCCGGTGGTGGTGCAGCGCTTTTTTTTCTTTGGGCTGATAGCTTTGAAGGTATGTTCTGATGGTGGTGAGAGTAGAGCAGGACTGTCTCCGTGGCGCAATAGGCTTGTGCGATCGGCTGTTAACCGAAAGGTTGGAGTTTCGAGCCATCCCGGGAGTGGTGTGTTGCTTTTTTCTTTGCGCTGATAGCTTTGAAGATATGTTCTGATTGTGGTGAGAGTGGAGCACGACTGTCTCCGTGGCGCAGTTGGCTAGCGCGATCGGCCGTTAACAGAAAGGTCGGAGGTTCGAGCCCACCCGGTGGTGGTGCGGCGCTTTTTTTCTTTGTGCTGATAGCTTTGAAGATATGTTCTGATGGTGGTGAGAGTGGAGCAGGACGGTCCCCGTGGCACAATTCGCTAGCGCGATTGGCTGTTAACCGAAAAGTTTGAGGTTCGAGCCCTCCCGAGTGGGGTGTGTTGCTTTTTTCTTTGCGCTGATAGCTTTGAAGATATGTTCTGATGGTGGTGAGAGTGGAGCAGGACTGTCTCCGTGGCGCAATTGGCTAGCGCGATCGGCTGTTAACCGAAAGGTTGGAGTTTCGAGCCCACCCGGTGGTGGTGCAGCGCTTTTTTTTCTTTGGGCTGATAGCTTTGAAGGTATGTTCTGATGGTGGTGAGAGTAGAGCAGGACTGTCTCCGTGGCGCAATAGGCTAGTGCGATCGGCTGTTAACCGAAAGGTTGGAGTTTCGAGCCATCCCGGGAGTGGTGTGTTGCTTTTTTCTTTGCGCTGATAGCTTTGAAGATATGTTCTGATGGTGGTGAGAGTGGAGCACGACTGTCTCCGTGGCGCAGTTGGCTAGCGCGATCGGCCGTTAACAGAAAGGTCGGAGGTTCGAGCCCACCCGGTGGTGGTGCGGCGCTTTTTTTTCTTTGTGCTGATAGCTTTGAAGATATGTTCTGATGGTGGTGAGAGTGGAGCAGGACGGTCCCCGTGGCACAATTCGCTAGAGCGATTGGCTGTTAACCGAAAAGTTGGAGGTTCGAGCCCTCCCGAGTGGGGTGTGTTGCTTTTTTCTTTGCGCTGATAGCTTTGAAGATATGTTCTGATGGTGGTGAGAGTGGAGCACGATTGTCTCCGTGGCGCAATTGGCTAACGCGATCTTCTGTTAACCGAAAGGTTGGAGGTTCGAGCCCACCCGGTGGTGGTGCGGCGCTTTTTTTTCTTTGCGCTGATAGCTTTGAAGGTATGATCTGACGGTGGTGAGAGTGGAGCACGACTGTCTCCGTGGCGCAATGGGCTAGCGTGATCGGCTGTTAACCGAAAGGTTGGAGGTTCGAGCCCACCCGGTGGTGGTGCGGCGCTTTTTTTTCTGTGGGCTGATAGCTTTGAAGATATGTTCTGATGGTGGTGAGAGTGGAGCAGGACTGTCTCCGTGGCGAAATTGGCTAGCGCGATTGGCTGTTAACCGAAAGGTTGGAGGTTCGGGCCCACCCGGTAGTGGTGCGGTGCTTTTTTTCTTTGGGCTGATAGCTTTGAAGATATGTTCTGATGGTGGTGAGAGTGACGCAGGACTGTCTCCGTGGCGCAATTGGCTAGCGCGATCGGCTGTTAGCCAAAAGTTCGGAGGTTTGAGCCCACCCGGTTGTGGTGCGGCGCTTTTTTTTCTTTGGGCTGATAGCTTTGAAGATATGTACTTATGGTGCTGAGAGTGGAGCAGGACTGTCTCCGTGGTGCAATTGGCTAGCGCGATCGGCTGTTAACCAAAAAGTTGGAGGTTCGAGCCTACCCGGTGGTTGTGCGGCGCTTTTGTTTCTGTGGGCTGATCGCTTTGAAGATATGTTCTGATGGAGGTGAGAGGGGAGCAGGACTGTCTCCGTGGCGCAATTGGCTAGTGTGATCGGCTGTTAACCGAAAAGTTGGAGGTTCGAGCCCACCCGGTGGTGGTGCGGCGCTTTTTTTTTTGGGCTGATAGCTTTGAAGATATGTTATGTAGGTGGTGAGAGTGGAGCAGGACTGTCTCCTTGGCGCAATTGGCTAGCGCGATCGGCTGTTAACCAAACGGTCGGAGGTTCGAGCCCACCCGGTGGTGGTATGGCGCTTGTTTTTCTTTGGGCTGATAGCTTTGAAGATATGTTCTGATGGTGGTGAGAGTGGAGCAGGACTGTCTCCGTGGCGCAATTGGCTAGCGCGATCGGCTGTTAACCGAAAGGTTGGAGTTTCGAGCCCACCCGGCGGTGGTGCGGCGCTTTTTTTTCTTTGGGCTGATAGCTTTGAAGGTATGTTCTGATGGTGGTGAGAGTAGAGCAGGACTGTCTCCGTGGCGCAATTGGCTAGCGCGATCGGCTGTTAACCGAAAGGTTGGAGTTTCGAGCCCTCCCGGGAGTGGTGTGTTGCTTTTTTCTTTGCGCTGATAGCTTTGAAGATATGTTCTGATGGTGGTAAGAGTGGAGCACGACTGTCTCCGTTGCGCAGTTGGCTAGCGCGATCGGCTGTTAACCGAAAGGTTGGAAGTTCGAGCCCACGCGGTGGTGGTGCGGCGCTTTTTTTTCTTTGTGCTGATAGCTTTGAAGATTGTTCTGATGGTGGTGAGAGTGGAGCAGGACTGTCTCCGTGGCGCAACTGCCTAGCGCGATTGGCTGTTAACCAAAAGGTTGGAGGTTCGAGCCACCCGGTCGTGGTGCGGTGTTTTTTTTTCTTTGGGCTGATAGCTTTGAAGATATGTTCTGATGATGGTGAGAGGGAGGCAGGACTGCATCCGTGGCGCAACTGGCTAGCGCGATCGGCTGTTAACCGAAAAGTCGGAGGTTCGAGCCCACCCAGTGGTGGTGCGGCGCTTTTTTTTCTTTGGGCTGATACCTTTAAGATATGTTCTGATGGTGGTGAGAGTGGAGCAGGACTGTCTCCGTGGCGCAATTGGCTTGCGCGATCGGCTGTTAACCGAAAGGTTGGAGTTTCGAGCCCTCCCGGGTGTGGTGTGTTGCTTTTTTTTGCGCTGATAGCTTTGAAGGTATGTTCTGATGGTGGTGAGAGTGGAGCAGGACTGTCTTCGTGGCGCAATTGGCTAGCGCGATCAGCTGTTAACCGAAAGGTTGGAGGTTTGAGCCCACCCGGTGGTGGTGCGGCGCTTTTTTTCTTTGCGCTGATAGCTTTGAAGATATGTTCTGATGGTGGGGAGAGTGGAGCAAGACTGTCTCCGTGGCGCAGTGGGCTAGCGCGATCGGCTGTTAACTGAAAGGTTTGAGTTTCGTGCCCTCCCAGGATTGGTGTGTTTCTTTTTTCTTTGTGGTAATAGCTTTTAAGATATGTTCTGATGGTGGTGAGAGTGGAGCAGGACTGTCTTTGTGGCGCAATTGGCTAGCGCGATAGGCTGTTATCCGAAAGTTTGGAGGTTTGAGCCCACCCAGTGGGGGTGCGGTGCTTTTTTTTTCTTTGGGGTGATAGCTCTGAAGAAATGGTCTGACGGTGGTGAGAGTGGAGCAGGACGGTCTCCGTGGCGCAATTCGCTAGCGCGATCGGCTGTTAACCGAAAAGTTGGAGGTGCGAGCCCTCCCAGGTGGCTTGTGTTGCTTTTTTCTTTGCGCTGATATCTTTGAAGATATGTTCTGATGGTGGTGAGAGTGGAGCACGATTGTCTCCGTGTCGCAATGGGCTAGCGCGATCGGCTGTTGACCGAAAGGTTGGAGTTTCGAGCCCTCCCGGGAATGGTGTGTTGCTTTTTTCTTTGCGCTGATAGCTTTGAAGATATGTTCTGATGGTGGTGAAGTGGAGCAAGACTGTCTCCGTGGCGCAATTGGCTAGCGCGATCGGCTGTTAACCGAAAAGTCGGAGGTTCGAGCCCACCCAGTGGTGGTGCGGCGCTTTTTTTCTTTGGGCTGATACCTTTAAGATATGTTCTGATGGTGGTGAGAGTGGAGCAGGACTGTCTCCGTGGCGCAATTGGCTTGCGCGATCGGCTGTTAACCGAAAGGTTGGAGGTTCGAGCCCACCCGGTGGTGGTGCGGCGCTTTTTTTCTTTGGGCTGATAGCTTGAAGGTATGTTCTGATGGTGGTGAGAGTAGTGCAGGACTGTCTCCGTGGCGCAATTGGCTAGCGCGATCGGCTGTTAACCGAAAGGTTGGAGTTTCGAGCCCTCCCGGGAGTGGTGTGTTGCTTTTTCCTTTGCGCTGATAGCTTTGAAGATATGTTCTGATAGTGGTGAGAGTGGAGCACGACTGTCTCCGTGGCGCAGTTGGCTAGCGCGATCGGCTGTGAACCGAAAGGTTGGAGGTTCGAGCCCACCCGGTGGTGGTGCGGCGCTTTTTTTTCTTTGTGCTGATAGCTTTGAAGATATGTTCTGATGGTGGTGAGAGTGGAGCAGGACTGTCTCCGTGGCGCAATTGGCTAGCGTGATTGGCTGTTAACCAAAAGGTTGGAGGTTCGAGCCACCCGGTGGTGGTGCGGTGGTTTTTTTTCTTTGGGCTGATAGCTTTGAAGATATGTTCTGATGATGGTGAGAGTGGAGCAGGACTGTCTCCGTGGCGCAATTGGCTAGCGCGATCGGCTGTTAACCGAAAACTCGGAGGTTCGAGCCCACCCAGTGGTGGTGCGGCGCTTTTTTTTCTTTGGGCTGATACCTTTAAGGTATGTTCTGATGGTGGTGAGAGTGGAGCAGGAGTGTCTCCGTGGCGCAATGGGCTAGCGCGATCGGCTGTTAACCGAAAGGTTGGAGTTTCGAGCCCTCCCGGGTGTGGTGTGTTGCTTTTTTCTTTGCGCTGATAGCTTTGAAGATATGTTCTGATGGTGGTGAGAGTGCAGCAGGACTGTCTCCGTGGCGCAATCGGCTAGTGCGATCAGCTGTTAACCGAAAGGTTGGAGGTTTGAGCCCACCCGGTGGTGGTGCGGCGCTTTTTTTCTTTGCGCTGATAGCTTTGAAGATATGTTCTGATGGTGGTGAGAGTGGAGAAAGACTGTCTCCTTGGCGCAATGGGCTAGCGCGATCGGCTGTTAACCGAAAGGTTGGAGTTTCGAGCCCTCCCGGGTGTGGTGTGTTGCTTTTTTCTTTGCGCTGATAGCTTTGAAGATATGTTCTGATGGTGGTGAGAGTGGAGCAGGACTGTCTCCGTGGCGCAATTGGCTAGCGCGATCGGCTGTTAACCGAAAGGTTGGAGTTTCGAGCCCACCCGTCGGTGGTGCGGCGCTTTTTTTTCTTTGGGCTGATAGCATTGAAGGTATGTTCTGATGGTGGTGAGAGTAGAGCAGGAGTGTCTCCGCGGCGCTATTGGCTAGCGTGATCGGCTGTTAACCGAAAGTTTGGAGGTTCGAGCCCACCCGGTGGTGGTGCGGCGCTTTTTTTTTCCGTGGGCTGATAGCTTTGAAGATATGTTCTGATGGTGGTGAGAGTGGAGCAGGACTGTCTCCATGGCGCAATTGGCAAGCGCGATCGGCTGTTAACCAAACGGTCGGAGGTTCGAGCCCACCCGGTGGTGGTATGGCGCTTGTTTTTCTTTGGGCTGATAGCTTTGAAGATATGTTCTGATGGTGGTGAGAGTGGAGCAGGACTGTCTCCGTGGCGCAATTGGCTAGTGCGATCGGCTGTTAACCGAAAGGTTGGAGTTTCGAGCCCACCCGGTGGTGGTGCGGCGCTTTTTTTTTGGGGGGCTGATAGCTTTGAAGGTATGTTCTGATGGTGGTGAGAGTAGAGCAGGACTGTCTCCGTGGCGCAATAGGCTAGCGCGATCGGCTGTTAACAGAAAGGTTGGAGGTTCGAGCCCACCCGGTGGTGGTGCGGCGCTTTTTTTCTTTGTGCTGATAGCTTTAAAGATATGTTCTGATGGTGGTGAGAGTGGAGCAGGACGGTCCCCGTGGCACAATTCGCTAGCGCGATTGGCTGTTAACCGAAAAGTTGGAGGTTCGAGCCCTCCCGAGTGGGGTGTGTTGCTTTTTTCTTTGCGCTGATAGCTTTGAAGATATGTTCTGATGGTGGTGAGAGTGGAGCACGATTGTCTCCGCGGCGCAATTGGCTAACGCGATCTGCTGTTAACCGAAAGGTTGGAGGTTCGAGCCCACCCGGTGGTGGTGCGGCGCTTTTTTTTCTTTGCGCTGATAGCTTTGAAGGTATGATCTGACGGTGGTGAGAGTGGAGCACGACTGTCTCCGTGGCGCAATGGGCTAGCGTGATCGGCTGTTAACCGAAAGGTTGGAGGTTCGAGCCCACCCGGTGGTGGTGCGGCGCATTTTTTTCTGTGGGCTGATAGCTTTGAAGATATGTTCTGATGGTGGTGAGAGTGGAGCAGGACTGTCTCCGTGGCGAAATTGGCTAGCGCGATTGGCTGTTAACCGAAAGGTTGGAGGTTCGGGCCCACCCGGTAGTGGTGCGGTGCTTTTTTTCTTTGGGCTGATAGCTTTGAAGATATGTTCTGATGGTGGTGAGAGTGACGCAGGACTGTCTCCGTGGCGCAATTGGCTAGCGCGATCGGCTGTTAGCCAAAAGGTCGGAGGTTTGAGCCCACCCGGTGGTGATGCGGCGCTTTTTTTTCTTTGGGCTGATAGCTTTGAAGATATGTTCTTATGGTGGTGAGAGTGGAGCAGGACTGTCTCCGTGGTGCAATTGGCTAGCGCGATCTGCTGTTAACCGAAAAGTTGGAGGTTCGAGCCTACCCGGTGGTTGTGCGGCGCTTTTTTTTTCTGTGGGCTGATAGCTTTGAAGATATGTTCTGATGGAGGTGAGAGGGGAGCAGCACTGTCTCCGTGGCGCAATTGGCTAGCGTGATCGGCTGTTAACCGAAAAGTTGGAGGTTCGAGCCACCCGGTCGTGGTGCGGTGTTTTTTTTTCTTTGGGCTGATAGCTTTGAAGATATGTTCTGATGATGGTGAGAGGGAGGCAGGACTGCATCCGTGGCGCAACTGGCTAGCGCGATCGGCTGTTAACCGAAAAGTCGGAGGTTCGAGCCCACCCAGTGTTGGTGCGGCGCTTTTTTTTCTTTGGGCTGATACCTTTAAGATATGTTCTGATGGTGGTGAGAGTGGAGCAGGACTGTCTCCGTGGCGCAATTGGCTTGCGCGATCGGCTGTTAACCGAAAGGTTGGAGTTTCGAGCCCTCCCGGGTGTGGTGTGTTGCTTTTTTTTTGCGCTGATAGCTTTGAAGATATGTTCTGATGGTGGTGAGAGTGGAGCAGGACTGTCTCCGTGGCGCAATTGGCTAGCGCGATCAGCTGTTAACCAAAAGGTTGGAGGTTTGAGCCCACCCGGTGGTGGTGCGGCGCTTTTTTTCTTTGCGCTGATAGCTTTGAAGATATGTTCTGATGGTGGGGAGAGTGGAGCAAGACTGTCTCCGTGGCGCAGTGGGCTAGCGCGATCGGCTGTTAACTGAAAGGTTTGAGTTTCGTGCCCTCCCAGGATTGGTGTGTTTCTTTTTTCTTTGTGGTAATAGCTTTTAAGATATGTTCTGATGGTGGTGAGAGTGGAGCAGGACTGTCTTTGTGGCGCAATTGGCTAGCGCGATAGGCTGTTATCCGAAAGTTTGAAGGTTTGAGCCCACCCAGTGGGGGTGCGGTGCTTTTTTTTCTTTGGGGTGATAGCTCTGAAGAAATGGTCTGACGGTGGTGAGAGTGGAGCAGGACGGTCTCCGTGGCGCAATTCGCTAGCGCGATCGGCTGTTAACCGAAAAGTTGGAGGTGCGAGCCCTCCCAGGTGGGTTGTGTTGCTTTTTTCTTTGCGCTGATATCTTTGAAGATATGTTCTGATGGTGGTGAGAGTGGAGCACGATTGTCTCCGTGGCGCAATGGGCTAGCGCGATCGGCTGTTGACCGAAAGGTTGGAGTTTCGAGCCCTCCCGGGAATGGTGTGTTGCTTTTTTCTTTGCGCTGATAGCTTTGAAGATATGTTCTGGTGGTGGTGAAGTGGAGCAAGACTGTCTCCGTGGCGCAATTGGCTAGCGCGATCGGCTGTTAACCGAAAAGTCGGAGGTTCGAGCCCACCCAGTGGTGGTGCGGCGCTTTTTTTTCTTTGGGCTGATACCTTTAAGATATGTTCTGATGGTGGTGAGAGTGGAGCAGGACTGTCTCCGTGGCGCAATTGGCTTGCGCGATCGGCTGTTAACCGAAAGGTTGGAGGTTCGAGCCCACCCAGTGGTGGTGCGGCGCTTTTTTTCTTTGGGCTGATAGCTTGAAGGTATGTTCTGATGGTGGTGAGAGTAGAGCAGGACTGTCTCCGTGGCGCAATTGGCTAGCGCGATCGGCTGTTAACCGAAAGGTTGGAGTTTCGAGCCCTCCCGGGAGTGGTGTGTTGCTTTTTCCTTTGCGCTGATAGCTTTGAAGATATGTTCTGATAGTGGTGAGGGTGGAGCACGACTGTCTCCGTGGCGCAGTTGGCTAGCGCGATCGGCTGTGAACCGAAAGGTTGGAGGTTCGAGCCCACCCGGTGGTGGTGCGGCGCTTTTTTTTCTTTGTGCTGATAGCTTTGAAGATATGTTCTGATGGTGGTGAGAGTGGAGCAGGACTGTCTCCGTGGCGCAATTGGCTAGCGTGATTGGCTGTTAACCAAAAGGTTGGAGGTTCGAGCCACCCGGTGGTGGTGCGGTGGTTTTTTTTCTTTGGGCTGATAGCTTTGAAGATATGTTCTGATGATGGTGAGAGTGGAGCAGGACTGTCTCCGTGGCGCAATTGGCTAGCGCGATCGGCTGTTAACCGAAAACTCGGAGGTTCGAGCCCACCCAGTGGTGGTGCGGCGCTTTTTTTTCTTTGGGCTGATACCTTTAAGGTATGTTCTGATGGTGGTGAGAGTGGAGCAGGAGTGTCTCCGTGGCGCAATGGGCTAGCGCGATCGGCTGTTAACCGAAAGGTTGGAGTTTCGAGCCCTCCCGGGTGTGGTGTGTTGCTTTTTTCTTTGCGCTGATAGCTTTGAAGATATGTTCTGATGGTGGTGAGAGTGCAGCAGGACTGTCTCCGTGGCGCAATCGGCTAGTGCGATCAGCTGTTAACCAAAAGGTTGGAGGTTTGAGCCCACCCGGTGGTGGTGCGGCGCTTTTTTTCTTTGCGCTGATAGCTTTGAAGATATGTTCTGATGGTGGTGAGAGTGGAGAAAGACTGTCTCCTTGGCGCAATGGGCTAGCGCGATCGGCTGTTAACCGAAAGGTTGGAGTTTCGAGCCCTCCCGGGTGTGGTGTGTTGCTTTTTTCTTTGCGCTGATAGCTTTGAAGATATGTTCTGATGGTGGTGAGAGTGGAGCAGGACTGTCTCCGTGGCGCAATTGGCTAGCGCGATCGGCTGTTAACCGAAAGGTTGGAGTTTCGAGCCCACCCGTCGGTGGTGCGGCGCTTTTTTTTCTTTGGGCTGATAGCATTGAAGGTATGTTCTGATGGTGGTGAGAGTAGAGCAGGAGTGTCTCCGCGGCGCAATTGGCTAGCGTGATCGGCTGTTAACCGAAAGTTTGGAGGTTCGAGCCCACCCGGTGGTGGTGCGGCGCTTTTTTTTTCCGTGGGCTGATAGCTTTGAAGATATGTTCTGATGGTGGTGAGAGTGGAGCAGGACTGTCCCCGTGGCGCAATTGGCTAGCGCGATCGGCTGTTAACCAAAAGGTCGGAGGTTCGAGCCCACCCGGTGGTGGTGCGGTGCTTTTTTTTCTTTGGGCTGATGGCTTTGAAGATATGTTCTTATGGTGGTGAGAGTGGAGCAGGACTGTCTCCGTGGCGCAATTGGCTTGCGCGATCGGCTGTTAACCGAAACGTTGGAGGTTCGAGCCTACCCGGTGGTTGTGCGGCGCTTTTTTTTCTGTGGGCTGATTGCTTTGAAGATATGTTCTGATGGTGGTGAGAGTGGAGCAGGACTGTCTCTGTGGCGCAATTGGCTAGCGTGAGCGGCTGTTAACCGAAAAGTTGGAGGTTCGAGCCCACCCGGTGGTGGTGCGGCGCTTTTTTTTCTTTGGGCTGATAGCTTTGAAGATATGTTCTGATGGTGGTGAGAGTGGAGCAGGACTGTCTCCATGGCGCAATTGGCTAGCGCGATCGGCTGTTAACCAAACGGTCGGAGGTTCGAGCTCACCCGGTGGTGGTATGGCGCTTGTTTTTCTTTGGGCTGATAGCTTTGAAGATATGTTCTGATGGTGGTGAGAGTGGAGCAGGACTGTCTCCGTGGCGCAATAGGCTAGCGCGATCGGCTGTTAACAGAAAGGTTGGAGGTTCGAGCCCACCCGGTGGTGGTGCGGCGCTTTTTTTTTGGGGCTGATAGCTTTAAAGATATGTTCTGATGGTGGTGAGAGTGGAGCAGGACGGTCCCCGTGGCACAATTCGCTAGCGCGATTGGCTGTTAACCGAAAAGTTGGAGGTTCGAGCCCTCCCGAGTGGGGTGTGTTGCTTTTTTCTTTGCGCTGATAGCTTTGAAGATATGTTCTGATGGTGGTGAGAGTGGAGCACGATTGTCTCCGCGGCGCAATTGGCTAACGCGATCTGCTGTTAACCGAAAGGTTGGAGGTTCGAGCCCACCCGGTGGTGGTGCGGCGCTTTTTTATCTTTGGGCTGATAGCTTTGAAGATAAGTTCTGTAGGTGGTGAGAGTGGAGCACGACTGTCCCCTTGGCGCAATTGGCTAGCGCGATCGGCTGTTAACCAAAAGGTCGGAGGTTCGAGCCCACCCGGTGGTGGTGCGGCGCTTTTTTTCTTTGGGCTGATGGCTTTGAAGATATGTTCTTATGGTGGTGAGAGTGGAGCAGGACTGTCTCCGTGGCGCAATTGGCTTGCGCGATCGGCTTTAACTGAAACGTTGGAGGTTCGAGCCTACCCGGTGGTTGTGCGGCGCTTTTTTTTCTGTGGGCTGATAGCTTTGAAGATATGTTCTGATGGTGGTGAGAGTGGAGCAGGACTGTCTCCGTGGCGCAATTGGCTAGCGTGAGCGGCTGTTAACCAAACGGTCGGAGGTTCGAGCCACCCGGTCGTGGTGCGGTGGTTTTTTTTCTTTGAGCTGATAGCTTTGAAGATATGTTCTTATGGTGGTGAGAGTGGAGCAGGACTGTCTCCGTGGTGCAATTGGCTAGCGCGATCTGCTGTTAACCGAAAAGTTGGAGGTTCGAGCCTACCCGGTGGTTGTGCGGCGCTTTTTTTTCTGTGGGCTGATAGCTTTGAAGATATGTTCTGATGGAGGTGAGAGGGGAGCAGCACTGTCTCCGTGGCGCAATTGGCTAGCGTGATCGGCTGTTAACCGAAAAGTTGGAGGTTCGAGCCCACCCGGTGGTGGTGCGGCGCTTTTTTTCTTTGGGCTGATAGCTTTGAAGATAAGTTCTGTAGGTGGTGAGAGTGGAGCAGGACTGTCCCCTTGGCGCAATTGGCTAGCGCGATCGGCTGTTAACCAAAAGGTCGGAGGTTCGAGCCCACCCGGTGGTGGTGCGGCGCTTTTTTTCTTTGGGCTGATGGCTTTGAAGATATGTTCTTATGGTGGTGAGAGTGGAGCAGGACTGTCTCCGTGGCGCAATTGGCTTGCGCGATCGGCTTTAACTGAAACGTTGGAGGTTCGAGCCTACCCGGTGGTTGTGCGGCGCTTTTTTTTCTGTGGGCTGATAGCTTTGAAGATATGTTCTGATGGTGGTGAGAGTGGAGCAGGACTGTCTCCGTGGCGCAATTGGCTAGCGTGAGCGGCTGTTAACCAAACGGTCGGAGGTTCGAGCCACCCGGTCGTGGTGCGGTGGTTTTTTTTCTTTGAGCTGATAGCTTTGAAGATATGTTCTGATGATGGTGAGAGGGGAGCAGGACTGTCTCCGTGGCGCAATTGGCTAGCGCGATCGGCTGGTAACCGAAAAGTCGGAGGATCGAGCCCACCCAGTGGTGGTGCGGCGCTTTTTTTTCTTTGGGCTGATACCTTTAAGATATGTTCTGATGGTGGTGAGAGTGGGCAGGACTGTCTCCGTGGCGCAATTGGCTTGCGCGATCGGCTGTTAACCGAAAGGTTGGAGGTTTGAGCCCACCCGGTGGTGGTGCGGCGCTTTTTTTCTTTGCGCTGATAGCTTTGAAGATATGTTCTGATGGTGGTGAGAGTGGAGCAAGACTGTCTTCGTGGCGCAATGGGCTAGCGCGATCGGCTGGTAACTGAAAGGTTTGAGTTTCGTGCCCTCCCAGGATTGGTGTGTTTCTTTTTTCTTTGTGGTAATAGCTTTTAAGATATGTTCTGATGGTAGTGAGAGTGGAGCAGGACTGTCTCCGTGGCGCTATTGGCTTGCGCGATCGGCTGTTAACCGAAAGGTTGGAGGTTCGAGCCCACACGGTGGTGGTGCGGCGCTTTTTTTTCTTTGCGCTGATAGCTCTGAAGAAATGGTCTGACGGTGGTGAGAGTGGAGCAGGACGGTCCCCGTGGCGCAATTCGCTAGCGCGATCGGCTGTTAACCGAAAAGTTGGAGGTGCGAGCCCTCCCGGGTGGGTTGTGTTGCTTTTTTCTTTCCGCTGATATCTTTGAAGATATGTTCTGATGGTGGTGAGAGTGGAGCACGATTGTCTCCGTGGCGCAATGGGCTAGCGCGATCGGCTGTTGACCGAAAGGTTGGAGTTTCGAGCCCTCCCGGGAGTGGTGTGTTGCTTTTTTCTTTGCGCTGATAGCTTTGAAGATATGTTCTGATGGTGGTGAGAGTGGAGCACGACAGTCTCCGTGGCGAAATTGGCTAGCGCGATCGGCTGTTAACCGAAAGGTTGGAGGTTCGAGCCCACCCGGTGGTGGTGCGGTGCTTTTTTTTCTTTGGGCTGATAGCTTTGAAGATATGTTCTGATGGTGGTGAGAGGGGAGCAAGACTGTCTCCGTGGCGCAATGGGCTAGCGCGATCGGCTCTTAACCAAAATGTTGGAGTTTCGAGCCCTCCCGGGAGTGGTATGTTGCTTTTTTCTTTGCGCTGATAGCTTTGAAGGTATGTTCTGATGGTGGTGAAAGCTGAGCAAGACTGTCTCCGGAGCGCAAAGGGCTAGCGCGATCGGCTGTTAACCGAAAGGTTGGAGTTTCGAGCCCTCCCGGTGGTGGTATGGCGCTTTTTTTCTTTGGGCTGATAGCTTAGAAGATATGTTCTGATGGTGGTGAGAGCTGAGCAAGACTGTCTCCGGAGCGCAAAGGGCTAGCGCGATCGGCTGTTAACCGAAAGGTTGGAGTTTCGAGCCCTCCCGGTGGTGGTATGGCGCTTTTTTTTCTTTGGGCTGATAGCTTAGAAGATATGTTCTGATGGTGGTGAGAGTGGAGCAGGACTGTCTCCGTGGCGCAATTGGCTAGCCCGATTGGCTGTTAACCGAAAGGTTGGAGGTTCGAGCCACCCGGTGGTGGTGCGGTGGTTTTTTTTCTTTGGGCTGATAGCTTTGAAGATATGTTCTGATGATGGTGAGAGTGGAGCAGGGCTGTCTCCGTGGCGCAATTGGCTAGCGCGATCGGCTGTTAACCGAAAAGTCGGAGGTTCGAGCCCACCCAGTGGTGGTGCGGCGCTTTTTTTTCTTTGGGCTGATAGCTTTGATGATATGTTCTGGTGGTGGTGAGAGTGGAGCAAGACTGTCTCCGTGGCGCAATTGGCTAGCGTGATCGGCTGTTCACCGGAAAGTTGGAAGTTCGAGCCCACCCGTCGGTGGTGCGGCGCTTTTTTTTCTTTGGGCTGATAGCTCTGAAGATATGTTCTTATGGTGGTGAGAGTGGAGCAGGACTGTCTCCGTGGTGCAATTGGCTAGCGCGATCTGCTGTTAACCGAAAAGTTGGAGGTTCGAGCCTACCCGGTGGTTGTGCGGCGCTTTTTTTTCTGTGGGCTGATAGCTTTGAAGATATGTTCTGATGGAGGTGAGAGGGGAGCAGCACTGTCTCCGTGGCGCAATTGGCTAGCGTGATCGGCTGTTAACCGAAAAGTTGGAGGTTCGAGCCACCCGGTCGTGATGCGGTGTTTTTTTTTCTTTGGGCTGATAGCTTTGAAGATATGTTCTGATGATGGTGAGAGGGAGGCAGGACTGCATCCGTGGCGCAACTGGCTAGCGCGATCGGCTGTTAACCGAAAAGTCGGAGGTTCGAGCCCACCCAGTGGTGGTGCGGCGCTTTTTTTTCTTTGGGCTGATACCTTTAAGATATCTTATGATGGTGGTGAGAGTGGAGCAGGACTGTCTCCGTGGCGCAATTGGCTTGCGCGATCGGCTGTTAACCGAAAGGTTGGAGTTTCGAGCCCTCCCGGGTGTGGCGTGTTGCTTTTTTTTGCGCTGATAGCTTTGAAGATATGTTCTGATGGTGGTGAGAGTGGAGCAGGACTGTCTCCGTGGCGCAATTGGCTAGCGCGATCAGCTGTTAACCGAAAGGTTGGAGGTTTGAGCCCACCCGGTGGTGGTGCGGCGCTTTTTTTCTTTGCGCTGATAGCTTTGAAGATATGTTCTGATGGTGGGGAGAGTGGAGCAAGACTGTCTCCGTGGCGCAGTGGGCTAGCGCGATCGGCTGTTAACTGAAAGGTTTGAGTTTCGTGCCCTCCCAGGATTGGTGTGTTTCTTTTTTCTTTGTGGTAATAGCTTTTAAGATATGTTCTGATGGTGGTGAGAGTGGAGCAGGACTGTCTTTGTGGCGCAATTGGCTAGCGCGATAGGCTGTTATCCGAAAGTTTGGAGGTTTGAGCCCACCCAGTGGGGGTGCGGTGCTTTTTTTTTCTTTGGGGTGATAGCTCTGAAGAAATGGTCTGACGGTGGTGAGAGTGGAGCAGGACGGTCTCCGTGGCGCAATTCGCTAGCGCGATCGGCTGTTAACCGAAAAGTTGGAGGTGCGAGCCCTCCCAGGTGGGTTGTGTTGCTTTTTTCTTTGCGCTGATATCTTTGAAGATATGTTCTGATGGTGGTGAGAGTGGAGCACGATTGTCTCCGTGGCGCAATGGGCTAGCGCGATCGGCTGTTGACCGAAAGGTTGGAGTTTCGAGCCCTCCCGGGAATGGTGTGTTGCTTTTTTCTTTGCGCTGATAGCTTTGAAGATATGTTCTGATGGTGGTGAAGTGGAGCAAGACTGTCTCCGTGGCGCAATTGGCTAGCGCGATCGGCTGTTAACCGAAAAGTCGGAGGTTCGAGCCCACCCAGTGGTGGTGCGGCGCTTTTTTTTCTTTGGGCTGATACCTTTAAGATATGTTCTGATGGTGGTGAGAGTGGAGCAGGACTGTCTCCGTGGCGCAATTGGCTTGCGCGATCGGCTGTTAACCGAAAGGTTGGAGGTTCGAGCCCACCCGGTGGTGGTGCGGCGCTTTTTTTCTTTGGGCTGATAGCTTGAAGGTATGTTCTGATGGTGGTGAGAGTAGAGCAGGACTGTCTCCGTGGCGCAATTGGCTAGCGCGATCGGCTGTTAACCGAAAGGTTGGAGTTTCGAGCCCTCCCGGGAGTGGTGTGTTGCTTTTTCCTTTGCGCTGATAGCTTTGAAGATATGTTCTGATAGTGGTGAGAGTGGAGCACGACTGTCTCCGTGGCGCAGTTGGCTAGCGCGATCGGCTGTGAACCGAAAGGTTGGAGGTTCGAGCCCACCCGGTGGTGGTGCGGCGCTTTTTTTTCTTTGTGCTGATAGCTTTGAAGATATGTTCTGATGGTGGTGAGAGTGGAGCAGGACTGTCTCCGTGGCGCAATTGGCTAGCGTGATTGGCTGTTAACCAAAAGGTTGGAGGTTCGAGCCACCCGGTGGTGGTGCGGTGGTTTTTTTTCTTTGGGCTGATAGCTTTGAAGATATGTTCTGATGATGGTGAGAGTGGAGCAGGACTGTCTCCGTGGCGCAATTGGCTAGCGCGATCGGCTGTTAACCGAAAACTCGGAGGTTCGAGCCCACCCAGTGGTGGTGCGGCGCTTTTTTTTCTTTGGGCTGATACCTTTAAGGTATGTTCTGATGGTGGTGAGAGTGGAGCAGGAGTGTCTCCGTGGCGCAATGGGCTAGCGCGATCGGCTGTTAACCGAAAGGTTGGAGTTTCGAGCCCTCCCGGGTGTGGTGTGTTGCTTTTTTCTTTGCGCTGATAGCTTTGAAGATATGTTCTGATGGTGGTGAGAGTGCAGCAGGACTGTCTCCGTGGCGCAATCGGCTAGTGCGATCAGCTGTTAACCGAAAGGTTGGAGGTTTGAGCCCACCCGGTGGTGGTGCGGCGCTTTTTTTCTTTGCGCTGATAGCTTTGAAGATATGTTCTGATGGTGGTGAGAGTGGAGAAAGACTGTCTCCTTGGCGCAATGGGCTAGCGCGATCGGCTGTTAACCGAAAGGTTGGAGTTTCGAGCCCTCCCGGGTGTGGTGTGTTGCTTTTTTCTTTGCGCTGATAGCTTTGAAGATATGTTCTGATGGTGGTGAGAGTGGAGCAGGACTGTCTCCGTGGCGCAATTGGCTAGCGCGATCGGCTGTTAACCGAAAGGTTGGAGTTTCGAGCCCACCCGTCGGTGGTGCGGCGCTTTTTTTTCTTTGGGCTGATAGCATTGAAGGTATGTTCTGATGGTGGTGAGAGTAGAGCAGGAGTGTCTCCGCGGCGCAATTGGCTAGCGTGATCGGCTGTTAACCGAAAGTTTGGAGGTTCGAGCCCACCCGGTGGTGGTGCGGCGCTTTTTTTTTCCGTGGGCTGATAGCTTTGAAGATATGTTCTGATGGTGGTGAGAGTGGAGCAGGACTGTCCCCGTGGCGCAATTGGCTAGCGCGATCGGCTGTTAACCAAAAGGTCGGAGGTTCGAGCCCACCCGGTGGTGGTGCGGTGCTTTTTTTTCTTTGGGCTGATGGCTTTGAAGATATGTTCTTATGGTGGTGAGAGTGGAGCAGGACTGTCTCCGTGGCGCAATTGGCTTGCGCGATCGGCTGTTAACCGAAACGTTGGAGGTTCGAGCCTACCCGGTGGTTGTGCGGCGCTTTTTTTTCTGTGGGCTGATTGCTTTGAAGATATGTTCTGATGGTGGTGAGAGTGGAGCAGGACTGTCTCTGTGGCGCAATTGGCTAGCGTGAGCGGCTGTTAACCGAAAAGTTGGAGGTTCGAGCCCACCCGGTGGTGGTGCGGCGCTTTTTTTTCTTTGGGCTGATAGCTTTGAAGATATGTTCTGATGGTGGTGAGAGTGGAGCAGGACTGTCTCCATGGCGCAATTGGCTAGCGCGATCGGCTGTTAACCAAACGGTCGGAGGTTCGAGCCCACCCGGTGGTGGTATGGCGCTTGTTTTTCTTTGGGCTGATAGCTTTGAAGATATGTTCTGATGGTGGTGAGAGTGGAGCAGGACTGTCTCCGTGGCGCAATGGGCTAGTGCGATCGGCTGTTAACCGAAAGGTTGGAGTTTCGAGCCCACCCGGTGGTGGTGCGGCGCTTTTTTTTTGGGGGCTGATAGCTTTGAAGGTATGTTCTGATGGTGGTGAGAGTAGAGCAGGACTGTCTCCGTGGCGCAATAGGCTAGCGCGATCGGCTGTTAACAGAAAGGTTGGAGGTTCGAGCCCACCCGGTGGTGGTGCGGCGCTTTTTTTCTTTGTGCTGATAGCTTTAAAGATATGTTCTGATGGTGGTGAGAGTGGAGCAGGACGGTCCCCGTGGCACAATTCGCTAGCGCGATTGGCTGTTAACCGAAAAGTTGGAGGTTCGAGCCCTCCCGAGTGGGGTGTGTTGCTTTTTTCTTTGCGCTGATAGCTTTGAAGATATGTTCTGATGGTGGTGAGAGTGGAGCACGATTGTCTCCGCGGCGCAATTGGCTAACGCGATCTGCTGTTAACCGAAAGGTTGGAGGTTCGAGCCCACCCGGTGGTGGTGCGGCGCTTTTTTTCTTTGCGCTGATAGCTTTGAAGGTATGATCTGACGGTGGTGAGAGTGGAGCACGACTGTCTCCGTGGCGCAATGGGCTAGCGTGATCGGCTGTTAACCGAAAGGTTGGAGGTTCGAGCCCACCCGGTGGTGGTGCGGCGCATTTTTTTCTGTGGGCTGATAGCTTTGAAGATATGTTCTGATGGTGGTGAGAGTGGAGCAGGACTGTCTCCGTGGCGAAATTGGCTAGCGCGATTGGCTGTTAACCGAAAGGTTGGAGGTTCGGGCCCACCCGGTAGTGGTGCGGTGCTTTTTTTCTTTGGGCTGATAGCTTTGAAGATATGTTCTGATGGTGGTGAGAGTGACGCAGGACTGTCTCCGTGGCGCAATTGGCTAGCGCGATCGGCTGTTAGCCAAATGGTCGGAGGTTTGAGCCCACCCGGTGGTGATGCGGCGCTTTTTTTTCTTTGGGCTGATAGCTTTGAAGATATGTTCTTATGGTGGTGAGAGTGGAGCAGGACTGTCTCCGTGGTGCAATTGGCTAGCGCGATCTGCTGTTAACCGAAAAGTTGGAGGTTCGAGCCTACCCGGTGGTTGTGCGGCGCTTTTTTTTCTGTGGGCTGATAGCTTTGAAGATATGTTCTGATGGAGGTGAGAGGGGAGCAGCACTGTCTCCGTGGCGCAATTGGCTAGCGTGATCGGCTGTTAACCGAAAAGTTGGAGGTTCGAGCCCACCCGGTGGTGGTGCGGCGCTTTTTTTCTTTGGGCTGATAGCTTTGAAGATAAGTTCTGTAGGTGGTGAGAGTGGAGCAGGACTGTCCCCTTGGCGCAATTGGCTAGCGCGATCGGCTGTTAACCAAAAGGTCGGAGGTTCGAGCCCACCCGGTGGTGGTGCGGCGCTTTTTTTCTTTGGGCTGATGGCTTTGAAGATATGTTCTTATGGTGGTGAGAGTGGAGCAGGACTGTCTCCGTGGCGCAATTGGCTTGCGCGATCGGCTTTAACTGAAACGTTGGAGGTTCGAGCCTACCCGGTGGTTGTGCGGCGCTTTTTTTTCTGTGGGCTGATAGCTTTGAAGATATGTTCTGATGGTGGTGAGAGTGGAGCAGGACTGTCTCCGTGGCGCAATTGGCTAGCGTGAGCGGCTGTTAACCAAACGGTCGGAGGTTCGAGCCACCCGGTCGCGGTGCGGTGGCTTTTTTTCTTTGAGCTGATAGCTTTGAAGATATGTTCTGATGATGGTGAGAGGGGAGCAGGACTGTCTCCGTGGCGCAATTGGCTAGCGCGATCGGCTGGTAACCGAAAAGTCGGAGGTTCGAGCCCACCCAGTGGTGGTGCGGCGCTTTTTTTTCTTTGGGCTGATACCTTTAAGATATGTTCTGATGGTGGTGAGAGTGGAGCAGGACTGTCTCCGTGGCGCAATTGGCTTGCGCGATCGGCTGTTAACCGAAAGGTTGGAGGTTTGAGCCCACCCGGTGGTGGTGCGGCGCTTTTTTTCTTTGCGCTGATAGCTTTGAAGATATGTTCTGATGGTGGTGAGAGTGGAGCAAGACTGTCTTCGTGGCGCAATGGGCTAGCGCGATCGGCTGGTAACTGAAAGGTTTGAGTTTCGTGCCCTCCCAGGATTGGTGTGTTTCTTTTTTCTTTGTGGTAATAGCTTTTAAGATATGTTCTGATGGTAGTGAGAGTGGAGCAGGACTGTCTCCGTGGCGCTATTGGCTTGCGCGATCGGCTGTTAACCGAAAGGTTGGAGGTTCGAGCCCACACGGTGGTGGTGCGGCGCTTTTTTTTCTTTGCGCTGATAGCTCTGAAGAAATGGTCTGACGGTGGTGAGAGTGGAGCAGGACGGTCCCCGTGGCGCAATTCGCTAGCGCGATCGGCTGTTAACCGAAAAGTTGGAGGTGCGAGCCCTCCCGGGTGGGTTGTGTTGCTTTTTTCTTTCCGCTGATATCTTTGAAGATATGTTCTGATGGTGGTGAGAGTGGAGCACGATTGTCTCCGTGGCGCAATGGGCTAGCGCGATCGGCTGTTGACCGAAAGGTTGGAGTTTCGAGCCCTCCCGGGAGTGGTGTGTTGCTTTTTTCTTTGCGCTGATAGCTTTGAAGATATGTTCTGATGGTGGTGAGAGTGGAGCACGACAGTCTCCGTGGCGAAATTGGCTAGCGCGATCGGCTGTTAACCGAAAGGTTGGAGGTTCGAGCCCACCCGGTGGTGGTGCGGTGCTTTTTTTTCTTTGGGCTGATAGCTTTGAAGATATGTTCTGATGGTGGTGAGAGGGGAGCAAGACTGTCTCCGTGGCGCAATGGGCTAGCGCGATCGGCTCTTAACCAAAAGGTTGGAGTTTCGAGCCCTCCCGGGAGTGGTATGTTGCTTTTTTCTTTTCGCTGATAGCTTTGAAGGTATGTTCTGATGGTGGTGAGAGCTGAGCAAGACTGTCTCCGGAGCGCAAAGGGCTAGCGCGATCGGCTGTTAACCGAAAGGTTGGAGTTTCGAGCCCTCCCGGTGGTGGTATGGCGCTTTTTTTTCTTTGGGCTGATAGCTTAGAAGATATGTTCTGATGGTGGTGAGAGCTGAGCAAGACTGTCTCCGGAGCGCAAAGGGCTAGCGCGATCGGCTGTTAACCGAAAGGTTGGAGTTTCGAGCCCTCCCGGTGGTGGTATGGCGCTTTTTTTTCTTTGGGCTGATAGCTTAGAAGATATGTTCTGATGGTGGTGAGAGTGGAGCAGGACTGTCTCCGTGGCGCAATTGGCTAGCCCGATTGGCTGTTAACCGAAAGGTTGGAGGTTCGAGCCACCCGGTGGTGGTGCGGTGGTTTTTTTTCTTTGGGCTGATAGCTTTGAAGATATGTTCTGATGATGGTGAGAGTGGAGCAGGGCTGTCTCCGTGGCGCAATTGGCTAGCGCGATCGGCTGTTAACCGAAAAGTCGGAGGTTCGAGCCCACCCAGTGGTGGTGCGGCGCTTTTTTTTCTTTGGGCTGATACCTTTGAAGATATCTTCTGATGGTGGTGAGAGTGGAGCAGGACTGTCTTCGTGGCGCTATTGGCTTGCGCGATCGGCTGTTAACCGAAAGGTTGGAGGTTCGAGCCCACACGGTGGTGGTGCGGCGCTTTTTTTTCTTTGCGCTGATAGCTTTGATGATATGTTCTGGTGGTGGTGAGAGTGGAGCAAGACTGTCTCCGTGGCGCAATTGGCTAGCTTGATCGGCTGTTCACCGGAAAGTTGGAAGTTCGAGCCCACCCGTCGGTGGTGCGGCGCTTTTTTTTCTTTGGGCTGATAGCTCTGAAGAAATGTTCTGACGGTGGTGAGAGTGGAGCAGGACTGTCTCCGTGGCGCAATTGGCTAGCGCGATCGGCTGTTAACCGAAAAGTTGGAGGTTCGAGCTCTCCAGGTGGTGGTGCGGCGCTTTTTTTTCTGTGGGTTGATAGCTTTGAAGATATGTTCTGATGGTGGTGAGAGTGGAGCAGGACTGTCTCCGTGGCGCAATGAGCTAGCGCGATCGGCTGTTAACCGAAAAGTTGGAGTTTCGAGCCCTCCCGGGAGTGGTGTGTTGCTTTTTGCTTTGCGGTAATAGCTTTGAAGATATGTTCTGATGGTGGTGAGAGTGCAGCAGGACTGTCTTGGTGGCGCAATTGGCTAGCGCGATCGGCTGTTAACCGAAAGGTTGGAGGTTTGAGCCCACCCGGTGGTGGTGCGGCGCTTTTTTTTCTTTGGGGTGATAGCTCTGAAGAAATGTTCTGACGGTGGTCAGAGTGGAGCACGACGGGCTCCGTGGCGCAATAGGCTAGCGCGATCGGCTGTTAACCGAAAGGTTGGAGGTTCGAGCCCACCCGGTGGTGGTGCGGCGGTTTTTTTTCTCTGCGCTGATAGCTTTGAACATATGTTCTGATGGTGGTGAGAGTGGAGCAAGACTGTCTCCGTGGCGCAATGGGCTAGCGCGATCGGCTGTTAACCGAAAGGTTTGAGTTTCGTGCCCTCCCAGGATTGGTGTGTTGCTTTTTTCTTTGTGGTAATAGCTTTTAAGATATGTTCTGATGGTGGTGAGAGTGGAGCAGGACTGTCTTTGTGGCGCAATTGGCTAGCGCGATCGGCTGTTATCCGAAAAGTTGGAGGTTTGAGCCCACCCGGTGGGGGTGCGGTGCTTTTTTTTTCTTTGTGGTGATAGCTCTGAAGAAATGGTCTGACGGTGGTGAGAGTGGAGCAGGACGGTCCCCGTGGCGCAATTCGCTAGCGCGATCGGCTGTTAACCGAAAAGTTGGAGGTTCAAGCCCTCCCGGGTGGGGTCTGTTGCTTTTTTCTTTGCGCTGATAGCTTTGAAGATATGTTCTGATGGTGGTGAGAGTGGAGCACGATTGTCTCCGTAGCGCAATTTGCTAGCGCGATCTGCTCTTAACCGAAAGGTTGGAGGTTCGAGCCCACCCGGTGGTGGTGTGGCGCTTTTTTTTCTTTGCGCTGATAGCTTTGAAGATATGTTCTGATGGTGGTGAGAGCTGAGCACGACTGTCTCCGTGGCGCAATTGGCTAGCGCGATCGGCTGTTAACCGAAAGGTTGGAGGATCGAGCCCACCCGGTGGTGGTGCGGTGCTTTTTTTTTCTTTGGGCTTATAGCTTTGAAGATATGTTCTGATGGTGGTGAGAGGGGAGCGAGACTGTCTCCGTGGCGCAATGGGTTAGCGCGACCGGCTGTTGACTAAAAGGTTGGAGTAATGAGCCCTCCCGGGAGAGGTGCGGCGCTTTTTTTTCTTTGGGCTGATACCTTTGAAGATATGTTCTGATGGTGGTGAGAGTGGAGCAGGACTGTCTCCGTGGCGCAATTGGCTTGCGCGATCGGCTGTTAACCGAAAGGTTGGAGGTACGAGCCCACCCGTCGGTGGTGCGGCGCTTTTTTTTCTTTGGGCTGATAGCTCTGAAGAAATGTTCTGACGGTGGTGAGAGTGGAGCAGGACTGTCTGCGTGACGCAATTGGCTAGCGCGATCGGCTGTTAACCGAAAAGTTGGAGGTTCGAGCTCTCCCGGTTGTGGTGCGACGCTTTTTTTTCTGTGGGCTGATAGCTTTGAAGATATGTTCTGATGGTGGTGAGAGTGGAGCAGGACTGTCTCCGTAGCGCAATGGGCTAGTGCGATCGGCTGTTAACCGAAAAGTTGGAGTTTCGAGCCCTCCCGGGAGTGGTGTGTTGCTTTTTGCTTTGCGGCGATAGCTTTGAAGATATGTTCTGATGGTGGTGAGAGTGCAGCAGGACTGTCTTGGTGGCGCAATTGGCTAGCGCGATCGGCTGTTAACCGAAAGGTTGGAGGTTCGAGCCCACCCGGTGGTGGTGCGGCGCTTTTTTTTCTTTGGGGTGATAGCTCTGAAGAAATGTTCTGACGGTGGTCAGAGTGGAGCACGACGGTCTCCGTGGGGCAATAGGCTAGCGCGATCGGCTGTTAACCGAAAGGTTGGAGGTTCGAGCCCACCCGGTGGTGGTGCGGCGGTTTTTTTTCTTTGGGCTGATAGCTCTGAAGAAATATTTTGACGGTGGTGAGAGTGGAGCAGGACTGTCTCCGTGGCGCAATTGGCTAGCGCGATCGGCTGGTAACCGAAAAGTGTGAGGTTCGAGCCCACCCGGTGATGGTGTGGCGCTTTCTTTTCTTTGTGGTGATAGCTTTGAAGATATGTTCTGATGGTGGTGAGAGTGGAGCAGGACTGTCTCCGTGGCGCTATTGGCTAGCGCGATTGGCTGTTAACCGAAAGGTTGGAGGTTCGAGACCACCTGGTGGTGGTGCGGTGCTTTTTTTCTTTGGGCTGATAGCTTTGAAGATATGTTCTGATGGTGGTGAGAGTGAAGCAGGACTGTCTCCGTGACGCAATTGACTAGCATGATCGGCTGTTAACCGAAAAGTTGGAGGTTCGAGCCCACCCGGTGGTGGTGCGGCGCTTTTTTTTTCTTTGGGCTGATAGCTTTGAAGATATGTTCTGATGGTGGTGAGAGTGGAGCACGACTGTCTCCGTGGCGCCGTTGGCTAGCGCGATCGGTTGTTAACCGAAAGATTGGAGGTTCGAGCCCACGCGGTGGTGGTGCGGCGCTTTTTTTTCTTTGTGCTGATAGCTTTGAAGATATGTTCTGATGGTGGTTAGAGTGGAGCAGGACTGTCTCCGTGGCGCAATTGGCTAGCGTGATCGCCTGTTAACCGATAAGTCGGAGGTTCGAGCCCACCCAGTGGTGGTGCGGCGCTTTTTTTGCTTTGGGCTGATACCTTTGAAGATATGTTCTGATGGTGGTGAGAGTGGAGCAGGACTGTCTCCGTGGCGCAATTGGCTTCCGCGATCGGCTGTTAACCGAAAGGTTGGAGGTTCGAGCCCACCCGGTGGTGGTGCGGCGTTTTTTTTTCTTTGCGCTGACAGCTTTGAAGATATGTTCTGATGGTGGTGAGAGTGGAGCAAGACTGTCTCCGTGGCGCAATGGGCTAGCGCGATCGGCTGTTAACCGAAAGGTTGGAGTTTCGAGCCCTCCCGGGTGTGGTGTGTTGCTTTTTTCTTTGCGCTGATAGCTTTGAAGATATGTTCTGATGGTGGTGAGAGTGGAGCACGACTGTCTCCGTGGCGCAGTTGGCTAGCGCGATCGGCTGTTAACCGAAAGGTTGGAGGTTCGAGCCCACCCGGTGGTGGTGCGGTGCTTTTTTTCTTTGTGCTGATAGCTTTGAAGATATGTTCTGATGGTGGTGAGAGTGGAGCAGGACTGTCTCCGTGGCGCAATTGGCTAGCGTGATCGGCTGTTCACCGTAAAGTTGGAAGTTCAAGCCCACCCGTCGGTGGTGCGGCGCTTTTTTTTCTTTGGGCTGATAGCTCTGAAGAAATGTTCTGACGGTGGTGAGAGTGGAGCAGGACTGTCTCCGTGGCGCAATTGGCTAGCGCGATCGGCTGTTAACCGAAAAGTTGGAGGTTCGAGCTCTCCCTGTGGTGGTGCGGCGCTTTTTTTTCTGTGGGCTGATAGCTTTGAAGATATGTTCTGATGGTGGTGAGAGTGGAGCAGGACTGTCTCCGTGGCGCAATGGGCTAGCGCGATCGGCTGTTAACCGAAAAGTTGGAGTTTCGAGCCCTCCCGGGAGTGGTGTGTTGCTTTTTGCTTTGCGGTAATAGCTTTGAAGATATGTTCTGATGGTGGTGAGAGTGCAGCAGGACTGTCTTGGTGGCGCAATTGGCTAGCGCGATCGGCTGTTAACCGAAAGGTTGGAGGTTTGAGCCCACCCGGTGGTGGTGCGGCGCTTTTTTTTCTTTGGGGTGATAGCTCTGAAGAAATGTTCTGACGGTGGTCAGAGTGAAGCACGACGCTCTCTGTGGGGCAATAGGCTAGCGCGATCGGCTGTTAAACGAAAGGTTGGAGGTTCGAGCCCACCCGGTGGTGGTGCGGCGGTTTTTTTTCTTTGGGCTGATAGCTCTGAAGAAATATTCTGACGGTGGTGAGAGTGAAGCAGGAGTGTCTCCGTGGCGCAATTGGCTAGCGCGATCAGCTGTTAACCGAAAAGTTGGAGGTTCGAGCCCACCCGGTGATGGTGTGGCGCTTTTTTTTCTTTGTGCTGATAGCTTTGAAGATATGTTCTGATGGTGGTGAGAGTGGATTAGGACTGTCTCTGTGGCGCAATTGGCTAGCGCGATTGGCTGTTAACCGAAAGGTTGGAGGTTCGAGCCACCCGGTGGTGGTGCGGTGGTTTTTTTTCTTTGTGCTGATAGCTTTGAAGATATGTTCTGATGGTGGTGAGAGTGGAGCAGGACTGTCTCCGTGGCGCAATTGGCTAGCGCGATCGGCTGTTAACCGAAAGGTTGGAGGTTCGAGCCACCTGGTGGTGGTGCGGTGGTTTTTTTTCTTTGGGCTGATAGCTCTGAAGAAATATTCTGACGGTGGTGAGAGTGGAGCAGGACTGTCTCCGTGACGCAATTGACTAGCGTGATCGGCTGTTAACCGAAAAGTCGGAGGTTCGAGTCCACCCAGTGGTGGTGCGGCGCTTTTTTTTCTTTGGGCTGATACCTTTGAAGATATGTTCTGATGGTGGTGAGAGTGGAGCAGGACTGTCTCCATGGCGCAATTTGCTTGCGCGATCGGCTGTTAACCGAAAGGTTGGAGGTTCGAGCCCACCCGGTGGTGGTGCGGCGCTTTTTTTTCTTTGCGCTGATAGCTTTGAAGATATGTTCTGATGGTGGTGCGAGTGGAGCAAGACTGTCTCCGTGGCGCAATGGGCTAGCGCGATCGGCTGTTAACCGAAAGGTTGGAGTTTCGAGCCCTCCCGGGTGTGGTGTGTTGCTTTTTTCTTTGCGCTGATAGCTTTGAAGATATGTTCTGATGGTGGTGAGAGTGGTGCACGACTGTCTCCGTGGCGCAGTTGGCTAGCGCGATCGGCTGTTAACCGAAAGGTTGGAGGTTCGAGCCCACCCGGTGGTGGTGCGGTGCTTTTTTTTCTTTGTGCTGATAGCTTTGAAGATATGTTATGATGGTGGTGAGAGTGGAGCAGGACTGTCTCCGTGGCGCAATCGGCTAGCGCGATTGGCTGTTAACCGGAAGGTTGGAGGTTCGAGCCACCCGGTGGTGGTGCGGTGGTTTTTTTTCTTTGGGCTGATAGCTTTGAAGATATGTTCTGATGATGGTGAGAGTGGAGCAGGACTGTCTCCGTGGCGCAATTGGCTAGTGCGATCGGCTGTTAACCGAAAAGTCGGAGGTTCGAGCCCACCCAGTGGTGGTGCGGCGCTTTTTTTTCTTTGGGCTGATACCTTTGAAGATATGTTCTGATGGTGGTGAGAGTGGAGCAGGACTGTCTCCGTGGCGCTATTGGCTTGCGCGATCGGCTGTTAACCGAAAGGTTGGAGGTTCGAGCCCACACGGTGGTGGTGCGGCGCTTTTTTTTTCTTTGCGCTGATAGCTTTGAAGATATGTTCTGGTGGTGGTGAGAGTGGAGCAAGACTGTCTCCGTGCCGCAATTGGCTAGTGTGATCGGCTGTTCACCGGAAAGTTGGAAGTTCGAGCCCACCCGTCGGTGGTGCGGCGCTTTTTTTTCTTTGGGCTGATAGCTCTGAAGAAATGTTCTGACGGTGGTGAGAGTGGAGCAGGACTGTCTCCGTGGCGCAATTGGCTAGCGCGATCGGCTGTAAACCGAAAAGTTGGAGGTTCGAGCTCTCCCGGTGGTGGTGCGGCGCTTTTTTTTCTGTGGGCTGATAGCTTTGAAGATATGTTCTGATGGTTGTGAGAGTGGAGCAGGACTGTCTCCGTGGCGCAATGGGCTAGCGCGATCGGCTGTTAACCGAAAAGTTGGAGTTTCGAGCCCTCCCGGGAGTGGTGTGTTGCTTTTTGCTTTGCGGTAATAGCTTTGAAGATATGTTCTGATGGTGGTGAGAGTGCAGCAGGACTGTCTTGGTGGCGCAATTGGCTAGCGCGATCGGCTGTTAACCGAAAGGTTGGAGGTTCGAGCCCACCCGGTGGTGGTGCGGCGCTTTTTTTTTCTTTGGGGTGATAGCTCTGAAGAAATGTTCTGACGGTGGTCAGAGTGGAGCACGACGGTCTCCGTGGGGCAATAGGCTAGCGCGATCGGCTGTTAACTGAAAGGTTGGAGGTTCGAGCCCACCAGGTGGTGGTGCGGCGGTTTTTTTCTTTGGGCTGATAGCTCTGAAGAAATATTCTGACGGTGGTGAGAGTGGAGCAGGACTGCCTCCGTGGCGCAATTGGCTAGCGCGATCGGCTGTTAACCGAAAAGTTGGAGGTTCGAGCCCACCCGGTGATGGTGTGGCGCTTTTTTTTCTTTGTGCTGATAGCTTTGAAGATATGTTCTGATGGTGGTGAGAGTGGATTAGACTGTCTCCGTGGCGCAATTGGCTAGCGCGATTGGCTGTTAACCGAAAGGTTAGAGGTTCGAGCCACCCGGTGGTGGTGCGGTGGTTTTTTTTCTTTGGGCTGATAGCTTTGAAGATATGTTCTGATGGTGGTGAGAGTGGAGCGGGACTGTCTCCGTGGCGCAATTGGCTAGCGCGATCGGCTGTTAACAGAAAAGTCGGAGGTTCGAGCCCACCCAGTGGTGGTGTGGCGCTTTTTTTTCTTTGGGCTGATACATTTGAAGATATGTTCTGATGGTGGTGAGAGTGGAGCAGGACTGTCTCTGTGGCGCAATGGGCTAGCGCGATCAGCTGTTAACCGAAAGGTTTGAGTTTCGTGCCCTCCCAGGATTGGTGTGTTGCTTTTTTCTTTGTGGTAATAGCTTTTAAGATATGTTCTGATGGTGGTGAGAGTGGAGCAGGACTGTCTTTGTGGCGCAATTGGCTAGCGCGATCGGCTGTTATCCGAAAGGTTGGAGGTTTGAGCCCACCCGGTGAGGGTGCGGTGCTTTTTTTTTCTTTGGGGTGATAGCTCTGAAGAAATGGTCTGACGGTGGTGAGAGTGGAGCAGGACGGTCCCCGTGGCGCAATTCGCTAGCGCGATCGGCTGTTAACCGAAAAGTTGGAGGTTCGAGCCCTCCCGGGTGGGGTCTGTTGCTTTTTTCTTTGCGCTGATAGCTTTGAAGATATGTTCTGATGGTGGTGAGAGTGGAGCAAGATTGTCTCCGTGGCGCAATTGGCTAGCGCGATCTGCTCTTAACCGAAAGGTTGGAGGTTCGAGCCCACCCGGTGGTGGTGTGGCGCTTTTTTTTCTTTGCGCTGATAGCTTTGAAGATATGTTCTGATGGTGGTGAGAGTGGAGCACGACTGTCTCCGTGGCGCGATTGGCTAGCCCGATCGGCTGTTAACCGAAAGGTTGGAGGATCGAGCCCACCCGGTGGTGGTGCAGTGCTTTTTTTTCTTTGGGCTGATAGCTTTGAAGATATGTTCTGATGGTGGTGAGATGGGAGCAAGACTGTCTCCGTGGCGCAATCGGCTAGCGCGATTGGCTGTTAACCGAAAGGTTGGAGGTTCGAGCCACCCGGTGGTGGTGCGGTGGTTTTTTTTCTTTGGGCTGATAGCTTTGAAGATATGTTCTGATGGTGGTGAGAGTGGAGCAGGACTGTCTCCGTGGCGCAATTGGCTAGCGCGATCGCCTATTAACCGAAAAGTCGGAGGTTTGAGCCCACCCAGTGTTGGTGCGGCGCTTTTTTTTCTTTGGGCTGATACCTTTGAAGATATGTTCTGATGGTGGTGAGAGTGGAGCAGGACTGTCTCCGTGGCGCAATCGGCTTGCGCGATCGGCTGTTAACCGAAAGGTTGGCGGTTCGAGCCCACCCGGTGGTGGTGCGGCGCTTTTTTTTCTTTGCGCTGATAGCTTTGAAGATATGTTGTGATGGTGGTGAGAGTGGAGCAAGACTGTCTCCGTGGCGCAATGGGCTAGCGCGATCGGCTGTTAACCGAAAGGCTGGAGTTTCGAGCCCTCCCGGGTGTGGTGTGTTGCTTTTTTTCTTTGCGCTGATAGCTTTGAAGATATGTTCTGATGGTGGTGAGAGTGGAGGAGGACTGTCTCCGTGGTGCAATTGGCTAGCGCGATCAGCTGTTAACCGAAAGGTTGGAGGTTTGAGCCCACCCGGTGGTGGTGCGGCGCTTTTTTTCTCTGCGCTGACAGCTTTGAACATATGTTCTGATGGTGGTGAGAGTGGAGCAAGACTGTCTCCGTGGCGCAATGGGCTAGCGCGATCGGCTGTTAACCGAAAGGTTTGACTTTCGTGCCCTCCCAGGATTGGTGTGTTGCTTTTTTCTTTGTGGTAATAGCTTTTAAGATATGTTCTGATGGTGGTGAGAGTGGAGCAGGACTGTCTTTGTGGCGCAATTGGCTAGCGCGTTCGGCTGTTATCCGAAAGGTTGGAGGTTTGAGCCCACCCGGTGGGGGTGCGGTGCTTTTTTTTTCTTTGGGGTGATAGCTCTGAAGAAATGGTCTGACGGTGGTGAGACTAGAGCAGGACGGTCCCCGTGGCGCAATTCGCTAGCGCGATCGGCTGTTAAACGAAAAGTTGGAGGTTCGAGCCCTCCCGGGTGGGGTCTGTTGCTTTTTTCTTTGCGCTGATAGCTTTGAAGATATGTTCTGATGGTGGTGAGAGTGGAGCACGATTGTCTCCGTGGCGCAATTGGCTAGCGCGATCTGCTCTTAACCGAAAGGTTGGAGGTTCGAGCCCACCCGGTGGTGGTGCGGCGCTTTTTTTTTCTTTGCGCTGATAGCTTTGAAGATATGTTCTGATGGTGGTGAGAGTGAAGCACGACTGTCTCCGTGGCGCAAGTGGCTAGTGCGATCGGCTGTTAACCGAAAGGTTGGAGGTTCGAGCCCACCCGGTGGTGGTGCGGTGCTTTTTTTTCTTTGGGCTGATAGCTTTGAAGATATGTTCTGATGGTGGTGAGAGGGGAGCAAGACTGTCTCCGTGGCGCAATGGGCTAGCGCGATCGGCTGTTGACCGAAAGGTTGGAGTTATGAGCCCTCCCGGGAGTGGTGTGTTGCTTTTTTCTTTGCGGTAATAGCTTTGAAGATATGTTCTGATGGTGGTGAGAGTTGAGCAGGACTGTCTTCGTGGCGCAATTGGCTAGCGCGATCGGCTATTAACCGAAAGGTTGGAGGTTCGAGCCCAACCAGTGGTGGTGCGGCGCTTTTTTTTCTTTGGGGTGATAGCTCTGAAGAAATCTTCTGACGGTGGTGAGAGTGGAGCACGACTGTCTCCGTGGGGCAATTGGCTAGCGCGATCGCCTGTTAACCGAAAGGTTGGAGGTTCGAACCCACCCGGTGGTGGTGCGGCGCTTTTTTTTCCTTGGGGTGATAGCTCTGAAGAAATGGTCTGACGGTGGTGAGAGTGGAGCAGGACGGTCCCCGTGGCGCAATTGGCTAGCGCGATCGGCTGTTAACCGAAAAGTTGGAGTTTCGAGCCCTGCCGGGAATGGTGTCTTGCTTTTTTCTTTGCGCTGATAGCTTTGAAGATATGTTCTGATGGTGATGAGAGTGGAGCACGACTGTCTCCATGGCGAAATTGGCTAGCGCGATCGGCTGTTAACCGAAAGGTTGGAGGAGCGAGCCCACCCGGTGGTGGTGCGGTGCTTTTTTTTCTTAGGGCTGATAGCTTTGAAGATATGTTCTGATGGGGGTGAGAGGGGAGCAAGACTGTCTCCGTGGCGCAATGGGCTAGCGCGATCGGCTGTTGACCGAAAGGTTGGAGGTTTGAGCCCACCCGGTGGGGGTGCGGTGCTTTTTTTTCTTTGGGATGATAGCTCTGAAGAAATGGTCTGACGGTGGTGAGAGTGGAGCAGGACGGTCCCCGTGGCGCAATTCGCTAGCGCGATCGGCTGTTAACCGAAAAGTTGGAGGTTCGAGCCCTCCCGGGTGGGGTCTGTTGCTTTTTTCTTTGCGCCGATAGCTTTGAAGATATGTTCTGATGGTGGTGAGAGTGGAGCACGGTTGTTGCCGTGGCGCAATTGGCTAGCGCGATCTGCTCTTAACCGAAAGGTTGGAGGTTCGAGCCCACCCGTTGGTGGTGCGGCGCTTTTTTTTTCTTTGCGCTGATAGCTTTGAAGATATGTTCTGACGGTGGTGAGAGTGGAGCACGACTGTCTCCGTGGCGCAATTGGCTAGCGCGATCGGCTGTTAACCGAAAGGTTGGAGGTTCGAGCCCACCCGGTGGTGGTGCGGTGCTTTTTTTTCTTTGGGCTGATAGCTTTGAAGATATGTTCTGATGGTGGTTAGAGGGGAGCAAGACTGTCTCCGTGGCGCAATGGGCTAGCGCGATCGGCTGTTGACCGAAAGGTTGGAGTTATGAGCCCTCCCGGGAGTGGTGTGTTGCTTTTTGCTTTGCGGTAATAGCTTTGAAGATATGTTCTGATGGTGGTGAGAGTGCAGCAGGACTGTCTTTGTGGCGCAATTGGCTAGCGCGATCGGCTGTTAACCGAAAGGTTGGAGGTTCGAGCCCACCCGGTGGTGGTGCGGCGCTTTTTTTTTGGGGTGATAGCTCTGAAGAAATGTTCTGACGGTGGTCAGAGTGGAGGAGGACTGTCTCCGTGGTGCAATAGGCTAGCGCGATCAGCTGTTAACCGAAAGGTTGGAGGTTTGAGCCCACACGGTGGTGGTGCGGCGCTTTTTTTCTCTGCACTGATAGCTTTGAACATATGTTCTGATGGGGGTGAGAGTGGAGAAAGACTGTCTCCGTGGCGCAATGGGCTAGCGCGATCGGCTGTTAACCGAAAGGTTTGAGTTTCGTGCCCTCCCAGGATTGGTGTGTTGCTTTTTTCTTTGTGGTAATAGCTTTTAAGATATGTTCTGATGGTGGTGAGAGTGGAGCAGGACTGTCTTTGTGGCGCAATTGGCTAGCGCGTTCGGCTGTTATCCGAAAGGTTGGATGTTTGAGCCCACCCGGTGGGGGTGCGGTGCTTTTTTTTTCTTTGGGGTGATAGCTCTGAAGAAATGGTCTGACGGTGGTGAGAGTAGAGCAGGACGGTCCCCGTGGCGCAATTCGCTAGCGCGATCGGCTGTTAACCGAAAAGTTGGAGGTTCGAGCCCTCCCGGGTGGGGTCTGTTGCTTTTTTCTTTGCGCAGATAGCTTTGAAGATATGTTCTGATGGTGGTGAGAGTGGAGCACGATTGTCTCCGTGGCGCAATTGGCTAGCGCGATCTGCTCTTAACCAAAAGGTTGGAGGTTCGAGCCCACCCGGTGGTGGTGCGGCGCTTTTTTTTCTTTGCGCTGATAGCTTTGAAGATATGTTCTGATGTTGGTGAGAGTGGAGCACGACTGTCTCCGTGGCGCAAGTGGCTAGTGCGATCGGCTGTTAACCGAAAGGTTGGAGGTTCGAGCCCACCCGGTGGTGGTGCGGTGCTTTTTTTTCTTTGGGCTGATAGCTTTGAAGATATGTTCTGATGGTGGTGAGAGGGGAGCAAGACTGTCTCCGTGGCGCAATGGGCTAGCGCGATCGGCTGTTGACCGAAAGGTTGGAGTTATGAGCCCTCCCGGGAGTGGTCTGTTGCTTTTTTCTTTGCGCTGATAGCTTTGAAGATATGTTCTGATGGTGGTGAGAGTGGAGCACGATTGTCTCCGTGGCGCAATTGGCTAGCGCGATCTGCTCTTAACCGAAAGTTTGGAGGTTCGAGCCCACCCGGTGGTGGTGTGGCGCTTTTTTTTTCTTTGCGCTGATAGCTTGGAAGATATGTTCTGATGGTGGTGAGAGTGGAGCACGACTGTCTCCGTGGCGCGATTGGCTAGCCCGATCGGCTGTTAACCGAAAGGTTGGAGGATCGAGCCCACCCGGTGGTGGTGCGGTGCTTTTTTTTCTTTGGGCTGATAGCTTTGAAGATATGTTCTGATGGTGGTGAGAGGGGAGCAAGACTGTCTCCGTGGCGCAATTGGCTAGCGCGATTGGCTGTTAACCGAAAGGTTGGAGGTTCGAGCCACTTGGTGGTGGTGCGGTGGTTTTTTTTCTTTGGGCTGATAGCTTTGAAGATATGTTCTGATGGTGGTGAGAGTGGAGCAGGACTGTCTCCGTGGCGCAATTGGCTAGCGCGATCGCCTGTTAACCGAAAAGTCGGAGGTTTGCGCCCACCCAGTGGTGGTGCGGCGCTTTTTTTTCTTTGGGCTGATACCTTTGAAGATATGTTCTGATGGTGGTGAGAGTGGAGCAGGACTGTCTCCGTGGCGCAATTGGCTTGCGCGATCGGCTGTTAACCGAAAGGTTGGAGGTTCGAGCCCACCCGGTGGTGGTGCGGCGCTTTTTTTTCTTTGCGCTGATAGCTTTGAAGATATGTTCTGATGGTGGTGAGAGTGGAGCAAGACTGTCTCCGTGGCGCAATGGGCTAGCGCGATCGGCTGTTAACCGAAAGGTTGGAGTTTCGAGCCCTCCCGGGTGTGGTGTGTTGCTTTTTTCTTTGCGCTGATAGCTTTGAAGATATGTTCTGATGGTGGTGAGAGTGGAGGAGGACTGTCTCCGTGGTGCAATTGGCTAGCGCGATCAGCTGTTAACCGAAAGGTTGGAGGTTTGAGCCCACCCGGTGGTGGTGCGGCGCTTTTTTTCTCTGCGCTGATAGCTTTGAACATATGTTCTGAAGGTGGTGAGAGTGGAGCAAGACTGTCTCCGTGGCGCAATGGGCTAGCGCGATCGGCTGTTAACCGAAAGGTTTGAGTTTCGTGCCCTCCCAGGATTGGTGTGTTGCTTTTTTCTTTGTGGTAATAGCTTTTAAGATATGTTCTGATGGTGGTGAGAGTGGAGCAGGACTGTCTTTGTGGCGCAATTGGCTAGCGCGTTCGGCTGTTATCCGAAAGGTTGGAGGTTTGAGCCCACCCGGTGGGGGTGCGGTGCTTTTTTTTTCTTTGGGGTGATAGCTCTGAAGAAATGGTCTGACGGTGGTGAGAGTAGAGCAGGACGGTCCCCGTGGCGCAATTCGCTAGCGCGATCGGCTGTTAACCGAAAAGTTGGAGGTTCGAGCCCTCCCGGGTCGGGTCTGTTGCTTTTTTCTTTGCGCTGATAGCTTTGAAGATATGTTCTGATGGTGGTGAGAGTGGAGCACGATTGTCTCCGTGGCGCAATTGGCTAGCGCGATCTGCTCTTAACCGAAAGGTTGGAGGTTCGAGCCCACCCGGTGGTGGTGCGGCGCTTTTTTTTCTTTGCGCTGATAGCTTTGAAGATATGTTCTGATGGTGGTGAGAGTGGAGCACGACTGTCTCCGTGGCGCAAGTGGCTAGTGCGATCGGCTGTTAACCGAAAGGTTGGAGGTTCGAGCCCACCCGGTGGTGGTGCGGTGCTTTTTTTTCTTTGGGCTGATAGCTTTGAAGATATGTTCTGATGGTGGTGAGAGGGGAGCAAGACTGTCTCCGTGGCGCAATGGGCTGGCGCGATCGGCTGTTGACCAAAAGGTTGGAGTTATGAGCCCTCCCGGGAGTGGTGTGTTGCTTTTTTCTTTGCGGTAATAGCTTTGAAGATATGTTCTGATGGTGGTGAGAGTTGAGCAGGACTGTCTTCGTGGCGCAATTGGCTAGCGCGATCGGCTGTTAACCGAAAGGTTGGAGGTTCGAGCCCAACCGGTGGTGGTGCGGCGCTTTTTTTTCTTTGGGGTGATAGCTCTGAAGAAATCTTCTGACGGTGGTGAGAGTGGAGCACGACAGTCTCCGTGGGGCAATTGGCTAGCACGATCGCCTGTTAACCGAAAGGTTGGAGGTTCGAGCCCACCCGGTGGTGGTGCGGCGCTTTTTTTTTCCTTGGGGTGATAGCTCTGAAGAAATGGTCTGACGGTGGTGAGAGTGGAGCAGGACGGTCCCCGTGGCGCAATTGGCTAGCGCGATCGGCTGTTAACCGAAAAGTTGGAGGTTCGAGCCCTCCCGGGTGGAGTGTGTTGCTTTTTTCTTTGCGCTGATATCTTTGAAGATACGTTCTGATGGTGGAGAGAGTGGAGCACGATTGTCTCCATGGCGCAATTGGCTAACGCGATCTGCTGTTAACCAAAAGGTTGGAGGTTCGAGCCCACCCGGTGGTGGTGTGGCGCTTTTTTTTTCTTTGGGCTGATAGCTTTGAAGATATGTTCTAATTGTGGTGAGAGTGGAGCAGGACTGTCTCCGTGGCGCAATTGGCTAGCGCGATCGGCTGTTAACCGAAAGGTTGGAGTTTCGAGCCCTGCCGGGAGTGGTGTCTTGCTTTTTTCTTTGCGCTGATAGCTTTGAAGATATGTTCTGATGGTGATGAGAGTGGAGCACGACTGTCTCCATGGCGAAATTGGCTAGCGCGATCGGCTGTTAACAGAAAGGTTGGAGGATTGAGCCCACCCGGTGGTGGTGCGGTGCTTTTTTTTCTTTGGGCTGATAGCTTTGAAGATATGTTCTGATGGTGGTGAAAGGGGAGCAAGACTGTCTCCGTGGCGCAATGGGCTAACGCGATCGGCTGTTGACCGAAAGGTTGGAGGTTTGAGCCCACCCGGTGGGGGTGCGGTGCTTTTTTTCTTTGGGATGATAGCTCTGAAGAAATGGTCTGACGGTGGTGAGAGTGGAGCAGGACGGTCCCCGTGGCGCAATTCGCTAGCGCGATCGGCTGTTAACCGAAAAGTTGGAGGTTCGAGCCCTCCCGGGTGGGGTCTGTTGCTTTTTTCTTTGCGCCGATAGCTTTGAAGATATGTTCTGATGGTGGTGAGAGTGGAGCGCGATTGTTGCCGTGGCGCAATTGGCTAGCGCGATCTGCTCTTAACCGAAAGGTTGGAGGTTCGAGCCCACCCGGTGGTGGTGCGGAGCTTTTTTTTTTCTTTGCGCTGATAGCTTTGAAGATATGTTCTGATGGTGGTGAGAGTGGAGCACGATTGTCTCCGTGGCGCAATTGGCTAGCGCGATCTGCTCTTAACCGAAAGGTTGGAGGTTCGAGCCCACCCGGTGGTGGTGCGGCGCTTTTTTTTCTTTGCGCTGATAGCTTTGAAGATATGTTCTGATGGGGGTGAGAGTGGAGCACGACTGTCTCCGTGGCGCAAGTGGCTCGTGCGATCGGCTGTTAACCGAAAGGTTGGAGGTTCGAGCCCACCCGGTGGTGGTGCGGTGCTTTTTTTTTCTTTGGGCTGATAGCTTTGAAGATATGTTCTGATGGTGGTGAGAGGGGAGCAAGACTGTCTCCGTGGCGCAATGGGCTAGCGCGATCGGCTGTTGACCGAAAGGTTGGAGTTATGAGCCCTCCCGGGAGTGGTGTGTTGCTTTTTTCTTTGCGGTAATAGCTTTGAAGATATGTTCTGATGGTGGTGAGAGTTGAGCAGGACAGTCTTCGTGGCGCAATTGGCTAGCGCGATCGGCTGTTAACCGAAAGGTTGGAGGTTCGAGCCCAACCGGTGGTGGTGCGGCGCTTTTTTTTCTTTGGGGTGATAGCTCTGAAGAAATCTTCTGACGGTGGTGAGAGTGGAGCAAGACTGTCTCCGTGGCGCAATGGGCTAGCGCGATCGGCTGTTAACCGAAAGGTTTGAGTTTCGTGCCCTCCCAGGATTGGTGTGTTGCTTTTTTCTTTGTGGTAATAGCTTTTAAGATATGTTCTGATGGTGGTGAGAGTGGAGCAGGACTGTCTTTGTGGCGCAATTGGCTAGCGCGTTCGGCTGTTATCCGAAAGGTTGGAGGTTTGAGCCCACCCGGTGGGGGTGCGGTGCTTTTTTTTTCTTTGGGGTGATAGCTCTGAAGAAATGGTCTGACGGTGGTGAGAGTAGAGCAGGACGGTCCCCGTGGCGCAATTCGCTAGCGCGATTGGCTGTTAACCGAAAAGTTGGAGGTTCGAGCCCTCCCGGGTGGGGTCTGTTGCTTTTTTCTTTGCGCAGATAGCTTTGAAGATATGTTCTGATGGTGGTGAGAGTGGAGCACGATTGTCTCCGTGGCGCAATTGGCTAGCGCGATCTGCTCTTAACCGAAAGGTTGGAGGTTCGAGCCCACCCGGTGGTGGTGAGGCGCTTTTTTTTCTTTGCGCTGATAGCTTTGAAGATATGTTCTGATGGTGGTGAGAGTGGAGCACGACTGTCTCCGTGGCGCAAGTGGCTAGTGCGATCGGCTGTTAACCGAAAGGTTGGAGGTTCGAGCCCACCCGGTGGTGGTGCGGTGCTTTTTTTTCTTTGGGCTGATAGCTTTGAAGATATGTTCTGATGGTGGTGAGAGGGGAGCAAGACTGTCTCCGTGGCGCAATGGGCTAGCGCGATCGGCTGTTGACCGAAAGGTTGGAGTTATGAGCCCTCCCGGGAGTGGTGTGTTGCTTTTTTCTTTGCGGTAATAGCTTTGAAGATATGTTCTGATGGTGGTGAGAGTGGAGCAGGACTGTCTTCGTGGCGCAATTGGCTAGCGCGATCGGCTGTTAACCGAAAGGTTGGAGGTTCGAGCCCAACCGGTGGTGGTGCGGCGCTTTTTTTTCTTTGGGGTGATAGCTCTGAAGAAATGTTCTGACGGTGGTCAGAGTGGAGCACGACTGTCTCCGTGGGGCAATTGGCTAGCGCGATCGCCTGTTAACCGAAAGGTTGGAGGTTCGAGCCCACCCGGTGGTGGTGCGGCGCTTTTTTTTCCTTGGGGTGATAGCTCTGAAGAAATGGTCTGACGGTGGTGAGAGTGGAGCAGGACGGTCCCCGTGGCGCAATTGGCTAGCGCGATCGGCTGTTAACCGAAAAGTTGGAGGTTCGAGCCCTCCCGGGTGGAGTGTGTTGCTTTTTTCTTTGCGCTGATATCTTTGAAGATACGTTCTGATGGTGGTGAGAGTGGAGCACGATTGTCTCCATGGCGCAATTGGCTAGCGCGATCTGCTGTTAACCAAAAGGTTGGAGGTTCGAGCCCACCCGGTGGTGTGGCGCTTTTTTTTTCTTTGGGCTGATAGCTTTGAAGATATGTTCTAATTGTGGTGAGAGTGGAGCAGGACTGTCTCCGTGGCGCAATTGGCTAGCGCGATCGGCTGTTAACCGAAAGGTTGGAGTTTCGAGCCCTGCCGGGAGTGGTGTCTTGGTTTTTTCTTTGCGCTGATAGCTTTGAAGATATGTTCTGATGGTGATGAGAGTGGAGCACGAATGTCTCCATGGCGAAATTGGCTAGCGCGATCGGCTGTTAACCGAAAGGTTGGAGGATCGAGCCCACTCGGTGGTGGTGCGGTGCTTTTTTTTCTTTGGGCTGATAGCTTTGAAGATATGTTCTGATGGTGGTGAGAGGGGAGCAAGACTGTCTCCGTGGCGCAATGGGCTAGCGCGATAGGCTGTTGACCGAAAGGTTGGAGGTTTGAGCCCACCCGGTGGGGGTGCGGTGCTTTTTTTTTCTTTGGGATGATAGCTCTGAAGAAATGGTCTGACGGTGGTGAGAGTGGAGCAGGACGGTCCCCGTGGCGCAATTCGCTAGCGCGATCGGCTGTTAACCGAAAAGTTGGAGGTTCGAGCCCTCCCGGGTGGGGTCTGTTGCTTTTTTCTTTGCGCCGATAGCTTTGAAGATATGTTCTGATGGTGGTGAGAGTGGAGCACGATTGTTGCCGTGGCGCAATTGGCTAGCGCGATCTGCTCTTAACCGAAAGGTTCGAGCTCACCCGGTGGTGGTTCGAAAGGTTCGAGCTCACCCGGTGGTGGTGCGGCGCTTTTTTTTTCTTTGCGCTGATAGCTTTGAAGATATGTTCTGATGGTGGTGAGAGTGGAGCACGACTGTCTCCATGGCGCAACTGGCTAGCGCGATCGGCTGTTAACCGAAAAGTTGGAGGTTCGAGCCCTCCCGGGTGGGGTCTGTTGCTTTTTTCTTTGCGCAGATAGCTTTGAAGATATGTTCTGATGGTAGTGAGAGTGGAGCACGATTGTCTCCGTGGCGCAATTGGCTAGCGCGATCTGCTCTTAACCGAAAGGTTGGAGGTTCGAGCCCACCCGGTGGTGGTGCGGTGCTTTTTTTTCTTTGCGCTGATAGCTTTGAAGATATGTTCTGATGGTGGTGAGAGTGGAGCACGACTGTCTCCGTGGCGCAAGTGGCTAGTGCGATCGGCTGTTAACCGAAAGGTTGGAGGTTCGAGCCCACCCGGTGGTGGTGCGGTGCTTTTTTTTCTTTGGGATGATAGCTCTGAAGAAATGGTCTGACGGTGGTGAGAGTGGAGCAGGACGGTCCCCGTGGCGCAATTCGCTAGCGCGATCGGCTGTTAACCGAAAAGTTGGAGGTTCGAGCCCTCCCGGGTGGGGTCTGTTGCTTTTTTCTTTGCGCCGATAGCTTTGAAGATATGTTCTGATGGTGGTGAGAGTGGAGCACGATTGTTGCCGTGGCGCAATTGGCTAGCGCGATCTGCTCTTAACCGAAAGGTTCGAGCTCACCCGGTGGTGGTTCGAAAGGTTCGAGCTCACCCGGTGGTGGTGCGGCGCTTTTTTTTTCTTTGCGCTGATAGCTTTGAAGATATGTTCTGATGGTGGTGAGAGTGGAGCACGACTGTCTCCATGGCGCAACTGGCTAGCGCGATCGGCTGTTAACCGAAAAGTTGGAGGTTCGAGCCCTCCCGGGTGGGGTCTGTTGCTTTTTTCTTTGCGCAGATAGCTTTGAAGATATGTTCTGATGGTGGTGAGAGTGGAGCACGATTGTCTCCGTGGCGCAATTGGCTAGCGCGATCTGCTCTTAACCGAAAGGTTGGAGGTTCGAGCCCACCCGGTGGTGGTGCGGTGCTTTTTTTTCTTTGCGCTGATAGCTTTGAAGATATGTTCCGATGGTGGTGAGAGTGGAGCACGACTGTCTCCGTGGCGCAAGTGGCTAGTGCGATCGGCTGTTAACCGAAAGGTTGGAGGTTCGAGCCCACCCGGTGGTGGTGCGGTGCTTTTTTTTCTTTGGGCTGATAGCTTTGAAGATATGTTCTGATGGTGGTGAGAGGGGAGCAAGACTGTCTCCGTGGCGCAATGGGCTAGCGCGATCGGCTGTTGACCGAAAGGTTGGAGTTATGAGCCCTCCCGGGAGTGGTGTGTTGCTTTTTTCTTTGAGGTAATAGCTTTGAAGATATGTTCTGATGGTGGTGAGAGTGGAGCAGGACTGTCTTCGTGGCGCAATTGGCTAGCGCGATCGGCTGTTAACCGAAAGGTTGGAGGTTCGAGCCCAACCGGTGGTGGTGCGGCGGTTTTTTTTCCTTGGGGTGATAGCTCTGAAGAAATGTTCTGACGGTGGTCTGAGTGGAGCACGACTGTCTCCGTGGGGCAATTGGCTAGCGCGATCGCCTGTTAACCGAAAGGTTGGAGGTTCGAGCCCACCCGGTGGTGGTGCGGCGCTTTTTTTTCCTTGGGGTGATAGCTCTGAAGAAATGGTCTGACGGTGGTGAGAGTGGAGCAGGACGGTCCCCATGGCGCAATTGGCTAGCGCGATCGGCTGTTAACCGAAAAGTTGGAGGTTCGAGCCCTCCCGGGTGGAGTGTGTTGCTTTTTTCTTTGCGCTGATATCTTTGAAGATACGTTCTGATGGTGGTGAGAGTGGAGCACGATTGTCTCCATGGCGCAATTGGCTAGCGCGATCTGCTGTTAACCAAAAGGTTGGAGGTTCGAGCCCACCCGGTGGTGTGGCGCTTTTTTTTTCTTTGGGCTGATAGCTTTGAAGATATGTTCTAATTGTGGTGAGAGTGGAGCAGGACTGTCTCCGTGGCGCAATTGGCTAGCGCGATCGGCTGTTAACCGAAAGGTTGGAGTTTCGAGCCCTGCCGGGAGTGGTGTCTTGGTTTTTTCTTTGCGCTGATAGCTTTGAAGATATGTTCTGATGGTGATGAGAGTGGAGCACGAATGTCTCCATGGCGAAATTGGCTAGCGCGATCGGCTGTTAACCGAAAGGTTGGAGGATCGAGCCCACTCGGTGGTGGTGCGGTGCTTTTTTTTCTTTGGGCTGATAGCTTTGAAGATATGTTCTGATGGTGGTGAGAGGGGAGCAAGACTGTCTCCGTGGCGCAATGGGCTAGCGCGATAGGCTGTTGACCGAAAGGTTGGAGGTTTGAGCCCACCCGGTGGGGGTGCGGTGCTTTTTTTTCTTTGGGATGATAGCTCTGAAGAAATGGTCTGACGGTGGTGAGAGTGGAGCAGGACGGTCCCCGTGGCGCAATTCGCTAGCGCGATCGGCTGTTAACCGAAAAGTTGGAGGTTCGAGCCCTCCCGGGTGGGGTCTGTTGCTTTTTTCTTTGCGCCGATAGCTTTGAAGATATGTTCTGATGGTGGTGAGAGTGGAGCACGATTGTTGCCGTGGCGCAATTGCCTAGCGCGATCTGCTCTTAACCGAAAGGTTCGAGCTCACCCGGTGGTGGTTCGAAAGGTTCGAGCTCACCCGGTGGTGGTGCGGCGCTTTTTTTTTCTTTGCGCTGATAGCTTTGAAGATATGTTCTGATGGTGGTGAGTGTGGAGCACGACTGTCTCCATGGCGCAACTGGCTAGCGCGATCGGCCGTTAACCGAAAGGTTGGAGGTTCGAGCCCACCCGGTGGTGGTGCGGTGCTTTTTTTCTTTGGGCTGATAGCTTTGAAGATATGTTCTGATGGTGGTGAGAGGGGAGCAAGACTGTCACCGTGGCGCAATGGGCTAGCGCGATCGGCTGTTGACCGAAAGGTTGGAGTTATGAGCCCTCCCGGGAGTGGTGTGTTGCTTTTTGCTTTGCGGTAATAGCTTTGAAGATATGTTCTGATGGTGGTGAGAGTGCAGCAGGACTGTCTTTGTGGCGCAATTGGCTAGCGCGATCGGCTGTTAACCGAAAGGTTGGAGGTTCGAGCCCACCCGGTGGTGGTGCGGCGCTTTTTTTTGGGGGGGTGATAGCTCTGAAGAAATGTTCTGACGGTGGTCAGAGTGGAGCACGACGGTCTCCGTGGGGCAATAGGCTAGCGCGATCGGTTGTTAACCGAAAGGTTGGAGGTTCGAGCCCACCCGGTGTCGGTGCGGCGGTTTTTTTTCTTTGGGCTGATAGCTCTGAAGAAATATTCTGACGGTGGTGAGAGTGGAGCAGGACTGTCTCCGTGGCGCAATTGGCTAGCGCGATCGGCTGTTAACCGAAAAGTGTGAGGTTCGAGCACACCCGGTGATGGTGTGGCGCTTTTTTTTCTTTGCGCTGATAGCTTTGAAGATATGTTCTGATGGTGGTGAGAGTGGAGCAAGACTGTCTCCGTGGCGCAATGGGCTAGCGCGATCGGCTGTTAACCGAAAGGTTGGAGTTTCGAGCCCTCCCGGGTGTGGTGTGTTGCTTTTTTCTTTGCGCTGATAGCTTTGAAGATATGTTCTGATGGTGGTGAGAGTGGAGGAGGACTGTCTCCGTGGTGCAATTGGCTAGCGCGATCAGCTGTTAACCGAAAGGTGGGAGGTTTGAGCCCACCCGGTGGGGGTGCGGCGCTTTTTTTCTCTGCGCTGATAGCTTTGAACATATGTTCTGATGGTGGTGAGAGTGGAGCAAGACTGTCTCCGTGGCGCAATGGGCTAGCGCGATCGGCTGTTAACCGAAAGGTTTGAGTTTCGTGCCCTCCCAGGATTGGTGTGTTGCTTTTTTCTTTGTGGTAATAGCTTTTAGGATATGTTCTGATGGTGGTGAGAGTGGAGCAGGACTGTCTTTGTGGCGCAATTGGCTAGCGCGTTCGGCTGTTATCCGAAAGGTTGGAGGTTTGAGCCCACCCGGTGGGGGTGCGGTGCTTTTTTTTTCTTTGGGGTGATAGCTCTGAAGAAATGGTCTGACGGTGGTGAGAGTAGAGCAGGACGGTCCCCGTGGCGCAATTCGCTAGCGCGATCGGCTGTTAACCGAAAAGTTGGAGGTTCGAGCCCTCCCGGGTGGGGTCTGTTGCTTTTTTCTTTGCGCTGATAGCTTTGAAGATATGTTCTGATGGTGGTGAGAGTGGAGCACGATTGTCTCCGTGGCGCAATTGGCTAGCGCGATCTGCTCTTAACCGAAAGGTTGGAGGTTCGAGCCCACCCGGTGGTGGTGCGGCGCTTTTTTTTCTTTGCGCTGATAGCTTTGAAGATATGTTCTGATGGTGGTGAGAGTGGAGCACGACTGTCTCCGTGGCGCAAGTGGCTAGTGCGATCGGCTGTTAACCGAAAGGTTGGAGGTTCGAGCCCACCCGGTTGTGGTGCGGTGCTTTTTTTTTCTTTGGGCTGATAGCTTTGAAGATATGTTCTGATGGTGGTGAGAGGGGAGCAAGACTGTCTCCGTGGCGCAATGGGCTAGCGCGATCGGCTGTTGACCGAAAGGTTGGAGTTATGAGCCCTCCCGGGAGTGGTGTGTTGCTTTTTTCTTTGCGGTAATAGCTTTGAAGATATGTTCTGATGGTGGTGAGAGTTGAGCAGGACAGTCTTCGTGGCGCAATTGGCTAGCGCGATCGGCTGTTAACCGAAAGGTTGGAGGTTCGAGCCCAACCGGTGGTGGTGCGGCGCTTTTTTTTCTTTGGGGTGATAGCTCTGAAGAAATCTTCTGACGGTGGTGAGAGTGGAGCACGACTGTCTCCGTGGGGCAATTGGCTAGCGCGATCGCCTGTTAACCGAAAGGTTGGAGGTTCGAGCCCACCCGGTGGTGGTGCGGCGCTTTTTTTTCGTTGGGGTGATAGCTCTGAAGAAATGGTCTGACGGTGGTGAGAGTGGAGCAGGACGGTCCCCGTGGCGCAAATGGCTAGCGCGATCGGCTGTTAACCGAAAAGTTGGAGGTTCGAGCCCTCCCGGGTGAAGTGTGTTGCTTTTTTCTTTGCGCTGATATCTTTGAAGATACGTTCTGATGGTGGTGAGAGTGGAGCACGATTGTCTCCATGGCGCAATTGGCTAGCGCGATCTGCTGTTAACCAAAAGGTTGGAGGTTCGAGCCCACCCGGTGGTGGTGTGGCGCTTTTTTTTCTTAGGGCTGATAGCTTTGAAGATATGTTCTAATTGTGGTGAGAGGGGAGCAAGACTGTCTCCGTGGCGCAATGGGCTAGCGCGATCGGCTGTTGACCGAAAGGTTGGAGTTATGAGCCCTCCCGGGAGTGGTGTGTTGCTTTTTGCTTTGCGGTAATAGCTTTGAAGATATGTTCTGATGGTGGTGAGAGTGCAGCAGGACTGTCTTTGTGGCGCAATTGGCTAGCGCGATCGGCTGTTAACCGAAAGGTTGGAGGTTCGAGCCCACCCGGTGGTGGTGCGGCGCTTTTTTTTGGGGGGGTGATAGCTCTGAAGAAAGGTTCTGACGGTGGTCAGAGTGGAGCACGACGGTCTCCGTGGGGCAATAGGCTAGCGCGATCGGTTGTTAACCGAAAGGTTGGAGGTTCGAGCCCACCCGGTGTCGGTGCGGCGGTTTTTTTTCTTTGGGCTGATAGCTCTGAAGAAATATTCTGACGGTGGTGAGAGTGGAGCAGGACTGTCTCCGTGGCGCAATTGGCTAGCGCGATCGGCTGTTAACCGAAAAGTGTGAGGTTCGAGCACACCCGGTGATGGTGTGGCGCTTTTTTTTCTTTGCGCTGATAGTTTTGAAGATATGTTCTGATGGTGGTGAGAGTGGAGCAAGACTGTCTCCGTGGCGCAATGGGCTAGCGCGATCGGCTGTTAACCGAAAGGTTGGAGTTTCGAGCCCTCCCGGGTGTGGTGTGTTGCTTTTTTCTTTGCGCTGATAGCTTTGATGATATGTTCTGATGGTGGTGAGAGTGGAGGAGGACTGTCTACGTGGTGCAATTGGCTAGCGCGATCAGCTGTTAACCGAAAGGTTGGAGGTTTGAGCCCACCCGGTGGTGGTGCGGCGCTTTTTTTCTCTGCGCTGATAGCTTTGAACATATGTTCTGATGGTGGTGAGAGTGGAGCAAGACTGTCTCCGTGGCGCAATGGGCTAGCGCGATCGGCTGTTAACCGAAAGGTTTGAGTTTCGTGCCCTCCCAGGATTGGTGTGTTGCTTTTTTCTTTGTGGTAATAGCTTTTAGGATATGTTCTGATGGTGGTGAGAGTGGAGCAGGACTGTCTTTGTGGCGCAATTGGCTAGCGCGTTCGGCTGTTATCCGAAAGGTTGGAGGTTTGAGCCCACCCGGTGGGGGTGCGGTGCTTTTTTTTTCTTTGGGGTGATAGCTCTGAAGAAATGGTCTGACGGTGGTGAGAGTAGAGCAGGACGGTCCCCGTGGCGCAATTCGCTAGCGCGATCGGCTGTTAACCGAAAAGTTGGAGGTTCGAGCCCTCCCGGGTGGGGTCTGTTGCTTTTTTCTTTGCGCTGATAGCTTTGAAGATATGTTCTGATGGTGGTGAGAGTGGAGCACGATTGTCTCCGTGGCGCAATTGGCTAGCGCGATCTGCTCTTAACCGAAAGGTTGGAGGTTCGAGCCCACCCGGTGGTGGTGCGGCGCTTTTTTTTCTTTGCGCTGATAGCTTTGAAGATATGTTCTGATGGTGGTGAGAGTGGAGCACGACTGTCTCCGTGGCGCAAGTGGCTAGTGCGATCGGCTGTTAACCGAAAGGTTGGAGGTTCGAGCCCACCCGGTGGTGGTGCGGTGCTTTTTTTTTCTTTGGGCTGATAGCTTTGAAGATATGTTCTGATGGTGGTGAGAGGGGAGCAAGACTGTCTCCGTGGCGCAATGGGCTAGCGCGATCGGCTGTTGACCGAAAGGTTGGAGTTATGAGCCCTCCCGGGAGTGGTGTGTTGCTTTTTTCTTTGCGGTAATAGCTTTGAAGATATGTTCTGATGGTGGTGAGAGTGCAGCAGGACTGTCTTTGTGGCGCAATTGGCTAGCGCGATCGGCTGTTAACCGAAAGGTTGGAGGTTCGAGCCCACCCGGTGGTGGTGCGGCGCTTTTTTTTGGGGTGATAGCTCTGAAGAAATGTTCTGACGGTGGTCAGAGTGGAGGAGGACTGTCTCCGTGGTGCAATTGGCTAGCGCGATCAGCTGTTAACCGAAAGGTTTGAGGTTTGAGCCCACCCGGTGGTGGTGCGGCGCTTTTTTTCTCTGCGCTGATAGCTTTGAACATATGTTCTGATGGGGGTGAGAGTGGAGCAAGACTGTCTCCGTGGCGCAATGGGCTAGCGCGATCGGCTGTTAACCGAAAGGTTTGAGTTTCGTGCCCTCCCAGGATTGGTGTGTTGCTTTTTTCTTCGTGGTAATAGCTTTTAAGATATGTTCTGATGGTGGTGAGAGTGGAGCAGGACTGTCTTTGTGGCGCAATTGGCTAGCGTGTTCGGCTGTTATCCGAAAGGTTGGAGGTTTGAGCCCACCCGGTGGGGGTGCGGTGCTTTTTTTTTCTTTGGGGTGATAGCTCTGAAGAAATGGTCTGACGGTGGTGAGAGTGGAGCAGGACGGTCCCCGTGGCGCAATTCGCTAGCGCGATCGGCTGTTAACCGAAAAGTTGGAGGTTCGAGCCCTCCCGGGTGGGGTCTGTTGCTTTTTTCTTTGCGCCGATAGCTTTGAAGATATGTTCTGATGGTGGTGAGAGTGGAGCACGATTGTTGCCTTGGCGCAATTGGCTAGCGCGATCTGCTCTTAACCGAAAGGTTCGAGCTCACCCGGTGGTGGTTCGAAAGGTTCGAGCTCACCCGGTGGTGGTGCGGCGCTTTTTTTTTCTTTGCGCTGATAGCTTTGAAGATATGTTCTGATGGTGGTGAGAGTGGAGCACGACTGTCTCCATGGCGCAACTGGCTAGCGCGATCGGCCGTTAACCGAAAGGTTGGAGGTTCGAGCCCACCCGGTGGTGGTGCTGTGCTTTTTTTTCTTTGGGCTGATAGCTTTGAAGATATGTTCTGATGGTGGTGAGAGGGGAGCAAGACTGTCACCGTGGCGCAATGGGCTAGCGCGATCGGCTGTTGACCGAAAGGTTGGAGTTATGAGCCCTCCCGGGAGTGGTGTGTTGCTTTTTGCTTTGCGGTAATAGCTTTGAAGATATGTTCTGATGGTGGTGAGAGTGCAGCAGGACTGTCTTTGTGGCGCAATTGGCTAGCGCGATCAGCTGTTAACCGAAAGGTTGGAGGTTCGAGCCCACCCGGTGGTGGTGCGGTGCGTTTTTTTTCTTTGGGCTGATAGCTTTGAAGATATGTTCTGATGGTGGTGAGAGGGGAGCAAGACTGTCTCCGTGGCGCAATGGGCTAGCGCGATCGGCTGTTGACCGAAAGGTTGGAGTTATGAGCCCTCCCGGGAGTGGTGTGTTGCTTTTTTCTTTGCGGTAATAGCTTTGAAGATATGTTCTGATGGTGGTGAGAGTTGAGCAGGACAGTCTTCGTGGCGCAATTGGCTAGCGCGATCGGCTGTTAACCGAAAGGTTGGAGGTTCGAGCCCAACCGGTGGTGGTGCGGCGCTTTTTTTTCTTTGGGGTGATAGCTCTGAAGAAATCTTCTGACGGTGGTGAGAGTGGAGCACGACTGTCTCCGTGGGGCAATTGGCTAGCGCGATCGCCTGTTAACCGAAAGGTTGGAGGTTCGAGCCCACCCGGTGGTGGTGCGGCGCTTTTTTTTCCTTGGGGCGATAGCTCTGAAGAAATGGTCTGACGGTGGTGAGAGTGGAGCAGGACGGTCCCCGTGGCGCAATTGGCTAGCGCGATCGGCTGTTAACCGAAAAGTTGGAGGTTCGAGCCCTCCCGGGTGGAGTGTGTTGCTTTTTTCTTTGCGCTGATATCTTTGAAGATACGTTCTGATGGTGGTGAGAGTGGAGCACGATTGTCTCCATGGCGCAATTGGCTAGCGCGATCTGCTGTTAACCAAAAGGTTGGAGGTTCGAGCCCACCCGGTGGTGGTGTGGCGCTTTTTTTTTCTTTGGGCTGATAGCTTTGAAGATATGTTCTAATTGTGGTGAGAGTGGAGCAGGACTGTCTCCGTGGCGCAATTGGCTAGCGCGATCGGCTGTTAACCGAAAGGTTGGAGTTTCGAGCCCTGCCGGGAGTGGTGTCTTGCTTTTTTCTTTGCGCTGATAGCTTTGAAGATATGTTCTGATGGTGATGAGAGTGGAGCACGACTGTCTCCATGGCGAAATTGGCTAGCGCGATCGGCTGTTAACCGAAAGGTTGGAGGATCGAGCCCACCCGGTGGTGGTGCGGTGCTTTTTTTTCTTTGGGCTGATAGCTTTGAAGATATGTTCTGATGGTGGTGAAAGGGGAGCAAGACTGTCTCCGTGGCGCAATGGGCTAGCGCGATCGGCTGTTGACCGAAAGGTTGGAGGTTTGAGCCCACCCGGTGGGGGTGCGGTGCTTTTTTTCTTTGGGATGATAGCTCTGAAGAAATGGTCTGACGGTGGTGAGAGTGGAGCAGGACGGTCCCCGTGGCGCAATTCGCTAGCGCGATCGGCTGTTAATCGAAAAGTTGGAGGTTCGAGCCCTCCCGGGTGGGGTCTGTTGCTTTTTTCTTTGCGCCGATAGCTTTGAAGATATGTTCTGATGGTGGTGAGAGTGGAGCACGATTGTTGCCGTGGCGCAATTGGCTAGCGCGATCTGCTCTTAACCGAAAGGTTGGAGGTTCGAGCCCACCCGGTGGTGGTGCGGCGCTTTTTTTTCTTTGCGCTGATAGCTTTGAAGATATGTTCTGATGGTGGTGAGAGTGGAGCACGACTGTCTCCGTGGCGCAATTGGCTAGCGCGATCGGCTGTTAACCGAAAGGTTGGAGGTTCGAGCCCACCCGGTGGTGGTGCGGTGCTTTTTTTTCTTTGGGCTGATAGCTTTGAAGATATGTTCTGATGGTGGTGAGAGGGGAGCAAGACTGTCTCCGTGGCGCAATGGGCTAGCGCGATTGGCTGTTGACCGAAAGGTTGGAGTTATGAGCCCTCCCGGGAGTGGTGTGTTGCTTTTTGCTTTGCGGTAATAGCTTTGAAGATATGTTCTGATGGTGGTGAGAGTGCAGCAGGACTGTCTTTGTGGCGCAATTGGCTAGCGCGATCGGCTGTTAACCGAAAGGTTGGAGGTTCGAGCCCACCCGGTGGTGGTGCGGCGCTTTTTTTTGGGGTGATAGCTCTGAAGAAATGTTCTGACGGTGGTCAGAGTGGAGGAGGACTGTCTCCGTGGTGCAATTGGCTAGCGCGATCAGCTGTTAACCGAAAGGTTTGAGGTTTGAGCCCACCCGGTGGTGGTGCGGCGCTTTTTTTCTCTGCGCTGATAGCTTTGAACATATGTTCTGATGGGGGTGAGAGTGGAGCAAGACTGTCTCCGTGGCGCAATGGGCTAGCGCGATCGGCTGTTAACCGAAAGGTTTGAGTTTCGTGCCCTCCCAGGATTGGTGTGTTGCTTTTTTCTTCGTGGTAATAGCTTTTAAGATATGTTCTGATGGTGGTGAGAGTGGAGCAGGACTGTCTTTGTGGCGCAATTGGCTAGCGTGTTCGGCTGTTATCCGAAAGGTTGGAGGTTTGAGCCCACCCGGTGGGGGTGCGGTGCTTTTTTTTTCTTTGGGGTGATAGCTCTGAAGAAATGGTCTGACGGTGGTGAGAGTGGAGCAGGACGGTCCCCGTGGCGCAATTCGCTAGCGCGATCGGCTGTTAACCGAAAAGTTGGAGGTTCGAGCCCTCCCGGGTGGGGTCTGTTGCTTTTTTCTTTGCGCCGATAGCTTTGAAGATATGTTCTGATGGTGGTGAGAGTGGAGCACGATTGTTGCCTTGGCGCAATTGGCTAGCGCGATCTGCTCTTAACCGAAAGGTTCGAGCTCACCCGGTGGTGGTTCGAAAGGTTCGAGCTCACCCGGTGGTGGTGCGGCGCTTTTTTTTTCTTTGCGCTGATAGCTTTGAAGATATGTTCTGATGGTGGTGAGAGTGGAGCACGACTGTCTCCATGGCGCAACTGGCTAGCGCGATCGGCCGTTAACCGAAAGGTTGGAGGTTCGAGCCCACCCGGTGGTGGTGCTGTGCTTTTTTTTCTTTGGGCTGATAGCTTTGAAGATATGTTCTGATGGTGGTGAGAGGGGAGCAAGACTGTCACCGTGGCGCAATGGGCTAGCGCGATCGGCTGTTGACCGAAAGGTTGGAGTTATGAGCCCTCCCGGGAGTGGTGTGTTGCTTTTTGCTTTGCGGTAATAGCTTTGAAGATATGTTCTGATGGTGGTGAGAGTGCAGCAGGACTGTCTTTGTGGCGCAATTGGCTAGCGCGATCGGCTGTTAACCGAAAGGTTGGAGGTTCGAGCCCACCCGGTGGTGGTGCGGCGCTTTTTTTTGGGGGGGTGATAGCTCTGAAGAAATGTTCTGACGGTGGTCAGAGTGGAGCACGACGGTCTCCGTGGGGCAATAGGCTAGCGCGATCGGTTGTTAACCGAAAGGTTGGAGGTTCGAGCCCACCCGGTGTCGGTGCGGCGGTTTTTTTTCTTTGGGCTGATAGCTCTGAAGAAATATTCTGACGGTGGTGAGAGTGGAGCAGGACTGTCTCCGTGGCGCAATTGGCTAGCGCGATCGGCTGTTAACCGAAAAGTGTGAGGTTCGAGCACACCCGGTGATGGTGTGGCGCTTTTTTTTCTTTGCGCTGATAGCTTTGAAGATATGTTCTGATGGTGGTGAGAGTGGAGCAAGACTGTCTCCGTGGCGCAATGGGCTAGCGCGATCGGCTGTTAACCGAAAGGTTGGAGTTTCGAGCCCTCCCGGGTGTGGTGTGTTGCTTTTTTCTTTGCGCTGATAGCTTTGAAGATATGTTCTGATGGTGGTGAGAGTGGAGGAGGACTGTCTCCGTGGTGCAATTGGCTAGCGCGATCAGCTGTTAACCGAAAGGTTGGAGGTTTGAGCCCACCCGGTGGGGGTGCGGCGCTTTTTTTCTCTGCGCTGATAGCTTTGAACATATGTTCTGATGGTGGTGAGAGTGGAGCAAGACTGTCTCCGTGGCGCAATGGGCTAGCGCGATCGGCTGTTAACCGAAAGGTTTGAGTTTCGTGCCCTCCCAGGATTGGTGTGTTGCTTTTTTCTTTGTGGTAATAGCTTTTAGGATATGTTCTGATGGTGGTGAGAGTGGAGCAGGACTGTCTTTGTGGCGCAATTGGCTAGCGCGTTCGGCTGTTATCCGAAAGGTTGGAGGTTTGAGCCCACCCGGTGGGGGTGCGGTGCTTTTTTTTTCTTTGGGGTGATAGCTCTGAAGAAATGGTCTGACGGTGGTGAGAGTAGAGCAGGACGGTCCCCGTGGCGCAATTCGCTAGCGCGATCGGCTGTTAACCGAAAAGTTGGAGGTTCGAGCCCTCCCGGGTGGGGTCTGTTGCTTTTTTCTTTGCGCTGATAGCTTTGAAGATATGTTCTGATGGTGGTGAGAGTGGAGCACGATTGTCTCCGTGGCGCAATTGGCTAGCGCGATCTGCTCTTAACCGAAAGGTTGGAGGTTCGAGCCCACCCGGTGGTGGTGCGGCGCTTTTTTTTCTTTGCGCTGATAGCTTTGAAGATATGTTCTGATGGTGGTGAGAGTGGAGCACGACTGTCTCCGTGGCGCAAGTGGCTAGTGCGATCGGCTGTTAACCGAAAGGTTGGAGGTTCGAGCCCACCCGGTGGTGGTGCGGTGCTTTTTTTTTCTTTGGGCTGATAGCTTTGAAGATATGTTCTGATGGTGGTGAGAGGGGAGCAAGACTGTCTCCGTGGCGCAATGGGCTAGCGCGATCGGCTGTTGACCGAAAGGTTGGAGTTATGAGCCCTCCCGGGAGTGGTGTGTTGCTTTTTTCTTTGCGGTAATAGCTTTGAAGATATGTTCTGATGGTGGTGAGAGTTGAGCAGGACAGTCTTCGTGGCGCAATTGGCTAGCGCGATCGGCTGTTAACCGAAAGGTTGGAGGTTCGAGCCCAACCGGTGGTGGTGCGGCGCTTTTTTTTCTTTGGGGTGATAGCTCTGAAGAAATCTTCTGACGGTGGTGAGAGTGGAGCACGACTGTCTCCGTGGGGCAATTGGCTAGCGCGATCGCCTGTTAACCGAAAGGTTGGAGGTTCGAGCCCACCCGGTGGTGGTGCGGCGCTTTTTTTTCGTTGGGGTGATAGCTCTGAAGAAATGGTCTGACGGTGGTGAGAGTGGAGCAGGACGGTCCCCGTGGCGCAATTGGCTAGCGCGATCGGCTGTTAACCGAAAAGTTGGAGGTTCGAGCCCTCCCGGGTGAAGTGTGTTGCTTTTTTCTTTGCGCTGATATCTTTGAAGATACGTTCTGATGGTGGTGAGAGTGGAGCACGATTGTCTCCATGGCGCAATTGGCTAGCGCGATCTGCTGTTAACCAAAAGGTTGGAGGTTCGAGCCCACCCGGTGGTGGTGTGGCGCTTTTTTTTTCTTTGGGCTGATAGCTTTGAAGATATGTTCTAATTGTGGTGAGAGTGGAGCAGGACTGTCTCCGTGGCGCAATTGGCTAGCGCGATTGGCTGTTAACCGAAAGGTTGGAGTTTCGAGCCCTGCCAGGAGTGGTGTCTTGCTTTTTTCTTTGCGCTGATAGCTTTGAAGATATGTTCTGATGGTGATGAGAGTGGAGCACGACTGTCTCCATGGCGAAATTGGCTAGCGCGATCGGCTGTTAACCGAAAGGTTGGAGGATCGAGCCCACCCGGTGGTGGTGCGGTGCTTTTTTTTCTTTGGGCTGATAGCTTTGAAGATATGTTCTGATGGTGGTGAAAGGGGAGCAAGACTGTCTCCGTGGCGCAATGGGCTAGCGCGATCGGCTGTTGACCGAAAGGTTGGAGGTTTGAGCCCACCCGGTGGGGGTGCGGTGCTTTTTTTCTTTGGGATGATAGCTCTGAAGAAATGGTCTGACGGTGGTGAGAGTGGAGCAGGACGGTCCCCGTGGCGCAATTCGCTAGCGCGATCGGCTGTTAATCGAAAAGTTGGAGGTTCGAGCCCTCCCGGGTGGGGTCTGTTGCTTTTTTCTTTGCGCCGATAGCTTTGAAGATATGTTCTGATGGTGGTGAGAGTGGAGCACGATTGTTGCCGTGGCGCAATTGGCTAGCGCGATCTGCTCTTAACCGAAAGGTTGGAGGTTCGAGCCCACCCGGTGGTGGTGCGGCGCTTTTTTTTTCTTTGCGCTGATAGCTTTGAAGATATGTTCTGATGGTGGTGAGAGTGGAGCACGACTGTCTCCGTGGCGCAATTGGCTAGCGCGATCGGCTGTTAACCGAAAGGTTGGAGGTTCGAGCCCACCCGGTGGTGGTGCGGTGCTTTTTTTTCTTTGGGCTGATAGCTTTGAAGATATGTTCTGATGGTGGTGAGAGGGGAGCAAGACTGTCTCCGTGGCGCAATGGGCTAGCGCGATTGGCTGTTGACCGAAAGGTTGGAGTTATGAGCCCTCCCGGGAGTGGTGTGTTGCTTTTTGCTTTGCGGTAATAGCTTTGAAGATATGTTCTGATGGTGGTGAGAGTGCAGCAGGACTGTCTTTGTGGCGCAATTGGCTAGCGCGATCGGCTGTTAACCGAAAGGTTGGAGGTTCGAGCCCAC